>NC_066616.1:31767000-32456000 GCF_025231255.1 Drosophila biarmipes | reverse complement strand
TCGCCGCCGCTCCGCCGGATAGCTTGAGCTGCTTGAGTGCCTGACATTTTCACATTTTGCTGCCGTTAAAAACGAAATTGCAGAGGAAAAACAACGGCCATTACCCGGGCAGCCCGGCCGCCCCGCTTTTCCAATTTCGGCCAAGTTGAACTTTCCCGGGGAGGGTCAGAAGTTTCCACGGCCATTAGGCGGATCTCGTGTGCAGCTTAATTTGAATAACATTTTCCCAGGTGCTAAGCCGACGTCTAATGAGAGTGTCCCTGTCCTCCGATCGACCAAGTTCTAAGTGAATTTAAACTGAGACCGCAGGGGAAAGTTTAATTGAGTTACTGCGAGAGGGCAGGCCAGCAGCATGGCATTACGCATACGACCCGTTGCATGACCAGGCGGAAAGGCGGAGGCGGCCAAAGTTGCGGCGAACGTCGTTAGTTTTAATAATATTTAAACAAGCCAAACGGAAGCGGACGTCCTTGGGCGGACGTGAATGGCAGTCGGGCCACCACCACATTTGTTTTGGGATCTTAATGAGGAATGACACTCACATTTGCTGGTTGAGTGCACTCGGCTCCGAATCCGATTTGCCACGTGACCGACCTTCGAGCGCCCCAAAATGATACATCCTTTAAGGCTGCATGCCAATCATCGAATCGGGTTAATTAAATTATCCCCGACTCATCGCTGCGCAATTATTGAGAACCCACAGCAATTTACATCGAAATGAAATGAGGGAATTCTATAAATCATTGGGTGGGGGAAAATCGCATTAGGGAAGTTTAACACGCAATCTTAGGAAAATACTTGGCGAATAAAACACAATCTAAAATATTTAATTTATAATCTGGAATGAAGGAATTGGACGGTGAATACTTCTTAACAAATCAATCAATTTTTAGATTGGCCAATAGGCAGACCCCTCAATCAAAGCAACTTGAAATATTAATTATGCAATCTCATTAGGCGATTATTAATTTCGGCCAACTCAGGACTCTTTAAATTTCGCTGCTTTCGCCCCGGGAGGTTTTCGATACTTTCTCGAAACTTTTTGCGCCGCAATAATTCCTTCAAATCTTCTGACCAATCGGCGAAAATAATTTACATAATTAGTGAGAAAGCGGGCGGCGCCTGGCACCCGATGAAAGAGGCGAAAAACGTGAAAATAAATACTGTACATAAATTATGCGAGTGATAAACAAGGGCTTCGCCAAATGTGTTAATTTGCAACTTTCGAAATTAATGCATACACATATAAATGAATTTCTGTTTGCCCTCGGCCATCTTATTTTCCGGCCATTTTTGGCACGGTTTTTTGGTTTTCTTCTCCTCTAATACCCATTTGCTTTTTATTTTGTTTTCCCTTCCTGTTTGCGCTTCAATTAACAACAACTTGTTACAGGCGCAAATTGAACTTAAGCTTCCAAATTTAAATAAATAAAATAAATGCCGTGCTAAATAAAATTCAAAAGAGGCAGGCAAATAAAAAACAACGCGTTCGGGGCTGGGTGTGATTTTCATTTTGTTTCAAATGGTTTTGCCAGGCGAAAAACGAGCTGAAGTACCCGTTTGCTGGACGGGTGTTAATTTCGTTGGAATTTATTTTGGTTTTACAGCGGTTACAGGTGCCACACGGCCCGGGTGTAGACACCAAAAACCAAATGTGAGCAGCAGAGTGTGGGAATCTGTCACAGGCCCCGCCCAAGCGGAGCGAGTTTTCACCCTGCCGGGTTATTTGAAATTGGCCAGTTTTCGTTGCCTTGTTTCCAGGAAAATCTGGTATTAATTCCAATTACTGGCCAACTGAAAATTGATACAAATTTGGTTTGCTTACCTTTGGTTTGCTTTTCTCCTGGCTACTATTTCTGTGTTAACTGCATAGTCGTTTCAAATATTTATTTTTCCTAAGACTTAAATAAATTTACAAAATTTGCATCTTTAGCATTTACGTTTTATTTAATACCCTTTGTATTATATTGTTTAATTTACTTCGACTAACTTTAATAATATTGCTCGTACATTTCCGTATACTCTCTTTGCCAATTCTAGGAAATACGTTCTTACATTTACAAATATAACTACTAGTTTATATTGCTTCCAATTAGCTATGAACTCGGTATTCTGGACATCTCACAAACGTTTTCGGCCATTTCCATTTAGATTGCATGGCCATTGCTTATTCTTCGATTCCTGCTGGATTGCATATTGATGGGGAGAGGAATAATGCAGCCATAAACGAAATCGCAGCGATTAGCTTAAATTGCAGGGAATCTTCAAAAAGACCCTCGAGCCAAAAACACACACATGCACAGGCACCCACTCACACAGACATTGCACAGACAATAAACCAATAAACGAAAGCCATCTAAGTGACCCGTAAAGAGGGGAGGAAACGGAAGTGCAGGGGGTGGTACACTGGGAAAATAGCAGTTCATCCTGCCTTCTTACTAGCGCAAAGTAGGATAATAGTATAATACCAAACCCTAAGTTTCTTCTCTACTGGATATGGGATACATATTTAATTAAATATTCGAATGGCCTAATAAGAGTTAGGATTACAGTATTTTCAGTAAATTAATTTACCTTTAAAAACAATAAAAATAACAATTTTGAATATGCAAAATGAATTGCTATTTTTGGGGTTCAGTTTTGAATCAGTATGAAATGTAGTTATTTCAATGCTATTCTCATTGAAAACATTAAGTAGGGGGACTAAGAGGTTTTGCCACAAATAATTGTAGAGTTCTTACATACTTCTGTACAAAATGGGAATACCAGAGTAACCACTCCTTTCTTGCAGTGCCGGACAACAAATGTGCAAATGAAGTAGCTTAGGGATTGACATAAGTGTAAGTGCCCCACAGATGATGCTGCGATGGATTCTGGTGCTGCTCCTGCTGCTGGGACTGCAGCTCCGGCTGCTGCGGAGCGGGGTCACCCAGCGTGGGGGTCAGGGAGGCACTGGCATACGCTTGCTGGGGGCCAAAGTTCGGGGTCTGCTGGCTCGAGGCTGCCGGGGAGTAGCCCAAGTGGTCGTAGTACTCCACCACCGGTTGCTGCGAGCTGGCGCTGGAGCAGGCCGAGGAGAGCGAGGCGGAGGAGTTCAAAGGCGGCGAGTGGTGCAGCGGCGTGTGGGGCTGCGGATGGGGGTGGTGGTGCAGCTGCTGGTGGAGCGGGTGGTGGTGCTGCGTCATGGGCAGCATTTGATCCATGAGATACTGGTCAATTTCCTTGGGATCGATGTCGGTGGCTGCCGCCGCTGCTGTTGGCTTGTAATTTAAGGCTCCACTGGCCTGTGACGCCGCCTGCTCCTCGAACTGCCCCCCGTTTGCGGGGTACGAGTAGCCGGGGTAGTTCACCCGACTGGCCGCATAGCCGCCCACATACCCATTCATGCTCTCCAGGAAGTCCATTTCCTGGCCCCCGCCCACCGCCGCCGCCTGCCCCTGGTAGTTGACCTCACCTAGGGCCACATACTCCCGGCCAGCCTCGAGCAGCACTCCATAATCATGGCCAGCATTGCCGACTGGCTCGCTTAGCTGGCGCAGCAGGAGACTGGGGTTATTCCCAGCTGCTGCTGCCGCGGACTTCGCTCCCGAGGAGGCTCCACTGTAGGGCGTGGCCGGGGGCGTCAGGGAGGACAGCGAGCTGGTGGTGGAGCAGGGCGAGTCCAATCCAGCCTCGATGAGTCCCTGCTCCATCAAACTGGCCGCACAGGCACTGTTCAGGGATTTCATGAAGGCCTCATTACTGAAGACATCCGACGAGGAGGAGCCCGTGCCTATATTGGAATTCGGGAGGGTCGAGGGGCAGCCTGCCAGGCCAGCTGCATTTGATTTTCCAGCCCGCCGCTGGCCATTTGGGTTGCTGCTCCTCGGCTTCCCGGAGTGTCCCGGATTGGCGGACAAAGCCATTTCTGGTCCCGGGGATCCCGATCCCCCCTCTCCGGCCTGCTGGCTGGGCACTGTGCGCGCCTTTTTGCGCCGGGGCTGGTACTTGTAGTCCGGGTGCTCCTGCTTGTGCGTCATCCGGAGCTTCTCGGCGAACTCCATGAAGGGCTTCTTGTCACTATCCTTTAGGTTTCTGCAGGCGGAAGAGGGGAAATAGTATCAATGGGGCACCAAAGGAAATGTAAGATAATTGTGGAATCTACTTCAGGGCTTGTAAAATTGTACACTTCGCAAAAACTTAAAGGAATACAAATATTAGAGCCCTCCTTGGTGAAAATCCCTCCGAGATTAGTAAACAAAATATTTGTAGTATTCGTAATAAATATGTACTTTCCTACAAATCTATGCCAAACTGCCCTTAAAAACCCCCAATTAAAACTAATAAAATTTCTTTCGGAATCGCTTGGCAAATCAATCAGTTAAGTTGATTCCAGCTACTTAAATGCAAATCGGAAATGCGTCAATTAAATGATACATGTGCAATTGCGTGATTTACTAGTTTCTACCCCTCCAAAAAGCTTCAAATCCGCCGCAGATCTTCATCTCCATGATTAATGCAAACTGTCAGGCCAAAGGCGATCTGCGACGCAGCGGCGTCGTCTTCACATATTCTTTGTAATAAAATATGTCCAGTTCGAAATTAAAATTTCACAGTTCAGTGGGTCGGGCGACTAGCGATAGGGAGTGGAGTCTTCGGGTGATAAGAAGGCGAAGCATCCGCCTTAACTAATTGGGAATGTGGCCCATAAATAAACCCTGTTTAATTGACTGTCACTGCGCGTATTTCCCTTTGCGATTCACAGAAGTCTTAAAAAGAACGCATTGGAGAATAAGTATAATTAGGCTTTTCCTTGTACCAAGTAATTTTGTTAAGCCAAGAGAGTTTAGCTAGTAAATCAGCAGTAGAATTGTGCAACAGGTGAGCCCAACGTATTTATGCCAGCTTCCCAGATATTCATCTGACTTTATTTGCTGAGCTCGGTGGGTTTTCCTGGGAGTGGCTGATATTATTTCCCCGGCACCCTGAGACTGTCTGCTGATGCAATTCCTGTCTCGTCGAAAAGCCCTTAACCAAACTCGGAGGGACTCCCCGCCCGCTCCGGATGCCTCCTTTGTCTGGCCCGAAGTGGAGCTTATAAAAGACACTTTTCAAGTGGTCCATGCCCCAGCGTTTACGCAGCCAGAGACGTGTCTCTGTTTTCTTGCCGCTCTCTATTTCTGCCCCACTTCGAGTGGTGTACATACAGCACCTACATCTACAAGGGACTGGTACTCACTTCCACAGCTTGCCCAGCGATTTGCTCAGCTCCGAGTTCTGCAGATGCGGATACTGCTTGGACATGACCCGTCGGGCTGCCTGGGCCCAGACCATGAAGGCGTTCATGGGGCGCTTGATGTGCTCCTTCTTGCGGTCGGTGGGCGCCCTGAAAAGATCAGAAATAAGTACGAAAGTCAGTCGGGAGCGGCAGTGACTTGCTGGCCGGGCAAATAAGTTTCATTAATGGCAACGACGTCGCAGACCGAAAAACGGCACAACAACGCTAATGTCAAACTGAAATTTGCAATTAAAACTTTTATTTGCCGTGGTGAATAGAGAGAAGAAATGCCAGCGAGGCCGGGGACCAAAAACTTCATGAAGTGCAGTCAAAAGCGTATTTTTCAAGAATCATAAGCCAGGGGCAGTGAAAAAGTGAAGTGCAAACAAAAGCAATCAGCAAAATCGTGCAACATTCCGGAGAAGTGGGCTTCTCCTCGTTGGGTAAAAATCTATTTCAGCTTTGTATGCGAAAAAGCACTGGGAATCCTTTAAGTGCCTGCCACAGCTCCTGACTTCGCATGAAGTGTGCAGCGAATATCCTCATCCAAGTCCATCCATTTGTCTTTCCCGGGACTTTCAGGTAATTCCATTGACAGAACGATACAACCTCGTTCAAATAGAACCGACGGGTCTCTATTGTATTATGGTATCGCATACACAAAATAGAATATGTTTACACGAAGAAAAATATAGAGATCTTACGTAAGGTTACTAAATAATAATAATAACATGGTTCTTTCTAACTTATTTTATTCCAAGCCACAGTATTTCGTATTAAAACACACTCTTTTGACCCACATACGTTGTATTTATTTCTGGAAAATATATTTATTTACCTTAGCATATTTTTATATTTTTTCCAGTGGCGACTGCCTCTCTAACCCACATTGTTTTACCTATGCATTCATTTTTATTTAGCATGTCGAGCACCGAGAAATACAACGAAGACAGAGATTCAATCAAAGAGATAGGCCTTCGAAGGGGGCGGAACACTATGGCTCAGTGCCCGAGATTTCCCCTTGGCTTGCCCACCTTTCAGGAGCCTCCTATATTGAATTATTTATCCTAAGTAAACATGATCAGGGCAAGAGATTTGTTGGGTAAATCTTTCAATTGAGTTGGGTGTGCGTGTGCTAATGCCTCTGTGGGCGAGTTTATTCGATATGCCTGGCTGCATTCTGGCCTGGCCGGAAAAATGGGAGAGACTGTTTTCAATCAGAGCAATCAATAAGCAGGTGTTCTAGGGGGATTCCTCCGGGTCCTAGCACTGAACTTGAAACCAATCTCAAGGAAACATATAAAACACAAAAAGTGGTCAGCATCTGCACTTATATATGAGCCTAATGGTTGCAAGTGGATTTATGGGATGATAAGAAATTCATGTAAGAAGATATTTTGGCAAATACTTAAAATCAATCAATAAATATATTCAACCAGTAAACTAATTTTTCCATTCTGTTCAATTAATTGTATAATTTCAAATAAAAATAATTTCAATAAAAATGTAATCTGTGGATAAAAAACTTTGATAAATCAGAAAAATTCTCCTTTAATATTGTATACGTAACAAGTTACGGTTCGCTTTCTATTTAAAAATGGTTTATTAAAATAGCATTTAAATGTCAAACTGAAAATCCACAACGTACTATTATATTTTAAAATTGGGAACTTTTTACAATGAGTCTTGTCATGTGGAGCGAAAATTGCCTATAAATTTCAAGATTGTTTAAAATGTCTTTAAACCTGAGTTATTTGTTCCAGCTTCTTGTATTTATATATTTATTTGCTGAGGTGAGTGAGAGTTTATTTTACTTACATTACTGAATAATCGGATTTATTATTTACCAACGTCAAATGCAAAAGTTACGCAAAAGAACTGTTACTAAAGTGAAAGTTACTAAAGTGAAAGTAAGAAACTGCCACTAAGGACTTGTAATTATTTTTTAAAATCGTTTTTTATTTAGTTTAATTTAGCATTGTTTAAAAGAAACAATGGCTATTCATGTACAACATCACTGTTGATGCGTGCAGATTCTTAAAAAATCGGAAATCCAATCCTGTGGTAAACTATTGATTCGAGTTTGGTCAAGGCTATTCAAACATAAATGGCACTTGTCCGATCTACGTAAGTTTATTTTTCTCGTCATTGTAAATTGATCAAGCTTAAATTTGTCTTTACCCACAGAACGATATAATAATCGAGAAACTTCCCATTGAATTCATAAACAATCGGGTCACAAAATTACTGCCCTTCTCTGAAGGCGATTATCTGTTGGGAACAAACTGGATTGCTTATGATGTTTATAAAGCCGTGGCTAAATTTTACGGCACTCTGTTTTGAATTAACTGTCTTAATTTGGAATTCGATATAATTTTTGTATATTCAACAGTTGGGGAGAAGGCGATAAGGCAATGGAATAAAATAAAGGATTTAATTTCCCTGGGTTGTGCGAAAATAAATCAATATTTAACGTTTCCCTTTTAAATTTTTAAGCCGCTTTTCGCCTGGGCTTAATTACAAGTTCGGCCGA
Source organism: Drosophila biarmipes (assembly GCF_025231255.1). Lineage (NCBI taxonomy): Eukaryota > Metazoa > Arthropoda > Insecta > Diptera > Drosophilidae > Drosophila > Drosophila biarmipes. The sequence goes on along the minus strand of NC_066616.1, from coordinate 32,448,210 downwards.
GCTTATTAAGCGATTAAAAACGCGACCGGAGGCCAAACGGACAGCGTCTTGGGGTTTGTTATCTGTCTTTTGGTATCGTCGGCGTCGTGACCCCGCCCCTGCCACCCCCCTCGCCGCCCGCCCTGCACCCTATATAACCGCCCTCCCCCACCGATTCAAAAGTATCTGCGGTATATATATGCAACTCTCACGCTTGACAGCACGCTAATCAGAATCAAGTGATGTTCGTTTTGCTGCACTCAGTTCTTGGGACTTGGGAGGTGCAGTATTCCCAGGCCTGCACTAGGAGAAATCCTGGGCTAGTTTGAGAATTATTAATTTTATTTTAAATTTATCAAGGGAAAAGAAAGAAACAAGCTGTGACAAATATCTTCTTATTCTTAATATTCCTGTTCATTGTAAAATATTTTCCTAAAGATGAATATATTAAACGAAACGAATTATTGAAAAAAATGGTTGCATTTGTAGATATATATAATACATATTAGGCAAAATATTTTTGGAATCCTTTTACTTAAAAAAAACCAAGATTATCTCATATCAATATTAGAAACACATCTTAACCTTCAGGATACCAAATCAGGACTTTGTATACCCCGTGAAGTGATATATTCAAAGATCTCCGCGACTTACACGTTTTTCCTCGTGCACCCTGGAACCCCCAGAGATATATGTATAGCAGATCCCCGGGCACTTGGCAACTCAAGCACGTCTTCATTATTTGCTGCTGTTGTTGCATTCGGAGATGCGCAAATCTCATTAAGTGATATCTTCAAGTGGCCGTTAGCTCATGGGCAAATATGAGAAATGAGCGGAGACTGCAGGAATTTTGAATTTGCAGCTTTCCATTTTTCGCATATGCCAGAGATACAAAGATGCGGAGATGTGGGATACACTTTGGCTTTTGTTGCGCGTCTTTTATCAGCAATGGGCCATTTGCCGCTTTTGTTATTAAATTTTACGATGGCGAGGGAGGCGGAGAGGGGCATCCCAAATATTTACAGCCCTAACACGAAGCTGTAAACATGGCACGAAAATTCCCATTTCCATTTCCATGCCCATTTTCATTTCCAATTTGTAAGCGCATGTCAAAAAGTGGGGACAAACGCGCCTAATTAGCGGCGGAGACGTCTCAGCGATTTTCACAAGTTCACAAATATGAAATGTATCTAGCAGATACAGCGCGTGTAAACAAATTGCAGGCGTCGTTGTTTCTTGTATTTTTGTATTTTTCGTTTTCATTTTCTTGTTTGCCCAGGCAGTGCCCACATTTTCCCACGCAGCCGCCGCTCTTTTTACGGCATGTTGTCAAACAAATTTAAAATGCATCCAACGGATGCAGTCGCCTGTTTGCTCTGCGGTCGGCTGGCCTTTCTTCTTTTATGTTTTCGGTCTGTAGACCTCGAAGTTCGCCCGAAAAGGTGGTCAAACACCAAGGAGCCCTGATAAGGTGATAAGGTGGCAGTACTGCCCCTTTCCTACCACAATCTGGGGGATCTGCTACCGTGAGATTGCATCTGAGTTTGCTCAGCCTTTGTGGCTGTTATTTGTCAGCTGCACTGGGAAAATGGTATCAGACACAGCGAAATGATTAAAATAAATACAGAATATTTAAGTAAATACTTGTCACCTCTTAGGTGTTTAATTTAAATGAGAAACTGATCAAAGAGAGACCCCTGAAGCTAATTTGGCTTTTGAGATACATTGGTGGAATATTTAACCAGTTATACCCACATTTAATTCTGCTCGATCTCAACTTACAATTTATTTAAGCTTAATGACTTTTCCATATCCAACTTTGTAGCTTTAATGCTTTGCAAATAGAAAACTCAAATTAAATTTTATATTTGCAGCTAATGACCCTAATTACCGCTTTGTAACAATCATAATTCGATCGAAAGGTTAATCGCGTGGAAAGCAGACAGCCAAAAATGTAAATCAATTTTATTTCATTGTTCAGTTCGACTTCGACGGCTTGAAATGTCTAGCAAAGAGGGCCTCATTTTCCAGCTTATAACGATTCTATTTTTTGTCGCTGGGGTCAGCGTGGTTTCTTTTAAAAATTCAATTATTATATATGAGATTTTTCCAGATAACTTCTAGGTTCGATTTTACCAACGTCAAATGCACGAGCTTGGATAAGGAGTTTGGGGACTTCGATCACTGTTACCTGAAGTCCGTGAATCGAAGCTACAAATACGTTTCTGTGAAGTTTAACCTGCTTCAAACTCCAGTGACTAAAATGAAGGTAAGGTGCAATGAGTGTGAACTTTGATACTTTTTATGTTCCATGGATTTAAGGTAAATTTGGCCATGTTCAAACGATTTAATGGCTACAGACCATTTATGTACAATGTGACTGTGGACGCCTGCAGATTCCTCAAAAACCGAAAATCAAGTCCCGTCATCAACTTCTGGTTTAACATTATTCAAAACTACTCGAATGTTAACCACTATTGTCCCTTTGATGTGAGTGGTAACCAGAGAACTATGTACCTATAACGTCAGCCTCTTATTTCTAGCATGATATAGAGTTACTTAAGCTTCCGGTGGAAACCGTGTACTTCCAAGTCACGGATGTGCTGCCCTTTCCCGAGGGAGATTACCTTATCGAGACCACTTGGATTGCCTATGATGTAAAGAGGGTGATGCTTAAATTCTATGGCACCCTTTCCTAATTTGATCTGTACGTTTTTATTCCTGCTTGTAAGGATTTGCTTCTTATAAAAAAGTTAATATAAAATACACGCTTACATTTTGTTCTCAGTGCTCTTGAAGAAGTTTGTGTGGTTCTGGTAACAAGATAAACATCTCGTTATTGGCCGCTCTCCTTGGGTCAGGGATCAATGGGAATGGTCGACTTATTGGAAACTTATCGGACTGAAGCATCCACACATGGCGACCTCTCGAGATGCGGCCTTTTGAGCCTGCCCTGTCGATTTAAGCCGCCTCTCGGCCACTTCATCTCGATCCCATTCTCTGTTATCATTTCATTTGGCCACGTCCTCAGCCATTTCCCACCACTCTCATTTTCATTTTCGCTTTCTTGTTTTTTTCAATTTCCAAGTCAATTTATTTTTACAGCGCACTGCGCCGCACTCGAGGAGAGTGACAGAGAGTTCGGGGACTCCCCTGCTCCCCTGCTCCCCTGCTCCACTGACCAACTAGGAGCAACTCGATAGGCGTGAAAGGATCCGGGAAAAAGGGGCGTGGCGGCCGGGGATGGGAACGCAATGAAGAGCGACAGTTTAAGTGGCGTAGAGGAACGAGCCCTGCATCATTCTGGTTTTGTGGGCGGCCTTCTTTTTTGGTGTTGTGGGTGCTCCGGTGGGTGGCTGCAGCTACAATCAATGCTGTCAGCTGGATACGTGTCCCTGACATTTGATGATTGTCGTGTAGTAACCCAGAATGAAGCCCTTAAGGGAAAGGCACTACACAGGCAGGACACTCTCTAAATATGCTCAAGATATATAAACCATTCCACTAAAAGATCTAGTAGAGGTTATCATTAATACTCTTTACATTTACTCTGCTCAAAGAAGTTGTTTGGTTTTTTATGACTCATTCCTTATAAAGGAAACACCCAATCAAAGTGGTAAAAGTAAATATGCAAATCTATTAACTGATAACTTGTTTGGACGAATTTGTAAACTGGCTTTAAGTCGCCGAATGACTCACCTCTAATCAAAGCCAGTCGCCAAAGAATTGTTAAATATTTAAAGTCCAGCCCCTTGAGTTCGTGCGAATTTGCATGATTCACCGAAGTCAGCGCCAAGTATTATTTATTACCTCCCGCCCAGCAATGTTTGCCTGCTTTCTAGTGTAACGCGCAATCTCGGGAAAAAGGAAAAGTTCGCTATGAATTTTCACACCTATTCTGCCGCTGGCGATTTTCCCGTCCGTCCATCGGGTATTTCTGGGCGGCATTTCCGGTAGACTCTGGCATCCGAGGAGTAATCGCGTGGGCGCACACCCTCCGTGGAAACCGCGGCCGCGGGCGGGGATTCCCCCAGGAAAGCGAAAGGATACAGGATGGGCAATCGGAGCGGCGCTGAGCCATTGAACCCTTTTTGAAAGGCATATCGAGCGGATTTGCGCCGAAATGTGCGAGTACTTCGGCTAAAAGCTTATGGCCGGATCAAATGCGCCCTCTATTTTATGCGCCAATGTCGCCTAATATTTGGCAAAATTCCCCGAGCTCAGCAGAATACGAAAGGTTAACTAAACGTTGGCATACCCTAAGATATTGTATCTACATACATGAATTACAATAACAGGCTCTCTTCAATTATACAATTATTTTAAATTTATTCAAGGATATATTTTATAATATTTATATGTCTCTTAAAAAATGATTTAATCATCAGTTAAGGAAAAAAACTGTTACCGAATGAAGTTTATTTAACTTATATACCCCTTATAATCGAAGCCCCTCCGCAAATATGGAAAAACGGAGCTCATCAAATCGATGTTCCACTTCATTTCCGTCCCCATCTCCGTCCCCACTGTACAGATTTTTTGGCCCTAATCGCGGAATCCTTTGAGCCTCGCTGGCTTTGGCTCACATCGTTCCGCGACTTGGCTTACTTGCACTTTGGCTGGCTGGCTGGGAAGAGCTCTTTCGGCCATTGTCGCGCTCACCTGGTCATAAAATGGGCCCAGCGATGGGACTACAGAACGACGACAACACCTCGGGGAGCTGAGCTCCCGTGTTTTGTAAATTCCTGTTACTGCAACAAAAATATGCAAACGAAAGTCTGGGCTGAAAACTTTTTGGCCAGCATTTGCGGCTGTGGGCGGCAACAAAAAAGCAGCGGCATCAGCAGCAACAAAATCAATATTTGCCTTGTAAGCCGCACGTGTATCTGTTCTTGTTGTTGCCGCTGCACAAACTTTTACCGGCCACCAAAAGCTGAGGTTGCTGCTCCCCAGGGCGGGCTTTCGGGGGCGGGCACTGCCAACATATGGGGGTTTTGCCCACATGGGGTGGAGCAACAGCTAGGAACATGTCGGCGGCCAAGAGTTCCGGAACCCTTACACGGTGGAACTAAACCATAGTCTTTGAAAGGGTTCAAGAACTCCTTAAAATATTTAATAAAAAAAAAAATCTCAACCTGTGATATTACATTAGCCACAAATCTAACGTTGAGATTTAACAACTAGAAGTGCCTTTACAAGAACAAGGATAATGAATATTAATTTAAATTTAAATTTTGTTTGTTTATTATCACTATCATATGATAAATCGTGTGTTCCTAAATGACTATTTATAAGCATTTTGTTACTATGATATCTTTTTCACTCTCTAAATACCCAAACGGTCGCATTGGCTCTAAGATAGTATCTAGAACCTTTATGCCCCTCGAAGTATGGCTCTGGCTGGCCCACTGTTGGCCCGCTGATGGGCTGATGTGGCTGGGGCCTCCGGTGGGGCCCCTCCTTCGGGAAGTGGGAGAGTGTTTGGTTAGGCTGGCCGAGATGACTTGTTGGGGCCATGTAAATTGACTCGTCGCAGCGCCGAAAGAAGAACTAACGGGCGGAACGAGCTCTGGGAATGGGAGCCGAGGAGCAGCGCTACCCACCTGGTGGTGGAGTACCTACACACATGATAACACCTCGGGCCGGACACCAGATAAGCCCTGAAATATTTATAGGGTCGCCAAAGTCCTACCCGAAGTTGCGCTCCTCCGCCTGGGGCTCCCTCCTCCGGATCGAAGACCCCCTATCTAATCGAGCCAAGTAAATAGAGCATGGCGCATAAGAGGGGTTCGCACATGGTGTCTGTATTATTTAATAACAAACCCGAACCCTCCCATGGGTGATACCTCGTATAAGGTATCGCGCGACGCCGATCGTCGGACTGTTCAAGTGGCTTCCCAGCACTTTGTTGCTGGTCTTGGGTAACAAACTCTCAAGTGATTCACGCGAAGCACATTTAACCAAATCAAACAGCAATATAATGTTTGCGGTCCCCTTCGCCGAAAAGAGGATCATAAAAAATTAGCAAAGGAAGCCTCGAAATGTTAGATTTAGGCGATACTTGCTGTGCGCTTCCTCTGATTGTTAAAATTTATGTCTTCAATTGTAATAAATAAACAGGTTAAAGTAAAGAAACTATTTATTTTTTTCAGGTTCGTATAATATTCTTAAATTTCATTAAACAGTTCCTAACTTTAAAGACCTTTTTAAAAACCGCATGTAAAGCGAACTGCCAACAAAAAGCGAGAAGGGAAAGCAATTCAGCATCAATTTCTGCTGTCAATCAGCGCAAACAGTGAAGCAATTAAGCGTATCTGCCACCACCGCTTACATTTTTTCACCATTTAAAAGATTTAATTTGGAAGGTGACAGGAGTACCTGGCAATCGGTGAGCTGAGCGGGGACTCGGGGAGGCGATGTGCATTTAAGCGATTTTAAGTGGAAATAAACAAGGCTCATAAAGCGCAAGGTAAACAATTTCCACAGGGGCGGCGGGGCTCGAAGGGTTGCTGGGGGTTGGTGGGGGTTGGTGGGGTGGAGGTACCCCACGGCGGATAGATAAAGGAGAGGAAACGGCGCCCATATCCTTGTGCAAACACACACGTGCTCTTGACAGCGCTTTCTGCGCATTTCGCAATGAGGGGAACTGTGCCCAAGGATGTTTGTCCCTGGACAGCTGAGAAGCAGACACTGGGGGAAACGAGATCGTAAATCAATAACCTACGAGTTTTCTTCAAGATGTCACCCAGAACAAGACCCTTTTTTACTACAGAAGGTTTTGTTAAAATATATTGAAACTCAAAAAATCTTAAGAATTCCCCAAAATGTATCTTAAAGATACTGCAGCGTTCTCATATCTTTTTCAGGTTTATTTTTATATTATTTTCCTTGTTTCTGACTTCTGTTTATTCTGATCTATACTTTAAATTTAAAATTATTTTCAGAGTGTAACCTCTGCCCGGTGATAAGCGACGTCGTCGACATAGAGAACAAAGCGAGCAGCGGCGGCCGCAAACCCAGATAAGACTGGGAGCCCTGCTGGTAGACCGGAGGTGGGAGCCCGCATTCGCTAATTGCCGGTCAAACAGGGAGATGGAGCTGCCGAGGATCTGGGGAATCTGGAGTCTGAGGGATCGGAAAGATCAGCCGCGGCTGCCACTCGGCTTTCTCACGACCCACGGCACTGCGAGAGTACTCCGAAATACGGAGCCCCCGGACGACATCTTGTCAAGTGTCAACTCCCGGTTCGCTTGAGTTAAGATCTGCTGCGGCTGGGACCCCTCGCCGCCGAAGACCCCTCCCCCACCCCGTTAGCAGTTAGCGTCTTTACGCTAAAAACATATTTATTCGCTTTTTATGCCTGAATTGATTTGTCGTCGTCGTCTTCATCTCGAACATTTTGTTCCACTCCGCAAGACACGTTTATTGAGGCCCGTATTTTGTATCTTTGTATCTGGTGGCTTGTTACTGCCCTTCCTATTGCTGCTGCCTTTGGCCAATTTGTTGTTGCCGTGGTTTGTTTGTCTAATACGTGTGAATGTGCAAATTCATTTATATTTACATATGCCGGCAGATTCCCAATCGTTTTCCCTTCTTCCTCCAATGGCAATTTTTCTCATTTTTCTCCCTTTGCGGTTCGCCAAGCTTGTTTATCCAGTTAAATAAAAGGAAGCCCCCGTATGTGCATATACGCCTGGAAATTGTGTTAATCAGCGAGCCCATCGGAGGCTGGTTAGTCATTCATGGGTTATTGGTGGCTCGGGCCCCAGTGGGCACTCAATCTGCTCACCGCGAGATGGGATGCGAGTTTTGGGCGTACTAGAAATTGAAGCCCTTAAAGAGAATCTAAAACTGTTACTCCTTTATTTAAAATAGAATTTGTAAAGCAATTTTTAGTTATTACAAACATTTTTTCATATTTCTAAAATATAAAACCAAGGGAGAATATTTTTTAGCAAGTTCTTTAAGAACCAACTAGTCTGTCTAAACAGAAGCATATATCAACGCTTTAATAATCACGATAAGACGGTGGGATACATCCGATCGAGGGTTTTCCTCGATCTCCAAAAAGGACTTACTTGGCCGATGCCTGAACCAGGTTCCAGTCGTAGCCCTCGAGCACCTTCATCACCGCGGTGGTGATGCGCTCGTCCTCCTTGCGGCCACCCTGTCCCTGGGCCTTCTTCTGCTCGGCTTTCAGGGCATAGTTGGCGAGGACGAGGGTTTCCACCGGCTTGGCTCGCTCCTTGGAACAGTTGGAGCTGGCGCTTTCGCTCATTTTCAAGGGCACTTTACTGAGTTCTCCAACCTGGAAGTTCGACCACTGTCATGTAACTATCCGAGTCACAAAATCACTCTTTTATCCTTCGGGTTCGCCCACGCAGATCTCGGGAATTTCAATGGGGCTTGCGACACGGCTAAACTCTGGACGCGACGCGGTTGACGAGCAAACTGCGACTGATCTTGGGGATCGCCGGGCCGCTTCCCCAAGACGAGCTCGGCAGTCGTCGGATCCGAGACGATCGTGGCGATAAGCTGGAGACGGTGGTTGGTTGGATCGTTAGCTGAGACTTGGGGGTGGTGGGGCCCCTGGGGCGGAGGGACAGTAGTACGCGGCGGGGGCGAACATAAAAATCGCGGCGGTACGCGTGTAAACATTAACATGTTCATGTGAAATTAGGTGGTTCCAGAGCGGAATCGAAAATGGAGGGGGATGACGAGTGTCGCCGACAAACGAGTGGGGAAAGTGCGTTTCAGTACTTCGACTATCAGATACCCTGTAGTTGAGGAACTGTACCTGAAGTCGCATAAAAGTTAATTTATTAAATTCTTAAAATGATTTTATATCCTTAAACTAGAAAAACTGATTGTTTTATACATTGTCATAATAGCTTTTGTATAAAGTTTATACCCACCTTAAAAGATACCTTGTAGTTAATGAATTTTACCTAAATACGCACAATGTTTAATTTATTAAATTCTTATAATTGTATAATAAAGTTTCCAATCTAAATACTTTTCAAATGAGGTGCAAACGCAATATACCCCTATTCCAAAAACCCCAGGACATCTAATAGAGAGGGCCGTGAGATGGGCAAGCAGAGAGACATAAATCGAAATGGAAACAGAAACAGAAATTAGTAACACTTTACAGCCACATGTGGATTTATGACACCTCCGGAGACACTGGGCCAAGGGGTAGAGTCCCGGGGTCGTTAGAGACCTGCCACTTGTTGCAGCTGTATTTGGACATTGGTTGGGCAGAGGGGATGGGAAAGGATGGGTCCTGAATGGGAGCAAACACCGAGGATTGGGGCAGTAACGACGGCTAATGAGAAGTCGATAAGATCATTAAGGACTTAAGGGTTAAACGAGGTGAATGGAGGTGCTGGACGAGGGTGGGGGTGGGAAATGATCGATAGGCTCTCAGGGTTGACAGAGCTAGCCAAAGGTAAATGGAATGTTTATAACATGTTTTTAAAACATTTAAAAATACGTATTAGGACAGCGCCTTATAATAACCGGTGATCAAAACCTTTGCGGGTTTAAATGCATGGTGTTTAGATTAAATTAAATTACCTATAGATATGATATAGGTAATTATTCCATTTTTATTTATTAAGTGATGACCTACTTGGTAGTTGGAGACCCCCATACCACCTTGCTCGCCGGTTAAAACGTAATTTATACACCAGTTTATGGGTAAACCGTTTAATAAAATCGGATAGAAGTCAAGATCGGGTGATCTGGTAAGATCTTTTCATAACCACTTTGCACTAGATTTTACCTGGGGCCAACACGATCCGAAATCGTAAAATCCTGAGGAAACACCCTCGAGAAGAGAAATGAAATGGGCGATCGTAAAACTCCGAAACCATGGCTCGGTTACGCTTTTGTTTTCCAGCTGGTTTCAACTGGAAGTTATAGTTAGTCGCATAACTTTTACCCGCCAAATAATTCGGGGATTTTACAACTTTATAATTTTTACAACTCAATTAACCTTTTTCAAACGCCGCCGGCGCGGGCAGACAAATCGAAGTAACAAAACTGAACAATAAAACAGAGAAATGCATAAACGGAATCATAAATACCTAGGCCGTCTCGGATTCAGATACTTTATGTCAAGTGGGGAGATGAAATCGAACCTGAGAACGTACGTCAAAGCAGCGCCCGTTTTTTACTCTCTATGAAAGTGTCATAAAAGGCATCAAAATGAAAATTATACGATACTCCATAAAAACCGGGTGAAATACAGAAAACACAGTTCGCTGAACTGCAGCGGCTGGAAAATTGATTCGCGTCTAGGAAATTTAATGGGCGACCATCTAACGAATCCCCCAGGCCGCGATTAAACATTTTTTTCTGGACCGGCGAACTTCAAAGCCCGCCAACTTGTTGATAAACAACGCGGGAAAAAGCGAGCGAAAAATATTTTGAATTAATTAAAAATATTTGCGCTTATAGAAAAAAATCAGCAGAGGCGAATTAATTTTTTCCCCCACGCTTTTTACGTTTCATAATCAAACTGGAGCAGAAAGGTCGAAATGCATCTGAGGCGCGGTGGGCGGCGGGCGCGGGCGTGGCGGCGGATGCGACGACCGCTTGACAATTTGCGACTTGCCATGAAATCGCATTATTTGATCTAAGCCGCCGACAAGCCAAGGAGAAGTATGAAAAGTTAAAGCCGCCTGCTAAACGAAACCAAATGGCGCTTTTTTAGCATAGCTGCTGCGTTAGAAGCGGAACCAGGGGCGTGGGGGGAAGGGGCGTGGCAAGAGGGGTACGGGCCGAAAGCCCCCAGAAGAACGACATGTGTTGCGGAAATATTTTGTAAACAAGAAAGGCAACGACGGGCAGTCCGGAAATATGCAAGAATACAAAAGGGCACTGGGAGAAAAGGATGGTGCGAAGTGCTCCCTGCTGCACGCAAATGCTCCCTTTTTACTGAGTTTTAAATTTAGTAAATTGTATATTTTTAAATGTATTAAAAATCAAAATCATCATTGTCATTTTCGTGGGATTACAGCATTGCCAAAATTGTAATTGAAACTTTATATAATCTTTATTTAAAATTATGAGGATGCATAAAAATGTCTTCTTAAAGATATATTTTCATTAAAATGTATGAGAACACAATACCATAATACATAAGTTTTCTCTTTTTTCAAAACATTTATTATGTGATTTAAAAGATCTTATATTTTTAAAGTTATAATATATTTTTTTCAGTGGCCTTTCAGATCATTTGCATACACGCGTCTCACCCACACTCGCCCACTTTATGGCTTCTCACCTTTTTGGCTTGCCTTTTCCATTTTTTATTTGTATTCGCTGACCACCGGTCGAAAAAGCGACCATTTTCATTCGCCACCGATCGCGGCTCTTTGAGTGTGTGGGTTGGAGAGCGCGATAGTGTATCTAAGTGTGTGGGGAAGCGGTTTAACGAGTATCTTGTAGTTTGTATCTTCAACCGCCTCGTTGATTTGCTTTGTTTTCTCTCTTTCTCAGCCAATGGGAAACAAAGGCGGGTTCTCAAAAGATCGTAGGGAAAGAAATGGAGTCATTATGATGGTTGAGCTGTAAAGCCAGAAACAAGTGGGAAATATGGAGGCAATTGCAGTTAGGGTGATTAATTCCGGCGATACTTCTCTTCCAATTTGGCATTTCCAATACCGAATACTTTATTCCCTCCTTTCCCCTTGCTGTTATCAATTTTGAGTGATTGCTTATCTACCCCCATTCGAAATAAAACACACCTTGGCACTCTCCAAAAAAGACACATTTTTCCATATGTGCATACACGTCCATGCCCTGCTTCCTTTTTTATGTCGCCGTTTCTTGGGTTTCACAGCCGGAAAACGCAGGAAAAGGGGGAAATGGGGCAGATGTGGGGGAAAGCTGGGGGGGCGGACTAATGGAATTCACACGTGTTTTGCTTTATTCGTATTGCAGCAATAAAAGTATTCGTTTCAGGTATTTCGTTACCCCAGCGTTACATCAAAATTGGCATACTACCAATACGTCGCAGAAAATATGCGTGTATCCTCCAATTTTATTTGCACACTGAGTAGATAGTTTTGATTTAAAGAGGTGTGATATAATGATTTTTAATTTGATTTAAACATATTACCTTTACTGTACTTCTGACTCTACAACTTGCTTACTTGTAACTCCTATGGTTTTTGGTATAGTACCCATATATTGAACTTCTAGATTCCATTGCATGAGTTATTGGATCCCGATTTAGTCGTGGGATACCTCTATGAGTTTGTGGTTTAATTTTTTATAAATCTGCATTAAAACGTATCTGTTATGCGAGGGTCGAAATTTTAGCTCATTTTCATGTCCGACTTTTCCGTATTTCTAATGGGGTTCAGAACGGGAGCCCAAAACCGTACTTCCAAAATGCATAACTTGGGTAATCGGACCCCGATTTTAAAGTGGGATACCTCTATGAGTTTGTAATTTAATTCTCTAATGATCTGTATTCAAATATTTTGTATCTGCGAGGGTCGAAATTTTAGCCCATTTTCATGTCCGATTTTTCAGTATTTCCAGTGAGTTCAATATGGGACCCCAAAACCTCACTTTCTATTTTCATAACTTTGTTAATCGGACCCCGAATTTAAAGTGGGATACTTCTATGAGTTTGTATTTTGATTCTCTATTTATCTGCATTTAAACATTTCTTTTTTACGAGGGTCGAAATTTTAGCCCATTTTCATGTCCGATTTTTCCGTATTCTCAATGGGTTTCAGATTGGAACCCCAAAACCGTACTTCCAAAATGCATAACTTGAATAATCTTACCCCGATTTTGAAGTGGGATACCTCTATGAGTTTGTAATTTAATTCTCTAATGATCTGCATTCAAATATTTTGTATCTGCGAGGGTCAAAATTTTAGCCATTTTCATGTCCGATTTTTGCGTATTTCTAAAGGGTCTCAGAATGGGACCCCAAAACCTCACTTTTAATTTTCATAACTTGGCTAATCGGACCCCGATTTACAAGTGGGATACCTCAATGAATTTGTAGCGGAAATATCTATTATTTTACAATCAAATATTTGTGTTACACGAAGCTCAAAATTTTAACCCATTTTCATGTTCGATTTTTCCGTATTTCCAATGGGTTCCGTACAGAGAACCAAGTACCACACTTCACAATATCATAATTTGTGTAATTTTGATCCGATTTACAAGTGCGATACCTCTATTAATTTGTAGCGGAATTCTTTATTTATCTACATTTAAATATATCTGTCAAATTCTACATTTAAATATTTCAGGGTCAAAATTTTTGTCAAATTTTTTGTTCTATTTTTCCATATCTCCGATGGGGCTCATGAGACCCCAAAACTGCACTTCTAGATTTCGATCTAATCTAATCACTAATCTGTCATTGTGTTCCGACTCAGACGTATGAAACCCTTATTATCATGTTTATTACTTTTATATAATGTTTAAACGCATTTTCATATCAGACTTTTATTTAAATTTCAATAAGCGCGCCCAAAATTTAACGAACGTTTTCTACATTCTACACTTACATTCTACACAAGATACCCTGGCGTTGCCAGAAAGTTTACTCCTCCGATAGGAGTGTGACCGTTCGTAAGTTCTGTTATATTACCAAAAGAAAACTGGTATTTTACTGACACACAAAAATACTGAAACACTGAGCGATGTTTCCGTCGATGTTTTCCCCCCACCACTAGCGCACTATCGCACACTAATATCAAGATGGCGTAAATTTGTAAAATCGTCGAAATATGTGTGAAACGAAATAGCCAGGCAATTGAATCGGAAGCAAAACGTAAGTGGTGAGCAGGGAGTCGGGTCGATAAAGCCCGTTGCTGGCGGAAAACGGCGGTCGCCACGCGCAGAAAACCCGAATTTCCCAGCAGCATTTCAGTGTCTCACTGCGAGCGTGTGTGTGCGTGCGAGTGCCTCCGTCTTTGTGTTGGTGTGAAAATGCTGAAGCAGGAGGGATAGCAACGTGCTCGCGGTAAAAACAGCGCGAGTGCGAGCGGGACGACCGGAGGGCGCTCGAATCTATTGCCAGGGCAAACGACTCGCATAAGTTTGGTTTTTTCACAAGATTTCGAGTTGCTTTTCGATTCGTTCGCCTTTCCTAACTCGCCTTGCAGCGCGCTGCGCACCCCTCGAAAAGCGAACACAAGAGGCCCAAAACTAACTCAAATATGTCAGCGATGCGTTATTGTTGAAGTTATTGCATAAAATGCGCTTGCGTGTGGCCCCAAAAGTGCGAGTGTGTGTGTGTGTGTGTGCCGAACTGGCCAGCTACAACAAAAACAAAAGTCTGGGCTGTAAAACAAAGAAAATGAAAATTACTGTGGCAGAATCAATCCAATTAAAAAATTCGATTTCGATTTCAGTCGAATTAGAAGAAGCAGAGCAGCGACGCCAGCAGTGGAAGTGGGCAAAGCGGAACCAGAAATAAGGAAAATCGGAAAACATACGCCAGGGTAAGTGCGGGCGGGGAGTGCTAGTTGGCTCCACTGTAGCGAGGAACTCGAGTTTGCCCCACTGTATGTTTGCGCGTCTCCCTCGTCCACCCGCCTTTATCGGTCGCCCCTTATCAGCCCCGTTATTCGCAGTGCATTGGGAGAGCGCCGTTAGTTTTCGGAGGCCATTGACGTTGGAAAATTAATTGCAAACATAGAACTGCCAAGCTTTTTGTTTTTCCGCTTGAGGTTTCCTGTCAAGTTCTTCTTTTTCCCTGTTTATTTAGGTTTTTTTTTGTGGCGCCTGCTGGAACAACTGTTTTTTGTCTCTTCTTTGTTCCGCCGTGCGTTTTTTGCGTCTTCCTTTTTGCGGAAGCTTTTCGGCAGCCGCCAACGCAACGTGCAGCTGTTTTGCAATTGTAATCAAATCGCGATTTTTTATTCTGGCACAACAACTGGTAAATGCCCTAAAAATGTATGTGGCCAATAGGAAAATACCATTTACTGCACGCCTTTAATGAACTAGCAGAACATTTTCCCTCAGTGTAGAACGTAGGTGGCTCCAATAAAACGGTACATTTCGGTTAAATAAATCAAAGTCGGGGCGAAAACAACAACAAACGCAGCCAGTTTTGAGGTTAGAACAGGCGGAGAGAGAGAGGGAGAGAGCGCGATCCAAATGCGTGAGCGGTAAAAGAAAGCGCGAAGAAAGGTGTCAGAGCGAGAGAGAGCCGCCTGAAACAACAATTAAACCCAATTTTTGTCATATTTTGCCGGGCGAGTGAAAACTTTCTGCTTGTTGCTTCTTCTTCCCACTTCCCTGCGCTTTATCTCCGCTGTTTGTTTGTGCTTTTCACCGCCGAAAGTGTAATTTAAGTGGCATTTTCACAGTCGCTGCGTCGTATTCGACTCTTTCTTCTCTCCCTTTTGTCGGCAATTGTTTACTCCACGCACACACAAGCACGTTTATTTTATCTATTTGTTGTTAATCTTTTCTGATTGCTGAATCACTATTCCCTGTGTCGGTGTCGTCACGTTAGAAGTACACTCGAAAACAAACGAGTCTTGGGTTTCTCAATGCAATTTTCCGTGGTTATAAACAAACCTTAAAGTGTGACTTATTCATCTAAAAACAATTAATGGTAACCAAAAAAAGACAATTCATTTCGTATTTTTCTCTCTGTGCACTAAATTATCGTTACTCATCGTTTATTTATTCAGCATCATAAACACTGCTGAAACGCACTCATGAATATAAATAAACAAGATAAACTTATAATAATACAGAGGTTTTTCTCCCAGTGCATCTTTGTTTTGCATGCCGAAATGCGTTTGTGTTTGTGTTTGTCGACGTAAGCCAAGCTTAGTTCTCTTCCTCCCTCTCCTCCTTTGTTCTTAGCTAACGGTTTTCTATTTTCGATATCGATTGCTGCCGTGCGTGGGATGTTTATTGGAATTCCCAAGTCCTTATCACCTGCGAGTAAAGCGCGCTTTTCGGCTCTAGAGGAAATAACAGAAATAACAGATACTTCCCTCCAATCACGTAGGCCATCAAAAAGATCGAGGGAACACTGGGAATTTTAATAGCCTGCGTACCACTATAAAGTTGTAAAAATAATAACTCTTGTTTCAGAGTCAGGAAACACGGCCTAAAGCGACTGCCTCGAGAAAATCGGAAGAAGAAGAGAGGAGCTGAGACGAAAGGGCAGCGCCAGGTGAGAAAATTGGAAAGAAATGGGAAAACATAACATAAATGGCCACTATGATTCGGAAATATTTACTTATCTTCAGGAATCCAGCTCGACTACTTGATAGTATCGCTAATTAGATAAAAGCCTTGCCATCATTGTTGTCGGCCTTGCCCATCAATATCACACTTTGTGGTTGTTAGTATGCAATTGTCGAATTTTCAAAATCTCGTGATTCACATTTACCCGTAAAAACCCCCGACACCTCAGTTATTTTTAAATTCGCCCTATAATTGTGGCTAGGAAAGTAAATGTCCCGAGAGACAATTCGAAAGCCCGTTTCCGATTCCTATTGAATCACAAAGTGTGAAATGCTCGCGATCGTAGCAACCTTTTGATTCTTATCGCGATGACAAAGTAAATTGTCTGCTCCTGTGACGTAGAGCAGAGAGTTGTCTGTATTGAGCACCCGCCTATCTGCTTGGAAACATTTTCGTATTGATGGAACTTTCTATACCTATCTTTCCCCATTTTCACTATGAGCTGAGCAGGAACACTAATCTTCTCCACTCCCGCAGAAAGGCAACGCAGATCCGAGGAAACCCCACTTCCGCACACAGAAACCCACAGAGACAGACATCCGACAATGGAGCTGCGCGTGGGCAACAAATACCGCCTGGGCCGCAAGATCGGGTCGGGATCGTTCGGCGACATCTACCTGGGCACCACGATCAACACCGGCGAGGAGGTGGCCATCAAGCTGGAGTGCATCCGCACCAAGCACCCCCAGCTGCACATCGAGTCCAAGTTCTACAAGACGATGCAGGGCGGCATAGGCATACCCCGCATAATATGGTGCGGCAGCGAGGGCGACTACAATGTGATGGTGATGGAGCTGCTCGGGCCCTCGCTGGAGGACCTCTTCAACTTTTGCTCGCGCCGCTTCTCGCTGAAGACGGTTTTGCTGCTGGCGGACCAGATGATCTCCCGCATCGACTACATCCACTCGCGGGACTTCATCCACCGCGACATCAAGCCGGACAACTTCCTCATGGGGCTCGGCAAGAAGGGCAACCTGGTGTACATCATTGACTTCGGCCTGGCCAAGAAGTTCCGGGACGCTCGCTCACTGAAGCACATTCCGTACCGGGAAAACAAGAACCTCACGGGCACCGCCCGCTATGCCTCCATCAACACACATCTGGGCATCGAGCAGTCGCGTCGCGACGACCTGGAATCGCTGGGCTATGTCCTCATGTACTTCAACCTGGGCGCCCTGCCCTGGCAGGGGTTGAAGGCGGCCAACAAGAGGCAGAAGTACGAGAGGATTTCGGAGAAGAAGCTGTCCACCTCGATTGTCGTGCTGTGCAAGGGCTTCCCCAGCGAGTTTGTCAACTATCTGAACTTCTGTCGCCAGATGCATTTCGACCAGCGTCCCGACTACTGCCACCTGCGCAAGCTCTTCCGGAACCTGTTCCACCGCCTGGGCTTCACTTATGACTACGTGTTTGACTGGAATCTGCTGAAGTTCGGCGGTCCCCGCAACCCCCAGGCCATTCAGCAGGCGCAGGATGGAGCGGACGGCCAGGCGGGACACGATGCGGTGGCCGCAGCAGCGGCGGTGGCAGCAGCAGCAGCCGCCTCCTCGCATCAGCAGCAGCAGCACAAGGTGAACGCAGCCCTCGGCGGCGGAGGAGGCAGTGCAGCGCAACAGCAGCTGCAGGGCGGCCAAGCGCTGGCGATGCTCGGCGGCAACGGAGGCGGAAACGGCAGCCAGCTGATCGGCGGCAACGGACTCAACATGGACGACTCGATGGCGGCCACCAACTCCTCGAGACCGCCTTACGACACGCCGGAGCGCCGGCCCTCGATACGGATGCGCCAGGGAGGCGGAGGAGGCGGCGGCGGAGTGGGCGTGGGCGGCATGCAGGGCGGCGGCGGAGGCGGTGGCGTGGGGAACGCCAAATAATATTTTATCGTTTAGGTTGCGACGCTGGACACGACACAGTAGTAGACAAACAACAGCAGAACTCAGCAAAAACTATACATGTAGAATATATAGTTATATATACCTTATATATATAATACTTGCTTTATATATGCGGTAACACATGTTGAATGTATCCAAAACGGCAGGAGGACCAGGTCCCTGCCAGAACCGGAGGATAACAGGAGCAGTGAGGAGAGAAAGGAGCAGAGCAGAGCAAAGCGCAGCGCTTTCCTTCCTTTTTTCTGTGTACATTTTCGTTTGTTTTTTGACATTTTTGGTTTCTGCTCCCAGATGTTAGAATGTTGGGCGCGCTTATTATTAATTAACTAGCCTATGATTAATTTAATTTATACTATTAGAACATAAACGATTGCAACTTGGCTGCAAGAAACTGCAACAAACCGCACTGTTCAATTGATTTGAGATCCCCGAAGAGCAGCCAACAGATCGGAGGGTCAGAAGAAGGGTCGCGGGACTTGGGAGGAGAGCCAGCAGCGCAGGCATTTAATTCTGTTCGCATTTGACTATTGCTCTCGGCAGG
The DNA here is from genome assembly GCF_025231255.1 of Drosophila biarmipes. Classification (NCBI taxonomy): domain Eukaryota; kingdom Metazoa; phylum Arthropoda; class Insecta; order Diptera; family Drosophilidae; genus Drosophila; species Drosophila biarmipes. The sequence goes on along the minus strand of NC_066616.1, from coordinate 32,429,544 downwards.
CTCAATTATTCGTTGTTAATTTGAGGTCCCAGCCCCAAGCCAGGCAGAACATTCAGAACCGATCATAGTAACTCGATTGTAAGTGTAATATTTGTGTAAAAGAAACAAAGGACACCCCGTTCGGCGAGTGTCCCTAACCCTAGACTAGGCTCTAGCGATAGCGAATCCAATCCATACAACAGCATATGCCACACGGCAAACACCCACATTGTAACCTAAGTTGAAGCCGAATTCGGGGCGCAATTAAACGCAGATTATCTGACGATGACATATATCACGTGCAGTAGAGGGGACGTTCTCTAGCTTTAAGCAACGCTCGACTTTTAAGGCCCCTCCTATGTTATACTATGTATCTTACTGTAATCGCCCACGACCCCCGTATATTTGTACTATATATACTTTCGAGGTCTGCACTTTCGCTGCCTGTGTTCATACATATTTCCGATTTTTAAAACTAACTGCGCGCATTTCTCAAGCGGGGGAAACCCCGGGAAAAGTGGGAGGACGGGCGGTGGGCGGCCCTTTGTTTACGCAACAAAATCATGTAACTAAGATAGAGAGCGTATAAATAGCGTTAGACATACACAAAACAATTCGCATTAACGTTTCGACTTAAAGAAAGGAGGTAATGCCCATTCAGAGGTACATTACATAACGCTAGCTAATAAATTATAGCTATAATATGAAATTTGTTTATAAGTAATACCAAACCGTAAAAATAAAACAAAACACAAAAATGGAAAAAAAATTAAATTCTAAATGCGCCAAGAGAAAATGGGTAATATAAATACATATAAATATACAACTATATCTTATGAGAACACGTAAACATGTAAACCCCTCAGCGATCGGCTGGCAGTCTAGAACTAACAAATCAAACAAAGAGAACACGAAATCGGATCACTGAACGCAGAAGCCACTAAACTTAAATAAAAATGCATTACGTGATATTTCTTACAAATTGTCTTATGATTTCTGAACCTTGTTTACCATTGGCTAGGCAATTTTCCCCTACTTCCGGAACCCGAACCCCACCCACGCGCACGCCTTGCAACCGACCAACTTTGTAAACACGACCATGCTCAGCCTGAAACCAGGGATCCTCCTCGGATAGAGTCCCAGCCTCCTCCCCAATCCGAACTAACAGCCCAATAAGTGTACATATACGAAATATCCAAGTATCCAAGACCCTAAAGTAATGCATTGAATATATGTGTGATTTTCTCCTAGCATACAAGAGTAATAAACCTAAACCACTAGCATTTTATTGATAGAACCGAAGTCGAAGGCCCGACAAACGATTCATAACAATTATGAGCCACTAGAAATGGAGAACTAATCGATCTTGTGTGAAAAGTCCATTCAGCATAAGCGACATAGAGAAACTAACAAATTGAAAGCATAGTAATTCGAAAGTTTTGTATAATTACCTGTATATGTATATGAGAATAGAATTTTGAACTAAACGACTAATTAAACATAGATCGTCGAGCGCGGAGCATCGATTATATCAAGGGCGATATGAGAGAAAATTAAAAGAAAACCACCAAGTGATATGGAATACAAATAACCACAAATAAATCGAAGCGTTCATGAACATTTGAAAGTACGTTAGATCGAAGTTCGACGGAGGTACCGAGTGCACGCCACATTTATGTAATTAGCAAGTATTTCGACTTAAACTGAACATGAAATATGTATGTGTGAACAGAATAAAAGCAGCCACTAAATAAGCCACACCACTCACCATAACGATTACGAAAGAGGCATTAAAAGCTTAACAATAATAACACAACTCACTGGAATTGGTTTTTGTGTCGGGCATCCTTGATCCTGGGTTTATTTTGAAGCAACTTCAGAAAGCCCGCAGGGGTACAGGCTTTTGGAAAGTGATTTTCCTAAGAGGGATGACTTGAATAACTCTATTTTTCAGGATAATAGGCCACCTACGTCATAAATTTGAAACCTAAAGAAATTCGGATCGCTGGATTGGTCCTTCCCATTATATGAATTACATTTTTTAACTAAATAAAATAATAGAATTAAAACTGAAGATCATCCATAAAAATACGTTATATTAATTTTGAATAATATTGATTTTTGAATTTGAAAAAACAAGCCTGGCAACCCTATTCTACCACTCTGGTCTCTCTACCCACCAGCTGACTTGGTTGTGCCTCGGATTTTCGTGCTTTCGCTCTAAGGTCATACTGAGCACGTCTTATTTTGTTGGCCCCACAGTTTTTCACCGAAAAGGTTAATAAAATCGCCAAAATAAACAAAACCGATTGCTGATTGAACCCCTAAAGATATGGGACCTACTAATCAGCCGCACACATTCCAGGTTTTGCGCCAGGATCAAAAGCAGGAGGAACTAAAAGATGGGAGCCCGACAGTCTCAATCCCGCGAACCCCGCTCCGTTTCGATGGAAAACCCAACTCCTGCCGGTGTTATTGACATTTCCGACGATGTGGTCAAGCGGTTGAAGGCCGGAATTTCCCAGCAGGGTAAGGAACCCACTAGTATTAAGGAACACCACCCGGAAATCCGCGAGTCGCACTGCCCGGTGTTATGCAACAATTGTCAAAACGGGCGATTGTTTATGCCAAATACAGTGGGAACTCCCTAACTAGACTAGTGTCAAGTCCATATACCTGTCAGTACCCGAAAATGTAGTCCCTACTTCCCGTGGGCACTACAAATTGCGACTTTAAGTTTACCATTTGGTAGCTTAGGCATTGTAATCTCCTATTGTTCAAAATATTAGTACCTCAAGGATATAAAATCAGTAGTTCCCCCTAATCATTCCCAGCTTGTATCCTCACAAAATCTACTTTGTAGCTTCCCTCATTGATTATTTGCAACCATTTCAGCTCGTGAGCACGCCGCCGCCGCGGAAGATTCGAAGCCAGCGCCCAAGGCCGCTCCGAAGGCTGCTGCCAAGACAGCCACATCCTCGCCAGCTGCTGTTCCTGCTCCCAAAGTGCCCTCCTATCCCGCCGCGGTGCCCATTTACGTGCAGGGAGGCGGACACACCATCAGTGCGGCCGACGTGCAGCGTCAGATGAACCAGGAGCTGGTCAAGAACGACGAGCTGTGGAAGGAGCGCATGGCGAAGCTGGAGGAGAACCTCAAGAAGACCAACACCATCCTGGAGAAGGAGTACGCCAACGCGGTGGACAACGTGCACAAGCGCTTCGTGAGCACCGCGTCGTCGCACAAAGTTCCTCCCTGCCAGGACCTGAAGTCCCAGCTGCTCGCCTGCTACCGCTCGCATCCCGGGGAGACCCTGAAGTGCATGGAGGAGGTGGCCCAGTTCCGGCAGTGCATTGACCTGCACCGCGTCCAGAAACTGGACGCAGAACCAGAGGCTCCGAAAGCGGCCACCAAGGCCACCGTTCCTGCTAAGGCGGCCTAAAGAGTCTTGTCCTGATTTGTTGATCTTTTCTTTGAGGCCCCTTATGGGCCTTGTATAAACGATGGAGCGAACGAAAGTGTCATTGCGGGCGATAGTAAACTAATTTAACTGAATCAATCTCGGATGTTTTACTGGCCGGGACTTTCCCTGATTAAAATAAAACGCTTTGCATACTTTTTAAGTGTATCTATTTGGTAAAAATCAACGATCACTCCTTCCTCTCGCTCTTTCTCTCATTCAACTCAACAATCCGTAAGACTATAATCTTTAATTACAATTAATATAATCAAAACAACTTTAATTACAGCATGTGACCGCGTAGAAAGGCCGCTGTGACCGTAGCCACAATGGTAATCGAGGATACTCCCAATACGGTGGCACTACTTTTGCTAAGCTTGGGTTTTTCATCATCCTTGTGATCCTTGCAGGAATCATCGAAATCCTTGGCGGGACCAAGGCAGCCCGCATAGCTCATCACATAGGCCAAATAGTTCTGCTCGAAGACCCCGCGAATCAAACTGGAACCGGGTCCGTAGGCAAAGACAGCCACATCCTCACCGCCGTGGGTCTCATCCTTTCTGGGAACAGTGGCCAAATGGCGATAAGTGGGGGAGGACCGCTCCTCCTCCGTGAACTGCTTCAAGGGCATCCACATATTGGAGCTGTTTTGAGGTCTCGAATCATTGGCCAAGTGATCCCAGTAGCCAGGACCTAAAGAGATGAACTTATTTTAGCATTTCTGCTTGAACTAAGACGATGTTTATACTTACCATTGGCATACGAGATGGTCTCAAAGACCATGGGGTCGTTTTTCTCGTGCGAGTTGGCTGCCCCCAGGATGTCGGCTCCTCGGAGGGCATAGCCATTGAAGGTAACCGCGTGGGAGTGGTCAGCCGTCACCAGGATCAGAGTTTCATCGGGATCCGTGTTATTCACAGCTGCTTGGATGGCCAAATCGAATTCATACAGTTCGTGGAGAGCCGCGCGGGCGTAGTTCATGTGGTGACCCTGATCAATGCGGCCTCCTTCCACGAGGAGCACGTATCCGTTGGACTCATCGCCCCTTTCCAAGATTCCCAGGGCGGTCTCGGTCATTTCCTGCAGCGAAGGTTCGCCCGCCTCTCTAGCCACGGAGTAAGTAATGTGATTGTTCCGGAACAGACCCATCAAATGTTCCACCTTCTTAACATCCACTTTGAGCAGGTCCTGGCGGTTGTGGACCAAAGCTGGGGGCACTGTATCATTGGCATGATGGGCTAGCCACTCGGCAGGTAGATTCCTATTGTCGGCACGCGTGCAAATGTTTTCCGTAGGTCCTTCGAAAATCGTGGTCTTCACCTCCGAGGCGTTCAGGATGCCCATAGGGGACATTCCTCCTCCCAGGATGACATTGAAACGATTTCCCGGAGCATTCTCCACCAACTGGCGGGCGATATCCACATGAATGCCCTTCGACTCCTCGGGAACTTCCGTGTCGCACTCCCAATCCCTGTCGTAAATATGGGCGTAGGTGGCCGCAGGCGTGGCGTGGGTGATCCTGGTGGTGGTGACGATTCCCGTGCGCTTGCCCGCCTTCTGGGCCCACTCCATTACGTTCTGGATCCTGCCTTGCTGGGCGTTCTTCTTCGAGCGAGTGGCATCTGTTCCGATGGCTCCGTAGTGGGTCTTCGCGCCGGAAAAGATTGCCGTGGCCGTGCCCGCTGAGTCCGGAACCTGTTTGTCCACGTTGTAGGTCTGAAATGGGAGTTTACGTTGAAATTATTGAAAGATCTCCAGGAATCCTCATATTAAGCTGTATCTACCTTGGCCATTCCAGTGTTTGGGAAGTCGTCGAAGACCAGAGTTTCCTCCTCGCCGTGGCCGTGCTTCAGATACTGTCCCTTGTAGATGCGGCCGGCACTAATTGTGGATATTCCCATGCCATCCCCAATGAAGATGATGATGTTTCGGGCCTTCTTCCGGTAGGAGTCCTCCTTCACCCGCTGCGCCTGCTTGATGGTCTTCTCCAGCTGGCCCAGAGCCACTTTGTACCAGAATTCCGCGTCTGAAATCGGATCGGGAAAACGAAATCTAATTAAATCTAAATCGGATGGGAAATCGTGGGCAAGTCGGCAGCCATGTCACGTATTAATTGCCCATCACCAGTGAGATCCAGTTGGCACTTGAACATGTTCTAGTTCTACCTTTTAACTGCCGACTAGTAACGCTGAACGCTGATTTATTTCCCTACCAACGTCGCCACATTTCGGTGGCAGGTGATTCCCCATCAAGCAAAAATCTGTTTTTCCTGATTTATGCACTCTTACTTAGCTCGGTATAAATAATTTTTCTTTGTAAAAAGTAAGCCAGCATTTTACTCTCGGCTGATTTATACGGGCTTTAAATTAGTTTTGTTTGCCTTAGCTAATGTATGCACTTGAATTCTAGTTTCGCGGGCTCTAATCTCCATTTTATAAGCTAATATAATTTATACGGCATGCTCATTTAATTATTTTAGTACTAGCAAAATCTTCCCCAGATTAATTTAGTAGTAAAGCCTTTGTGGTGATCTTCGAAGATTACTTTTATTGTGCTAGTTATCTGACCTAAGTAAATGTGTAAAGAATTTAAGGTGAGCGTAATATGATCCCGCATCATATCCAGCTTCTAAATAAATGTATCTTTATAACCGTTAAATATAAATTGGAAGAATGCAAACTGTTTTTGACTTTTTGTAGCACTTGCACTTCCGATTCACGATTTGAAACGTACATTCACCGATTTGCGGTGATGATCATTTGGCGACGTGCAATTAATATTCAGTTGGGGTAGCTTAAGTATGGGGCACCCACTCTGCCCACCACCCACCACCCACTGCCCAGCGACCTCGACACTGAGACAGGTTACAGTTAAGCTTCACTTGCCGACTGCTAATTTCGGCTTGTCAATGAAACTAATAGTCTGTGATTAATCATTTTTTGCCCGCTGATAAATACATTTTGGGTTGATTTTTCGAGGGGTTAAGTATGCCTTTGCTAACTCTAATTGTTAAATCCAATCACAGTTAAATTAAACAATTAGTGGCCTTTTCCACCTCTGAGTTGTTTTAACAGCAGCTTTTTCAGTCGTCAATTCGAGCAGTTACATTTCGGTGTGTATTTCATAATAGAGCTCCATTTGTGATGCTTTTTTGTTCCACTAGATTGTACACTTAGACTTTTGAGTGAAGCTAAAATTACTATTTCTGTGGTTGTTGCAATGACCTCTCTCTATTCTAAAAGCAAGTGGAAGAGACCTGTTAAGTGCCTAAGATTTTGCAACCTCGATAAAGCAGAGCCCAAGTTTAAGTTCTCGTTGCATAATGGGCTGGGGAACCATTCAAGTTCAAGTAATTTAAATAGTTTCACGTTCTGAGCTTTAGCTTGGTTTTTGCACGTTTGGCCAGGGAATCACAGCCAAAGATACGTTGTAACTGGGAGCGGGTCTTACCTTCGGGTTCCTTGGCTTTTTCCACCTCAAACTGGGGTCCTATGTCCCCGCCAGCGCTGAGAGTCCGAATCAGTGGGGGCGGCTGGGTCGTGACGGCTGCCCAGCTGAGAGCCACCAGGCCTCCGCACAAAAGTCCAAGCAAAACCAGGGAATGCATTTCTCTAAAGACGCACTAAGCGCGAGCAATTGAGGGCGACTATTTTCGGATCGGAGGCGATTTCTGTTTGAATGGGTTTGTATCACAGCTCAGCTCGAGGCGCAGATTCCTTCAGCAGGCCATCGAGGTGGATTAGGAAGTGCGCGGAACGGTTGCCTCGTCGCGGGGCTGTCTGAGGTTCTGTCCCGAGTGGATCCCAATTAGCGACTAACACCGCTCCAGCCCCCAGCGCGTTATATACGGGGCCGGCCCAACTAACCATCCACCCAGCCGAGCGGCCAGACCCGAAGTCCCAGCACTCACACACACGGGGAATGATCGACTCGGCGGTGGGGGATCGTACCCAGTACTTTCGGACCGTATCCAGCGCTTTCAGAATAATTCGCAGCCGCAGGGGGCTTCAGACACGTATTGTGGCTAAAACAATCTAAGTTACACGCTTAGCATAGAAGATACATGAACTCAGTGTTACAACATTTATTGATATAAATATTTCTAAAAATAATATTCTTTTATTGAAAAATAATATTTATTTACTACTTGCAAAAGAGTGGGATATTATTATAAAAGATATATTTCTTATCTTTCGTAAATTGTTAAAAAGCGATCAAATTTCCTTAATTTAATAGCTTAACTTTTAAGCAACAGCATTTCTAACATAGTTTTCTGTTTATGATTGAAGAAATATTTCCTTACAACTTTGATATCATAAACTATTAGACGTCCCATTACAGGATACCTCATAGTCTGAAAACCCATCCCGAAGCCATTAAGTTGGCTGCCTGCAATTGCAAAACGTTTGTCTCAATTAAAATTACGGCTCCGCCGAGATTAATCCATAAAAACGTGCACAGCCTTTACGAACCAAGGGCCCCGCACCATAAACACCTGTTAAGCGATCACTTGTTTGCCGGGCGTCTTGCCCGCAATTCTCCGCCGGATCCCGTGTCGATGGGCTGATTTACGGCGGAACCGGCACGTGAAGCGGCTGCTGGTCGGCACTATCTCTGCCTCTCCGCGTATCTCCAGCGATGTCTGCAGATGGAATGGCGCTGCCGTTGTTTGCCTCCTCGGAGTTGATAAAAACCATCAAGGGGTGCCTTCGGCGGCACACATTGCGTATGCGTGCTATTTGCACCTGTCTGACTTTTGGCTGCCACTCGGCAAACATCGGAAGGAGTTTATCGTTCCGAGGGACTCTGCTCTCGGCGACCCTCAATGCCACCCATTCAGGTCTTTTTATAGAGCTAGGCCTCCATTATACGAGTATTACCGGGAATATAAAGGAAGGCGTCTTAATATGCGGTCTATTGTCGTGGGCTTATGTTCTAGCTCCGTCCCATGTAGGCGAATGACAATCACGGTAAGGTCTAGTGACCCATTGGCACTCTAAAAAATATGTTTTACTTCCCATCCAAAAATATCTTTGTCTATTCGGTGGTCTGAAAAGCAATATCTCTTAATTTCTTAGAAAACCTGTTATCCAACGGCATGGTGTTGTTGTGACAGAACCTTTACATGACGCATGTGTTTAGCCTTTTGAAATCTGACGAGATCATAAATATTTGCGGTGCTGATCTACGTAGAGATCACGTGCTGCTCCTATGCGAGTTTCAAGATCAAAGACAATATTATCTTGCCTGTTGATGCCGTCGTTGGCTACCTAGATTTATGAAGAATCATTTGGTCCGCTGATGATAGATTGTCGACACCTCGCAGCCCGGAGTGCCGTAAATCTTTATCTGCTCTCGCGACTATCTGAAAGTATCTTTATGGCCAAACAAAGTGTGGGGGATCTTCCACTGCAAGTGACGTTCTTTTCGGACCTGTATTTTCCCCGTCGCCTGCATTACGTTGATTGTTATTACATTGACTCGTGCTGATTTTTTACGCTTGACTAGCGAGACACCAGAGTTGGGAACTTGTTTGGTTCGTACCTGAGTACTTACCTGGGTACATGCTACTTATTTTAGGTTACTATTTTAATGCTGTAAATTAAAAGTACCCAAACAAGCAATTTCTAAGCCATATTCAGCCACTTTTTATTGAACTGTTTTCATGTTCCGTATAAATTTTTGCTAAAATTGCCAGGGGTTGCGCGGAGAGATTCTATAAAGTGTGCACCTACAATCGAAAGCTGCACAATCGCAGGTCACATTTCTTTTGGTTTTGACTAGCATTAGAGAAAGTTTTTGTATAGTTTTGTATAAAATTGTAACTAAAGCTAAGGACAGACAGTCAAATAAATTAGCACAAATGGTGTGTGACACTCTTATAGTTATAGTCAACCTTTCAGTACTGCTTTTATACCAGCTTGTGTGAATCTATTTGCTCTGACCCCACCTCAACAAGGAGTACAGCTAAGTGGGCAACATAAGGTCGAAACAAAATGTAAAAAATAGTATTGGGCAGGGGCCACCGCGAGACCCCTATGAGAACTTCTTGGAGCTGAGTCCCAATCCCGCCCGCACATTGCTGGTGGTGGCCGACCTGACGGTCGTCCTGCTCGTTTTGGTCACGGTAGTGGTGTCATTACTACTGGTGTTGCTGGTGTCCTTTGTCGTCGTGCTGCTGGTGTTGCTGTTGCTGTTGCCGTTGCCGTTGCCAGTGCTGTTGCTGCTCCTGGTGAGCGTGGTGATGCTGCTGCTGCTGGCACTCATCAGAAGAGGGCGGCGCGGCGGCATCCGTTCGTTGACCGCATCCAGGCCCTTGGCCTCCGCAAAGGAGTGGATGTGCGAGGATGCGGTCAGTCCTTGCAGAGCTGAGGGAAGGATATTTAGGACACCAATTAATAATAATCAATGGAGGGGTCTGGCAGAAAGTAGGACCCAACTTTATCCGCGACGACAAATTGTATCTTAAGATATAAAGATGGAAACTTATTTCAATAGGTAACTGGGTAAACATTAATTAATTTGCATTGCCTAAAATAATTTCCCACATCATCAGATAGATAAGAAACAAAAACAGATTTTAATTCCGCCATGAAATCATGTTCTAAATTATAAATAAATTATAACGCATATACTAGTCACGTTCTGACCGTCACGGTCCCTGATCCTTACAAATCGAGTTATAATGGCCTTTAGCAAGCCTACTAAAAGCTGTCTCTATCCGCGTAGTTCAGTCAGTATTAAAAGATGTGCGCTAATCATATAGTGCTAATTTGGATTTTCGTTCTTCTGTACTCAGTTGTAAAGGTTAAGGATGTTCTAAAAGTACTAAAAAGAAATAATTACAATAAAACATAATTTAGATATCTTCGAGATTTGAGTTTACCAACATCGAGTGCACTTCTTTGGACAAAAAGTTTGACGACTTCGAGTATTGCTACTTGAAGTCCATCAACAGGAGCTACAAATACCTATCGTTAAAAGTAAATCTGTTTAAAACACCAGTCACAAAAGTCAAGGTTAGTAGCTCACGATCATAACATTGGAAGGACATTTTTTATAATCCTCAAACTTAGGTCCGCGGAACCCTTTTTAAAAGATATAATGGCTATAAACCATTCATGTTTAATGCCACTGTGGATGCCTGCAGGTTCTTGAAAAACACAAAGTCAAACGCCCTGGCCTCGTACTTCTGGGATTTCATAAAACCTCACTCCAACATGAATCACACATGCCCCTATGATGTGAGTGTGTTTTAAATTAATCTGGCTCTGCTTAATTTGAATTTCATAATTATAGCATGATCTGATTCTGGACAAACTGTCAGTGGGCTTTGTGAATCAACAAGCTACAACTGTTTTACCTTTCCCAGAAGGCGCCTATTTTTTAGAAACGTATTGGATGGCCTACGACATCGACCGAGCGGTGGTTAAGGTCTATGGGACTCTTTCCTGATCGATTAGAAAACTATTCCGGTTTTTCTTCTTTTTCTAAACAACATAATCATATTGGGATCTTGTTGGTAATAAATCATTTATCTTCTGTATGAAAATGTCCACGACTTTTATTTAACTTATGGTTTTTCTCGTCCTCGGGGTAAACTTACTTATATTTTCACTCAATCTCAGTTATAAATGTATGATGACAAAGGTTAGTTGATGAGTATAAACATATATCATGGTTTGTTTATATTTTCCGGAGGGCGACTATCTTATAAAAACCCGGTGGGCTACTGACTTGTATGGCACTTTATCCTGATGGCTTTACCTCGTTATTTGCCCATGTATGACCAGAAAAATGGTTTAAATACATTCGAAATCGAAAAGTTTTAATTTACTTTGGGAAGTACTCAAGGTGAAAGTAAATGTGCGGCACCAATTGAATATAATTTGCGTGTTTAAACAGGGGATAATAAGTAGATCATTAGCCATGTCTGTTTATATTTTGCCAATAAAACATTTTTTCAAAGGTTAAATGGTATTTTTAAAAATACTCCAGTCCTAGTTGTTTCGTGAGCTGTACAAGATGTGTACTAAGTTAAATTATCGGGCTGTCTACTTTGTGGTAGTTGTTTCTATGTTTCTAAAGGTTGTTGCAATCCAATTTTTTAAATCAACACTTATAATATTTTTTTAAAGAGTTCCTCCAAAGTGGAGTTCACAAACATCAACTGTACGTCTTTGGATAAAGAATTCGTTGATTTTGAATATTGCTACTTGAAGTCTGTGAATCGGAGCTTCAAATATATGTCGGTGAAAGCCAATTTATTCAAAAAGCCTGTTACCAAAGTAAAAGTAATTAAAAGTGAATGCATACAGTATAAACCTATTACTAATTCCAGAATTTAATTTCAGATTAATTTGGCACTATTTAAACGCTTTAATGGGTACAAGCCCTTTATGTATAACTACACAGTAGATTCCTGCAGGTTCTTAAAAAATCCCCTAGCTCATCCAATCGCAAATTACTTTTATAATTTTCTGAGGCATCACTCAAACTTAAATCACACGTGTCCTTACAACGTTAGTTTGTGAAAATGCCTTTTTTACCGTGATTAATATGTATTTTTGAAACAGCATGATGTCATCCTGGAAAAATTGTCCACCAACTTTGTAAATAATCAATTTACAAAAGTTTTACCATTCCCAGAAGGCGAATATCTTGTGATAACCCGATGGATTATTCAGGATATCGACCGAGCGCTTGTCAGAATGTATGGAACTCTGTTCTGATTATCTTTGTATGAGATTTGGGGTTGGTATGGTTTATACAAAAGATTTTACTAAAAAATCTTTTAAAAATTGAAGCATACTTTTTGGAGCCAGTAAAAGTGATTTCAACTCTCTAGCACCTTCCTTGGCACCTGGTGCCTCTTAAATGTAACATCTGTGATTAAAATCGTTTACAGGTCTTATTTTTAGCATTTATAGAGAAGAGTTCCTAAAAATCAATAGGGCTCGGTGACTTACCCTCCTTCAGGGAATCCCTTCCGCCGGACAAGGCGCCCACTGGCAAGGCGCCCGTGGGCGTCAGACCCTTCAGCTGGAGCACGCTCTCCGACTCCTCCCTGTGCGGGGACAATTTAATATTGGATTATTCAAATAGACTCTGTGGATGGTCGGGGACATTATGCACCTGAGAATGGAGAAGACGCGCGACATCTTGCCAATGGCCCGTATCTTATTCCGAATTATCTCTTTGCGCAGCGCCGACATGGAAGCTGCGAATTGAGGGCTCGATTAGACGGAATCTCGCTGGGTCACGGGTAAATGTAATGGAAATCAGCTGGAAAACTGGCGGAAAAGCCGATCAAAGCGGGGTGCAAAGCTATCACTAAGCCTCTCTATCTTTGGCTCAGGAATTTGTTTACTTTTCGGCGGCTCAGGCATTTTTGGCAGCGGCTGCGGCATTTGCATTGGCATCGGTTTTGGCATTGTCATTGACATTGGCCGTACTTGTTGGCCTGAGCTTGGGCCTGCGCTTAACACCTGGCTTACCTGGCTTACTGGGCGTATTATTGTTATTGTTATTGCTCGCGTTCGCCGGCACGAGCACAATTTTCTTGCGGAGCTCTTTTTGTGTGTTTTGGGTGGAAAAGTTGGTTGGTGTTGTTGGTACACATATTATAAATATATTATGGGTGGTGGTAGTAGATTGCAGTTGTTGTATTTCGGTATTTGTTTCGGAAAATATTTTTAATAGAAGATTAGTTTGTAGTACACGTGTATCCGCATTGGCCCACAACAACCAAGCACTACGACATTTACACACAGTCCGGTACGAAGGCCGCTCTGCGAGTCCCCAAACTTACCTTCCTCCAGCTCGTCATCGGGCCCGGCCACCAGTTCGTCGTCCGAGCAAATGTTCAGGATGTTGACCAGCATCTCGGTGACCTTGTGCAGTCAATTTTAAAAGGAGTAAAATAATTCTTAGAGTTTTAAATATATTATAAGGTGCTTAAAAGTATGCCCTTACAAATAGTGTTGCCTACTTTTAGTCACCTATATATAAGATTCGCATTTCGAGCGATTATAGCAATTTCCTTAATTTTATCTTTATATATATCTGAGATACAACCTGATCTGATCCCCCGACAGAGCACCTACCTTCTCGCCCACGAAGGGCAGCGACCACGTGAAGACGTCCATGAAGTTGGGCAGCCAGTAGGGATGTGGCGAGCAGTTGAACTGGCGGATGTTCATCACGTTGTTCTCGTACTTGAGCACAGCTGCCTTTTGTCAAATGTTTTCGTGGGGTTGACAAGATCAGCGCGAGCGGAGAAAGGGACGGGGCGAGTGCCGGTGAAAGAGAGGGAAGAAGGGTATTACGAACGCAGCGCGATTTGGATTCGCACCAGCTCGCAATGCAGCCAAAAAAGATTTCGTTATTTAAAAATAGCCAGTGAAAGAACAACAACAGCAAAATAAATAAACAACCCAGAAGGAGACGGGGACACAGCTGAGGAGCGGGACAGGGAGAGATATCATACCTTGTTGTTGTAAACATCCAGATAGTTGGGGGCGGAGAAGATGGTGATCAGCGAGGGGAAGCCCGTAACCTGGTTCTTCCGGTACATGCGGTAGCTGTGAGGCACATTCGTTATAGAAAGTAGTAGAATAGTTATTAGTCCTATCATTGCAATACAATATGTTATGATGTACATCTGAACCCTGATATATTTTTTGAAGTGATGCTCTTACCCCGCGTCCTGGGCCTCGTGGGCCCTGACTATCGACAGGAGGTTGTTCTTCTGCAGGAACTCACAGCAGGCCGAGTAGCTGAAGAAGTAGGAGCACCCGCGGACCGAGTTGTGCGAGAAGAACTCACTGGTCTTCTCGTTGCCGAAGTCCTCCAGGGGATCGGACCAGAGCAGGTCGCACATGGGTCCGTAGGCCGGTGGTTCCCTGAAGCGGTTTAGCTAGGAATACCCAGGCAGAGGCGTTATTTGGATTGCGCGTTGTAAACATTTCAGCGCTGCTTTATTACCGTCTTGATGTCATCGAGTGTGAAAATCTCGGGCGACAGACCACCGTGAATACAGAGGAACTGCTGGTTCAGGAGGGCGGCGAGGGGCAGGCAGTCGAACGCCTCCATGCAGGCGTCGTAAATACTCTCCGAATACTTGATGATGCCTTCAACAGAGTAATATTAATGGGTAGCTGAAGGAAGGGGAATTTATCGGCTGCAGTCGCATTTAGAAACGCATTAAAGCCTATGACAACAATCGTAATGGAAGCTAGATAATTTATGATTTTTACAGACCTTGTTAGAATATATAAAAACTTTTTTTTAAAAACGTTTAGAATCTAATATTGGTTTTCCTAGTCAATTAAGTAAATGCCTTTTAGGGAGGGAAACTGTTAATTAAGCTTAATAAAGTTTACCATGTTCTCTTACATTTTTAAATGATGGAAAACCCCCTTTAATAGTATAATTTTATTGAAAATATATTAATAAAAATGAGGTGGAAAGATTTACGATGTAAGTAGGGGGTTTTCTTTAAAATTACATATACGTATTTACGTTCAACTTACATTCCTGCTTAAAGGTGAAGTACTCTGTGAGGTGCCTGCACTCGTGATTTCCTCGCAGCAGGGAAAGCGTGGTGGGGTAGGTTATTTTCAGGGACCACAGATACAGAACGCACTGAAAGAAAAGAGTGTATTTTGTTATTATACGAACGAAAAAATGCATTACCCACCTCTATACTGAAGTATCCCCTGTCCACGTAATCGCCCAGAAAGAGGTACCTCGTCGTGGCCGGTGGACCACCCACCTCGAAGAGCTTTACCAGGTCGAAGAACTGTCCGTGGATATCCCCGCACACGGTGATGGGTGCCTCCACGTCGATCATGTTCTTCTCCTCGCGCAACAGGGCGGCTCCTTCGGTGATGATCCTCAGGGCCACCGCCTCCTCGATCCGCCCCTCCAACAGGAAGTGCTGGCGCAGGGCGTCGAAGTTGGGCTTTCCAGTCTTGGGATCATCGTATACCTCTGACATGGTCAGTTTGTGGGTGGGGGGCAGTGGTACGTCTAAGGCGTTCAATTAAAATTGATATTTGAATTAAACATTAGGATATAAATATCTGAACATCTATAAAATAACTTTTAAAGCAACCTAAATTGATTTTAGCTTTATTCCATCTACTTTCCGGGCTTAAAATATACTGTTGCATACTTCTAGATACTATTTTAAATGGTTTCACGGTTTTCTTGGTATACGAATGACGAGCTTTAGAATACCTTATAAGGCAGTCCAGTCAGAATATCAACTAAATATGAAATAAGTTCCCTAATATTTGTTGTGTGTAGGCCTGCACTGATAGAATTATAATAAGCATCGCTGCCCGACGGCGATGTGGGTTAACGAGGTGCTGCAACTTAGCGCCAATATTCGGTTTGGCCGCTTTTCTTGGCCCGCCAATAAAGAAAACCAAAATTCCGCCAGATGCAGCCACATGAGGTTCGTACGCTAATTACAAAATTTGACTGAGTGAATATAAAAGTCGAAAATTGATTGGCACACACAAAAACAAACAAACGTGATCACACACACGGGCAGGAGCCAGGGCGAACGCCATTTTTAATTGTCATAATTTGGATAAACGTCTGAAATTTTGACGCAATGGCCAATAAAATGCCAATGTGCTGCAGTTGTTGTTTGCCCTGGGTGCTCAAAGATAATTAAATTTATTTATATTGGCCCAATAAAGCCAAGAACAAAGCAGGCACCGCCTTTTCTCTAAGGGTTTCGCCAGCGCTGTCAACTGAATGATTAATTAAAACTACATTTTAATTTTACGGCGGAAGTAAAGAATTTATGAGTTATAAAAATCTCCCTTTTGCTAATTATATCAGCAGCGATGTCAACGAAATTAAATTTAAGCAAATAAATAAATACACTTATGTGTGCATAGGATGTTTAGACAACGTTGATAGAAAATTAACATTAAACACTGCACTGATGACTTTTAAAAACAAAAAATTAATATTTTCTCGCTATATTTGAGCGATTTTAAAACAAAAAACTCAACGCTCGGAATATTATTCTTTGGGAAACCGCAGGCATTCTATTGTTTTGAAAACCACGGGCATGACTTCCTGATTTAAAAACACACTTTTTCGAAATCTGTTCCCCGCTCACTGAAAAGTTCAAAGAAAGCAATTTGTGAATCCCTCAATTTTGACGTTAATGTCGGCGGTCAGTGCATCAGAACGCCGTTGAAGCATGGTCGCCTGTCATTAAAGATACAATCGCAGGAGGGACTCCTGTTTGGGTTGATGCTTGATTGGGGCCCGTAGTTGTCGTACTTATGGGAGGGATCTTTACCGTCGACCATGCGCTCCCTGGTTTTCGTGTACTGCATCTTCTGTTTGTTTCCACTGGGAGCTGCGGGGGCTTTCGAGGAATTCGGCGAGGACTTCGAGGATTTGTCTGTGCTAGAACTCTTGGACAGCGACGACTTTCTCGTCACCGAACTTCGCGTGGAGGCCGACATATCGTTGGGTTATTTATTCGGCCTTTGGTTTTGTTTCCTTTTTTCTATTAATTTTTTATGTCCGCTGCTGTGTTGATTTTTTGCGATGCCCAAGCACGATATATATTTTTTAATGGCTCGACTTTTTGCTGGTGCTAAAAGTGTTACTAGCACAAGAATTTAGAAAATTATACGCCTTTGCCTAGCGTCTTTATGGACGGCGGGACACAAGAACACACAAATATATTTGGGCAATAAATAAAACTTGTTGTTATATCTGGCGTAGCTGTGGACTTTCTTGTATTTTTAGCCAGGCAATGCCAATACAGCGAGACAGAGACGACTGGGCCGCAGCGCACACGAAACAAATGTTGAACAATTAATATTTCAATTTGCTGCAATTATTCAGAGACGTATTAACTTTTCATTAAGTCATCGCAGCACATTGTTTAGCGGGTGCTTTTTGGCAAAGGGCAATCAGCACTTCAATTGAGACGGAAAATTGCTCGACACTTTGTGCTAATTACCCCCAGCAGCGGGGCAAAAATAGCAATGGGTCCACAAATAGACGGGTGGACAGGCACACATATATCACTTTGGTCACACTTTGCTGGCTCTTTGCGCTATCTACGATGATTATTGTTTTCTGGCTAATCCTTCGGGGATTCGGGGCCTTAGTCTCGATTATTTTCGCGGGACACGACGCAACGCATTTCCCAAGTTGGCGCGACGCGATTTTCCTCGAAACTGAGCGAAATTCGCTGGCATCGTTTGGCATTCAGAAGACCCAATTTGAAAGCCCGAAGAAGATCGGCCGAGATCGGCGCATCTCACGCCCTTGACTCCCACTCTCCGATGAAAATAAACACATAAATACACCCGCTCTCGAAGGGTTCCGTCCATTTATCGCTTTATTGGGTTAATGTGACACACGCACTTCGGGATCTGGCGCTGCCCTTCTGCGATCGTCGATTCGACGACCTTCACAGACATTTACACATCTGCGATGTGTCCGCCCGGCCCCCGGCCCCCAGTCCCCGATCCGCCGACCTCCCATCTATATCCACATCCGCTCTCAATGATTTTCAACTTGACCGTGATATTGACTGGGTGTGCGTGCGCGGTGCGTCTGTGTGCGTCTGCCAGAGATTGGGCGCCAATAGGTGGGTGTCGCTATAATTATAGTCTTGACTTTGTGCGCGCCTCGTGCAAAAATATACGCGTTCTACGACCAGTCGGGTCTATTCGGGTTCGGATTGAATTAAAATGAAATTTCGGGGGAGGATTAAAGTATCATATTGGAGCATATCACAGCGAATCATATCGTAACATTATACCGTATCATATCGAATCACATCTTATTATATCATATTATATCGTATCGTATCATATCATATCATATCGTATCATTTCATATTATACCATATATCATATCATATCATATCACAAAATATCTTATCATATCATATCATATCGTATCGTATCATTTCATATTATAACATATATCATATCATATCATATCACATAATATCTTATGATATCATATATCGTATAATTTCATATTATACAATATATCATATCATATAATACCATATGATACCATATCATATCACATAATATCTTATGATATCATATCATATTGTTTGATATAATACCATACCATATCATTCTTGTTCCATTCAATGGCAGAGCATTTAAAGTTCCCCAACCGTTCAGGTCTTTCGCTGGTGGAACCAATTTCATGCAACTTTTATGCGGAGCGTGGCGATATTTTAACAGCAATCTGTGTGGATGGCCACATAAAAAACCCACTCGCAAACAATACTATACCGCCGTGTGTGCGCTTGCCCGTCAATGTTGTTTGTCGCGATGGTCAAGTGATATGTATGGTGTGGCTGCGACACGCTATATGGCCGATAGATAGTTCCATAATATATGCTGGGAAGGATGTTGTTCGGGCACTCGGAATTGGAATCCATTGCAATGCCAATGCACTAGCAGCCGGCCGAACTGCGCATCGATGGCACTTGGATGCTCGATTTGGCAAAGAGCAGAGACGATTGTACTTCGACGCCCCCGCGAACCCGAGAACCGCTGAGAGACAAAAGCGAGTCACACGACCGCCGCAGACTAGAAAGAAATACTTTCCGGTGCTAACCGGTGGGTGGGACTGGGATGGGGATTGTGGGGGTTTCGGGGGCCTTAAGGGGCTGTAAGTGGCTGCGAAAAGGGGCGCGGTGGGCGACTGGGGCAGAGCGATGAGAGCATTGCATTCTCGTCGCGAAATTTTGGCAAACGCGCTGACAGCTCGACCCAGTCCAGCCCCCTGTCCTTCCTGGGGTATCCAATGATTATACTAGGTATTCCCAGAAGGTGTATTAAACTTTCGGAGGTGTGGATGTAGAATAAACACATACGAAATGCTTAAACATGTGATGTATCATATTTTTGTACACTTTATGGATAATAAATTTAAGCCGGTGGACCAAATTTGCATTTATTTAAACCGAAATCACGAGGGTCTGAGGTTCGGGTTTCTAAAAGTATGCAACAATATTGTTCTAGGCTAAATGTCCCATTTCACTGCATACTTTTCTACACTTTTAGAAGTTTTTATCCATTAAATTTGATATAAATTAGAGAAATAAGAAAAACCTAATTACCGGGTATCCCATAATTCAATAATTTGTCGCACTTTCCCATCCAAACACATATTCCGAAATGCGGCTATTAAAACATGCCGAAAATATCGTTGGCAGCGCATTTTAAGCGCAATTAAGAGACGAGGCAACTGCGGTCATCTGGACGAGATTAAGTGGACGACACTCGCAATTGATTCGCCTCTAAATTATCTAAATTAAAGACTGGCAAATCGTCACGGCAAAGGCAGA
This sequence comes from Drosophila biarmipes, assembly GCF_025231255.1. Classification (NCBI taxonomy): domain Eukaryota; kingdom Metazoa; phylum Arthropoda; class Insecta; order Diptera; family Drosophilidae; genus Drosophila; species Drosophila biarmipes. Next base: position 32,409,738 of record NC_066616.1, on the reverse strand, counting down.
GCAATTCCTAAAGATTTGCTGAATAATTTGCCAGTCAGGTTGAGTCAAGTTGTTCGCATTTCACAGGCATCTCAGCGGCTGACACTTTGAACACCCGTTTCGTCATGTCGGCATGTCACAAAGTCTTCGGCCTGAGATACATTTTTCTTTTTTAGCAGCAGCAGATAGCAAATAGCAAAAAGCACAGCAAAGTGCCAAAATAGCCGCGCACTGGCCAAGTATTTTTAAAACAATGTTTTTTATGCTGGCTCGCAGAAGCCCAAACGGCTCGCTTCCTCTCTTTTCTGCACATAAACAAAACGCCGCTGAAATAAAAAGATAATATTGACGCGTAACGCAAACATTTCATTCATTGTTTGAACACTTTTTCTGGCGATCCTTATTGTTGTTGTGTAGTTTCTGGTGCTGTGTAAACAATCATTTGAATAATGTGACCAGGGGCATGGGTTTATGGGTGAATGATGGCCGATTTGCGGGTAATTCAGTGGCCACGGAAAGGAAATATGTGGGCAGTCACTTCCTCTGGAGCATAACTTGATTTCAGTTAATTATTTGCATTGATTTGTAAGCAAATAAATGGGAAAGCTGGTCCATGAAAAAGCTTAGCCAATCCAGAAACCGCGCCGAAAAGCTTTGCAAACCGAACAGCTCAGCAGAAACATTCTCACACTCTGCCCTCGGAAAAACTCTTCATGTCTGCGGCTGCCATTTTACAAATTGATAAACTTTTCAGTTATCATTGTTTATGTATCTTTCTGGCCGAGGCCTTCATACCCTCTTAACCTTTTGGCGCTGGAAAACTCAGCCCTTTCCTCCCCATCACTGTTTTCTCTGCTGACTGCCAAACATTTGCCAAGCCGAAAGTTTTTTCTGCTCACATTTGTTTGCTTGGGATTTGCCAAAAACAGAAGAGCCCCCAAAAAAGAACAGAGCCAAAAACTTCAAATATAAAAAGGCAGCACAAATTTTTATTGAATTGATTTATTGACTTACTTATTTGGGCGCTCAACGCCCATAGATAAAACCTTTTCTCAGTTTTCTTTGTTTTCTTGCTGTCAGCTGGCAGCAATAACAAGGGCCCAAAATAAATATTTAGTTTTCATTTATACAATTTTCCCCATCCTCGGCTTGGCCTCTTTGTTCGGGGCCAATTTGTGTTTAACTTTGTTGGGGACTAATGCGAGTCTATAAAAATCAAGTTAATTGAAAAGTAACCAAGAGTTAGTCTACGGGGATTAACTAGGGATTGTAATAGAGCCAGTGAATTGAAATGAATACCTCCTGAAGTATATTGACAAATAGTCCCAGGAAAATCAATATTAGTTTAAAGTTAAACAAAAACCTAAGAGCTAATTTATAGCTTATGAAAGAGTCAAATAAGTTTTGGTTGTTAGTAATATACGATCAGCGTGCAGCCAGTTAAAATCAATGCGATAATCGCCCTCGGGAAACGGAAGAACCTGTGTCAATCTTTGATTGATAAAATCGGTGGGAAGCTTGTCCATGATGAAATCGTGCTTTAAACAGTTTAGTAATTAAATTAAACAGGTTTATAATTTAAAAATATTTTTAACTTACGTTAAATGGACACGTGTGGTTTATATTGGAGTAAATTGAATACGACTCAAAAATGAATTTTCCCACAGGATTGGCACTGGGGTTTCTCAAGAACTTACAGACGTCCATCGTTATATTGTACATAAAGGGTTTATATCCACTGTAGCGTTTCCAAATTGAGTAGTTGATCTGTTATATTTTACGAAGAATCAAATTGAATTGGTAGTCTTCTTTATTTACTTACTATAGCTTTGGTAACTGGTAGTTGATAAAGCTTTAATTTCATTGAAGTATACTTATAGCTGCGATTCACAGACTTCAAAAGGCAGTAATCAAATTCACAAAAAGTTTTGTCAAACGATGTGCAAACAATGTTTGTAAATTCAACTCGGGAATCAATCTTAAAAAAAACATTATACATTTTAGTGAACATTTAAGGAGGAAAGGTTAAAGTAGACCTACTTCCAAGCCTGATTGTAAACCTAAAATAATCAAAACTAGCCAACATCGTTCTAAAAACATCTTGTAACACTGATTAACTTCAAGCCACTAATGGATTTTTCGTCAATGGAATGACTGACAGCCAGACCAGTCATCGTAATTGAACAAAAAACAATTTAAAATAGGTTAATACTGTGGGGGTAATTATTTTTCAATCACTAACTATTACATTTGCCTTGTTGAATATTTTATAGATTTTATTTCTGTGCTAGTTATGCATTATTATGATATGGTACAATATACTTTTATAGCGGCAATAAAAGATTTGGAATAAAGCCAACGAAAGTCAAGTAAGTAGTCTCCCTCGGGAATGGGAAGAATTTGAGTGACCCGGTGATTCATAAATTCAATAGGAAGTTTTTCCAGTATTAAATCGTTCTGATTAAAAATGAAAACCAACTTGTATAACTTGAGCAAAGGATACATCATTCTACTCACTGTATAGGGACATGAATGGTTTATATTGGTGTAATCGATGAAGGATTCAAAAACGTACTTCATAACTGGGCTTGACTTGGGATTTTTAAGAAACTTGCAGGCATCCGTCGTTATATTGTAGAGGAAAGGCTTGTAGCCGTTCAGACGCTTCCACATTGTAAAATGCACCTATCATTATTTAAAATATTAATATTATGCTATCACTATCCTTTGGCTTTGATTACCTTTAGGTTTTCAAAGGGGATTTGGTATAACTTATATTTTCCGGAAATATATTTGTAGCTGCGGTTTATCGACTTTAGATAGCAGTACTCAAACTCTCCAACTTTTTTATCGAAAGACGTACAGTTAAAGTTTGTAAACTTAAATTCGGAGTAAATCTGGCATTGGAATAAAATAAGAAAATGCCTTGAAATATGTATTTATATGGTATATAGTACATACTTCATCCAAAGTATAAGATAAAAAAATAATAAAAACAACGAAAATCTTTTTTGTGCTCATCTTGCACTTGACGGAAAACTGAACACTAATTTCGGTTTTGATACCTAGCATTTCCAACCAAAATTACTGAAAAAAATAATTAGCATCGAGAAAAACAATTAAAATAAGCTTAGAGTGTCGAATATAAATTTGCTCAATACTGTGTACAATTAATGTCTACAAAAACATTATCAGCGAACAGAGGTGCAGTAATTGATATAATATGTGTAACAACTAGTTGATATAAACGTTTACAAATAATTTATACAATATTAAAAAAAAGAATGGATGTTTAAAGCGCAAATCATGTTGTATTTTTTAAAATATTTTATTTTTTATTTGTATTACTAATAATATATAATTATTAAAGAGTATCATAAACCTCCGCCAAGGCAGTACGATTTTTACCATTCAGCCAAAACAACCTTATAAGGTAATCGCCTTCTGGAAAAGGAAGAACTGCGGTAAATTGGTGGTTAACTGCGGCGATCGGAAACTTTTCCAGAATAACGTCATGCTTTAATTAGGTGGGTGCTATTAAGATGATAAGGCAATCATGTAATCGTACTTACATTAAGGGGACATGAGTGGTTTATATTCGAGTAATTGGACTGCGAGCTCTGAATAATCGAAAAGATATTTTATTACCGGATTTGAATTTTGATTGTTCGTTGGAAAAAGCAAAGATCCTCTGTAATATTAAACACTTAGTAAATGGCTTGTACCATCAAAACGTTTTCACAGAGCCACGTAAATAAATGTCATTTAAAATGATTGATATGCTGATGATACATGAAGGGCTGATTGAAATTAAAAACGCATTAAATAGTAGTCAGTAAGGTATTTTATCAAAAAAAAAATTGTATCAATCAAACATTGATTAAAGCTACCTAAGTATCTGGTAAATACTTTAGCTAAGGACCTCTTCAAGCTGTTGAGGAATTCAGCTCGGTAACCTCTCAATCGTTTGTCTCGTTGTGGCAGCCAGTCTGAGTTTTGGGCCTCGGGTCAATACCTACGACCGGGATCGCTCGTTATGCTCATCACGTGGGGCGCATTAATTTGCACACATGATAACCCATCGGCAAACCCATCGTTCCCCGATTCGTGTGGGTAATGCAGCTTGCCGCTAGATCTGCCTTATATGAGCTGCAAATTGGTTGCTCACGTAAATGATTTTCATTTTCCAATCATAACATTACGCGTGCCTGCACTGCCAATACTCACCTGCCGGGAAAATGTATCTGGCATCTGGAAATCCGGCGAGGCGAGGCAATCCGTAAACATTTGCAGGTCTCACAATTTGGCTGCCGCTGATTACAATGCGGTGAATTGAATTAACATATTGGCCGGCGGGCGGCATTACGGAAGCTGGTGGCTGGTAGCCAGGGATATGGCTTAAACTGTCTACAAATAATTTTGCGAGTGGGCGGCGCTGGGTGGTGGGCGACTTCGCCGTTATTTATGGCCCCAAACGCGACTTGTTTGCCTTTTGTTAATGACGAGGCGAAAGTATAAAGCACAAAGTGCCGACAATTGGCGGCAGCTGAAACAGGAGCAGGATCCCAGGATCCGAGCTGTGAAGCTCGCAAAAAAGTTAATTAAAAGTGCAATCAAGCAGCAGCCCGGACCGCAGAAAGAAAGAGGGGTGGGCCACAGAGGGAGGGGTCGATAGGGCAGCAGGTCCTGAACGAAGCTGACATTTTGCCTGCAACGGAGACGACAAAATAGATGAAGGCAAGGAAAGCAATTTCCACACCGCAAAAATAGTCGAGGGAATTCGGGAAAAATTCTACGAATTTTGTATATTTTTTAAAGGATGGTTTCCAAAGGATTTTTCTGTGTAAAGCCATAATCTCAGAATGTAATTTCTCTTTTTATATTATAATTGATATCGTGTATCGATATTGTAAATCGATTCTATTGTTTGTTACCAAAAGCAATAACTTTTCATTGCATACTTTTAAACGTCTATTAAAGTGAATTAAAATATCTTTATATTACAAGGTATTATTAATATTTATTATTTAATATAAAGTCTGAGAATATATATATATGATGTGGAGATTGACCTATACCTAGTACCAGTTTTTGTCAGTGCTCCACATCATGGTTCATGGGGTCATGTGTAGCATGTTGTATATAAGTCCCATCTCAAATACGAGCACGTCTAAGTGGGGCGGGTGTAAGGGGTTGGGGGCTGGTGCCTACCTGGAGCATCGCACAAATTGCTGCAATTATAGACGCCATAAATTATAACAACTTAAAGCTTAGGTAAACGAGGCAAAGCCGGAAAATAGATAAAACGATAAGGGGAGCAGGGAAGCGGAAGCGAGAATGAGATGAGACTTTGAAAAATGCATTTAATTGATTTCCCTGCTCGTCCTTGGCTTTTCTTGACAGGCAATATAATTTTTATCGCTTCTCGTTTCCACCAAAAACACTTTTTTTATACCGCTTTTTGCAGGTGCCAAAGTTCCCCGATTATGATTTATGGGGTGGAACTGTTGATAATAAAAATAAATTTGCGAGTCCTGGAACTTTGAAAGATTAATTTATTAGTTTTCTATTACTGTGGCGATCTGTGGGGTTTTGACCAGTTGGTTGTGAATTAATGTTCTATTAGGAAAGACATTTTTTGGTGACTGTGATCGATTAGGGCATTGATCCTTAATTTCCTGAATAAAATAATCCACCTACAGTTTAATTCTTAGCACGGATGCAGTTGTTCTCGTTAGCCACATCTAATTGTATTACACAAACGCCGTTTAGGTTCAATTAAATGTGTCTGAAACTTAATAGCCACCAGCTTGGGGAATTCTTGTGGTTTTTGAACTGTCAACACATCAATTAATTAACCATTAGGACCGTTTTCGTTGTTGGTCCTGTGAATGCCTTTGAGTGGCCAATCCAATCCGGCGACTGCGGTTGTCGTAATTACCAGTCCCATCGCTCAAGCTCAACTGCTTGGACTTTGGGCCAAATGAAGTTGTGGCTTCAGCCAGTTTAAGAGGCCGAGATCCTGTTGGCCCGCACTTAAGGTGCCATAAAGGATGGCCACAAGCGCAAATACATACATGGGGCAACTCTGACCTTGGGCGAGTGAGTGGTTTTCAACATTTTGATTCAATTTCGCGCAGAGCTTTGCTTGCGGGCGGCCAATTAAAAGTAATTTAATAGCGCGTTGTAATAATTCCGTTTCCACTTCTTGGCTCCGACAAATTTAATGGCCATGCCGCTTGGGTCTTCCTGTGGGGTGTCTCGCGTCTTCTATTAGTGTGCAAATCATATTTATTTATTAGTTCTAATTGCATTGGCCAGGTGGAACGGCGAAGGAACCGCTCGGAAAGGCGGCCGGCAGCTGTGGTCTGTCTAACAAACGTTATTGCATCTTAAAGTTGGGGCTCCCCTTAATTTGATACCCTTTCCTCGGAAACAGTCCATCCTTAAATATATAAGAAAAATAAAATAATTATATTCTAATAAATAAAAGATAGTCAATACTTTAATTTTAGAATATGTAGAAAGTGAAAAGTGATACAATCCCTAAGAACTTACTTGAATTTAAATGAATTTCCGAATCGAGGGATGTATCTTCAAACAATTCGATTTAATTCCGTTAAAGGCACTCGCCCAGGATATTTTCTTCGGGACCATTTGATGCCCAGCCGGAGGTAGTTCCTTATCCATATCAGTCACCTGTGCCCTCATAAGTATCAAATTTTGGGCGAGAGCATGCGAGACCTGGCACTTCAATTACAAATTTAGCTTGCTTTTCCAATTCCATTTTCCCCAGCTTCGCCGGAAAGATATTTCTGTTTTTGGGCTTCTACGCTGTACAATCCTGCAGCAGCTGCAGATGAAAATTGCAAATGAAACTTAGCTGCGCTCAGCTGAAGTAAGCTGAAGTGGAACTGGAGGAGCCCTGTGAAGTCCTGGAGGTCCTGTGAGCCGAAGTGGGGTAAGCAGGACTTGCAAGTGCCTCTGAGCTGGCTTGAGATCCTACGGTCGATGCACAAATCAACGTTAAGTGCATGTAACTCTCACAGACACAGACACACACACCGGAAGTCCTTTGGCCTGCACTTGTGATGGTGTCAAAGTTGCATGTTATTGCATCAACATTATTTCTTCCCCTCCGAATGTGCGGTGGTGTGCGTGGGTGCACCATATTACACGGGTATGGGTGCATGTTTACACTTTGAATTAGGGTGAAACATAACACATGTACCAACGGCAATTAGAGCCCATAACTCTCACTAACTTTAATGGCTCGTATTGGAGAGCAATTAAAGCCGACCAATAGATGTAGTCCACAGCCATTATTACATATTTTCCCTCAAATTTATTGAAATACAAAAGACATTGAGTTACTTATAAGGGTGCCTAAGAGTATGCAATGTAAAGATCGACCCCGTTTTCCAGCGAAATGTTAGGATTCAACATTTTTTTGCATACTTTTAGACACCCTTAGAATTGTTTCAAAATCAAAAGTGTTTTACATAAAAACTAGTATGAAAAGTAAATTGCCAAAAGAAAATGTCCTTTTAATAAAAGGATACCTACCTCAAGGATTGACTGATATCCACTCTAATTTCCATCCCTATATGCATGAATTTGCTACTGTTTGCTGGCTTTGAGGTTCTTTTGCGGTTCGCCCCATGTTATCGTTTTTGGCCAAAAACTTTTTGCCGTCTTCGTACACTGATTAATTGCATTTCAAGTGCCTGTGGGGCGGGTCCTGGGGTCGGAGGTCAAATGTGGGCGCTGCAACCACATGTGCAAACGAGCCAATTCATTAGCACCATTCGACACAAAATCCGAATTAACCCAATCTCAGTGGACGGTCGTCCGGTTAAGTCGGAAACTCACTTTTAAAATTGCTCATAAACTTTTTCAATTTCAGCGGGCCAACCGGAAAAAAACAGTGGCGGAAGCGGTGGAACCGGAAAACTGGAAAACCGGAAAAACAAGCAAACTTACTGGAGTGCTCAGCCAACATGCTGAAAATGTAGACATCAACCGCACCCGAAGCGAATGGCCCAAATGAAGTGGAACTTCTGGGGGCCACAAACCCCTTTCGAGCCCCCTCGAAATCCCCTGTGGCAGCTATTTTATGCGCAATGCGTGCCACGACTGCAAGGCAGGAAAACACAAATCGAAGATGGAGTGGAATGCCAACAATCGGGAAAAAAGGAAAAACAGGGGCGATCTCCCTTGCCCTACGCGAAGAGTCAATTGTTTTTCGGTCCCTCGGGGCAGAGAGTGGGCAAAATATTATTGTCATCCGATGATGCCACAAATTTTACACAAGCCAATGGCACTTTCAAGTTTAACGCTTCATTTTGATTGATTTAAGGAAATAAATTTAATCACTTTTCTCTTATCAAGCTGTCTTATGATATAATGTTAAAAAGCGAAAAGCTTTAGAAGACAGCAATGAGAATAGATTAAAGTATCTACTGAATGTCCAAGAGACCCATTGCAATTAAGGCTTAAAAAAAAACTCGAACAAAGTCCATAAAAATTAGTGAATTAATCCACTTTACTCGATTACTTTGTGCATCGATTGTTTGCGTAGTATAAAGCCCGCATTATGGCATCGCAAAATCATCATCACCATCGGAGTATTCCCCAAAGTAAAGTTCTCAGACTGCTCTTCCACTTTCCGACTGGCGCAACTTTAATGCTCTACACCTTTTCCATGTGGCAACATCGTACACTTTTGATGGGAAAAGTTTAATAGCTTTCGACAATAAAACTTCACCTATTATGTAACAAAGCCCAGAACTGAACAGAACGCTTACCGACAACGACTCCATCGTTTTGCCCAACCCACGCCCCGAGTTCCTGTCGATCGACTCACGGACTGGTGGTACACTGGGAAAGTATAATACTAAAATACTTGTATCTGTCTTTCTTAGAAAATACTTTTATCTATCCTTCTTAATTAAAAATACTTCAAAAAAATATTAATGTCAAGTTTTAGCTAATGAAAAATTATAAAAAGGGCTAAGGAATAAAGGATATTTCCTTTTTTTGTTTTAAGCAGTTCTCAGTGTATTGGCAGTATCTTGGCTACAAGCGTACTTTATTGGCTGCTACCGAAGAGGCCCTGAAATAGACAAGAACTCGGGGAGAAGTCCCCATTTGAATGCGGCACATGAGGGGCCGATGGCCCCTGAAGCACCGCCCTTAACCCCCAGTCGCCCTGGCCCCCGCTCCCTTAACCCTCTACCCGCCCATTGCCACTCTGCAATCCCAATCCATTGGGGCTCTGGCTTTTATTGCGCGCTGGCTCATTGCCTTCCAATATTAAATTTGGGCTTAGCAGCCGGGTTAAAGGTCCTGTTCCCTCTGTACCTGCCTGTTCTTCCTGAGCGAGGGCTATCTCCGCTTTTCCATCTGGCCATGTTTACATTGGCACCCCGCCGGATGGCTCTATTTCCTCCGATCATCAGCGAAATGCCCATATAATTAAATTTTCGTGAATGTTTATTAAAATTGTTTTGAGCCGAAAGTTTGGCGCTCGCTTTTTAATGAAAAAATTGCTCCTACAACCGTAGAAAAGAGAGAGCTAGCCGAGGATAAAGTTTTTTGCTGCCAATTCACTAATGCTGGTTTACTTTCCATTTATTTCCTCGCTCGCGCATTAAAATACTTTGGCATTACTTTTGCCTGATGAAGGAAACAATTTGCATTGCAAGAGGCAGAGGGGCGAAATGTAAAATTGATTATCATTATAATTGTAAATTGTTTTCCAAAGTCGACATTTGAAGTTATTCCCACAAATCCCTCTGGATTCGGACTCCTGGGTGAGGCAGATACAGAAGGGATGGGCGGAGTACTCCATTCTGATTTCACATAGTTCTCTTGTCGTCCAGGAAAATTCAATTTCGGCAACTCATGCGTTTAATAAGCTTTTCCTTTCTGCTTCGATATTGGAATCTGGAGGACGGGAAGCCAGGGAAACATATCCTTTTAACCCATTTAAGTTATCCGAGCCCCGCAGCTGTCACAGTCTGGCGATTTGGGGTCCTTTGTCTTTGGCTTTCCTCCCCCTTTCCCCAGCCGTGTCGAAGGTCAGCTCCGTTGGACGTGGGCACACACTCGCCCAAATCGAGTGACACCCACGCGGCGGAGCTCTTACTGCAAAATTTATTGTTTCCCAATACATGCAAAATATGCTGGTGCTCTGGGTGAGTGTACCGATCTTGACTTACCCACTCCCTAGGTTCACAATCCTCTATTGTGTTTTAGGGATGTAAAAAACATAAAAATTCTACCTTGGTTGTACCTCACTCAATCAAAATCGTAAACGTTCGGATGGTAACCTCCTTAAAAATTGGAAAAATATGTTTCTGCATAGGGGGAAAAAAGAAATTTGTGCTGAAAGTAAGTTTTAAAACGCCGACCTTTAAAACCCCAAAATAAGCTTATGATTATTTCTTTTTGGCCCAAATAAAATGCCTTCGACTCCGGTAATGGGTGCAAATATTTTGGCGGAGCAGCACACTCCCCGCCGTATCCTTGGGAACCCCACGCTCAATGAGTGTCTGTATTGCGGTTGCCGCAATTGAATGTGTCCTGTTATGGCTGCTGATGCTGCTCCTGCGACTCCTGGCAGCGGCATTTTGACACAAAATGTGAAATTCGTCCGTCAGTCACTGGGGAAATTTCGTCCTGTTCGAGGGGGATCGTTTTTCGGGGGTCTCGGGGCTGAGGATGGGGGTGTCCTGACACACGTGCTCGTGATGCGAGTACAACGGTATCGCTTGCCGCATTGCTGCTCCTAACAATGACAAACATATTCAAACCCACCCCTTCGCATTTGCGGTCCTTGTTTGCCTTTTTGGAGTGGCGCAACTTTACACATTTGGCAGTTTATATATAGCCCCACATCCCGAATCAGGGTCCGAAGTTTATGCCGCTGCAATATCGGGAAGTAGAGCAACTTTTCGAAAACCCGCCAAAGTTTAGTCAGCACAGCGACTGCAATAAAAAAGGCTTAGGGATGGCCTGGAACTCGGATTGGGCGTTGGCCAATCGAGATCATGTGGCAGACACTCTTGAATTCAGGGTGAAAACTTTTCAAATAAATAGCTAATTTGAGGAAGTTCATTCCAAAATGTATTTTCTACGCTGTTAGTTTCAAAGGCAGTAGAAGGAACTTTTAAGGCTTTAAAGTTTGACTACGAAATCCAAGAAAGAAGAACCATCATTCTGTTTGTATATATAGCTTTAAAATGTGAAGCTATGTATATTATATATTTTTTTATTTATATATCTTCCCGCATAAACCCCCAGAGTATCCCTTGTTAGTCAAACGAGCGACATAACGCTGTTTAAAGAGTCTTTGTTGCGGATACACTCGTGTGCAGATGGAGAACAGATATGATTACCCGCAATAATTTTCGCCATTGTTGCGGCTGCCATGGATTCGATTGGATTCGATTGGATTCGATTCGACTGGATTCGGTTATCTGAAGGCAGAAAAGTGTTGCCGATCGATTGATTTAAATGGCTTTGAAACGGGAGCTGTATCGGTGGCATTGGTTTACTAATTGTTTGCTCGACTCCGTCTGGTCAATCGACTCGGAAAGGCTTTTGTCTCGAGCAGGCGGTTAGGCTAGCCCAGTAGAGGCCAAATAAAATGTTTCGGACAAAAGACAAATCGCTCTGTCAAATAACACGAAATCCAATTTATTCGCCTGACAATTGTCCTGCTGAAGGGATCAATATCAATTGCCTGCATGTGTGTCCGTCCGCCTGTGCCTTTCTTTCCCAGTTGAAACTGGAAACTGAAAACTGCAGTGGGACTTCATTTTACGCTCTGCCAACTGCAATTGGCCAAAAAGCACTTGGCCATGCCCTCAGAATCCGGCAACTTATGCAAATTCGAGCCACCGAACTTGTTGTTCCTGTGCAATTTAAACGCGTTTAGCGTTTAAAAGTTGAAATCGCTTCCTATTATGATGCTATTATTGTTGGGCGAGTTTCAGTAAGCGGCTTAACTGAATTTCCGAATTTTCCAACTGGCGACAATGCACAAAACACACAAAACAAATTTCCCAACTATGTATTTACTTAAGGCATCAGGCATCAGATTGTGTTGCCATTGTTGTTCGGCCTGCTCCGCATTTGGCTGAAAAAATAAGTTGACACATTTTCTGATTGTTTACAAATTTGGGCAGCCATGCAGAAGCGGGCGGTCCTCGGTTCTGGTCTTGGTCCTTGGTCCTGGGGAGGCCAGGACCTCTCGCCTCGCCAAAAACTTAATCCAAACTTTGCATAAAGGCATGTGGCAGGGATTTATATCCACTACAATATAGGTTTTTCGGCTCTTTTCCTCTATGCCTCCTGCGAGTGTGTGCTTGGAGCTGGGAAAACTTGGCCCGGCCTCGCAGAAAGGGTTAGTTTTCGTTCGTTTTCATTCTCAAACAAAAACGCAAACATGAAAGCAAAGATTTAGTGCGTGTCGGCATGAACTTGGATTGTCTGCAGCTGTATTGTTGGACTTTTCCGGGGGGCAGACACAGTGATATTCCTGTGAGTTCCTTACCAGAAGCATCTTTTGCCAATTCGGTTGCGAGTTTAGGCCCATGCCGTTGGCCAGGCAATGAATATTTATGGCTCCTGAATATCCAGGAAATCCAAGAGTGTGTTTCGGGTGGCTGGAGAAGAAGGGACCAGGTGTATCGCTTTTGCACTGAACCATTTAGCAAGGTTATCTTGGGCTGACAAACCTGACATTGTGAAGGGGATATTGTATTCGTAAAATATTATCTGGAGATTAGAAGGCCATTACCGTTTATTTGCGTGATATGTTCAGAAATGTATTTGTTTGATACTTGATTCTAAAACAATATTTTATAAATTAAAAAAGATGTCTACAAGTATGCAACAAAAAGGACAGTAGTCTTTTAAAAAGAAATAGCGAATATAAAAATTGTTTGCAGACTTTCAGACACCTCTGGTCATACGGTTTAGAAATCGTAATGGTGATGCTGCGAAATATTCTTTTTATAGCTATAAAACCCTAAAGTCTCACCATTCATCTTATAAATTTAGTAGATGTCCTTTTAAGTGTGATAGTGCCTTGCCTCATTAAACCGGTCGCCTTTCTTAACCCAACAAGTTTTTCCTAAAAGTGGTGTGACGTAGCCCGCAAACCCAAGTCAACCCTCCGAAATGTTGATGCCCCGAAAGTTCCGAAGTTCGCAGGAATCCCCGAAAGTAGGCAACAAAAATTAATTGGAAATCACAATCATGGCAGGCTGTTCACACCTACACGTGTGCGTTTATGACATTGATTGCCCGCACGCACACTTGGGCGCACCCACACGCACAGGGAAGCCCAAAGGATTAATTAAATAATTTATATGGGCTTTTGTTTAGTCGTAATTTGATTAAGCCATGCTGGCCCACTCAAAAGCGCATAAAGGCCGTGCGTGCGAGTGACAGCTTTTATATGGCAGTGGCTGTGGCCGAATGCACAAATTGCCGAACGAGCGGCTAATGATAGACAAACGTTTGGGCCACGTTCGACTTGACTTGACTTGACTCGCATTGACTGGGCCAAATGTCACTGACACCGCACAGGCTGGCAGAGGGGCTTGTTGGCCTCTGATTAGCTGCCGATACACGAGGGGCGCAGACACGCGATAACACGTGCCAATTAGGGCTGCAAAGCACCTGAAACCGGCGATCCCATTGCCAGATAATTGCGCCAGCCTCCGTCGGCCCGTCGGAGGGCCTAAATTTAGACAAATCTCTGCGGACCCTTCAGCGCCCCAGCCATTTAAATTCAAATTAATAGCATTTAATTAACTAGCCGGCCGATTGGCTTGATTGGAGTGCTGATTGTACTGCTAATGTTTTCCCATTCACACCTAATTATTGTCACCAGCCAAGCGAGCAAACATTGCAAATTAATTAGTCAATATTTGACCTGTCAGGTGGGTAGCGAAAAAGGTTATCTAACAGGGTACACGGCCAGATGCCAGTATTATGAGACGGCGTGCAGGAAATCAGCCATAAACAGCAGCATTAATAAGGCAAAGAAAATCTGTAAAAAAAGAATATTTACATTTTTAATGAATTTATAAAATGAGATACAGCGCCCTTTCCAGATGTCACCTCCAATAAGACATATCCGTCTGGAAGAAGTCTCAAACATGATACGTACCCTCAAAAGTCGAAAGGCGCCAGGTCATGACCTAATAAGCAACGCAGTACTTAAAATCCTTCCCAAGAGAGCACTATTACTTATCACATTGATATTCAATGCGATACTTAGAGTGCAATACTTTCCCAAAAAATGGAAGAGTGCTAGAATCAGTATGATTCTAAAGCCAGGGAAACCGGAACAGGATCCATGCTCCTACCGGCCTATCAGCCTCCTGCCCTCTTTATCGAAGGTAATGGAAAGGCTGATAGCTTCCCGACTTATAATACACCTAGAAGACAATGATACTATCCCAATGCACCAATTCGGATTCAGAGCCGGCCACAGTACGATTGAGCAATTGCACCGTGTAGTCAATCACATCCTGAAGGCCTACGACAATAAAGAATACTGCAACGGCATCTTTCTTGACATACAACAGGCATTTGATAGAGTTTGGATCCCGGGACTACTAGCCAAAGTCAAAACAGCGCTGCCAGCCAACCTGTTTGAGCTCATCAGATCGTTTCTCACAAACAGAGATTTTTGCGTCCAGTCCAGAGACGCAATCTCTGCAAATGTTGCCATTACAGCTGGCGTTCCCCAAGGAAGCGTCTTAGGACCGCTACTGTACTCCATCTTTACAGCAGACATCCCCAAGCCAAGCTATGAAGAAATGACCTACGACAACAGCAAAATGCTGCTGGCCAGCTTCGCTGACGACGTCTGCTTTCTCAGCTCCTCGAACAGTGAGACCGAGTCTTCACAAACGCTGCAAACCTACCTCAACGAATTCGAGAAATGGGCCACGGCGAACAATATCAAAATCAACGAAAGCAAATGCGTAAACGTTTGCTTTACGTTACGCCGAAAAACAACTCCGGTGGTCCACATTAATAATGTGGACATAGAGCAAGCGACTAAGGCGAAATACCTAGGCCTCACACTGGACAAACGCCTAACCTTCCGAGAACATATTGCCAGAGTCGTCAAAATGTGCAACCTAAAGCGGAACCAATTATTCTGGATGCTAAACAAGAAAAGCAAACTATCTCTAAGATGCAAGCGGCACATTTATCAACAAATCATCGCACCAACTTGGAGATATGGAATCCAAATTTGGGGAGTGGCGGCTGCGTCCCACCGAAAACGTTTCCAAACCGTCCAGAACAAAACATTAAGACAAATCACTGGCTGTGAGTGGTTCGTTAGCGGCCAAACGCTTCACAATGACCTAAACCTGAGTCTTGTTGAAGACCAAATATCGTTCTTCTCAAGCAGGTACAACGACCGTCTAACTGCCCACCGTAATCGTCTAGCCCGGAGATTACAGGGGGCTATCCCAATTCGCAGGCTCAAAAGAAGACATTTTGGGCTGCTCCTAAGAGACTAATATGAATATATTATTTACTTGAAACTAGTCGTAATTTGATCTACTCCTATATACCAAGTTGAAAACTAATTATAATTTATAATTAAGAGATTATTTACTTAAGAAAACATTTAGGTTAAAGGCTTTAATTAGATCTGTTCCTGGATTATATTAAATAAAGATGTTAATTAAATAAAAAAAAAAAAAAAAAAAAATAAAAATTAAGCTTTAAGGGAAATTAGTTTTTTATTGCCAAGGTTCCTAGAAGTATGCAACGAAATATTTTTTGGCTGGAAGACTGTTGTTGTGTTATTTTTTACTGCATACTTTTAGACACCTCTGACAATTATAAACGCACCCCAAATACTAATTTTAAAGTTTCTTTAAACTTTAATAAATCAAGAGGCAGCCCCTGAAAACTTTAATGAACAGGAAGCATACCACGAACTGAGCAGCCATACACTCGAGCTGCGAAAGTTGGCAAACTCCAGCCTTTCTATCACTGTTGACGCATTAGCAAAATGTGGTGCCAATGAAATTTTAATCAACTCGAATGGCGACGCCTTCAAAGGCTTAATTAAGCCGAAAAGAGGCCGGGGCAGTGGGACTTTCGTGAACGAAGGAACCTCGGTGAACTGACTGTGTTTAAGTGCGACAAGCGGATATCCGGCCGCCATTCAATGGAAAATTCAATTCAAGCGAGCGATAACACAAACAGGGCCAATACCAGTAGCCAAGTAAAGGAAGCAAAACAAAGCAAAACAGCCGCAGACAGTTGAATGGAAAATGACAAAACACGACTTGAAATTTGACGTCCAGGAAAGTCAGGGGTGCCGTTAGCTCGCCATTTCCCGCTTTTCTCGCCTTTCCCCTCACCCATCTGGATTTTCCCCCAGCAGCAGCAAACGGCAGAAATAAGAGGAAGCCCGCCGAGAGCAGCAACATTGTTTTTAATATCCGCTAAAATTGTTGTTTATACAATGTCGCCGGGAATGAGTCGTATAGTTGTCCGCCGCTCGCCCTCTCCCGCCGGCATTATTGTTGCAATGGTTGTTGCAACTTTTTGTTGCAAGTTATTGTTGCTGCTGCTGCAAGCATTTGCGGTCGGCTTCGGGGCTTTTGGGGCAGCTCTGTCGGCGGCATCCGCGTGGAGCTGCAATAATGCAAATTGTAGTTGATTGCCCCGCCCGCAAAGCCACACCAAATTGTAACTTAGGGCATTTGCATTTTGTCCTTTTCCGGCGAATATTTCAGCTCAGAAAGTTTGGGCGAAGCGAAGGAAAAAGCTAATGGAATTCTAGATTCGGGAAGGAAATTTGGCCATTCGCAAGCATTACATTATGTTACTGCAAGCCCAAGTATGCAAGCTTAATAATTAGCAAGAATAATTGTAATGTATAATGTAAATTAGCAAGGGAAAGTTCAACAGTAAAAAACATTTTAAGTAAAAATTAATTAGTTTTTGCTGCTGAATATAAAATAAATTATTGAAAACCATGAGGTTCATATATAAGTCACTTTTGACTTCCTATTCAACCTTGCAACATAACTTGTAGTATAACATTTTCATTGCTGGCTACTCATTTTATTTTGCAAAGTATCTTATTTCTAGAGCGTTTTCAGTTTGGTGAAGTTAAAAAGCACAGTTTTTCCAACTCTTTCACAGCACTTTAAATTTTTGACCCCACTCAGCTAGAGGCCCTTCAAAATGCAACACAAAGTTCAGAAAAATGGACATGGCCCTGTCTGTGATGCAACTTTAATGTCTCACCAACCACAGCCCGAGTAAATGCTTAAATTCAGGGCGAGTTTAGTTTCCACTTGGTGACCCCTGACCCCAACTCCCCTTTTCCAGCCGGAAAAGTTCCCCGAACAGCTGCAACTTGTGAAACTTTTGACTCTAGGTTTCCACTCCTTTGGGGATTTTGTATGCAGGTTTTTCGGTAATTGAGTATAATGGTGCATTAATTATTTACAATTGTCTGAAATTTGGAGAAACAAAAGTTATAAATACTTTCAAGATTAATTAGAGCGTTTGTTTCACTCTGCTGGCAACTTATAAGGACATTTGACTTTGTACCAGCAGCTGGCTCCTCGAAATTGAAAAGTTTTCGTCCGCCAGCCAAATGAATTTCATTCAAATGCTGGTCATCCTTTCATTGGGTTCTTTAAAGGCATTCCTGAATTATTTATCAGGCTTTCGCTGAAATTGTTTATTTTAATTATGATAATATGGCCTTGATTTCATTTGCTCTGATAAAACATTTATTATTCAAACATTTGTTGCCACTGAGTATCCGCTTCCGATTTTATGGAGCCTTTGTTGAGTCCTTGAAAAAAGCACATAATGGAAAAGTTATCGATATGATGGTCTATAAATAGTGAAACATTTATTGATCGCTGCGTGTGACCAAGTTTCCATTGTCTTCATGGAGCCAGGTGCAAATGGGAAGTCAAAGCCTCGAGCTGCCAGGAAAATGTGCCCTAAATAGGAGTATTTTATTATTACTTAATTTCAATTTGAAACACAACATTATATTCGCATAATGAAAAGTGCTCTCCTTCTAATGAACCGAGTATTTATTTAGTAGCACTTTGTGCTTAGACCACTTCACACATGTTTAAGTTAACCGGAATTCCAATTAAGTACAAAAAACAAGCTCTCAAACGAGGGTGGTGAATATTCAAATAGGAAAACTTCAGCCAACCGACTCTGTGTACATATAAAAATTCCTTTAAATGTAATTTGCATACGGAGCTCGGAGCAAGTACTCGGGTCATGTTTAACTTTGGATATTTGCCGGACGACCGGCCAGAAAGCCAAAAAAGCGTCTGGCACATTATGCAAAGTCAGCAGAAACTAAGCGAATGCCAAATTGCGTAGGCCTCAGTGCGTATACTTAATTAACTACAAGTCGGACATGTGTTCGCAGAAAAAGCAGGGAGACTCGACCTCTTTCGGGGATCTGGGGGAAGTTCTGGCTTGGGACCTGATTTTTGCAAATATTTAGTTAGGCCGGACGACCTTTCGTTGCAAAACTAATTAAATAGGCAGTTTGATTTGAGCAAAGTTCGGGTGTCCCAAGTAAAGTTAGGCAAATATTGGCCGAGGCCCTTGAATGCAATTTAAGGGCGAGCTCCTTATTATTTGCACAATGCTGCAAAAGCGCAGTGCACACAAGGGGAAGGCACGTGGATCTCACCTGGATTTCGGGCCGAAGTCGAAGCCATTGTGCAAACACTGGGCATCAGCCGCAAAAGTAATCAAATTTTACAGCTGGAATGGGGCACGAACTACGATTTGTCACCTGGCAGCCAGGCTAGCTCCTCTGGTTGTGGGCCAACACGTCGTATACGCAGTATCTGCATTTGCATTTCCATTTGCCCATTTCCACTCCCATTTGCATGTTGCATTGGCTAGCAAATATAAACGACTATTTATTGCATTCGAATTGATTTGCCATGTGGCCCGGCGATTTCAATTTGTGTGCCAGTTCAATTTTCCACCCGTGTCCAGCCCCCCTTGGGTGTCTTTTAATTAAGGCAAACCCTCGCTGGAAAGGTCACTTAATTAATATTGATTATGATGGTCTTTGAACGCTCTTTTTATCCCACTAATGCATCTTGCATTCACGGCACATAATTGACTGCTGGATTATCATCCTGTGACCGCTTCCCCACGCAGCTCTTTTTCCTTCCACATTTCATTCTTGGCTAATAAAGCGAGCTGCAGCTGGTCGTGGCTGGAAAAACAACATTTAAATTGGAATTTTTCCATCTCCATGGGCGGGAAATTCTGTCGGGGATTCCAGAGGAATAGCTGAGCAGACAGCCACATGTGGGGTCGTATTTCGTGGCCCTATCTCCGGGCCGGAAAATTGAGCCACCAATTTATGCTGCTCGCAAATCATGTTGATTTTCTCCATTTCAATTATCTGCATGTTCCCTTCTTCTGCGGACACTTGCATTCAATTGTCGGGAAACAGAGTCATCGATTAGCGGCTAACTAAGGGGCTGATTAGGGGCTAATCGGCACTATACCTGCAATAAAAAGAGGGCAAATTTGTTAGTATTTTAGCTACAAAACTAAGCTGGCTCTGGTCCAAAAGGCTTTGTATTTTATGTATTTTGCCCTTTAATTTGCATGCAAATTCAGGCATTAAATTATTTGCCGTCCCTTTTTCATCTAGAATGGCCATAAATACCCTCAATTTATGTCAATTCGATTTGCCTGTGGCCCACTCACACTCACACCATCACACCCCGCACCCACACAAGCGCAATCACACACACACTAGTGCCGCTGGCCATTTGACGATGCCATTATGGCCGCTTCTTTCTGCCACCGACTTTTCCGCCACCGATGCGTGGAAATTCAATCTGTGCCGTGGTCGCTGCAATTTGTGTTTTTCTTTGCCAGTTTAGTTACAGTATTTTATTGCCTCGATATTGGTTATGTACTGGGGGCGATCAAACTCTTGGTGGCAGCGCATTAGCCGGGCGAAGTGTTTCATTGCCCGACGATTTCTCTTGTGGCCGCATGGAATGCGAATTAAAGCACTCGTAAAAATATGGGATGTACTTTTGGTTAAATTAGTTGAGTTATATATATTAAGATATTTATTTTCAACAGGGATTTTTATTTCAGAAGATATTTACAATGTTATTATATCTTTTTTATCATAAAAAGGAATTGGTAATCACAATATAATCAAACAACCTTTATTTAGAAATTTCAATAACTTTAGTTTCTTGATTTACGAACCACAGAACATTTTTCTTCGTGTACCTGCCCCCAATGTGATTAGTTGTATTTTCCTCCTTGTTGTATGTATTTATATATTTTTATTAGATTCGCAATTTCGCAGTCCTGCCTTGCTTTTTTTACCACGCCCTCGAAATGCGGCTGGTCATGTCGGCATTCCGGAGGAAATTCTGCGGGAAACTAGATTCGCCACGTGCCGCTCGACTCGAAGTTTACTTTCTCTGAGTGAAAGTTTTTACGGCAGGCGGCGAAATTGCAAAGGCAGCCAAATGAAGGTTGAGCGCATAAAAAGCGTCATTCAAATTAAGGACATTATTCCTTTCAGCAGCCCGCTTTCCACACTTCTCCATTTCCCGGGCACTCGCTTTTCTCCAAAGTGCGAGTGTGTAACGCATTTAAATGGAAATGTCAGCGTTGCGGAAACTCGCAATGGTTTTAGCTTTGCTCCCTTCCTTCCCACTCCTCCACTTTCTCCCGTACTTTCTCCTATTTTTCCCTTTCACCTGCTTAATTGTCTCCCTCATGTATGTGCGTGTGTGCGTGGGTGTCATAATGCCTTTTTGCATTTGCCACTTGCCTTTTTGCGCTCCTTATTTATGCATTCCGTTCATTTATTTTTCATTTATTGCCTCTGTGTGCTCGGCATTTGCATTTCGCCTTCGCACTGCCTTTGCTTGCATACTTTTGAGCGGCGCGCCAAATGTTAATCATACGCCGCGTTGTCTGCCGGCGCTCTAATTGAATTGCTTTGACGGCTTGGGGGGCTTTGGGGGCAGGTCAACGGCAGGCTCAGCCGGAGTTTAAATCTTTGAGGCAGAGCACCTGCTTTGATCTCGGCCGCCTGATTATCAGCCGAGCGAGTGTCTCTCTTATCAATTGGCGGGGAATCTCTGCCTCCGAAAACACCGGTGTCAGCAAATGTCAAAGATCTCGCAAAACAAAACAGAATACATTTTAGATGGCAGCAGCAGCGGCGGCGTGAAATTTAATCAAATAAATTAGCAATAAAGTTTTATTTTCGCAGTCCCCTGCGTTACACGTTGCGTATACGCGATGTCGAAGAGGGCTTTTATTGCCCGTCAGCTTTTTGCGTTCGCAACGCTGTTTTTTGGGGGTTTTTGGGGGTTCTTGCAGGTTTCCCGCTTTTAATTTCGCCAGTTTCAATTAACATTGTCAGTTTGGAGCGACCCCCAGGTTTAAACCGAATAAGAACCGTCGGGATGTGGGGACCAAAGCTCTCCCCCGAAACCGAAACCTACACACACGTCAAGCTGTCGAAATGTCCATTTAATTAGGCCCAAATGAAGGCTGTGATAAGGGTGAGGATTAGGGGTTTTTAAGCTAGTGCCACGCACCGAACCTATTTATAAGCTGCCCGGATTCTGGATTCTGGACCCCATATCCCCTTAGAGGCAGAAGTTAATTGAATTTTGTTCTGTTTTTCTTTCGGCTTGCCAAGTGCGTGACTCTCCGATAGTTGGCCGACTGTGGGATTGGCAAACATTAAATTGGTTTCGCCAAAGACTTTGCACCATAAACCATAAATACGTGTATAAATTCGAGCACCATTAGCGATTTAGAGGCGCCAAAAGTTCTGGCAGCGATTATCAATACAATTTGCCAGCCGCCAGCACATTTATCATTCAGAAATATGGCCCAACTTAGGTAAAAGCGGGCGTTTCGGGAACACGAAACGGGCGCCGAACAGGTTTACCTTCATGTTTGTTTCGCACGCGCTTACAACTAAATAAATAAGCAACAAACAAACGGCGAACCGCAAACTCGAATGCAAATATATGCCAGCGCAAACACAAACTCGAGCCCGCAAAAGTATGCAACAAAAGTTTAAACTCATGACGCAGCCAATTTATATGCACGGAAAAAACAAACCGAATTGAAGCGAACCAACAATGAATTGGATACAAAGTCGTCGGTTACAGGGGCTGTGGATATCGTGGGTTCGAATAAATTATACCTATTTAAGCTGGGGTAAAATACAGTATTTTAAATCTTGTTTTGAAGCTAATGGAATTTAATTGAATTTAGATATTTGGAAGTACCAAACATTTGTAAATACTCTAATTGTTTTTCAATACAAATCGCCCATTTTAGTTTTTTTTTCCCTCCTTTTCTCTCACTTGATGTACCCCAAAACGAGATGGGCATCTGGAAAGCCCAAAAGAGTTTTAGCGAAATGAAAAATTGAAAAACGCTCGGCGAAAAGCGATGATTTTGCGGTCGCCAGCTGAACTGATGCGTATCGGCGGCTTAGGCCTGGACAAAGGGCATAAATCATGCTGTATTTATCATAAATCAAATTGGATTCTCCTCGGCCCGCCGCCCACGCCCTCCGCCCCTGGAATTCCGATTGGGATCCGATTGGGAGCCGGCGGGAGCTGATGTGTTTGCTTGGCGCGCATATTTTATTTATGATTCTTTTCCAGTTGAGTTGCGAATTTGTTTTGTCTCTATCTGTCAGTGGTTCCGTCTTTTCCCTGATTTTCCTGATTTTCTCCATCGGATCAATCATTGTTTCATAATATTCGAGAGCAGGGAAGTGAAAAACAGGTGAAGAGGGAGTGGCTGGCCGACTGACAGGCCATCGCCAGTAACTTACACGATTGACGTGGCATTATCAGGTCGTTGAAAAAAAAATCGAAGAGCCCAGAAGTGATAAATGCGGTCAGAAAATGGCCGAAGCCCACACTAGCCCCACATTTCGCCTTGACCATTTCCACAAATTACTCGACACTTTTCCTAGGGCACTCTGAATGCGAAATATCTGGCAGTCATCAGCTATTAGCCGAACAATAAATTCACTTCAACATTCCTCAGGCGACTTCTCGGCGTTCTCGCTCTCCTGTTCAAAGGGTCAATGATATGTAAAGGTCAGCCTGTCCTTTTTGGTGTGGTTTATGAAGAGAACTCCATGTATTCGGTATATTCTATTTGTACTTGGGAAACAATACAATTTAGTCCAGCAGAAGTGTCTGCTGTTCAGCTCAAATAAAATTTATTTCTGGTTTTTGGATAGATTCGTCTGCTTTTCAAGAAATAAGTACATAAAAACCGACGCTAGCTCGCAGAATATCGTAGGCAAACCAACGAGTTTGCATCATATATTTTCCTTCGGGAAGAGGCAGAACTTCAGTAAGTTGGTGATTCAAAAAGCCGGTGGATAGCTTATCAATGACTATGTCGTGCTGAAATTTTTTTTAATCAGAATAGAAGAATAATTGAGTGCCATAACTTACGTCGTAGGGGCACGAATGATTCATGTTGGAGTGGGACTTGAAAAGCTCATAAAAGAACTTAGCAACAGGTTGGGAACTGGTGTTATTCAGGAAACGACACGAATCCACCGTTTTATTGTAAAGGAACGGCAAGTACCCGTTCACCCTTTTATACATCGCAAAGTTTAGCTATAAGAAAAATAGTGATCTTAATTATTTGCTTTACCATTTTTAGGTTAATTACACACCTTTACTTTGGTTACTGGAGTTTTGAACAGTCTTGCTTTCAAGGAAATATATTTGTAAGATCGGTTTATGGGTTTTATGTAGCAGTATTCAAATGAGCAAAAAAGTGTATCCTCGGCAACGCATTGGATGTTGGTGAACTCCAGTTTCGAAGCAATCTGAAACAAAGTTATAAATTAAAAAAAGTAAAGAAAAATATAGCCTAGAGCATATCCCAACCTCCGGTAGGCAATACAAAATAACCAGCAGCTTCACAAAACTATTTAGATTTGGACACATGTTGAAAGAGTGAATGGAAGGCTAAAACTGATTTACAAATGTAGACTGGGGTTGTTTAGAACTATCAAACATTATAAATTGAAATTGAGCAATTTAAATTACTACACTTAGTGTAGGCATTTGGAGAAGATAATATTTGCGGTTGATTTCACTTTAATTTACCATTTTTTTTAAGCAAAATGTTTTTATTTAATGTTAAAATGCTGCACAAGTTGTAATGTCTTAAACACAATTAATTATAATTCAGCATAAATGTCTGCTGTTAGCTCCAATAAAATGTACTTTTGGGTTTGGAAGGATTTATCTGCTTTCAAGAAATAGTTCCATAAAAATTTATGCTAGCTCGCAAAATATCGTAGGCGTACCAACGAGTTTTCAACATATATTTTCCTTCAGGAAAAGGCAGAACTTCAGTAAATTGGAAATTCAAAAAGCCGGCGGATAACTTATCAAGGATAAGATCGTGCTGAAACGATATAGTAATAATAAGAATAAAAGAGGTAGTCCTATAAATATAATTACGTTGTAGGGGCACGAATGATTCATGTTGGAGTGGGACCTTAAAAGTTCATAAAAGAACTTAGCAATCGGCTGGGAACTGGTGTTATTCAGAAAACGACACGAATCCAATGTTATATTGTAAAGGAACGGCAGGTAACCGTTCAACCTTTTGTACAGCGCAAAGTTTAGCTGCAAGAAAAATAGTGTTCATTATTTTTTTTACCATATTTGTGTTATTTTCACACCTTTATTTTGGTCACTGGAGTTTTGAATAATTTCGCTTTAAAGGAAATGTATTTATAAGTTCGATTTATGGGTTTTATGTAGCAGTATTCAATCGCGCAAAAGAGTGTATCCTCGGCAACGCACTCGATGTTGGTGAACTCCAATTTTGAAGCAATCTAAACAGAATGAAAAATGGAAAATAAATAAAGAAAAACATAACCTATAGCTTATCTCAACCTCTGGTAGACAGTACAATATAACCAACAGCTTTACAAGACTGTTTAGATTTGGACACATGTTGAAATAGTGAACGGCCAATGAAAACTAATCTACAAGTGTAGAAAATTGGTCTGGGATTGTTAAATCTACTAAAATTGAGCCATTTGAATTATCTACACTTAATGTAGGTGTTTGGAAAAGATAACATTTGCGGTTGATTTAACCCTTTTTCAACTAAAATGTTTTATTTAAGGTATGTATTAACGTTGAAACGTTCATTGCCTTGGTCACGCAACAAGTCATTTGTTCCTCGGCCTATGGATAATTTAGTGTTTGAGTACATATTGGCAAGGAGTACCCAATTTATTCATATATAATTGTTGGCACCGCGTAAATATAAATATGTATTGGCCATATTTTTTCTACATTTCACACTTCAATTTCTTTTTAATTCCTGCAGCTGTTCGGACATTTCTCTTTCGTTTTGCTCGACTCACTTTCCCACTCTTCAATGGCCACTTCAGGAACAGGGTATAAGGGGAGTATGGGTTTTGCGAAAGTGCACAGTTCGATTGGTGGAACTCGCACCAGCTGGTATCAAACAGTCGAGCCTGAAACGGGGGAAATAAGTATACTTTTTGGTTATTTTCCTGCAGCGGGTTCTATTTGGATTTGTGGCACTTTTATTGAACACGGACCTGCATTAAAAAAACATATTTTATCGCACTGAGGGCGCTTGTTACCCCGGTGTTTTGCCTTGTTGTTGTCGGTGCTGCTGTTCCGAAAGTAAACAACTATTTTTACTTTTTCCCTTTTTACACCGGTCAGACACACAGGCCACTTTCGCCGGGAGTGCAGCAGTAATACTTCTGATCGCTCGTCTGTTTAATGAATTTTTGTATTTAATGAATGAACAACATTTTTCTTGTTGCCTCCTCCGGGCGCTGTGTTTGGGTTTTTGTCTGTTCTGTGTGTGAATTTTTATTCGTTTCTCTTTGCCAATTGATTGGAAATATTTCTTTTCCTGTTTTTCCATTTGAAAGCCCCGAAACAAAAGAGGAGGCTGCTGCAGCCCCCTTTTACCACCCCACAATCTCAGGGGCCGAGTGCTTTTGAGCGATGGCATATGAGCCCCCGCATTTTGTTTAGATCATAATAATTTCTGCCTTTTTATTTCGGTTGGCTGGGGGCTCTCGCCTCGATTTATGTTCTCTGGCCGCCCGACAGCTAATGCTAGCTTATAAAGCTTTAATTTATTTTGTTTTGATTACTGATTATTATCTGTCCATAAACATATTCGGGTTTTCCCTTATGATGATTGCCCGAGCGGAACATTTCGGACTTTACTCGATGGCCAAGTTGATGTTGTTGCAGCTGGAGTAAATCCAAACCTGGTCAGATGCGGGGACTTGGGAACAATATTGAGCAGAAGTGCATCTTCAGAATCCTTCAGTCCTTTGCAGGAAAATGTTAACTATGGGATGCTGTTAGCTGAGCACGACTCTCAGTTGCTGACTTTGCAGGCTTCCCCTGGATACATCCTGCAGTAACATTTCAGCTTGGGCGCCATTTTTGAATATTAACATTGTATCAACAGATAGATTTTATAGGAGACAAAAAGGTAAATAGAATTAATATAAACAACAAGTCTATTGTTCGCATAAAGTGCAATTGCTAATATTTACTTTAAGCCCAGTCAGTTAGCTACATACACTTAAAATTTTAAGCTATAATAATAATCTTAGCTACCTCTTCTGACCACTGCACTCTGTCTTCCTAATATATTTTAATATGCGTTAAAAGCCCATTTGCTTTTGGAAACTACTCACCTTTCCTACGGCAGGCGTTAGACGAAGCGAGTTAACTACACGTATATAAATGCAAATTCTTAGCAAGCAGCAAGCCCGCCGCCAGTTCGATGTGGCAAATATTTGGCCATTACTATCTATGTTAAATATTTGCTATCCAGTTGCGTTTCCCGATTTCCTCTACAGCTTCTGTTCCGCTGCCAAATGTTCTGCCGGGGCAGCACAATATCCCATGCGATTTTCCCTTGGACGTGCTCAGCCGCTAACAGAGCTCTCTCTCTGTACATTTCCCCGCCCTGCAAGGCGGAGAGAGTGGCAGCAGACCCACTGACACAGTGATAAAGGCGGCCGCTGATAACAGCGCGGCTGTGTGCGTGCGGGAGAGCGCGCTGTTAGCCACAGCGCACAGCGCTGCAGATACAGTATCTCGGATACGCGATGCGCTGTTAAGGCCGCACAGGTACGAGGCTCTCTGCGGCCGCTCGGCAATCGCTGCTCGGAGGTCGGCGGTCGCGTTTCCAGTTAAGCTCTTACCGAAAAGGCGGACGGACGGTCTCGAAATCATCGTCGGGCTCCGCAGTTTCCTCGCGATTCAATGCGACTCGACTCGGCTCCTGGGCTCCTGACAGCCTCCGCGGAATCCGAAAATTCCAACAATTCAAAACCATTCTGAAATCCAAATAAATAGATACAAGTGGCGAAGTATCCGCAGGAATTGTTCAAATGAAAATACAGAGCAGCAAACAGAAATAGTCGAAGCCAGAAATCAAAATGGATAGATAAGTGAAAATATATTTTCAGGAATTACTCAAATGAAAAGGCCCGCATAAAAAATACGCAAAATTGAATCTGTTTTCGTGCTACTTGAAATCAATGAAAAATTCAATGCTATTAGTGTGTGCAAACAAAAATAAATACCGTGTGTGAATGGAAAAGTGCTCGAGAGTACATAGGCCGAGAGTCGAAACAAAGAATATATCTTGGACAAACTGCTGCAGCATGTGCTCCTCGGATGTTTTCCAACGCCAGTGCTATTATTAAAGTAATTTGTGCGACACTTGCCACCTGTTTGACGACTTTGGAAGAGGCACGCAATTTATGCAAACGACTCCGAGAAGAAAGCGATCTGATTCACGGAGGAAAAGCGAGTGTGTCGGCAGTCGTTGACCCAGTGTAAGTTCCCAGTGCGATGTGGCTCTGGATGTTTGTATCTCTGGCCTTGTTTACCCCACCTCTGACGAGTAACCCGCTACTTTTGGCACCTTAGCACCGATCGCGGAAGATCTTGTTATCGCCCCGTGTTTGCCGGGGACTTAAATATAGATTTATGGCAGGCAAACATTAACTCGTCTTGGGGCACTTTGCATGATTGACCTAGACCAAGGGGAAATAAATAGTGGCCACTTGCACCGAGTGACACACACTACTCTCTGTTTTCACAACGCCCTTTCGAGGGGGCTCTCGAAGCAGCCGCCGATATGCACAAACACTTCACCCGGTGGCATAGCTAATCAAATTACGAAGTCACAAACCGCTTGATTTGATAATTCACTTGGGTTACGGGTGTGTATTCCAAGGCATGTGCCTCGCCGCAGATGCCGCCTCGGGGAATATGCAGCAGTTTTATCTCCAAAGTTCGGCAAATTACCTCCGCACAGATGTGCACCCATCGTGCGGGTGCGGCTCTGTGTATAAATTTACACTTAACTGCAAAACAACAGGCTTAATTGCCCGAAACCAAATAAAACTCAGCATGCCAGCGGCTCCGGCCGACTGGTCCTGCCAAGTTTTCAAGAGCACTCGGGCACCCATCACAGGGGTGTGTCGAACTGGGTTTCAGCTTGGGCTCACTCGGATTTTTGGACATTAATTATATTTTACAAGCTTTGAGATGCAAATATTCACTAACTTAAAGACATTAAGGTATAATTATTACATATTATTAGCTTGCAGTTTATGCAGCTTTTTTATTAAAAATATATAAGACAACTATATTTTTTATTTAGAGAGGTGCTTCTTGGATTCCTTTACTTCACAAATACATTTTATCCAACGAACCGATAAAAAACGAACGCCCACAGCTCTATTTACAAACTATCGAAAATCAAACTGAAGGTTAGATGGCTTGGTAAACATTTCAAAATGTAAATAAAGTGGTTTTCCACGCCCCTGTAAGTGACTGAGCCGAACAAACTGGGTATCTTGCAGTTGCGAGCGGCACTGGCGATTGTTGGAATGATTTCTTAGCAATTGCAACAACTGCGGCGTGCATCCTTGAACATGAAATGTGAAAAGTGAAACGAGAGTGCTGCCAAAAGATGGCGGGACAATTCGGGCGGGCACTTACACTAATTACAGCCGCCGTCACTTAAAGTGAGTCACGGCCACGTTCCCCGGCCGCATTTTCCCACTTTCCACACGTGCTTCCCTTCCGCCTGCCCCGGGCATTAAGGCGAAGATGTCAGAGTGACACACTTTTCCGACTTCTCGGGCTCGGGCTGCAGCGCTTTCATCTATTGTAAATTGACTCTCCTCGAGAAAGAATGGCCGGCACAATGGGGCGTATGCGTAATACGGTCGACAGTGCTCCAGCATTCACACTGCATTGTCTGCGCCGGAATATTGCTCATACGCCCTGGTTGCCGCCTCAAAACAAACGGAACGCTCAAATCAAAGGCGACAACCGCAACAATGGAGCTCAAAATGCCAGCAGGCGCGGCGGAAACATAAAGTAAACTATTGTTTGGCCACATTGCGTCAGTTTTTCTGCTTTTCTGCTTTTCTGCCCGGTTCCTTTGCCAGCGATCGTTGCGCATACGCCACGTGGTGCGCCCTCACCTCGGCGACACCCTTAATCACCGCTTAATTAGTTAATAATTAATCTCTGGGCATGATCCAGCTCATCATTTGCTGGGCTGTATAATAGAGAGGCGGGGAGAGGTCGTTTTCCCATTGTCCGCGGGGCTGCTGCCCACGCTTATCGTAATGGCCGAAAAGTTCTAATCGAGGCAATTAACGTGGCCAAATTTAATTTCCGTCCCCGGAACGCTATCAGTCCCAAGAACCAAGAACCAAGAACCGAGCGAACCCAGAACCCAGCACCCAAAGCAAAAGCGACACGAAGACGGAGCGGGGCTAGCCTTTTATTTACAAAATATTAGTTCATGCCAGCCATCGGAAAATCCATCATGTAAGCCCGGGATTTCTCGGCGCTGCATGTGTTTTTTCTGTTTGTTCGGGCCTTCCCTGTTTGTTTGCTCGACCTCCCGGGCCTTCTCCTATTCTGCAGGCCTAACAACAAGGTATTTTTACTGGGAGTTTGGGGAGTTCACAAGGAGCGGGCGCCTGCCATTAAGCAAATTACTTATGTTAATTAGTTGCCACGGCTAATGAGAAATCTCGGGGATTTGCAGTCCGTGATAAGTCAAGTTTAAAGTGGGAGCAGGGCGGGAAGAGCCTTTTCCTGATTACCCACCTTCCGTCCCAATTCAGCCCTGTTGCACAATGCGGGGCTTACCCAGGCGAAATCTCAACTTGAAAGTCAATTTCACAGGGCCCGGGGCCTGGCCACACAATGAGAATCCAATTTCCCCGCCTTCGCCGGAGCTCAGGGACCCTTTGATTCATCAAATTGCATTTATTTGCCAGATGAGCGGACTGCAACAATGGGGATGCAACAGTTTGCATTCGGAAAATAGGGAAAATTGCATAAATAAATAACCCGGCACAATAATTGAGGAGAGCAGCCAAGCTGGAAACTCCTTTGTGGGACGATTGCGATTTCAATTCGCCCTAAACTGTAATCAATCTAGGAGAGCTGGGAACCCCAGTAATTTATGAACATGAGAGGTTGGGTTTCCATGGCTTTGATATGAAGTGTATCCCTTATCTGCTTAGCCGGTTATCGAGTTATTTTTCACAACTCATCTGTGCTTAATCACTGGCTTTCACGGAAATCCCTTAACCCATTTAAGGCCGTGCAGATGTTTGCGTTACAATTAAGGCGCGGCGACGGATTTGCCAGCCCAGAGCTGGGAAATAATTAAAAATGTAATTAGCTTCGTGCAATTCGCATGCATTAATGTATTCAAAATGCCGGCAGCCGAGATATCGGATTTTGAGCGGAAAGTGGGGATTCAGGTCAGTGCGCCAGTTGGGAATAATTTCATTAAAATCAACTTTGCTGCCGGCCTGCGGTCAGTTGAAAGAAGATTAATTACTGACTTCACTTTGACTGGCCAGCACCGACTGCATAATTCACTATTGACACATAATCGATGGCCGTGCAGTTCGGAAAAACTAATTAGGCCGCCCGCGTGCGAAAAAATTAATTCAAATTGCAGGGCTGCGCGCGTAGGCAGTAATAAGCAAACATTAACTCCAGTGCACAATATATCTTAATTCTGCGCATAATTAATGCCTGCAATTAAGTTTTCCCCCACCTTCTCCTGGGGGAAGACGCAGCGCAGGGATGTGGGGAAACACGCACCGAGGAGACGTAAACAATCCACTTAACATGCTGGGAAATACCATTTGATCCAGCCATCCATCTCCAGCCGCATTGCGTATACGCAGCGTGGGCCGAGCCCCTGGCAACATTGTGTCACGCACATTATTGATGGGCGGCTCAATCGCCTCGCCTTGAGTTTCCCGGCTCTGAGATCTGAGCTCTGGGTTCCTTTGGGTCTCGCTTACAGCCTCTGGTTACGGTTTCGCAGTTCCGGATTCTCCGAGCCATCTGGGCAATTACGGCTCGTTGGTGCCTGTTTATTAAAACGACATAATTGCGAATTTAAGCCCGCAGCCCATCGCCGCTCTGACTGCCGCCAGTCAACTGGATCAGCATCTGGATCTGCGGCCCTTCGATTTTCCCTACCCCCCCCTGTCAGCCTTTTGAAACTTTTCCCGGGAAAGTCGGCATACGCAGCGGTCAAAAACAGAAAACTTTGGCCTGGCCGGCAGAAAAGCACGCCTCTCTCTTTTCAATTATGATTAATGACCAGTAATTAAAGCAGTGAAAGCGACCTTTGGCGAATATACAAATTGATTAGAGATGGACACGTGAGTGGCGGCCAAGATTGGCGAGTCGTTGAAAGTTGGCTAGTCAGGGTGTAGGCACATAAACAAAAACCCAAAACAACACGGCGAAAGGAGATTAGGTAAAGTTAAGTGGAAAAGCGGTATCTCAAGTGGCGTTTGATTTCGCATAAGGCTGGTAAAGTGCCTTTATTCCAAGTTTAAAATATTTAAGAGGAGAATTCAAATTAACATTGATTAATTACTCATTAAATTGTTAATCTACCCTATATATTGTATTACTTTCCTGAAGGTATCAGCCAAAAGCATGTATTTCTTAAACAAGTTATTCCTCTTTCCTGTATATTAACTGGTTGAGACCGTAACTAAGCCTTTTCCACCCTGCTGATAGTTAACTGCTCGTTTCGAGGACCCGACCTGGGGCTGTCACATCTTCAAGTCAGACACATTATCTTTTATTAGCCAAAGAGCAGCATACAAACTCGAGTGGGGTGGACCGAAACTCCGCCCGACGCCACAGCAGTCATTCAGCATAAATCACGGCAGCTGCCTCGGAGTGGAGGAGAGGCTCAAGTGTTTTGGCTTTTCATTAATTAAATTGCAGACCACCTTTCTGGGCCGGGCTGTTTATGTTTATGTTTTGATTAGGCATTAGGCACTAGGACCGAAAACCGAAAACATGTTTGGGTTAAGTGCAGGCCCTCGAGGTCTTCGAGTGGATCCTGGCTGTTGTTCTGCCGTCTCGAGGGTGCATTATGGGCCAGGGAACCGTGTTGGGGCAGGCCCTCCCCCCTCCGGGACCCATTAATCACAGCCGTATGTCTGGCAAGTCAGCCGCGGGTGTTTGCTCACCACGCTTCTGATGGCTAATTGCATACAAGTTGATTTCGTTCCGTTCCGGCAGAACACGTAATTGTAGACATCTTGTACTACCTGATTGTGTATTAGCCAGACGGCAGACAATTGCAAAGAGTTCGCAACGTGTGCTAATTGAATTGTAATCGACTTTGGCATGCAATTAGACGCTGCACTGCGCGCTCAAAGGCCAGATGCAGAGTGCCTAGTGGCGGGCAACAGCTATTGCAAAAATTAATTATAGGGGGGACATGTTCAAGCATCAGCGAGCTTTAATTATATTTTTTGCTAAGATAAAGGTACATTTTTACTAAAAATATTAGTTTTAAAACATTCACTTCAACCTAAAATTAATTTTATAGCTGTTCAAAAGTATGCAACACTTTCTTCTAAGGGCGATGCTGTTTTTTTCTGCATACCATTCGACACCTTTGTTAAAATATTTTTCAATTTTCCATTTAGTCTTCGACCAGTTATCTGTTGCTGATTTTTCTCCAAAGAAAATGTGGAAGTTTGCCTTCAACAACTTTTCTCCCTGTCTAGCACAAGCTGTGTACCCACTGTTATTTACCAGCCACTCTTATATTGTTTAATATATATTATAAGCTGCCAGCTCCGGCCAGTAAACAAGGAGGTAATCAAGCGCGGCAGGCAATTAAAAGCTTTGCTCTTCCAACTCTGACCACTTGTGCACACAAATTGCAGAGCAGCCCTCGTTATTATGGTTATGCCACAATAATCATCGAGATGAGACCGGGGAAATGCCAAACTGCAGCTGTTTTCCGGGGAAATGGAGGTGGAAATGGCAGCAATAGTAATAGCAATATCTGCGCTGCGAATGCGAATGCGAATGGGAGTGCGAGTGCCAGCTGCGAGATATCCCAAAACAATGCGATTAAGCGCGGTTCCACTCCTCTTGGCGCACTTGGCGTATGCGTAATCCGCGCTAATGCAGCGCCGAGCTAATTGGCCCGGTTAATTAATAACGGGGACAGGCTTTGCTGGGCTTCCATCGATCAGATGTACTTTGCATTTGCATTTCAAATAGAGTTTCCTTCAAGGAACAAGAAGTAATTGAGTTCGGAAAGCGCTCTACCAGCACTATGCGCAACTATTTTCTCATGGCTTTGCCGGAACAAAGTTTAAATGAGGCGTTAATTGTTGTCGTCACAGCGCAAACCAGAGCTTTTATCTCTCCCTTGTTGTATCTACAATATCATTTATGAAACTGGGTCATAATTACTTTCTTCAGCCGAAGTTATAATAGAAAACAAAAGTTGTCAAGTACTTGCAGATAGCCAGTTGACTCAAGGATTTCATAGATAGATACGATTTGTATAGATAGATAGTTTGGATAATGGTTTAAACTATTTTCAACTAATGTATGGAAAACTACCTCCGAAAGTGCAGCTCTTGGTCGCCACCTCTCGGTGACTAACGCTTCTATCGCCGCTGACCGTCCGGCCGAAAATAAACACCCCCGCTCGCACATGGTGCTGTGTAAATAAATTAAATTCAAATCTAAATTGATATAAACTATGCTCATTGGGGCTAAACAGAGAGAAAAGAAGGCCCGTGCTTATCGCTCGTCCCACTCATCATTCCCCCAAAAGAGTACTGAAATGGGGTGAAAAGGGGGCGGTCGGGGCGTGGCGGCTCTTTATCGCCGCTTAATTACGTTACTGATAAGCCCACATTTGGTGGCCGGTTCTTTTTCCATTTGTGTTTCGCAGTCTCTGCTTTTTGGCTGCTTTTCCCCTATCAGAAGGCCCCTATGGCTCTTTTTTCGCTGGACAAATCTTGGCGCTTGGCTCTTGACTTTCCGAACTGCCCAGCCGAGATTTTGTTAATAAAAATTAATGGCTTTGTGATTTGTTTGGCCTTAAGTGCAAATTTCCCCATGTGCTGGTCTGCCCCTTAGATTGTGTTTATACTGTAATGCTCGACCACCCAGCTGTAGTGGCCTTAATGGCACGAATAAATTCCTGGATAATTTAAAATTAATTGTATTCACTCACAGATGAAAATGACTTATTAAATACCATACCTCATTAAATTAACTGAATTAAAATTGATTTTGATCTGTTTTTCTGTCGCAAAAGAGAGCCTATTAATATGGCAATTATCAAAATTATTTTAATAAGTAAGGAATATGATTTAATCCAGGGTATCCAAAAATCATGTTCCCCGATTGGTTACTCCTTCTCTCTTTTTGAAGAGCCTTTGGGATGATGTTTAATGGGGATAATGTTGCAGATTGGCTGCTGGTTCCGTGCAGACATCGGCCATTAATGTCGGCGTAATTATTTATTTAGGCGCTCTAATTACTTATTTATCGGTTGCGAGCGAATGCATTCTATCGCGAAACGCGAACAATGGAGACCGCGAACTTTTCGCTATCAGTTGCCAACGGGTTGGATAAAAGTCGACGACACAATGCCAAAAATAAACGAACACTATTTATAAATATTCGAAGCGCGCAATTATGGGTTGACTTTTTATGGCAGAGGCAGAATGATTTATTCAAACACCATGGCCCATCAGCGCTGATGTGGAAAACTTCTGGACCCTGCGCATTGTTTACTCGGGCTGTCGGGGAAGCCATTAACCCATTCAATCATTTAATGGTTAAATCGCATAAATACAGAGTGTGAAAATATTTATTCGCGCTCATAAAACAGTGATATTGTTGCCATTATTTGGCCACAACCAATTGTTTACACCCGCGCAGAATTTTCGCAGATCATTTTCCCCGCCCAAAGTTGGCTTGCACTTCGGCAAAGGTCTCGCATAAATAAAACCGACATTTTGCTGGATTAATAAGCTGTGCAATGAGTTCATATACCCAATCACTTATTTGGAAATTAAACTGGGCTGCGGTATCTT
The DNA here is from genome assembly GCF_025231255.1 of Drosophila biarmipes. NCBI lineage: Eukaryota > Metazoa > Arthropoda > Insecta > Diptera > Drosophilidae > Drosophila > Drosophila biarmipes. Next base: position 32,374,166 of record NC_066616.1, on the reverse strand, counting down.
GCAGTCGCAAAGCCGTCTGGCTGGCTGTTCAATTTGTTTTCGCTCGCCAGCCTTATCAATCGAACATAATCTTTATGCACGGTTTGGCCCAAATATGCGATATTTATTTCTTCAATTAATTTAAGCGCCGGCTCAATAGAAATATCTCCGCTATTTCGGCGACGAGAGCCGATAAAAGTTGGCCTTTTCTATCTGAACATTGCCCATGCATACTAGAGTGTATATCCGGCTGGTGCATGCGAAATGGCCAAAGCGTTCTGCATGATTGATGGGCTCATGGTTTAGAGATACGGATACAGGCGACTTTGGCAAGCATGCATGCATTCCCCAGCTTTGGGTATGCAAATTGGCTTTATTTATTAATCGAATGCATTTTGTGGTCAGTGCGAATGGTCGGAGCGCCCGAGATCTGAATATGCAAACACGAATTTGCACTTTTTCATCTGGGGGATGCGGAAAAAGTATTAAATTTTCCGCACAGGAAGTGAGTTTGATAAGTTTTCCACCAGTCGCCTCTCGGAAGTGGTAAAACTTTCCATTTATTGCCATTTAAATTTTAAATTTTTGCAATTTTTCTGTGCAAAGTTTGCAGCTAGCTCCTCGCTTATTTTGCGGCTTCAGTATGTGTGTCACATAAATCTCCCGGCGAATTTAGTTTCCGATTTGCATTCGTGTGCGTCGTCAGGTTTCCCAGCACATAATTCATGCAGCTCGACAAGCTCCCTGCCATAAATTTAATGTATTTTTTGTCCTGAATTTTCAACGCCACTTCTACCACGACCTTGTTCGCCGTTTTTCCTGGCATCGATTTGGCAGGCAAACCGCAGCGTCGCCAATTATGCCATTGGATTCTATTTATAGAGCGCCAAACTCCGAGGTAACTCCAATCACGCAACCAGAAAGTATGGATCCCCCTGCCCACACCAACCTTGCTGCTTGAACTTCACAGTCCTGGGTTGCCGTCAGCCTTGGCTGCATTTTAATGGTTTTTATTGATTTTCAGCATTGTTTCAGCGACACCCGCGCAACATGCCAACTGGCCCGAGGAGCACTACCTACCTGATGCACTCGCAAAATATACACAGATTTCTAGTTACTCAGTGTCGAAGTAGACTTTTTTGGGAAAAACATTTGAGCATTATTTGTATTAGGTGTCCAAAAGTATGCTTCAAGTTATTTTTGGTTCGAAAGTGGCATGGACATAGTGTGTATTGCATACTTTTAGACATTTTTCGAAAGGATTTTAAAACAGACATAATTTTCTATTTGCCTATTTTTTGATAGGTATTTTATGATTTAATGATTTTATAAATCCGAATTTTTCCCAGTGCACCACAGCTCGTTATGAGCATTCAACGCATCAATTGGCGCGTGCCAGGCGGGTTCCTAAAAACGTGGGAGGACACCTGGCCGAAAGACTTGGTGTTCCGACGAGGTCTGTTGCACTCGCACTTGCGACGACATTTGGCTTGCGGCTGCTGTCCTTGTTCCGAGCCTCTCATTGTGCGCTGGCCACCCACAGACACCCCTCCCCATCAACCCACCCCAGAAGTCCTGCCAAGTCCCCCGACGAACGCCCTTCTGCTATTTAGGAATTCGCGCCGTTTTACGTGCGCTTTATTCGCAATGCTCTATACAAAATCCGGGTCTAATTGCTCTGCGGTGCAGTTTGAATGGGGCCTAGACACACAATGAAATTAGCTGGCAAATTGGGCTTCCCTGGGCTCAATTCAAGTCTCAATGCTCCTGGGGCTCACAGGTACCAATGGGGAGTGAAATGCGACCTCAAACAGCAAACCAGAGAAAGACTTTAATTTTTCCTTCATGTTCACCTGCATAGCTCTGGTTCCTGAGTTCTGTACAACAACTAAACAACTTTTAAAGCTCCTTAAATAACAATAGATAAATACTTGTTATACCCTCTTTTCCACAGAAACTTATGTGTCTGAAAATTCGTGATAAATCGCTTCATTGATATGTCCATGCAAGGCTCGCCTTGGGTTGGGCAAATCCTGGGATAATATTTCAAAAGTTTAAGTTATGCTAAGCAGACTGAAAGTAGTCTCCATTCACGGTGTCCTTCCCTACTTTTCGTTTTCACTTTGAGGAGGGTGAGGGTATGAGCTCGACGATGGGCACTTTACTCAATTTTTTGTCAGTCCCCCATTTCGGTGTCTCGCAATGTGTGTTTCTGTCTATCTGGTATCTTTTTCTCCCTCACTGTTACTTTCCTCCGTGTTCCTTTTTTCTGCTTTTATGCACAGAGAAAAAAGCATTACAAAATGTGACAATATTACATTTACTCGATGTTTTTCTGCTAGGAAGAAAGGGAATCAACTTAATTAACAGACCTAATAAAATTGTGAAGAAAATCAATTTTTCGAACTTCTATTCAGCCGCATAAGAACCTGCTTTAGGGTTTAAAGATTTCTTGAAGCAGTAGAACCTAAGCCTGTTCCAGATGGCAGAGAACACTAATTTGATTCCGCAAAAACTTGTTGGTTAGGTCCATTTGAAGGTACATAAAACTCGCTGGAAAACTCCCCAAATTCGGTGACATTTTTCTCCGCACAGTGCCTCTGCTTCCGGTGAGCACGCCTCGCTTATCAGCGCATTTTCAGTTGTTCCCTGCTGGGTGGTGACCCAGCCCGCAAACATTTCCACCCAGCCACCCAGCCACCCATCCGACCACCCACATTTCCCCTCTGCTGCTTGTTTGCCTGTTTTGCATGTCAGGCGCTTGTTTGTTTTTTGCTCCTGCTTTCTTCGTTTTGTGTTCCTTCCGTTTTCAATTTCTTTCTACATGTTCACGTCGTCGGTGGCCCCTCGTCCTGGATTTTCTTATTTTATTTTGCATATTTTGAGCTGCCATCCGAATGACATTTCTGCTGGCTCATGCCTTCGAACGTGAGGAGTCGCATCACAAACTGCATCTGTCTTTTGTGAAAGTTTTGCTCTGTGTGCCAAGGACTTTGCTTCGAATTAATTTCTTGGCCTGTCGCCCTGGGCCCTCCCCCAAGTCGGGGTCAGCCGCCTTTCATTTGCGACATTAGGCCGGGCTCCCAAGTATGCAGCGACTAATTGTCTCCGATATTTGTGTGCCACAACCATTTAATTGAAATCTAATTTAATTTATGGCTCCCGGAACACAAACATCACAAATATTTGCGCGGGGCAGGGGCGAGCTTTAATTGGAATGCCTGTGTCGGGCATCCAAAGTCAACTTTAACGCATGACCTGCCAGATCAAAGTCGCTGGTCCGGCAGTAATTCATAATAATACGAGGGACCGAGACGGCCGTGTATACATTAAATACAATAATTCATCGATTTTCCATGCGAGCATAATTCCCGCACGCATCCGCAAAGTTCGAGTAATAATGGAATCGGGAGGGGGACTGAGGATGGGGATGGAGATGACTTCCGCTTTGTTTGCCTCCGATGTCAATAAAAATATGTGGAGCAGGCTGTCCGGACGGGCCGACTTCATAACCATCGAGGAATCAAAGATGAGTGCGTGACCGAAGCTAAAGTTGTGATTCGAATTATGACTCCTGCACTGGGGAAAAATCAGGGATCTGACTCTTAGTCACATTTTAGTGGTGTCCAAAAGTATGCTTTAAAAGGCTTATTAACTGTCTTTCGAGGTTAATCCCTCTGTGCACCGCATTCAACATATATGTTGCATACTCTTAGGCACCTTTTTAAATGATATCAAAACCGTAGTAATTTTAATTGCTTATCCGAATCTCTGAAAGCCCTATTGATAGCACATAAATCCTGTGTTTATTCCTAGTGTACTGAGCAATAATATTAATTTCTATCACGCTGCCATCTCTGAGGCTTACGGCTGAGTGATTGACAAAACCGCAGGGGGCAGCAGGACAGCGGGACAGCCAGGACATCGTCCTAATGGCCCATTGACAATTATGGCGCTACTAAATCTTGGCCAGCAGGGACACGGCTAGTGAGGCCAAGAAAGGCGAGAGAAGTGGGGGCCGGGTCAGAGTCCAAGTAAACATGGCCCATGTCATAAGCACGAGACCCCGGCGACTCCGACTCCGGCTGGGATCGTCTTTGTTTATCCGGGCGGGGAAGTTGGAGGAGGACCTGCGGGGATTCCATGGGGCTGTGGCGTGGAGCACAGAGGATTGGGCCGGCTCAGGGGCTTGCATATTATTCAATTAAAATCGCACAGCCATTAAGCTTGTACGGACAACTGTCAGCAACACGCACGCAATCAATGTCAGCACGCACACACCGCCCCACCACACACACTGCTGCAGCTGCCGAATGGCAAAGGAAACACGCACACACACTTGTGCGGGCGGGAGTTCGGTGGGCGCACGTTAATAGAACTTAGACTCGCATAAATGTCAGCTACAAGATTTGATAGCCCCGGGTTAAAACTAAGTCCTTGCATATGCGTGTCTGAAGAGCTGCTGTTCAAGTGCGGCTGTGTGGGTGAGCGTGGCTGAGTGTGTGTGCGGCAGGGGGTAAGAGCGTTTCCCTCGCGCTGTGTGCGTGTGTGCGCCCAAAAGCAAGCTGCAAAAATTGGACAAGATGGGCCTGATTTAAATTTATGTGCCACAGTGAGCAGTGCTTAGAACGGCACTTGATTTGAATGATGAGAATGAAGTGGTGCGCTTAAATTGTGCATGAATAAAAGAGCATTCTCACGAATTACAAATAATTATTATTATTTTACCTAACGGACCCGAGCTTATTTTAAATGTCCCTTGTAACAAGTTACTAAAGTGTCGCTACAAATTATACTCTTCTTTTTCAAGTAGCCTGTACCTTCTGGAGTTTTCTGTACCGTGTGTTTCTTGGCATCCAGTGAAAATTAAGACGGCGAACACCTTCGCACGTCACTGGCGAAAAAGAGTTTAAGAGCTCGGCAGTCCGGAGATATGCTGCCTCATCTGGCAACTCGGCCTCATAGCCACATAGGGGAAAACTTTTTCGTCCGCTCCGTGCCACGAAACTTACGAAAACACCGTGCTTTTCTTGGGGAAATCAACATGGGAAAGCGAAGGGAAAAGAAAACTGTGGTCCCCAATGAACTTTAGCATGGGCAAGAAAATGGGGAAATGGGAACGAGACCTGCTGTCAGTGGCGTTAAGTGGCGCCCAACCAAGACGCAGCATCAGCAGTTGCCACGCCCCCTTAAAAAACCCATCCCCCAGGGACGCCCACCTCGTGGCCTGCTGGGTAGCAGATAGCGAGCCGAGAGTAAGGAAATATATAGAAAATGCAGGAGGGGAGCTACACTCAGCTAATTTCTTTTAATTTTTAAAGAAAATAATTCTGGGATGTAAAAAAAAATTTTGAAAGTAAAATTGTTGTACCATCGCATGTGGAGTTATCAAAAAGATTTGTATTTTAAATTAAAATACTTAGGTTAATGCTTAAAACCTTTTCCCAGTGCAGTCCTCCAATGTAGCCTTATTTTTACGGATATCGTTTCAATTTTTATGGCTTAAGTTGTTGTAAATTTAGTTGGGAGTAGAGTTCAGCTATATCATCTGGCGTCGCGTCCCCCAGAGGCATCGAGTTTTCCGGGGAATCGATACGCTGCGGCAGCAACTGGGGCTGCGTGTCCGTCCGCCGTTCTATTAGCCGTCAAGCGGAAAATTTAATACTGTTTATTTACACAATTTTCCAGTTAGCCAGCGCAGCGTTTTGTACCTTAACTTGGTCGCGTTTCGGGGGTTTCCCCCTAGTTTTCCATCCAGCCTTTAAGTTGGACTCTCCTTTCCAGCGGTGGCTAAGCCAACACAGTCTCGCCTCACCTGTTTCCACCCACACTTTGTGTGGAAAATACGAGTTAACAGTACATTTGCTTTAGTATTTATGCGCTGATAAACACGGAAGACAGTCCCGACACGCCCCCGCCCAGGACCCTTAACCCCGCTGTGTGTCCGGGGGTCTGTCCCGTTTAGGCTCGCCGTATGTTATTCAATTTGGACGGCCAACACCTGCGAGTGTTGGCACAACACTCGGATAACCTTCTTAGCCCCAGCTGATGTCCTAAATTGGGGCATCTGAAAAGGTCAAAAAGCGATCTGGAATAGCTGCCAAGCGAGGAATGCATTAACCTTAGAAAGCATAATCGGTCAATCCAAGTTCACTATCGATAGGAACAAGAAAGGTTATTAATATTGATGGTACCACACTGGAAAATTTCCACCACTTTCATTCATTAGGACAACGATAAAGTCTTTAAATAGAGTGAATTATTTAAACAAAGATAAACGAAAATAGAAGAAGAAATTCGAACTATCAGAAAAGGCTGATATCATATTTTGTAGGCCTGTGATTTCTTTCTTTGACGCAGAATTAAGTCCTTAAGACAACTGCCTTTTATCAGAGTTGTCATTAAAGTCTGTAAAATTTCGACAGTTGGCTAAATAATTTTTCAAAATTTTACGAAGGGATCATGTTCTTAGACTTGGCATTCTTTGCCGTATAATAGTGAATTATATTTGTTACAATCATCGTTAGCTGCATCTGCGTTTTCCCTGCAAGCCATTCGAAATTCCTGAATTCCAAGGCATTTAAAGGTAATGCGCTCCAGCTCTTAATGGGTTAAAGTTGGCTCTTAATTGCGATGCTCCGAAAGTATCGCTCAATCTTTATTGGGCTCCCATTTATTTATTATCGCCCTTCGCTTTCAGTACATTTATTCGAGCAATTTTTGTCTGTCGTGGCAGCCGGGGCATAAATAATAAAAGGACTCCGGATCCGGGCCCCAGCGATTTCCATGTGCACGGCGGCGAATGCAAATCCGGAGTGGAAAAAGGGAGCAGAACTCAGGAAAGAAAAGGGAAACTAAGCTGAAAGCGGAGGGGCGAGTGGGGGAATTTATGCAAAATCACGTATGCCAGGGCATGAAAAATAAAGCTCGAAATTCTATAAATAATGCAACAGCCGAAATGCAATGCAATTGTGGAGGCAGATACATGGGAGTTTTTTGGGAGAGGGCACCCGAAGTAAACAGTGCCGAGTCAGGTGACTAGGCAAACGTATCCCGAATCAACCATGTCAAACACGACCCCCTGACCCACTTTGGCAGCCCGGTGTTAATCTTTTTTATGTGCAGCACCATCCCGGGTCGCCGAGATTCAATATAAGATACCTCCAGAAGGGCCTGGGCCTCCGGGCCCTTCAACTTTATTCACCATTTCGGGCTGTCATTTTGGGCCTGAGTGGCACTTCGTGTTAGCCTTATTGGGTTCATCAAATGGCCGACAGCAGCAGTCAGCATATGTGGGACCTGGGATGTGGGATGGGATTCGGGATTCGGGCTGCGGGATAGTTGCCATGGATACTCCGGGTGATGTTTGCCACTTTCTAATAATCCAATGATTGAACCCGCTCTTTTCTCCCCCCTTTCTTTGCAGATTGAACGGTTTAACGTTTTGAACGAGGTGAGTCCGTGAATTTGACTGCGGAGCCATTTGGGACTTGGACTCCACTCGAGCAGAGCGCCAGAAAAATTTGACTCTAGATTAGGCCATAAAAAAACGCATTAAGCTGTCTGGAAGAGATAACTTCATACGAATTTATTGACATTTCGGTCAGTTGGACTGCCCACTTGTTTGCCCCGAAACACTTCCCTCCTTGCGAAGGGCCGAAACCCCGCTCCCTTGTGCCCAACTGCGCATGAAAAGGCCAACATCCGTTGTGGCTAATGTGCCTGTGGCCAGGACATGGAAAAAGTGGCAGTCGAGGGTCCTTTGTGTGAATGCGGCGACTAAGAAATACATAAATAAATTAGTTACGTGCCTGGCCGAGGTCCTTTTGTTATCAACTGTCCGAATATGAGATAGAAATATGTTTACCTGCAATATTTGTACACCTTGATGGACAAATTCGATGATTTCAGTTGCTCTCGGGTGAGTGGGAAGCACTTCAACTTATTTATTTTGGGGAAATGTATTTTGCGGATTCATTGTCGGCCTGGAAGTGTTTTTGGCCCCCTCTTCGAGGCAAAATCCAATTTACTTGGTAAAGTTCATTCTGTATATGAACGAACTTCCTGGAATCATATCCTGTAAAATTATTATTTATTAGCTCATTTTTAGTTATATCTAGTTTTTTTACATTGGTTCTTTATTTGCTTTTAATTTATTTCAATGGAAAGCCATTGGCAAAAATATATCTGGAAAAGGTATTTAATGTTGAAATTTTCGAAATTTTATTTAAATTTCCTTACATTACTATGGCCCAAATAAATCACAAAAGAAAATTTGTCAAAGGAAGCCGAATTTGGCTGGAATTCTTTTAATTAAGCTTCAGGATTTTGCTGGTCTGAGTGTGCTAACCAAATTCCTGTTACACCTTGCTGGATAAATTTTGATGAGTCCAGATGGGTCACAAAAACATATGGTTTTCGCTCAGGTCGGCGGTGATATATGAAGGGATTTTTCACCGTGCTGACCAAGTTTAAATCACGAGGTGGACAGCGCTTAACTCTGTGGTTGCGCTTCATAAATTTTGTTTATTCATTTGTTTTTTGCAGTCCCTGTCGGGCTTCGCTTTGCTGTGGTCCCGCTGTTCTCCCCACTTTTTGTATATATTTTTGCCATTTTATTTCGTTTTTCGTTTTTTTCTGCTTTTGTCTGTTGGTCAATTATTCAGACCGAAACGCTTGTGGTCAGCACAGTGTGTGCATAAAGGCAGCAGAATGGCTAGGTGGGGCCGGGAAGTTGGGCATTTAAATGGCTTAAAGGGCTCTAAAATGGGAGAGGCGGGAAACAGGAAGGGCGGGGAAGGCGGGCAAAAAGCGAACCCAACGAGACGTGTGACTGTTGACGGGCTTGTGTAAATTGCATAAACTTGGTAAATGTGCAAAAAGTGTTGCTCGCTTTTGTGCGACAGCCCGGCAAGGACCTTCAGTCAACAGGTGGAGCGTGGCATGGGGAGAGGACAGGTGTGCCACCCCACCCCTCAGCAGTCAGTTCATTATGTGGCCGGCACTGTGTGTTTACCTAGGACCCGCTCCTCGGCCCTCGGCTGTTTACAGTGGTGTCAGTCATTGGGTTGGTCACTCGACTGCAGCTCCCAGTCCTTGGGCCCACTGCTCGCATCCTGTGACCACATCCTGTCGTCGGCACGCTGCTCGAATGTCCGTCCCTGCACTTGCAGGTCGAACAAGTGACGAGAGAACGCCTTCTTCGGACTCATTGTTTGGGTTTGTGCACTTGTACAAATTTCTGGAAATTTAATTAGAGTTTAAAAGGGGAATTTGGAAAGTATGAAACCTTCTAAACGAGGTTATACGACAAAGAGTATGCAACGAAATATTTGTAGCAACCAAATGTGTATAAAAAGACTTACGGGTTGTACTGCATACGTTTGGGCATCCATATAACATTTATAAAAATTATTTCAGTGAAAAATCTAAAATTAAAATCAAATTGATTCAGTCATGTAATTGTGACCTTCACAACTTTTTCCCCAGTGCAGCACTCATATGACTTCGGCCAGAACCAACGGCATTATAACGCCAGGACGAGGAAGCCGAAGAGTTGCTCCACCCGTCGAAGGACGAACAAAGAGCTATTTTGCCGTGTGCCTGCGATGGGAGGATGTGTGTCCTTGTTGGGGGCACAAGAAATCAAGCGTAATGAAGCCCCAGACGAGCGACAGACAAAGGTTTGCTTTCCCTCGCCCAGCCCATTCAAAATTCAACGAAATGATAATAGATAAGCCGCTTGACACTAACACGCTTACGCACTCAAGGAGTGTGTTCTGAGCTGGCCCAAGAGGTGTGCAAAAAGAGCAGCCCTTTCCATTTTCACCTTTCCGATTTTGAGTTTCCCTGCGAAAACAGTGGCCAATTAGAGCGGAAACATGCTACCGGATTAGCTGCGAATTAGTTATTGTAATTGAACGTTACAAGGCAGTTGTTAATGGGTCGGCAGGTCGTTGTCCCCAGAGGAATTCCGGAGGAATTCCAGCGAAACACCCGAGAGACACCAGGTGGCTGCAGGATTTTAAATGGTATTATGCATTCTGGGCAACTTTTAAGTGGTCAAGTTTTAAGTGGGGCCGCCAAAAGTTTGCTGAATTCGCTGGAAACGCCAAGGAAAAGCAATCTGGGAAAACGACAGCTTAGGCAATACTTTCAGGAGAACTTTTCGACGTTCCTCCCTTTTTACCAGCTAGTCCATTACCCATTTAATGACAAAGTTGTTTACTTTTTGTCCACATAAATTACATACGTGTACCATTAGGGGGAAAAACTACGGGCAGCTGGTTTGTATCGGCCATAACAATGAAAATCATAAGCTAATTGCCATAAAAGAGAAAATTTTAAGGGAACGTCAAAGGCAAGACACGAAAATCGCTGCAGGAAATGATGTGACGTGAGGCTTTTGTTTGTTTGTTTGCTGGTTCTCGTTTTTTCCCTTCCAGTTCGCCCTTTGCTGTCCAAAGCAGCAATAATAACAATATAACGAAATCGCTTCCCAGGGTCAGGGGTTGGGATCGAGTTAAGCTTTGTTGTTTTGGCCACAGCAACATCATTGAAATTGACTTCATTATTATTTTATAGTCTTGGCCTTAAGTTTTGCCAGCTCTGCTTTTATGGCTTTTTATCAAATCTTACATTGTGGTGCTCTCGGCACGTTTTACACTGATGGTCGTAGTCGTTGTGTTCATCTGCTCGTTCTCTGACTTATTAAAATCCAGCCCCGGGTCGTGGGCTCTATGTATGCACGGGATACAGCAGGATATATAAGCCGGGCTCCACGGCCCCGGGCAGAACTGATATAATGCATTTTGCAGGAGTCCTTGTCTTGAGCACAAAAGCCAAGAGAACTAAGTGGAGGCACCATTAGCAGAACAGTAGAGCAGTGCAAAGTGGAGCCATTAGAGGCGACTTCGATTACAAACGGATTTCCCTGGCTGCACTGGCCTTTCATTTACTCAAGAAGTGTCCCTGAAAAAGGGAAAACAAAGTAATTGGATATATATTTTTAATAACGATATATGTGAGTACATTTTGAGATATGCAAATATTTAATAAAGATGTTTAAAAGTATGCTACGATATATTTTCAGCCTTTACTTATACTTACATACTTTTAGGCACTATTGAAAGGGATTTCAGAACACTAGTGTTAAAACCTTTGCTGGAATTTATTAGGTTGAACATTAAACTAGCTGATAATAACTTTTTACATTAATGGCGACTTTAATCCGCAAAAGGCGCTTAAAACTTATTTAATGGCGTTTCCTGATACCCCTCAATTTTCTTTTATGCAGGCTTACCCCTTAACACCTCAGTTCCGCAGCGGCCACTCCGTTTTCGTCATTACTCCTTTGGCTTTTCCATTTTCCGAGTGTCACTTGCCATTTGCCAGTCACCTATGCGCTCTCCTCATTTGCACGTTTGCCACTATTTCGCTTTCATGTTTTCCTCCAGCCATTATGTAAATTTTTTATCGCCATTTTGGTGTGCAGCATTTTAGTTTTCATGTGTGAGTAGACAGCTTAAGTCGAATGCCTTTCACTTCCGCCCTCTCACCCGCCTGCCCTCTCTCCACTTTCCACTTTCCTTTGTCTTTGTTTGTTTATGAGCATTAGCGCACACCCACTTGCACACGAGCACTCTCGGCGGGTTTTTTGTTTTTTTGGGTCACTTTCAAAGCTCTTGGCGTTTTTCAAGTGGTTTTAGCGCACACTCGAAATAATTTCGTGTGTGGAATTTACTGCCGGCGCGGCGCTATCAATGCGATTAAAAAACAATTACACTTGTGACACTAATGGCGCGGACACCCACCCCGCGTTACCATTTTCCATAGGTATATTTTCCGCATGAATATTTGCCTTTTATATAGTTTTTATATTTGTTTCAGCCCGGAGAAAGGCACACAAAAAACAGAGACTGTCTGTTTGTGGCATCTGCGAAAAAAGCGCTCGATTTGTTTACACGCCAATGGCTGCTGGCCGGATAACCACATCAAAAATAAACAACGAATTCAAAATTGATTTTCCAAAATCAAAATAAACAGAAATCCCAGTTCTCTGGCTTTCATTTCGGGAGTTTTTATTGTTGTTTGCGAGGTTGCTTTAAAGCTCTTTAAATTAATTGCCCTGTGAAAGGGGGAAGACGGGGGAAATGGCGGGCCTAATGGCGAGGGCTAATGGCTGGCCGACATCTTGTGGCATTATTAACATGATTGCCAAGAGGACCTCCCGCCGAGCCCCTTCCGGGGCAGGGCTTATCAATGAATCACCAAAGCATGTGATTGATGATTCGATGTGTATAGTGTCGTTCCATCTCCATTTCCCGACCGACCCAGCCGCCGCCCGGCCGAATGTGGCTTCTCTGACAAGGATTAGGTGCCCACGCAGCATCCGAGTAAATACCAGGAATCCCGGGGATTCTTCGTCGGGGGAATGACAGCTCACATATGCATATATTTGCCGAGTGCGTGTGTGTTGGTTTCCTAAGACAGATTAAAAGTGAAGAGCCTGCGAAAGTTTTCTTTTCCCGTATCTGCACGGGCATACCCTACTATCTGGAAATAACACAATGACTAGCGTTAGGTAAATAAACTTTTCCCGCTAATTTTAGCTGCATTAGCATAAATGTGTGGAGGCAGTTGACTCATTCTGAAAATTACCTGTAGATTTTCCCAGGTGATTTTCACTAGAAATTTGTGAATGATTCACGTGCTCTGACTTATTTCCTTTTTGGTATTTGTCAGGTCCTTTCACAAATCGCGTGCAAGCAATTGGTTGTTCAATTATATAAGGTGTTTACCTTTTAAATGAGAAAGTTTAGGAAATTGATTATTATAACAAAGCTTTCTTTCCTTGGCTTTTGTAATTTTGTAATATTCATTTTGACATAGCTTTTAAGAGCTTTAATTTCTCATAGTGCCCACTGATAGGTATCTTAATGTCTACTGTCAAGGGTCTCACCTCCGAAGGGCATTAGTCAGTCACCAATGCTCGTCTCCCGATGGTCTCCCCTACTCAGCTCATTCTGTTTACCGACAGCAACGCCATCATCATCAGCAGCTGCTGGGCTTCCGCCGTTTGCTCGTCGGCGGCTTCAAAGCTTTGCCAGGCTTCTTTTCTTATAGCTGGTACTACAGTTGATTTTCCCGCCTACATATATAGACGGTTCCAGCCCCTCACGAACTTCTAGACCAAAATGTTTACACATACGCGCGATTTTCTTTTAACAATTCATCAAATGCGCTAAGCGCGCACAAAAACTTTGACACTCGACGTTTTCGGTTCCCGGTGTTTGGGAGGGGGCATTGCGCCCCGTTGGCCCCCGTTTTCCTCCCCGTTTTCCCCTTTTTCCCACCCAAAAAGCCATATCAATCATCGCCCAAAGTGCGTGGCTGTTGGACACCTTTTGCTGGTTTAAAATATTTATTTTGCCTTGGCGGGGGAACGTTGAAGGCTAAATACAGTAACTCAAAGTGATTTGCCAGGTAGAAAGAGCCCGCCATTATTTGCATGCCGCTCCTTTTCGCCCCCCGTTTGCCTTTAAACATGCATTATTTATTTGCCCGGGCGCAATTTGTTTTGTGCAAAGTTCTGCAGACAATCGAGTGAGGAATTTGCAGCCGACGTTTGGCAATTAGTTGGGCTCTGGCGCAAATTCCAGCCGAACTTTAAGGTGTTGGTTTGAAATTTCTGGAAAATTTGCATAATTATCTGCCCGGTTTGCCTTGGGCCAGTAATCCAGGTCCGTGGGCAGCATTGCGCATACGCCACGTATGCCACCGCAACATAAATATGGGCTTAACTCTATTTATTTGCTCTGCAGCCCTGTCATTTAATTAGTGTAAACAGTTTTTAGGCCGACGCAGCTGCTGGGTCAATAGGCTGATTTAAAATTAATTACCTATTAAATGCAAGGGCAGTTGGCAGGCGTGTGTGCGCTCTGCAGCTAGGTGATTTATGTAAATTAATTAAATAAACACCTGTGGCCAGTGGCAGTCCGAGTGCGAGAATTCGCCCAGTTGGGACCCCAGACGACAGTTGTCTCGTGATATGCTGCACTTAACCCACTCCTAATTGCAGCGACCTGCTTTATATCGAATGTCAACTGGAGCAAGTCCATAAATTTTTGGAACCGCCTTGCGTGCGGGACCGCATTCAGGGACCCTCGACCTGGCCTATTCCCGGGCGATAAGTCCTGCGAAGGCAGTCAAGTGCGCCCATGATTTATTTTCATTAAAACTTCTTTTTGCGGCTGCTTGAGCAGCGAAACTTTTCGCGCCGCTCACTTCATAAGGCGGAAAAGTGGAAAACTCAGCAGAGGAGCCGCGAAAATTTTAATCTGCACATTATCAAGTTGCGGAGCCCACACAATGGAGGCCCCCTCGAAAGTGCAGTCATTAATTTGCAGCTTAATTTTTGGGGCCTCGGCTTATGAGCAGGTCGAGTGTATACTGCAATCAGGAGAGCCCCCTTTGTTAAGCTTAAAAAATGACTGCAAAATGTTGACCTCCTCCCGCTTTGTAAGGCGCCAGCCCCTGAAATCTAAATTCATTTGTTTGCCTGTCCCCCGGGAAATTCGTGCGTGGAGTTGCACTATTGTAGTGGCAGATTGCCATTCCACTGGCACGCGATCATTAGTCAAGGAGCAGGAACTGCAGTTCGACACTTGATGAAAGCAAAACGGAGTGGTTCCCGGGAAAAGCGCCCTTTGTCGAGGGGAAATCAAGATACTGCACAGTACTCCGCGGAGCAGTGCTCGCAAATACCATCGATTTGTCTTCAATTTATCGAGGAATTTATTTTATTTATATTCTTGAAACATGACATGTTCTAGTTCTTTGAGATCCTTAGGTTGGACATAATATATAAGCAATTTAAAAAGCTTCTTTATTAATATATACAACATTTTTAAAGTTTCATACACTATGAATGGTAAATACCCACTGCAAACTCTAAGCCCAATCGATTGCCACTCCGCTGGTAGATTGAAATTGCTTTCTTATCGCCAGACGAGGACAATGCAATTAGTAACTGATTTAACTGAGGTAAAAGCCTGAGCAACTTTGGTTTTTGTTTTCCGCTCGTCGGTGTTCGTCGGTTTTTCCCCGGAGTTTTCCGTTTTTCCATTGCGTGAGCTGTCAGGGCGTTGGCAAATTAAAAGTTCTCGTTTCTATTATTTGATTGCCGAGCCAAAGCGAGTTTTTTATATAAATTAGTTTGCTGGAACTGTTACTGTCGCCTGCTAATTAGACATGGAAAGTTGGAATTGTCCAGGTGTGTAAAAACCACAACTTTCCGTCCAATTGCGAAACTTTGAAGCCCGAAGCCCCTAAAACCTGCTCTGATTTTGCCATTGTTGCAAGTCCGGCTCTGGCCTGTTCTACCCAGTATATATATTCCCCGACTGCGACATAATTATGTGGCGGCAATTTGCATTGCGCCCCCGACACAATAACCATAAAACGCCGTAACAATCGAGCCAAGAAGCGCCGCCGACGAAGGCAAACAGAGACCGAGTTCAACGGGGCAGCAGTTATTTCAACACCTTTATGGCTGTGTTCCTACATTTGTTAGCCGCAAACCCACATACACTGGGGGAATTCCTAGTGAAGTAATAGTCACATTAAAATTTAAACATATTACAAGGAAAACTAGTTAAACTCCGAGTGGAGAATGAGAATTTAGCATTGGAAAACATCTTCTGTTCCTTGTGACTAAGCCAACATAATCTCTAATTCAGTGGCATTTTCCCAGACCTAAACTTATTTTCCCAGTGCAAACTGCTGGCCACAAAGGGCCTGGCTTCAGTTCTGGCCAATGACCAGAGGAGGTGGCTCTGCGGCTTGGCATAGTACTACTATGGATAGAGCCGGTCGGCTGACATGCAAAACAAACGGTGTTCGGGGCAGCTACGTGGAAATACATTTACAAACCGTAGATAGACATCTGGAGATAAAGCAAATTGCTGTGCTACAAAATCGTTAACTGTAATTTACCGCATTTGAAATGTTGGCCATTCGCCATTCTCGGCGCTGACTGCCCTGCCACACCGCTCCATGCAGTTATGAATGGTCGGGTTGGCTGGACTTTAATTGTGTTCTTCAAGCGGCCAGACAGCATTGGTGAAAATGGCCCAAGTAATTGAGGCGTAGTCGGGTGTACAAAGTCGGATATCGGAGGTGGTTGTAATGGGAAGCACTTGAGAGCCACTTGCGAGCCGTGAATTAGGTTCTTGGCGATTGCCAGAAATGCAAATGAGAGCCAGAAACTAGGTGCCCATCCCCTCCTCGACATCCATTCCCACATATTAATCATACGCACTGCGGCCGTCGACGCCTAATTTACACGAAGTGCAATCAGCACAGCTATGCAAACCCGGGCACTCGAGTGCACTTCCAAATTGAAAGCGTGCCAGTTTGGGCTGTCGCAGATCGGCAAACAGCAATTG
Organism: Drosophila biarmipes; assembly: GCF_025231255.1. NCBI lineage: Eukaryota > Metazoa > Arthropoda > Insecta > Diptera > Drosophilidae > Drosophila > Drosophila biarmipes. The sequence goes on along the minus strand of NC_066616.1, from coordinate 32,357,739 downwards.
GAATATACGGCAAACAGCCCACAGAGCATCGTGAATGCAAATGAAATCCTCATATCTGGCGCACATTTCATCTCGATCCGCAAGTGGGCAATAAGTTTGCGCCGAAACCGAAGTGCAGCTGCCGGCAGGGGAAAGTGCCTGTCAGTAGTAATGAAATGCGGGTCCGAGGCCTGTGGGAAGATATTTGCATTCGAGGGAGGGCATCCTACTCAGCTTCTCGATTCGGCGTGGGGGAACTATGATAGATGTGCGGGAATGACTTACACTTTAAGGTGGATACCAAATAAATTTAAATTTCTGGATGTATATTTGTTTAAGGTATTTATATATTACATTTAAAGTTCAAGTAACGTTCAGCTGAAAATACAGAGGTAAATTCATTCACTATTGCCCAGCTGATGTCCCCAGACATTCTTTCCCTTTAGAATAAAATTTCGCATAATTTCAAAAGCACAGAGCAGAGATAATGTAATATGTCACTTGATGGCGTGCACAATGCAATTAGCCCTTGTGGCTCCTGAGTCATAAAAATTAGCGGACAGAGTGCAGGAGAGATCCTTGGGGGAAACGTTAAAGGTCAGTTGGCCGTGCGAGTTGAGTCGGCAAAGGTCGAAAGTCAGGTCTTGTCATTCCAAATTCAGCTTTCTAAGCGAAAGCAGGTCAGCCTTTTGATTTGATTCTACCCATTTCCTGCAATTCAGAGGGATATGCCTCGTCAGCGGTCCGAAAGTCAGAGATCCTCGGGATCAATACGCCGACAGAGCAGCAGGAGCAGCCATGTCTTCGCCACAAAGCCCTCTTCTCGGGGGAGTAGCAGGGATCTGCCGGCGGTGCAGCAGCCCAAGAAGGAATCCCCACCAGCGGCAGCTCCGACGGCGGAGGCCAAGGGTCCCAGCACTGGGGAGCGCTTCAAGGACATGGCGACCACGGCGGCTGGAGTGGCGGCAGGATCCGCTGTGGGTCACGCCGTGGGAGCCGGACTAACCGGGATGTTCCAAGGACGTGGTCAAGCTAGTGCTCCCGCCAAGGAGCAGCCCCAGCAGGAAGCATCCTTGGGCGCCGCAACTGCTGCCTCCCCTTCTGCCCACCACACCCAACTGGTGGAGGACGGACCTTGCGCCTTCGAGCTGAGGCAGTTCCTCAAGTGCACCGAGGAGAACGGCAGCGATCTCTCCATCTGCAGGGAGTTCAACGAGGCCATGCAGCAGTGCCGGCGGCGCTACAATGTCTGAGATCTCAAATGCAGGAGGCCATTATCGGGAAAAGCAAATAGATGAGATTTAAATGCTGCACTTCCTTATTTAGTTCGAAATAAAATCAACATTATTAAAGTCTTCTGACTAAAACATCGATAAATTATAATTAGGCCAAAAATCACTTTTCTTACTTGTTCTCCTAGAAAATGCATTATTTTTCCCACAGAATTGCAAATATTTGCCCCAGAATGGAATATTATACCTCGTTGAGTTTGTAATTAAATTTGCTATCGAATGGCATTTAAGTGTAACGTTTTCTTTCTTATACCTATCTATGCAAGATATTGTGATATCATATTTTGGCCAAAAATCACTTTTCTTGTTTTTTCTTAAAAATTTTACGATTTTACCCAGAGAACGGAAAATAATTGTCCCAGTATGGAATGTTATACATCGTTGAGTTTGTAATTAAATTTCCTATCGAACGGCATTTAACTCCAAAATTTTTTTTTCTTTAACCCATCCATGCAAAAAATGGTGATGTCATATTTTGGCCAAAAGTCACTTGTCTTGATTTTCTCCTAAGAAAGTCCTTATTTTACCCACAGAATTGCAAATATTTGTCCCAGTATGGAATGTTATACCTCGTTGAGTTTGTAATTAAATTTCCTATCGAATGGCATTTAAGTCTAAAATTTTTTTTCTGAGTGCCATTTTAGCAAAAAAATGGTGATGTAACCCCTTAAAAAAAATCAAAATTTCGGCAAAATATTAGTTTTAAAAAATCTGTTGAAAATTGATAGGATTGCTTAAAAAAGCTTAACAGCTATCCAAAACAGTGTGTAGATGGGTTGTAAGTTTAATTTTGCGGAAATTACAGAGAAAAATTACTAAATAAATTGAATATTTTTAGGTAAAATAAATTTTTACATTGACCAAATTGGTAAATATATATAAATATAGTGCCTCCAACTTAAACTTCTGCATTTCATCAATCTGTGATTTACAAATTGAGTCTTGTCCCTCAAAATCCCATTCACCAGGCCGCTTGAGAGCGCACAAAAACAGACTTCGCAGGCAAATTAATTGGCATTATGCGGGTAGCCATCAACAAGAACTCGGATCCAATCCCCAACCTCATCCCAGGGCTCAGGCCATCCATCTTTCTTGCCGAAACATTATTGATGTTGATTGATTTATAAACATTTGCCGGGACCCAGTCGAATCGAGAGTTGGGCCAATTAAGTTGTAGCCAAAACAATAAACAGAATAGAATTAGCATGGCGCAGATCCTCTTTTCCTCGCAGCTGAAAAGCGCACCAGCTGCTGTCACATTTATTCACATTTTTCGGCGAGAAATATAATTTGCTTGAATATTCATGGCGGGGTGAGTGGAAATTGTATACTGCTGATTAACATGGCCCCGAAAAGGGGGGAATTTCGCACTCTCCACATAAAACACAGCATCAATCAAGCGGCGTTTGCAGCAGGGATCTCTGTTTTTCGCCAGCTCTCTGCGGTTGGCCATAATTTAATGAAATATTCCGTTTGTCACATGAACTCGCTGCCAAAATTCTGCATATGGGGCACTGCCTAATTCGAATTAGGCCCAACTTTTGGCAGCTCGGCTAATTGCCGCTGTGTTCTCGCTTTCTCCCCGAAAGAGCCAGAAATAGTCAACCGAACTCTGGCGTGTTCCCAGCCAATTAAAGCGTTTCCGCTGCACTCGCTGAAAGGAAAGCGGATTGACTTTGTCGACTGCCTGGAATACCTGCATTTGCTCTGCGAAACACTCTTCGGAGAAAGTAATTTCCTATGCGGTTTCACTTGCTAGTGAGCAATTTAAGTTGCTTTTCGTTAATGGCTTTCGGGGTTGTTCGTCAAGTGCTTTCGCATATTTAACTCGAGGGTATGTTTGAAAAAAGTGGGAGAAAGGCACTTAAAAAATATTAGGAAAATAAATAACATTAAAAATATTCTTGGGATATAAAAACTTAACATTGATTTAATATTTAATTTTAAGATAGTATTAGAAAGATGTATTAAAAATATAGGTATAAGTATAGGTATTTTAATCAATACACTAAGCTGTCTTTTTTGGCAGTGTATTTTAAGGGCTACCCCAGATGAACCCCCTTCCCCGGGGATTTTTCAAAGGGTAGCCAGCTGGAGTTGTGTGTTTGTTTTGCCTTCATACCTTTCGCGTTTGCCGACAAATTCATTATGTGTTCGTAATTAGTGCGGGAAATGGGAAAAGCAAACGCAAAAAGTGAAAAAGGGAAAACAAATTAGAAATATTTTTTCTGCTCGCCCCGCCAGGTGGCGCTGTTGCATGCACTTCGCAATTAGCAGGCAGGCAATGCAATATACATTAGCTGACAAAGCTGGGAAAAGGGATCCACGGAGCAGGCCTGGGGATTATGGTCAGCCTGCAATGCCTCACATTTGTCATTCGAAATTCCACTTTCCCTTTAAACAGAACTCTGAATTTTTGAGCAAGAAACAAAAGCCTTAAAAAGTAGGAAGATGCCACGCAGACAGAGAAGCACTTCGGCCAAGCCCAGCTCCACGAGTACCCTGCCAGTGGTGCTGCCCACCACCCGGAGCTCGGAGATGATCTTCAAGGACGTGGCCGCCCACGCGGCAGGCGTGGCAGCGGGGTCAGCTGTGGGTCACGCCATAGGCGCCGGGATAACCGGGCTGTTCAGGGGACGGGGTCAGCAGCCGCACCACAGCGACTTGGTCGAGGAGGGTCCTTGCGCCAAGGAGATGAAGCAGTTCCTCAAGTGCACCGAGGAGAATGACGACCTCAATGTCTGCAGGGAGTTCCAGGACGCGGTTCGTCGTTGCCATCGTCACTATAACGTTTAGAAATACGAAATCCGTGATTAAAATATTATCATAATATCATTGGTCAAATTTGCATTAAATAAATAGAGATTAGGTAATGCTTAGAAAAGATTTTTCTCCGTTCAATTAAGTCTAAAAAGCAATCAGACTTAATAATATGCGGATTGCTTACAACAAGGATAATGAGGAGCCAACAACCAATTCAATGGATCCTTTCCCATGTCATTGTCACCATAATCTGCGTGCTTAAGACCCGAGGAACCCTTTTCCAATCATTAAATATTCCATTTTGTCCTTGGTCCATTTGAATAGACTTCAGCACTTTCAATCAAACCCAGGCGATGTGGGTGCGCAATTAAAATGCTTTATGACAGGTCCTTCGTCCTTGGGCGGACCCCTTTCATTTTTTAGCACTTTAAAGCGGCTCCATTGTCACATGCTCGCTGCTCCTTTGCCGCTGTTATTTTTCGTCATTCTCAGTTAATTGTGATTTTGTTTACTGACATCCTTGCCATCCTCGCTCGACCCCCTGTCAGGACCTCGGCTTTGTTTGCCCTTCTACTTTGTCTGTGGATCCGGGCGCATATTTACTTTAATTTTGTTTTGTTATGTTACTTCGCCATCGCCACCGCCGAAAAACTGGGAAAACTGGGAAAACCCCTCACCGATTTCGGCGTTGAACGCGCTTTTCTCCCCGCTTGGAACGCCTTTGTCTCGCGTTTTCGCGTTTTTCCATATTTCCTCCTTTTTTTTGGTCGCTGGGCCCCAAACTTTTTCATTTCGCTTTTTATCTGCTTGGCTTGCGCACAATTAAGCCAGCGAAATGTTTTTGGCCACGTCAAGGCGACGACGTTGACATTGAGGACCCCAGAGAGAATACCCTTTTTAATTTCAAGCATATTTTCCAGAGAAGAACTCCCTGCAGGGAGTTAGGCATAACAGTAAAGCCTTCCTAGCCTGAACCACTTAATAAATTGGAATTGATGAATAATAACTAAGCAGCTTTTCCATCGATTTTAAATGAAGTTAAAGGTACAGCACGAAGACCATTTTATAAATACTTTATCTGAGTTTCACAGCTAGATACTTTTCAAGCTGACCTTCGAGACGTCTGCTTTGTGTCGTTAAATTGTCCAAGGCTTTAAAGTCTTAAAGCAATTGCCTTTTAATTTTTACGAGTTAAACCCAAATTGCACTTGAGGAGGCTCAACTGTACGTTTGTAGCCGTCTTAAGCGCTTTGTCTGGCTTAATGAAAACAAATTAAATTGTTGGCCAGCAGCAGCGGGTCTAATAAATATTTATTATGTACTCAAAACTTGGTCTACTCACACGCTCTTAAAGTGGGTTCCTGCGAGTACCAGGCATCTCCCCGCGTCTCCCGCTGATCTGACACATCCAGGCCAAAGCTGGTCCTGGCAGCAAGGACCTCCCATTGCGGTCAGCTTCCGCCGAGGGGCGGGTCGTTCGTTTTGGACGGGATCTGGGGTCGAATGCAGCTCGCATCCGACATGGCAGGCAGGTCAAGCCATAATTACGTCCAATTAAGAGGCTTTGAACTGGAAACTAGTGCTCCCGTTTCAGCTGCCATTGGCACAGGCTTCATGTTACCATTTAATCTGGGGGGTTTCGCTGGGGAAGTTATCATTTGTGGGGATTTTGATTGGAAAAATTGAGTACCCTCTTTAAGCATGTATTTAGTACACAATATTTAAAATTTACAAAGCTACCAGAAAGCCCAATATTTCTCACCCTAGTGCTACAAAATTAGTGCGCCTGTCATTCGCTGAATTGCTGACGATATCATTCTGTTCCAGTCATTAACAAAAAGGCAACATCAACCGTATCCGATGTGAAATATGATGTTCGGCTGGGAAAAGCGGGAAAACACATTAAGAGCGATGCAGCAAAAATCCAGTACACAATGCGAGGCAGATGCAGATGGATTTTCAGTTGCAGTTGCACTGGCAGGTGACGAGTGCAGCAGCAAAAAGCGCTCCATTGATTGCCTCTTTTTGTGCCCGCTGAATTTTCCGGTTTTCCCATTGTTCCTTTGCCCGCTCCTGCCGCTTTTCCCGCCCAAGGAAACACTGTTTGGCCGGAGAGAAGGAGGCAAGTGGGCGAGCGGAAAAGTGTGAAATTCGATATGGCAAACACGCATTCGACTGCGAGTCAGCCGTGTTTTAACTTCTTATTGTCCTGAGAGCATCGGAAAAAATATTCTAGAAACTCTTAATTGAATTAACAATTATTTTTTAAAAAATACTAATTCAAGTTTCAAACTAAAGTTGAATCACGCTTTTATGAAGTGGGTGGAAAATTTACATTTAAAAAGGATTTTATAATCGTTACTTTGTAATACAGTTTTTAATTATTATTTTTAGATAATTCTTAGTTCGTTCCCCAGAAAGAAGCCCAAATAATGGAAGGCATCTCGGGCTTTTCCCGGTGTATTTAATGGTGTGCCGCGTGTGTTTCTGTGTGTGCATGGGGGCGTGGCCACAGGAGAAAGGAAGGCGAGGAAAACCGGCTGCGGGCAAACAATGAGAAATGGCCGGTCCACCTGGTTCACCTGGCCACACAGGGTGTGTGGGCGGGTGTGTGCGGGTGTGTTCCTCGCACACCGAACACTTTTGCTGGCCGACCGACCTGAACGTGTTTAATTTAATTCCCCGGGCAAACTCACTCGCTCGACGGACACTTGGCAAATCGCATAAAATGCTAATAAAAATCAAATCAATTTCACAAGTGGTCGGCCAGTGGGGCGTGCAGAGCAATAAATTGCATCAGAGTCGCAAAATCGTGTAACCAAATTGGTTGAATGGCCAGTAAGTGCATTAGTTGTGAGCGCCTCTGTCAAATATCAAATTGATGTGCAGCAAACTGCGGCTGTGGCAAGTGCAGTGGAACAGTGGAGGGCTGCAGATGGCCGGCGGAAGCGGAAATGCATTTCCGAAAACCGGAAGTGCACTGCATTCGAATTGCAAATGGCGGCCAGACCCGGAGGCCCCTATGAATATGCAGGCCTGCCCGAGGCCCGAAAAGTTGGTAATTCCAGCAGCATGTGGACCAAGTTGCGGTCATTAAAGACGGGCGAACTAAAATTAAATTGCTGCCCAGACCAGCGGGCCAGCTCCTACTCCTTGCCTGCTCCTTGTCCATTTGCATATTAATTAAACCTCGCAGCCGAAAGGTCAAAATACCAAAATGCCAGGCCAGAAACCATAAGCTGACCACATACACACACATATTTCTGGGCTCGGGCGAAAGTGCCCGCAAAAGTACAACAACTGAGCCCAGTTGGAGCCCATAAAAATTTAATTTCATCTTAACAATGGGCCTGTGGGCCAGCAATTTGCCGTCAGCCGAATTTATCTGGCTCACCCTGCCGCCGCCGCAATGTGTCACTTAAATATCAATTTAATTTCCATAATAAAGCCGCCGCTTTCAGGACTTTTCCCCCGGGGGATTTTCCCTATGATTGACAGTTTGTTTAGCAGGCCCATAAACTGCGGGGGAATACCCGAAAAGTAGTTGACAGAACATTGATTGAAATAAGTAGATCAAATATGTATTATAGAATAGGGCGAATTGGGCTGCGAAACAATGGCACAACTATTGTTAATTGTATTTGCCCTGCTCTCATCGCCCGGGGAAAATGGCAGAGCGACTTCAGCCAGTCCCTGAGTGGAGTTTGTTTACTTCTGATTACGGAAATTCAGCTGATTGCAATGCAAATACTTATTAACTTGAGCACAGTTTAGCCGAGTTCGCCCAGTGGGCGGAAATCACTTAGTATAATTTCAATATTGGCCAGAGGTATATAAATAACTCAATTTAAGCGGAATTCACATGGCTAAGTAGAATATTAATAGTTCAGTTGGGGGGTAAATATGGATTTTATAATTTCAGCTAGGTTATTTAGGAAGAAAAACGTTTTCATTAGATAGAGTAAGCAGCAGTAAAAGTGTATTCATATAATGTCAATCAATCACCAAGTTCTCTGGGAAAACTTAATTTCGTATTTGAAATCTTAAGTTCCTTTAATGTTATCATATATCATATTTTGTTAAATCATATTTAAACAGTAAATGTTGTTTTTCTTCATTCCTGCTGAACCACATTATTTAGTTCATATAAATGCATTCATATAAATGCATCCCGACGATGAAGTGCAGCAACATAAAAGCAATGCGAATGAAACAATAAAAGCAAACTTAAAAGTCCATTAAAAATGCTTAAGCGACTTTATAAAGTCGGCAGACCGCGTCAACTTGCTGACATTTGGGGAAAATGAGAGGGTTGAGTGGTATGTGGGTGACTGGACTGCATAAAACTAAACAAAACCCAACTGAACTGAACTTTACTCGCAGATTTATATGGCGCTGCTAATGCAGAGGGAACAAATTGAAATGTGGCACAGCTCATAAAAAATTATTGTAAATTGCTACACATTACCATTAAAATTATTCGTTTATTTTCCCGTTCTTAAGAGTCTAAGAATGACACATTGAATGGTAATCCTCATCATATTCCATTTAATAGCTCATCATATATACTATATTTTGTACTATGTACAAATGTACTTCTTTAAATTTTTTACTCCACCTTAGGAACATATTTTTTAGTTGCTTATATTTGTATAGCCGTATTTTCTCTCTGTGTTCTGCGGTCGCCGACAATAAATAGAAATCTCAATTTACGATGCGTTAGTTGAGCTGCCGCTCTGGATTTTTCCGAGAGGGCTTTGTTGGTGGTTCCTAATGCCACCAGGACCTTCTTGTTGTTGTTCTCCCTTCGACTGTAGTGGGCGGTGAGTGGGCGCCGAGTCCTTGCTGCGGGGGGCACCCACTCGCCTCTCTAATGGCATTTGTGATGGCTGCGGTTATGGTCGTCGTCGCCGTTGACGATGATGTTGATTGGCGATTCGCCGGCGCATGCATGGATCTCTATATTCAGCGTCCGCAGTCCACTGTGCGTCGCCCTAATCCCGTGGCAATGTCCTGGAGCAAGTGCACAACGGGTGTTTATATGTTGACATTAAAAACTTTCACTCCGCTGATGCGAAACCGAAACCGAAACTTAACCGACGCACAGTTCAATTATGCCATAAAAGTTCTTTCTCCGCTGGAAAAGTTCTTACTGCACTAATACGTGACATAATTTGTGGTAATGCCATTGGATTGAACAGACAGTTCGCTGGGGTCCGAATGTCTCTCAGACAGATACAATGTTTGCAACTTGTCTACAAGGACGGGGCACGAAGGACGAAGGACGAGGCGCCTCAATTAGCGCCCACTTCCTTTCGTTCCGTCCAGTCGAGCGAGCCCAGAAGGGGAAATTGCTGGCTTTTCTTCTGCGAAAATTAGTGGATAAACTCAACCGCAAATGCACTTTCCAGAGAAGTAAGCCGGCTTTCGAGGCCCCCGCTGGCCAAGACAATTCCGGCCAGATCCTCAAGGACCTCCGTGCAGCGAAAAGCGGCAACCTCAGCTAATTGGCCCTTGAATGCAAAATGGTAGTAACTCAATTGGATTGTGGTCGGGCTGAGCGAAAAGAACCAGGGATTTATTTGGCATTTGAGTGGCTTTTTTGCTTGAATTGCCATTGTCAGATGTAACAGAAAATAGCCAGACTGTACGTGAATTATGCAAATTTAAGCCTCAATTTTTTAACCCACTAAAAGCTAAGTGCGCCAATTCAATTTTAATTTCCCGCTTCTAGCACAATTCATAAATTGTTTGATGGGATGTGGAATTAATTTATACAAAGTTAAATTGAACTCTAACACGTGTTATTTGATTTTTCACAAGTTTTTCAATTGCAACAGTATTTATGTGGATATAAAAAATGTGAAAAATATGGAATGCCAATAAATGCATAATTAAAATTCTAAAAAATATTCAAATAATCGAATTAAATTTGTACTTGGGAGATTGAATAATTTGGCATTTAAATGAAAGCTAAAAAATTATTAATTCCACCAAAGCAGCGATGAATAATGATGAGATTACGATAATTTTCATTAAATATTGTCTTCTGGAAAAAGTAAAATTTAGTTTTCCCTGACCACTTAAAATTTTATAAGGCTTTTACACAATTTTACGTGCCTCAAATGTGCTGCAATTCGCTTTCACCCAAACCACTTCTGCTCTGAAAGTGACAGCGCATAACTTTCCGCAAATTGCTGCATCATTTCAGCTTCTTGGGGTAAACTATTTCAGCTCGGCCCGCGCATAAATATGAATTTACAAATTTACATGCCACTAAAACAGCAACAAAGTTGTATTTTGTATTCTTTTTTCCCATCTGCAACTATGCGACGAACAAGGACGCCTTTTGGGGAAGGGACGGGGAAGTGGTGAAAGCCTCTCGGAAAATAGGCGCAAAAGTCTACGCCGAGATAAAGCTTTTGTTGTTGCCGCCGTTGACAAACCCGCACTTGTGTTGTTGTTTCTCTGGTGGAACGCATAAAAACTTTTTAATTAAATTCCCCTGCCAAGCCAGGAGCCACTTGTTGTTGTCTCTGCGAGGAGCGGGGATTTTGGGGCAAGAGTTCGCTGGTGACAAGTTTGCATAAAGTAGTAAAAAAGCTATTTTTATGCTGTTAAGAGGTTCGGTGCACTGCGAGAAAAGTGGACTCACGAGTCAAGAAACTACGAATAGAGCATAAAAGGCTGATCTCTTAGTTGTGGATTTTTTTATTTATTTTTTTATTTAATATTTAAAATAGTTTTATAAGAACATAAGTTACATAAAATCTATAAAAAATAAGATGAACTTCAAGTTTTGCAACAGAAAACGTTTCTAGCTGAGTCTTTGTACTACAATTATTTTTTAAAGGTAGTAAAGATTTATTATATTTTTCTAACTGTGCACTGGTCACAGGTTAAACTACTAGAAGTTCCCAACTTTATCGAAGTTGAATATTCCCAGAAAAGTTTCCACTTCTTCGGGCCGGCAAACAGCTGAGGAAACTGCAAAGTTCCCTCCTGGTCGAGTGAATACCAATTTTGTGGTAATTAACATAATCAAAATACACTTTTTTAAATTGCTGCCACGTTAAATCACTTTGAAAATATTTTGTGCAATTTTCCACTTCAATCAGCAGTGGGCAAATGGGATTGCAGCTCTGCTGGCCATCGGAATCAATTTGGAAACGTTTAAATTGTATATTTCTTCCTTCCTTCAGCACCGACTATTTGCCAAGGGCCCTGGGCTCCTCATTGGGTTATCCCTGGACTCCGGATGCTCGGAGCAGTTGCAACAGGCAGCTGCAGTCCTCCTGCATCCTTTGGGCCCGTCGTCGGCAACAAGTGTCTGTTTGCCTCTGTTGCGGGAGCACAAGGAGGACCAGGAGGACCAGGAGGACAAGGAGGCCTCCTTGGGGTGGCAACTGTTGCTTCTCCGGCTGCTGTTTGCATTTTTATGGTAAACTGCCTCGGGCGGGTAAATGTTGCTTTTGGGCCCCTCAATTAAACGAGGCTGCGCGCAAAGTGTGGCGGAAAAACCCATTACAGTAAAAAGTTTTTAAAAATACATGAAAATGGTAAATTCAAATTAGGTTGCTCGGGTCGTTATAGTGTGGAGCAGCATTATGGATAAGCACTTTAAAATTGTACACAAAATATTGCATCCTACTAAAATATTTAGCTAGCCTGTGTATCTGTAGTATATTCCACACCCATTGTTATTTATACTTCCCCTATTTTTTGTAGGCCTATAAACAATAAAGGTATTATATTATTTTAATCAATAAGCCACAATACGCATAGCATTCTGAGATATTTTCGCGCTTTTCCCGCCACTTTCACTCAAACTCAGCAGAAGGGTCAGCGTGACAAGTGGGAAAAGTTTGCGGACCGCTGACGGGCGCTGAACTTTTCCGACAAATTGCTCGACCCAGCAGCGACATTTGCACCTGTCGCTGCTGCCCCCGGAAATTTTCCCCCTCGCCCTGCCCTCAAAGAGACATACATACATCACTGTCAGCGGAAATTTCACGTCTGCGGCCGCTTTTCTTTTTTGTTTGCCCGCCGCGTGGGCTAAATTTAGAGTCTGCTCGGCAGAAAAGTTTGGACAAAGCCAGATGCGAAATAAACATGCTAAAAATCGAAAATTCAATTTAAACGTCACAGCGCTCTGTCATCAAATCATAATTCCGCCCAAAGGAAAGGGGCGCAGTGATATCGTATGCCAGAAACGTGTCTGGTGGCCTTCGGAAATCTGGCAAATGTCAGACGGGTTGTCACGGCGGAAAAGCGGGAAAGCATCTCGGTGTGCGTATAAGTATCCCATGAATGAATCGCAGAGACAGCATTTTCCCCTCGATGAATGTGAATGAGGACGGGAACGGGAAACCGAAATGCAGCGAGGTTGTGTCACTTGCCAATTTCCCAGTTTTTTGGCAGAACCAAAAAGGCGAAAGGAAGCAGCCAGCTGCCATTGATTGCGAAGCCGTTGAATGGACGGCTCCTTCCTGAATGGGCCAAATTGCAGGCCGTCTATTAGAGCCAAGAGATTTGGTCGGATTTCAGCCACCCGGCATCGGATTAATTTGGTATTTTTGGCGACTTTCTCTGGATAAATGATGAAAAAGAAAGTACAGCTGGCATATAAAGCGATATTCTTGGAACACAATCAGAAAACTGTTGGCAGTCCACTAAAAGAATTGCCCATTTCTTCTGAAGTCTTTTTATTTAATTAAATTACTGAAGTATATGGAAAGTATCTCAAAGTCCCTGCTTAATTCTGAAACTTTTCTGAATCCATTAATATCAAGAACTGTTACTGCTATTCCTCTTCGATGTATTAGCTGATCGAGTTACCAGCAGTTTTTCAACCGTCTGTAATTTTCGATTCTCGGATTTCAATCAAAGGAAAATATTTACATTTTTCACTTAGCCAGGCGGGCGAAATGAAATGCCAAACAAAGGACACAAAATGCGCCAAGGCAATAAAGTGTGGAAAAGGAAACCGAATAATTGTATAAAATAAGAAAACGAGCCACTAAAGAGGCTGGAGCGGCAGCCTTGAAGTTCCATCTCCCGAAAGAGAATTAAACTAATATTTATCAAAGAGATGAGCGAGACGTGCTTCAAGCTAAACAAAAGACGACAGCGAAAGCCGGCGCCACCCGAGGAGAAATGAGGAATGGCCCGGGAAAGGACGAGCTGGCTGAGCAGGATGTGCGGATGAGCCGGGGATCCCCCCAAGAGATGCTGCAGCGTCACGCGGACTAAGGCAAGTGACGCTGTCAAAAAGCGGAATGAATGGACCGCTCTTGTCTGCTGCTACACTGGGTGAAATTTTGATTACAGATTTTATTCCTTAAATTCCTTTACCCACAGTTTACTTCTTGAATTATTGTACAACAAGTAAAAAGTTGACATAAATTATAGAGCTAAAATTTGATAGATTTGTTTAAAATTTCCAAGTGGATGCATTTTAAATTCTTTATAAAACAATTTAAATATAAATTTAAATCTTGGATAAGTTAAATGGCTGATAAATATAAGCACATAACTTCGAATGCTGTCTAAAAGTATGCAATAAAGAAACCAAAAATATTATTGCATACTTTTGGACACTTTTATAAGTGATCTTTCATGGTATTTAACAGATTCGCAGTTTTAAAACCATTCCGGTAAAAAGTTTCTGCAAAACTAGGCCGAACAAGTTGTGTCCCCCCAGATTTTTTTCCGCCTTTAAAACGCTTTTTTCCCAGTGAATGTGTGCCAGAGTGGCGCAAAAGTTGAGCCAACTTTATGCTAATTAGCAGCTGCTAACCAGCGTTAAAACTTTGCACTTACCAGGCGCTGGAGGAGCTTTTGGAGCTGGAGGAGCGGAACATGCCGACATGTGCTCTAATGTCCTCCAACCTGGCGGCCCGGAATTCTCGTTCTGCCAGATCCTTGGGCATTGTGGCCCCTCAAAGTGGATAAGTGCTGCTTTTCGGACAGCTGCTCCGCACAATGGACAGTGAGAAATATATTTTGCGGGTGTATATTCTGGCTCAGCACTTCTTATTCTGCCATTTCATGGCGTGCTGTCCCCCGATACATTCAAAAATACGCCATTTATAAGCATATATTTCGGTCGGTGCGGCAGGCGGCTTGGGTAATTGCATTGAAATGGGAAAATAAAACGGCTATAAATATGCCCATTGTGTGCCAGTGCGATTCCAGAGCCAACAATGCGCGCCATAAATTAACTAAATTGAAAACCATTTTGGTGCAGCGCTTTTCAAAGCTCCGTACCACCCGAGAACCCCCGGCCTTCAGCGCTGGCAACACTTTTATATTCATTACATTTCGCAGCGAGCTCGAGTCTATTGTGCCCTGAGTTTGAAAGGGAAACTAAGCTTTATTAAAGCACTGGTAATTATGTGTTGCTATTGAACTGACAGCCATTTCTTTTTTGTATTCTCCGGGCATTGAGAAATATCAAAAGTGCGGTTTGCGGTAGTGAAGTTGACAGGTAAATAAAACAGTTTACAAATATGACTTGACGTTCATAAAAAATTAGTATTACCTTTACCTTTTCATTTTTGAATTACCTTAATTAAAATTAATCATTATTAAAAACGCTGAAATGCCAAACTGTTTTTGTTGTGTATCTCATATACCTGCACTTCCAAATACAAAGTATATTTTTCATCAAATCTCTACAAGGCATATCAAAAAGTCAGCTGGGAATGTAATCTGCTTGTTGTAAAGCCCAGTAAGAGCATTACAAAGCCAGCTCAGAATTTTTCGCAATATTTTCGTAGCTTTTTCCCTCTTTGATGCGCTTTCCGCTCAGTGCGCACATAAATATGCAATAGAAACTTTTCTCACGTTTTTGATTGCATTTTTTGTGCAGCGTCATAAATATTTAATGTTTACTTTCGCCAGCAACCGGAAGTTTCGGAAGTGAGCTTCATTTTTTATACCCCCTCTCGGCACTCGAAGATCCGCGCCTGTATCCTTGCAGCGTGGATGGGAATCCTTTATTGCTTTTCCGTGTGGCCAGCGGTAAATAAATGCAATGTGTTGAGTGCGGCGGATTTCCCCTAATGTCCTTATTAAAAAGGGGACCGGATAACGCGACTCCTTGGCAATGTTCCTAAATGTGGCCAAAAACCACACGATGCACTTCATTAACTTAATTAAAAATCTTGGCAGAAGCTGGGCAAATAGCGCATGTGAGTGCTCGAAGGGCGGCAAGTGTAAGTGCAAGAACCGCAAAGCGAGTCATTTCCAGCTGAGTGCAAATAATGCGCTTTCCCAGAGGTACACTGAAAGAAACCAGAGAATCGCCATGAAAATGAACAGATAGAATCGAAAGTCCCTTTCAAAGATCACTTTAAAAGGTGCCTAAATGTGTGCTGTGATTTGTCTCAACTATGCTTTTTAGCTTTTATTGCATACTTTTGGATACCTCTACCTCGTTATTTGATTTTTCTTTTTAAATTTCCCTTTAGTTCACATAATTTTTCCCCGTGCAGCCACACAGATGCAACACCCCACACACACTCAGACACTTCCATAACGCAGCACACGGAGCGTAAACTCAATTAAAAACTGTCGAGCTGTTGCCGCCATGCCGCATTTCGCTTGATGACGGAAGTTGATTATCTTTATCCAGTGTCAGAAAAACACACACACATGTCGCTCTCTCCGTCCCGCTTTTCTTTTCCGTGGGTTTCCCAGGTTTTTCCTAGCTCCACTTTGTTTTTTCCCATTCGCACTTAACGTGGCATGCAAATGCATTGTGGGACTCGTTTTGTGCGCCCTTGGAATCTCTTCTATTATGGCTTGTAAATTATATTTTCTTGTTACCTCGGATGCCGGCGCAGGTAATTGGATTTTAAATGCAGCTGCATTCATAAATTAGCCATCTAACTGGCTTGCAATGCACTGTGTTCGAGAAGAGGCCAGCACAGGATGTGAGCCAAGTCCCTTGCTGAATAGCCAGTTCTCATAAATGTCATTCGGGAATCGTGCTTGGCTCGAAGTTCTGGCCAAATAAATTTGTGATTCAACTCTGCGACCGCACAGCTGCACAGGCAAAAATATCAAGAAACTGAAAATAAAAGGGTTTAATACAAATAGATTTTGTTAAGTTTATATCGCATTTAAAATTAATTAAAATATTTTAAAAGTGTGCTTGAAAGTAGGCTGTGAGGATTTTTATTCGGCAAAAGGTTTGAGTTACCATGGTTTGTTAGGTGCCACAGATTTTAAAGAAAATGAAGAGTATTTTTCTCACTCTATATTAGAAAATACAAGTTATCATCACGTAATCTATTTTCTATACTTTTTTCCTGTACACTCGTCCTTTATGCCCTGTTTTCTGTGTGGGTTCATCTAAATGCAGAATAGAGCAAACAAAGTCACAGCGAATGGAGTGATTGAGGTTCCCTGTGGCTGCATGTTGGGAATTTTTACGGGGTGTGCACGCCCCACTCCCCGCCCACTTGTGCGCCCGCTCACCCCTTCTAAACCACCCCTGCCCCACCCTTTCCCGGGCAGCCAGCAGTATCTGCGCTGCTCTGCTGCACTCTGTTGCAAATGCAATGCCTACAATGTCTCGAATGCGGCTAAGCATGACGTTGATGAAGCGCATGCAACAGCTCAACTTAGTTGAAGGTTCATGCAATGGCAGGCTGATGTTGCCGTTGGTGTGGCTGTTGCTGCTGCCGCTGTGCGTTGATGTTGCCGCTGTGCGGCGATGTGTTGCTGCTGTGCAGTTGCTGCTGCCGGCTAAATTTGTTGCTGACAATTTCTTGTTGGCGCCCGCTGTTCATGTTGTGGTTTAGTGTGCGTGTGTTCTAGACGATAAATTTTCAATTTTGCAACTGGCGTGGGTTCGCCCGACTTTCCCTGGGCTTCCCCCGGCTTGTGTGAGTGAGCAGCGCGCGTTTTAGCGTTTCCGCCTGTTTAGCCACCGTTCAACGCAGCACAACATGGCGTATGATTGATGCCGTCTCTGGCAGACACTGGGCTTATTATATTTACATAAAAACAAAATCTCGCGTGGTTAGGGCCTGAGATGTGGTGCGCTGTCGCGGGAAATTCTATACGTCATGTCCCGCGATTTGATGGAGCACCTGACACCCACACACGCCCCCGGAGGTGGCAACTTCAACACCGCCTCTTAATACACCCGCTTAACTCCCATTATGCGCTAAGGTTCTTTAATTACTTACACACACCTCATCACTTATCTCATTCATTGCAGAAACGCGCCGAAGACGTCCGCTGAGCTGAGGGACGAAGAAAGAGACGGGTAGAGGGGCGGCGAAAGAGATAGCAGATAGGTGAGTCCTTCAGCTGGCTTTGGGGCACATAAAAGACCTCTAAAATCAATTAAAGCACCAGCTCAGAGCTGAGAAAAGGCCTTTCTAATCTTTAAGTTTAATCATCAAATGGGATAGGACAGGAATATAATTTAGAATGGAACAAAGGAGAAAAAGAAAATATGCCTGAAAAACATTTGAACTATTGAAGCTTTGAAAAACAATACCATTTGTACAATAGTGGCTTATTATAAAGAAAGAAGTAATAACATAATCATCATTCAGTTCGCTTTACCCTTGCCAGTTCCCAGGCTTAGCTACTCCTGTTTCATAGATTTTTATCTTCGCTTACTGCATATACTTAGCTTTCCGGGGAATTTAATTTTGGCATTATTGCAAAGCAGCAAACGCATTCTCCAGGGCACTCTCGGCCCTTGGAAAACAATTCAATTAGTGGCAGCTAAGAGACAAAGTCATCCGGCAGCCATATAAAAAGATTTTATGGCTCACTTGCAGGATGCTGGGGATCACGGGCAAAGGCGAAGGCAAAGGCATACCACGTTCGTCCGGCGTTCTCATAAAAGTCAGCATAGTCGGTATATTGAGTGGAAAATTGTTGGGCCAGCGATGCACTTTGTTGCGATGCAGCTGCCGCTGCAGCTGCTGTGCTGCATTTTCCCCAGCCGGATTAGATTGCATTAGATTAGGGCATCAGCATCAGATGTCCTTTGCTTTGTATCTGAAACTGGGATTAAATGGGTTCCTCTGTGAACGGGCGAGAAATCAAATCGATTGCAATTGCAGCTGGCCTGGTGGTGAGCCATTACATTGATTGAAACCCCAGACTAGTACGTATTTTGCAGCAGAAGGCCAACAAGCTGGAAATTTGCCAGCAATTAGCAGCTGTGGGCCACGCCCACCGGGCTGCCAAAGGGGCGGCAGGACAATGGAGAAGGACAAAGGCGACACTTTACGGAAATATGTCCGTAAATAAAGGCGAAATGGCATTTTTTATGATGATGTCACTGCGCGCCAGAGAAATAATTTTAAAACCAATAAATTGTGCGAAAAAACAACCGACAACAACAGAATGAGCTATAAAATGGCAACAACAAATGTTTGACTTGACAAAACGGGCATTTATGTAGGGAACATAAATTCCTCGGGGGAGAATCATCGATGTTCCTTTTTTCGGGGCTCCATATGGGTGTTCGTCCCATAAATAATCAAATGAAAATAACAAAAGACTATAAGGCGCAGCTCCGAAATATGCAAATATGTCTGGCTGGAAATGCGAAGGCGTATTTCGTGATGTTTTCCAACAGGAAACGGAAGGCAGACAGGCCGTACCCGCAATTTATGTAAAACTTAGTGCTTTATTACATCACACACGCAGCACACCGCTCCCTTATATGCAAATCATATCGCTCATACGCCCACCTAAACTTTAAATGCAAAGGCATTATCAAAAATGAAACACCAGTGAAAATGTCAGACCGAGAAGGATGCGAATTCCTGAAGATAAGCAAATGTTTTTGTTCGCTCTCCCGTTCCTACACATGTTTTCCGAACAAATTTTATTATGCACACAAATAAACAAACAACCATCCGCATCCCAGCCCGAAATGCCTACATATGCCAGGCATTTTACACGAACTGTTGTTCGACACTCTCAAACAAAATTAATGGCAAACAATGATCCGCTCACATTTTCCACTTTCCATCGCCCTTATGACGCTCTGCCTCTGACCTTGACTTTGGGAAAGTGCTGAGCGAGAGGTTGGCCAGGCAGGATATTTGATATTCCATTTAAAAGGATTGCCCCACATGATGCTGGAGTTTTCTCGCCTGGCAGACTGCTCTTGAACAACACTTAACTTTCACGGAGAAAAAAATGAAAAGCAAGTGTCTGGGAAAAGGAGTTTAATATTTAAGGAATTGTAGAATATCTTTCATTGCCTAATTTTAGGTACATTTTAAGCGATTTGAAATCCCTACTAAAATATGTCAATATAGTTGCGTAATCTAAGAGGATCAAATGATTTCAAAATGTGGGAATTTTACAGCTTCGTTTGCCACACATCTCACTAGTAATCGTCCGATTAGATTACAGATTTTCCATCCCGACATCTTCCCTTATTTTGTTGCCCGGTGTAAGCGCGCTGGCATAAATATATGATTCGAAATCAACGCATTCATTATTTACAACCATGCCGACGCGGAGTGAAAAAGTGTAAGGCAATGTAAACCAACAGCAGCTTGACACATAAACATCAAGTGCGCAAGAATTCACCCCTCGGAAGCCGTTTTTGGGCCCTTTCCCCGTCCACCAGCCGAGGAGGGCCCCGAAAAGGGGCGCCGATGTCGACAGCGGCAATTTAAAATTGCTGGCTTTTTAACTCGCATCCATTTACAGCAATTTCGGGAGCTCTCGAGACGTGTCCCTCGTGTGATGTGTCAGGTTGAAATTACATCGGGCACTTGGCAAATGGCAGAAATGCTGCCAGGATAACACATGCCAGTGGGCCATAAATAAGCAGGGACGCGGCAAAAATTGAATGCGGCGAAGCCGGCTTGAGAAATCAAATTTTATGACTTTGTAATTGAAAAGCGCTGGCGAGGCATATGAAATGAGCGGGCGAACGTGGCGTATACGCAACCTCACGCATTCGCCGCGGAAGGCTGCACGGATTTTAATTTCTCGAGATTTCCGTCAGACTTTTTTTTACTGCAGTTTCTCCTGCGTCATTTTACTTAGCGGCTTGAATGATTTGAAAGCATTTGAGAAGACACCGACAAGCATGCTTTAAGAATTGTGTTTAATGTCGTACCTTTTTTAATGCATACTTTCAGGCACTTTTTAAAATGATTTTAAATCAGGAGAGGCTTTTATCAACCCTTTAATGGGTGATATTGCACAGCTAAGGAAAGTACACAAATGTAACAAGCTTATAAAGATGTACCATGAAATAAGCGGGCTTACACTGCGCATACGCCTGGTGGGCTGAACAGATTTAATCTCCAGCGGCTTCCCGCCTGCACTTTGCCCCTTTTTTGGGGATTTATTACACTGTCTCAATTTACCAGTGACTCACTTGGCTCGTGACTTTCGCCGCTCAGCCCCAAATCAGCTTGGCTTTAAAAATGCTGTCTGTGTGTGGTAAAAAAGCGAGCAGAAGAGCTTAATGCGCCAGAGTGCCGGCGCCAAGCCAAGCCAAGACCCATAAAAGCGCGGGGGCGGCGGCGGCCGGGGGCGGGGCAGCAGACCATAAACTGCAACCATCAACTGCATCGCATTCCCTTTCGAGTTCCCCAGTTTCTCGGTTCTCCAGTCCTTCGAGTGGCTGCTGTGGGGGCACTCGAGCGGGCTGCTCGAAACAATTGCCAGTGATATCTGCAAAAATTAAGTTTACGCTGGCTGATTTTAAAAAGCACTTTATGCGCATCCAGCTCTTATCTCCCCCCTGGACGAGCTTATTTCGGCGTGGCCAGTGGAACTTAAGGATTTGCAAGCGTCAGCGCGGCCATAAAATATATTTTGTGTTAACTGAAAGGCGAGCCAGTAAGTCCTGTACAGCACTTAATAAGGCAGCAGTATGGCAGTATGGCAGGGTATGGGTGGGCATGGCATAAATCTAAATGGAAATCTCCGCAGCAAACTATTTGCTGGCTGCCAACTAAAATTACACTTGTTTAGCAACTGGGCCCGGATCCGGTGGCCCCGAATCCGGATTTCGGATGCCGGAGGAGCTGCTGAAGAGGGACTGTCAGCAGAGTCGAGCGACTGCGGCAAACCTCAAGACGCTGCCGCAGAAGCCAGAGAAACTGGCAAATATTTGAAAAGTTCCCAGCTCGCAGGGCCGGAATGCCGAAAATGGGGAGGCAAAGTGGCCGTGCAGGACGAAGGACATAAATATTAAAATCTATGAATATTTACGCCCCTGTCGGCTTTGGCAATAACACAAATAAGGCCAAAACCGGGGCTGCCTTAGCTGCCAAATCGCCCGCCATCGCGCCCCGAACGATTCATAATTAAATTACATTATTTATGTCCTGTTGCCAGGAGAATTCGCCCGGACGGGAGGGCTTAAAGCGGCTTACGACTGCTGTTTGCTGACCAAATAATTGGGCCATCTTGTCCCCTTGATTAGCATAATTAACGCCGAAAGTCGCTCGGGCGCAGCCACCCGCCAGAAACAATAATTTCGAGTGCACTCGCACAAACGAGCAGCATCGCAATCACGGAATGAACTCGTGCGCATTGCCAAATTTCCACTTTCCACATTCCGATTGCCACACAATTTCCCAGCAGAGATGAATTTTCAAAAATTGAATCGCACACACTGCAGTGTTTTCGCACTGCTATTTATTATTATACCCGACCGATTGGTTTGCCAATTTTCGTGTACATACCCCTTTGTTGTTCGATTTGTTTATAATTTAGAGCCATTCGACGTGGATAAAACCGAAAATTGTCAACTATTCCCAGTGGCCTTAAATGAACTGGGTAATTCAAGCGGACATTAAATGCCGTGTTCGAGGGAGAAAGTCTTTATAAATTTAAATATTGCTTAAAAATTCTTAAAGGTGTCGATTAGTAAGCAATAGAAATTTTTAGTTTGTATCTAAAAGTAGCTAATCTAAAGTAACTAATCTTTTTTAGTATCTTTAACTTTCCTTGAGTTAAAGCAAGGTGTAATTAAAAATAGGCACTAATAGACTTATGTTTTATTTTGTAGACCCATATACTTGAAATTCCAGGCCACTCTTAATTTTTTCTGCCCTTAGGGAATAGTTTTATAATGATGCTGGGCTCGGGCCTAATGTTCTGGCCTCCCGCTGCTTCAGGTTTCACTCGGTTTTTGAGTGTCGACGGGCTCACACCTGCGTGGCTCAGGTGTGGCATCGTCTGGCCGTCTAGACGCCTTTGGCCCCCAACCGCTTTGCCTCATTTTCGAGGCTCAATTGCCACTTGGCCGCCTTCAATAAATCGTGCAGTTAGACACATGGCGTTTTAAAGCCCCTCGATTGTGAGAGGTTCGACGACACCTTGAAGAGGCCTCGCAATGGAATTCAATTAGGGAAAAATGTATAAATTGTATTTCTTATGCCTTTCCCTGCGACTTTCACTGACCACAAGGGTCGGGAAACCGGTGGAAAAGGCGAAATAAATAAAAATGCCAAACGGAAGCTGGCCAGGAAAATGCCGCAACAATGGCGGAGGCGCCGCCGCCTTTTAGCTGCCCTTTGTTTATTTGTTTCGCATTTCGAAGAGCGTCAAGTGCCTGTGGGCGGGTGAAAAGGGGGCGTGGGTGGCCTGCGGTTTGGCCAGGCAGAGAGCCAACAATTCAATAACCAAAAGAAGTATGAAAATTAATACAAAGGCAGCGAGAGGGGAGGGAGCACCCTTGATGATTCACCGCTGGGCGGGAAAATGGGGAAAACTCTTAGCGGGTACACAAACCATCTGCCCATGGCCTCTGGGCCATGAAAACGCGTTTTTCGCGGTTGTTTCTCTTTATTTTCCTTTTTCGCCGCCCGCATTGTTTCATTGTTTAAAAATTTTCTCTGGAAATTGTAACAACTGTGACCATCATTAGGGCGACATGTGCGTGCCGAGGTCTTTGTGTGGCTGGGAAAGCGCCGAAGAAAATGGGAAAGCGAGCGAAGGCGTGGGATAAAAGATGGCCGCAAGCCCCTGAATTTTATGCGAATTTAAATTCAGACTTTAATGCACGGCCATTTGCACTTTATAAATACAGCTGAGTAATGAATTTCCTCTCGTTTTCCTTCGCAGCCCCGGCGACAATCACAGAGGCCACAAAGACGACTGCTGAGATTTATTAGGAGAGATACCCGGCGTACAAGGCATAAAAGTCAATGACCACATCAACTGGCGACCGCAGGCAGCGATTTTATTAAGCAAACGCCCCCACATAAATTAGTAATCAAGCCACGCGGCCCCCGGCGAAACTAATAAGAGGGCTTCATTTTTATTGAAATTATGATTAATGATGTGGGCTGCGCGCGCCGTCGCGGGGCGGTGGCGTATACGCAATGAGGCTGAGGCCCCAAGAGGTGACAATGCTGGGCAGCAGGTCGGCACTGGGTTGCTCACTCGCCGCGTTAGCCCGCTGAAAGACTGCCGATGGCCGTGTCCGGACAGGATTGGCGGCGCCACCAGAGCCACCGCCCGCAGAGGAGCCACCGGAACCACCCGAACCACCACCAGAAACTGATCTCCACCGCCACGCTGACGCTGTTCGTGCTCTTCCTGAGCAGCTGGATAGCCTATGCGGCGGGCAAGGCCACCGTTCCCGCCAGCGCTCCGCTCGTGGAAGGCGAGGCGGAGTCGTCCCCGTCCTCCTCCCAGGACTTCAACAGCAGCAGCGCCTTCCTGGGGGCCATAGCCTCCGCCTCCGCCTCGGCATCGGGCTCCTTCGGGCTCTCGCCGATGAACAGCAGTCCCATTGCCATAGTCTCCTACCAGGGCATCACGAGCAGCAGTCTGGGGGACAGCAACACCACCCTGGTGCCCCTCTCAGACACTCCCCTCCTGATAGAGGAGTTCGCCGCCGGGGAGTTCGTGCTGCCGCCCCTGACCACCATTTTCGTGAGCATAGTGCTGCTGATCGTGATCCTGGGCACCGTGGTGGGCAATGTGCTGGTCTGCATAGCCGTCTGCATGGTGCGGAAGCTGCGGAGGCCCTGCAACTACCTGCTGGTGTCCCTGGCGCTCTCCGATCTGTGCGTGGCCCTGCTGGTGATGCCCATGGCGCTGCTCTACGAGGTGCTGGAGAAGTGGAACTTCGGCCCGCTGCTCTGCGACATCTGGGTGTCCTTCGACGTGCTCTGCTGCACTGCGTCGATCCTGAATCTGTGCGCCATCTCCGTGGACCGCTACCTGGCCATCACCAAGCCCCTGGAGTACGGGGTCAAGCGAACCCCGCGGCGCATGATGCTGTGCGTGGGGATCGTGTGGCTGGCCGCCGCCTGCATCTCACTGCCGCCGCTGCTGATCCTGGGCAACGAGCACGAGGACGAGGATGGCCAGCCCATCTGCACGGTGTGTCAGAACTTCGCATATCAGATCTACGCCACCTTGGGCTCCTTCTACATCCCGCTTTCGGTGATGCTGTTCGTCTACTACCAGATCTTCAGGGCGGCGCGGCGGATTGTGCTGGAGGAGAAGCGGGCCCAGACGCACCTGCAGCAGGCGCTCAACGGCACCGGGTCGCCGTCGGCCCCGCAGGCGCCCACCCTGGGCCACACGGAGCTGGCCAGCTCGGGCAACGGCCAGCGGCACAGTAGCGTGGGCAACACCTCGCTGACCTACTCCACCTGCGGTGGCCTGAGCAGCGGCGGAGGAGCCCTCGCAGGACATGGCAGTGGCGGCGGGGTGAGCGGCTCCACCGGGCTGCTGGGCTCGCCGCACCACAAGAAGCTGCGGTTTCAGCTGGCCAAGGAGAAGAAGGCCTCCACCACCCTGGGCATCATCATGTCCGCCTTCACCGTCTGCTGGCTGCCCTTCTTCATCTTGGCCCTCATTCGTCCCTTCGAGACGATGCACGTGCCCGCGTCGCTCTCGTCCCTGTTCCTCTGGCTGGGCTACGCCAACTCCCTGCTGAACCCCATCATCTACGCCACCCTGAACCGGGACTTCCGCAAGCCCTTCCAGGAGATCCTCTACTTCCGCTGCTCCAGCCTGAACACCATGATGCGGGAGAACTACTACCAGGATCAGTACGGCGAGCCGCCCTCGCAGCGCGTGATGCTGGGCGACGAGCGGCACGGGGCCAGGGAGAGCTTTCTCTAGGTGGCCTCCGGCAGGATCAAGGGCCATCCCGTCTGAGCTGCTCGAGGGATCTTCTCTAGGTTTCCGGACGAGGGCGACTCTCTGCTCGACATACTCACCCACTTAAGTCTACACACTGGGGTGCAGAGTCTGTATGAGTTAGGAAATGTAAAGTTCTAAGGGGGAAGGTAGTTTTTGGACTGTTTAAAGTGGGTTACCCCTGGTGTCTTAGTTAGTTTATTATCCTTGGACATTGTTCTGCCAGAAAGCCTAATGAATTGAGTAATATAAATTCAGCTTTTCAGAAGAATATACCTTGAAATTGATTAGATACTTTCTTAGATAAGTTCGACAAAGTTTTTGAAGACCCCTTACCCTAAGGATATGACTGAAAGCTGTCCAAAAACTAGCTTCCACCCCACAGGGCCACCCCAGACACACACATGGATATTTGTATGTAGTAGTGTTAGTAGTGCGTATCTCTGTATATGTGCACCGCCCGAAACTCGCGTTATACAGACGTATTTCAAGTGCGAATCGTAGACGACTCCTCTAAATGTAACTTGTTGTTGTAATTTTAAACGTAGAACTAAGCAATACCACACACTCACACACACACGGTTGTAACTGTGACAGGTTTCTACGGTTCCTTTTATGTTTCGAAAACAATCAGCACCGGATATGAGACACAATCGTTATCGAATCTATTGATACCCCTGAAAACCCCAACCAAATCCCACGAGTCCCATCCCGAAATTTGCCAGCGTAGTTAGTTAATTTGCGATACTCAAACGAGCCAAAAACTAAATTTACAAACTGCGGAATGCAGCCAAAATTAAGCCTACTGATTAACCTAGATTATTATGTTCTGTGCAAGAAGCTATCCACTGTAAATACCCAGCCACCTGCGGCTCTGTCTATAAATTATATATAAAAAGATGTAGAGAAAGTAGCCTATATGTATACACGCGCTCAAGTGAGAAGAACTAAATTGTATTTTGTAACTTTCTGCATTAGTCTTTCGTTGTATTTTGTATGAAAAGTCACGCCTCTCTGTGATACCAAACATTAAGCATTACTTTTATGTTTAGATCGAAGCTGCATCAAACGTAATACACACAACCTATACATATAGCTATAGTCAACTAAGTGTGCATGTTTTTATTGTATATGTATGTAGCACTGCGAGAAGTGCATTATGATATTCGCCGCAACCAACAAACCGACAAAACAAGCAAATCAGCCCACAAGAACGATTGAAACTGAGCTATTCGTAACTTGATGAGATAAACTATCAACTATTTACATAACCCACACGCATCACCCCACACACCCATGGAATTAAATGAAATTGAAAATTGAAAACGGAAAACGGTTAATGAAAACGAAAATGAAAAGCAAACAAGGGCAAACGAGCATGACAAAACTAAGCGCAGCTAATTATACGCAAACCGAACTAAAGTTCATTACAAAAACAAACATCAAATATTATGATTAAAAACGAAAAACAAAGTAATTGAGGATAACAAACAAGTAAAAACTAAACACTTTCCGAGAGAAGCTTACAAAACTGCAAACTGCATTTGAAAACTGTTTTCCCGAAAAAGCGTGCGGAAATTATGGCATCAAATAAAAGGCAAACCGTATCAATGTAAATATCCTGGTCAAAAGTTGTTATTAATGTTTTGGGTTACGGGAACTCTAAGCTTCTGGGTGCGGTAAAGTATAACAAAGCAAATATTACAGTGTAAGTCCCCAAAAGGTGTCTAAAAGTATGCAATGAAAAGCCGTGTGACTTTATGATTTAAATTATTTTGTTGCATACTTTAAGATACGCTCGCAAGAGCTATGCATCTGAAGACACCTTGAAAAGTGAGTTTAAATGACCAGCGATTTTTCGTTTATTTCGTATAATAAAAGCTCCTTGGCAACGCATTCTTTTTTCCCATGCTATACAAATAAATTCTGTGAAAGCGACTGGTTTAACTTTCTAGGACTTGCACAAAAACCCGGGTAAAAATCAGAAACGAATTCAAATCCAGCGAATGCGATTCGCAGCAGCTGCCGGCAGTCTGTGCAGCTGAATGTCAACTCAATGCGCAATTTAACTGACTGGCGGGCGAAAAACATAGAAAAGCAGCTGCGAGCCAGTCGCCCTGCGAGTGCATTCAGCATACAGCATTCAGCTCATTGCGAATGACAAGTTGGGCAAACGTGCAAATGCACAGAAACGGAAACGGAAGTGAAAAGCGTGCAAGGGAGAAAGCGCTGCAAGGGCGGGCGAAGGGAAAGCGGTGCCAACATGGCGTTCCTGCCAAAAGGCAAGCACCAACAAACTAACAAACATCTGCGGCGAAAGCCCTTGAAATGTGCGATGCTGTATGCAAATATCCACTTTTTCGAGGCATAAACAAGGCGGGGATCCTAAGCAGCCGAGATTCCCGGAAACAGAAGCTCGAAAAAGGGTATGACAATGACAAAGTGAGGCGGATCTGACGGCGCCAGCAGCAGAGTCCGTCTGAAAATCGCAAAAAGTATCACCCGAATTTGACAGCATTTCGGTGTGTTTCTGGGAATGCACTGGGAAAAAATGTCAGGGAAGGATTTCAAAAAATACTAGAAACTTGATAGAAACTAGAAACTTTTACTTGAAGAGCGTTAAAAATTGTATAAAATATCCATTGTAAGCATTAGGATCTCTCTTTCGACTGATAAAATACGGAATCTATTTCTTGACTTCTATATACAGGAAATTAATATATAGTTTTTACTACCACTGCAAAGAAATCCTTTGGCAAGTGAGGAAAGTAACCCACTTGGAGTAAGGCCCCTAAAAATGTCTCGTAAATTCCCCCTGTGCACTTGGGGCTCCTGGCTGCTTGCTGATAAATGATGATTTTACGCCCGCTCCTCGCCACTAGAGACTACATGCTGGATGCCACTTTATGAGGCAGCCGAAAAAAGGACTCTCGCCGAGCACAAGGCCACGCCTTCCGCCTCGGATGTGGACTACGGGGATGTGTGTTGTCGGGGCGCTTTGCCTTCTGGTAAGCGGATTTGGGTATTCAAATAGCTGCGTTCGGCACACGAAAAAATGCCGAAATGAAAAACCGGCTGACGAGTGCAGTGGAATTGCTCTGCAGCCGGGGAGCGTAAACTTAATCGTATCGCCGGCAGTAAAGTCTGCAGTTTTACGACCGCTTTTTTCTATTAGCAGTTACGTGACACTAATGCGACGCTTATGAAACATCTCCAGTCGTCCTCGAGGACTTTCCAGCGGGGGTTCTCTATTCTTTTTAGAAACATCGCTTATGAAAATGCCTGCAGTTGTCGGGCTCGTAACGGGGAAGTGTTAACAAGCATTCGCCACATAAATCAGCTGACAGGACCCTTTTCTGGACGAGATAGCCGGACAAACAATAAAAGGCCGGCAAAAGGCAGCGTCACGTAACGAAACCCCCAATTGAGCTTAATTTCCTCTGAGTGGCACTCTCCAGTTTTTCGCCTTCGCTTTTCCGGGCCGGAATGCCCGTAGAAGGGCCGCCAAAGTGGCTAGATTTGTTTCGATAACGCAATCGAAAATCGATGGCAGCCAAATGTCAAATGCGCTGCAGGTAATACGACAAATTTCCAAATGTATTTGGCGAAAAGAAATGGACTCCGGTTTCGGCAAATGACTTCGGGCCTTGCTGCCCCTTGGATGTTAAATTTAATAAATATCAAAGCAGCAGCCCTCCACGAGATGGGAATTTAATATTTTGTGCGGGTATTAAGTGGCTCGGGGCGGCGCAAATATAGATGTAATCAAATGTTATTTACTTTTCGTCCTTCTGTGACAATAATCTGAAAAACACGTGTTGGCCGGGCTGCTCCGTCGCAACTTGTCGGCATTGTTAAGCCAAATATTGCGTATCCGCAGGGTAGGCCGAGGGCAGCCCGAAAGTATGCAGCACGCACACCTTTGGCTCAGTCAAAGAGTATTCAAAACAAATTATGCAAATTATTCCGAGCGCTAACAACTCCATTTCAACGTTGAGCGATAGGGATCTAGAGTCCCTCCGTACGCCGGCTATCCAGCCTTGTTATAATTGTGGAAAATGCTTTATTAAACGCCGTCCTGCGAGGCTTGCGTCACTTTCGCCCCGAAATGGGTGAAATGGCACGGGGAAAAGTGAGCCCGAATGTCTGGGAATTTGTACAAAATTAAGTTGATTAAATGGACTTAGCAGCGCGATTACACGCAAGGCTGCCCCCGCTTTTCTTTCGGGTGGCTTTTCCAGCACACATTTGGCGCACATTTTTCATTCCTCCTCGGAATTCATGGCTGTCGCTTTGTCGAAGACGGAGGACGGGCAGCAAAACTTTGACCATTGAAATCTCGGGAGCCGTCTCGTGGGAGCAGTCGGCTTTAGTCTCGTTAAATGCCGCATGATTAACGCTTTGCCCTACAAGACAATTGATAAAGAATGGAGAAGCCGGAGCCGGGACCTCAAGGAGCTTTAAGCCGTGTCCGGCTCGAGAAGGAATTACACTCCCGAGGAGCCGAGGACTGCAAACAATGGACACTGCAGCTTAGGCAAAGGGTGGCTGACGGGCTTCCCTTAAACTGGATAACGAAAGGGATTTTCCTGATGCGATTTTAGTTTTCTATGTGCAGGGAGTGGCAAATAGATGAATTTAAAGGGCTAAACTTGAGATAACTTAACTTACTAAATAAGGCTATAATCATGAAATAATGTTTACAAATCACACATTGAAGACGTCTTCACTGTGAGTAAAAAGAAAACAAAATGAAATCTTTCATATTTATTTGCCTATATATTTTTTATTTTCTACAAGTATATTTAACCGATTATATCTGATTTTTATTTCTTTTATTTAAGAGCTGTCAATACTATCCATCTTCAGGGTATTCAACATGCTGTCAATTCTAGCTTTACCAACCTCGCTTCTCCTCCGACTCGACAATTAAGGTCTGTGATTCTGGCCGAAAACGGAAGTGCTCGAGCGGCCATAGAAAAGCAAAGCATTTAATGCAGGACTCACTTTGTTGCCGGGCTCGATTCCTTTCTTTCCTTTGTTTTTTGTGGGCCAAAAAACAAAACAGCGCAGAAGGGAGCCGAAAAAAGAAAATAAAAAAAAGGAAATTCCTCCAGAGCCACGCTGCGATGGCTGCTGCAGCATTCGCCATGATTAATGTGCTCCTGCACAAAGGAGCCGCATTAATGGGCGGTCAGCGAGGCGTTCCCAGCGACAGCTAGTGGCTTCATTTTAGCAGGAAAAGGAAAATCGCCTTGGATTCCCTTCAGCATCGCAGCGGTACCCGGCAGCACCACGTAGTACACTCCCCGAAAAATACGGAAAAGATTTCAGCACGTCTGGCTGGAAAATCGCGTTTTCGGCAATCAGCGACTGGCCCATAAATTAACGCGGCGTATGATTAATATTCGGTGTTACACCGTCTAATGGCCGGCTCGTGAGCAAGCCAAAGTACTCGAGCGGGCTCCCAGTGTACGATCTTAATTCCGGCGGCTGCTGACGCTTAAATCTTTATTAATATGCATGGTTGGGCGGAGGATTTCGGGTGCAGCTCGTCTCGTCCGTGCGGCGCTTGAAAAATGGTTTCCATTAGTGCCAGCAAATTTGCTCGCTTGTCCCGGCCAGAAAACAACGAGAGCTGGACGGAAACTGCATTGATTTTGTGGCACGTGGCATGTTCTGCCCGCCTGTCATTTATGTTAATGATACAACCAAATTGGCAGTGGGCTGCGGCAGCTCGGCCCTAAACAGATATGGAAAAGCCTGAAAGGAGGATGTAGTTCGGCAGGATTCTCTCTTGGCAGCTAGAAAACCTAAAATAAATTTAACCAAAATTCACGCAACATTAAATTTAACATAAAAAAAAATGTAGAAACATATGTCGGTAACTAAATATTGACTATACTTAAACTGATTGACTAACGATGAATATTTACATAAAAAGCAAATACATCTATTAGATTACACAAAATATTTTAAGTAACTTGTTGAAAACGAAAAAGCCCTTTAATTTGAAATGTCAGTTTAGTAAATTCATTCGGAGTGCTTACTCTCAATCCTTGTGAAAGCTGTCAAGTAATTACCGATTGAGTCTACACAATTCCACAATTTACATTAATATTCCCCGATGTGTGACCATGGATCACCATGGAGCTGATGACCCAGAGGGTCATGCCCACCACCACGGTTCCCATCATGGAACCGCAGAGCCTGCTCCCCCCAGCTCCGCTCACGAAGGACACCATCCGCCTGCGATGTCACACCTCGAAGATCACGGGGGAGGCCACGGGGGAGGCCACGGAGGAGTCCATGGAGGAGGCCATGGTGCAGAGCATACCAAGCACGGGGACCATGGCGAAGGAGGACACGACATGTCCATGTCCATGTTCTTCCACACAGGCGATACGGAGACGATTCTCTTCAAGTGCTGGCGCACTGAGTCCGTCCTGGCACTGACCTTGTCCTGTCTCGTAATTTTTCTGGTGGCCGTGCTCTACGAGGCTCTGAAGTTCTTCAGGGGCTGGCTCTTTGCGAGGAACAGGAGAAGACTGGAGGGCGGCAGGGATCAGTACCCACCGAGGCGGTACAGAGAGGCCAACTACAACTACAACCAGCCGACTTATCCGCCCAGGAGCAACCAGCAGACTGGGGCCCAGATCTACGCCCACCGCCCCAGGTCGCCATCGATGCCACCGCTTCAGCACGGCGGACATGGATCCCCGCAGGCCCAATCCGCGCACATCATGCCGCCACCAATCCACCACCATGTCCAGGAGAACCCCCCGCCCGCGGAGGGTGGCTCCGGGTTCAAGGCGTTCTGCTCCTGGATGCACCTGCTGCAGACCTTCCTGCACGTCCTGCAGGTCTTCATATCCTTCCTGCTGATGCTCGTCTTCATGACCTTCAACGTGTGGCTCTGCGTGGCCGTTCTGCTGGGCGCCGGCGTTGGCTACTACATATTCTGCGCCTTCAAAACCAACATCCAGGATCACTGCAACTGAAGAAAGGAAAGAGTGCCAGGGACCAAGTCGAAACGAGACGAGCTGTCTAGGACCCCTGCTAATGTATTTTTCTAATTAAAGCAGGCTGTAAAAATCATAACGGCTCGGGTACCCGGCCTAATTGTTAACGTTTATGGCTCGTAAAACAATGAATGCAGCATCTTCCGCCGGCGAAATTAAGGGGCTTTTGCAGAATGTGGCTTTTTGTGTGTGGGCGCCTATGGCTAACTGGGCGTATGCGCAATATGGGGGGTGGGGTGAAAGTAATGGGTAGGCATGCTGGCTTTGGGGTAGATATGGCTCAGGAGTATCCATGGAAGCAATATTATCCATCTGACCAAGTGGAGACCATATATTTTTAAACTAATATAGTATTATTAAACAACCGTTTATAAATTTTATAGATGGTACATCTACACAGTACTCTTTCTTGAATCATAAATCTAAGGTCCCGATGATTTCCCTGGCATCTGCTGGTTCCTAAGCTTGTAGCCCAGTTGGTGAAGCAAATTCTGGCCATTTTAACGCGTTATTCGGATATTTTTGTATCTGCAGCTTTACGGTCCGCCCGCATTTACGAGATGGCCCACATCCCCGTGTGTTTTGGCCCTCGTATGGAGGAAGCCCAGGTGGGCCAGCAGCCAAGGATACCAAGGATGCCGCCGTTTATTGGACCGTGTCTGGCGCTTTCATTACGCCGTAATTATGAGGGCGATAAAGCAGCGCCGTGTTTACATTTCGGCACATGGAAACATGGATCCGGACTCCGAATGGAGATGGAAATTGGCATGGCAATGGACGGGCTGCCGCCATTGTTGTCGGTCAGTTATCGGCGCTTCCACTTTCAATTAATATTTTAATAAGCCGACTTTACGCCGTTTTCCGGGCGGATAACGCGATTCGCTCCGTCGCACACAGATACTCGCAGTACGAATTCCACGCGGAGATGCCGGGGGAAGTCCTTCGCAATTGGCCAGAAGGCAGACGGCCAGAAGCCCAGAAGGCGGATTTAATAATTCACCCACAAACGTGCAGGCTTACCTTTATGGTCGTGTGCCTTCTGAACAGCCCATTTGCAAGTCCCCCAGGGAAAATGACTTGGCCAAATGCATGCCCATCAGCGGAACCGGAAAAGCGTCGATGCATAACGTACTGTGCAGGCAGAAAATGGCAGGCACAAGCCATGATATGTGGGAAGTTCGTTGAATGGGCCAGGTATCTTAAAGGCATCTGGCAAAATAGTGAAATATATCGTATTTATAGATTATTACTAGGGGTATCAATAGAAGAGTATCTATAGTAAGCAATTCTGTATAATTTTACTTAACTAAGTATTTCTTCCTATCTCGAATAATATTTTCCCAATCGATACCCTACCTAGTAAATTTACCACAGTCATCTTACATTTTTTTCATTACACAGTTCCAGGAACAACGGAACCCAATCTCAATTAAATGCGATGAATTTCATGGAACCAGCCATTATCCAACTTAAACTAAATGAAACTACACTTCTTCCTGGAAAAGTTGTCTTAATGTCACAAGCTATGCCCCTTAATGGAAAACATCCATTTCTCCGTTCTGGGTATTGACAGTGAAGCCCAAGTCGTGGTAGTGGGAGGGCAGGTAGGCCAGGAAGGTGGACTCAGTGGCCAGGTTGCACAGCTGTGGTTTCATGGCCGCATAGAAAACCCTTTCCGCCTCCATGATGGCTTCCAGGAATCTGTTGGTGTGGTGCTCCCTGTGTACTTGGCTTATCTTCCTCAGTTTGGCCAGGTTATTTATGCTATTTCCGCCAGGAAGTGAGGGTATATTCACCAATTTGGTGCGCATCAGCCAGGCTACTTGGTCCATGACCACCTTGTCCTTGCTCAAAATCGCTTCCTTTTCTCTGTAGGAGTAGCGTTTCCCGTAGCGAAGACGTATCCATTCGACGAGATAGGGTACGGAATGCACATCCGGCAAGGTGGGTAGTACATATCTTTTATCCTGAGCGACTTTTTCAAGACCCAGCCGCAGCATTTCCTTCATCAAGGGGATGTTTTCGGGATCGTAGAACTCCTGACCGAAGTTCAACCGATCACTGTGATTCTCTTTGCTTATTTCAGCATCTCTTTTTCTCTGTAACTTCTCCAATTCCTTGTGAAACGTCTTAACATCCTCGGCGAAAAGCCGCTTGGCTGCCCTGTCCACCAGCGCATCCAGGGAGCCCTCTTCCTCGCCGTCCAAGGCCGCACTGAGGTACTGGACATCATCGTCGATGGCCCGCACAAAGGCCTCCTTCAGACGCATCCTTTCGTCGTTCAAGTGAGTCCTGTGCAGCGAGCCAAACAACTCACGATAGTTGAACTTAAAGCTATTGGTTCCTGGGAGACCCATCCGAAGGATCCTGGGCTCTTGAGCAGGAGGAGGGGAAGGATTTGGTTCCCGTTTGGGATCCAAATCCTCCTCCTCATCCTCTTCAATGACGCACAGCTGGAGGAACTGCATCAGGCTGCTGGGTCGATGTTTTGGGACTCGCTCTTGGGGTAAGCCCTCTTGGGGGTCGTAAATATGACACTTGGCGCACTTCACAGGTTCGGGTTGAAAGTCGGGACAGCCTGGTAAGATGGGCCTTTCCCCTTTTAATAATTTAACCATTATATCCTCGAATTCATTTTTGCCCTTTCGTGGAGAAGGTTGGAGTATTTGAAACTTCTTATCCGAAACTCGCTTGGACATTTTTCTGCGACCCCTGGAAGTAGATCTGGACCTAGATCTAGAGCTAGTTCGTGTTTTTGACTCTGCTCCACTTGGTAATCTTCTCACACTGCTGGATCTGCTGCTCTTTCTACTTCGTCTTTTAGTTCTGGGTACTTCTGATGACCTGTCTGCCTCGATGGTTTGGCACCTTTCCTCCTCGAAATCTTCGCACTTGGTTCCATTTCTTGGCATATCAAAGTTGAAAGACTTTTTGGAATCGCCTCCAAAGAGTTGCTTCCTGGTGGAGGCCAGTCTGGCCCGGGCTGCCATTTCCTGGAACCGCTTCAGGTAACAGGCGCTCATCTCCTCCAGATCCTGAATCACCTGCTTTCTCCGCCTTTCCTCCAACCGATTCCTGACCTCTAAGAGCTCCTGACACTTTCTCTGCTTCATACGTTCCAGCTGGATCTTCAGGGACCTCTCCATCTCCCGAATGTACTGATGATGGGTGCACAAGGACTCCACATCCTGCGGTGGCAGTGAGGCCGCCTTGAAGGACTCAAAGATGCTGTTTATCTCCTGGAATATGATGGATTTTCCCACTCGTTGGGCCTCGTTAAGAGTGTAGCTTCCAAACCAGCGGGACCACAGGCCAGTTTCGATGGGCTCCTCATCCATGTCGAAGAGAAAAGCTGGAGTATCGGGCTGATCGGAGAGCATCCTGCGATCGTGTCGGGTTTCTCTGGCAATAGTGGGCTCCTGAAAGTAGGGCGATAGAGGTGTTGTAAGCTTGGCCCTTCTGGCCAACTCCTGTTGGCGCTCCTCCTCCTTTTCTCTTCTTAGTCTCTGACTTCTTTGCCTCAAGATCTCGGACTTTTCCCGATCCGATTGGGAGGAATGTGGCAGGGGAAGCCAGCGGTCCAGCTCCCTGAGGGTGGGAAACAGATCCAAGCGGAAGATGGTCGACATTAGGATCTGCTCGTTGACACTATAAGTCTCGCCGTGATTCGGTGTCTTGTAGCACATTTCCATGAGGAACCAGAGGAAGGCCAGATCATTGCCTCGACTGAGTTCGATGACCTGACGAAGCGCTTTCCGTGGTGGCGCAGGATGCAATCCCAGTCGCACCATGAGCTTAGCCACCTCCGAGGTCGTCTTCTTGTCCATATTGCCCCGCAGGAGGTCCGATAATCGATTGGCTGCCCCCATCTGGGACTGGGAGAGTCCGCGGTACCAACTGATGTCCCTCTGGGCCACCTCGCAGCCTCTCATCGGCGCCAGGCGGTCCAGGATGCGACGCCAGGTGCGCTGGGTGAGTCCACTATTCAAATTTTCCATTGCAGATTTAATTTGGTGCAAGATACGTATAAAAAAGGCCACAAACGCAAGACAGAATTTAATTTCAATTTTGGCAGCTTTGTCAAAGTGAGTACAGTAAGATAGAAAAGGTCTCAAAATACTTGTTGGAAATTTTGGTAATTTTTAAGTTAATAGTTGGTTATTTCCCAAACGACATCTTACATTTTCCGTCATGATTGTCTGCCTTTTGTTCGACCTTAAAGACTTCCCAATAATGTTTCGAGGCTTTCGCCAGCTTAGTCTTATGATCCAGTGGAGTGTTTACATCTGCCAGTGTTGGCTAAGCACTTCCACAATGGCCGAAAGATAAATGATTGGCCGGGTATTTCATTTGGGCCAGTCCCAGCGACGCCTCTCGCCTCCTGGAGGCCCCACACATCCCGGATTCGTCACACGGCTGCTGGTGCCTCCATTAATGTCCTTCTGGGCCATAAATTGGCTCGCGAGCGAGTGTCGCCAAAGTGTTTGTCACAGAATCGTCCTCTCCCGATGCCTGCCGAGATTTTCGGGGGCGGCGCCCCGACGAGTATATCATTAATTTATTAGCAAACCAAATAGGAATGTTTTTGCTTTCACGCACGCCCGGTCACACACGTGTTTCCCCGGGACCAAGGACCTGCTTTCTTTGTTTTGGCAAGTGGCACGGGCCTCCCCTCAATTAGCCCTAATGCCGCAGGATACGTTCCTGTTCGCCCATCGTGGATGTGCCCATGCCACATAATTTATGACTTTGCACTGTCAATTAAATTCTTTAGAAAATGACAGTTTTGCCATTTGCTGACATCGTGGACCCCTGTTTTTTCGGTTTCCATTTCGGTTCCAGGCAGGTCGCCCATGATTTATGCATCTTTTCAGACACGGGTTCTTTGTTTCCGAGAGGTTCTGGATCTGCTGGCGGTGCCCTTTTTTCTAGTCGTACACAAATAAAAATATAAAATCAATTTTACAAATACAGAGTAGATTTGTTTGTACCATTAAAAATGCCCATTTGTATTTGCTGTAATGATGACTACTTCGCTTTTTTATTACATAGTGCGATGACGTGATGATATGATATGTTATGAACACACAAGTTGTTCTTTATTAAAACGCTCCAGCAAAGAACAGTATCATTTCCTATAGTTTTTGCACAGTGTATTTCCTTGTGGGTTTTTGGGCGTCCAACGCCTGCAGAGTTGTATATGTTAATGACGCCAACTTAGGCTTAGAGCCTGCTCCTTTTTGCGGCCATCGGCATGTGTTCCTGCTCTTCCAGATGCCAGATCTTAATAGTAGATATGCTCGCATTGTCAGGTGGACCTTATCGCATCGGGCATATATCAAGGAAATTAAAGTGGTTCCCTGCCAGCTTTTCCGCCTTTTTTGCAGCCAGATTGCGTGACCAGGTTGTGGCTTATGGGTTACTGTGGGGTTGCTGAAATCGTTATAGTTACCGTGTTACCACAGACCCGCGCACAATGAATGCCCCTGGATTTATGGCAGCTCATCGGTTATTGATGTCGTTCCAAAAAAAGCGAAATATGTACACAAAAATGAATTGGGGCACTTTTTAATATCGCGCTTGCCACGAGCTCTTTTCCCCGTCTCTGGGGGAATTGATAAACTTCCTTTTCGGGCGAAGCGATTAATGCGAATGTTCCAGTTGCAATCGCTTCTTTTCCCTCCTTTTCGGTTATTTATAGAACGTAGTTGCCCCGGCGAACTTGGGCAGCCAATCAATCATTTCGAGTTGCAATTGGATATTCTCGACAGCAGCTTTAAGGGAACATGAATCGGTCGGGTTATATCTATTGGCTGCTGTATTTATTATTGATATTTTGTTTCTATTTTTGGAAATTTTAGGGAAAGGTCTATATCATCTTTACCTCAGATAACTTAAATATAGGAATATATTTGCGTCACACGGAACTTAAACTTAAAAGGTTAAAGCCCTGGATGTTTTTCTTTATTTTCCGCACATGTAGAGGCACATATCTTGGGAGGGCTTTCGGTTTTGCGGCTTGGTCCGTTCTCAAATCAGATTTTCGCGCCTTTCGCACCCGAACGCGTCCTGCGCTTTCCTTGAGAATTCGCGCTCCAATGAGTCGGCAACTTGGCAGACCCTTTACCTACATAAGGCCCACATACAGAAGCCAGAGGTGGCGGGGATTTGCACCGACTGGAAAATGGGAAACTAGAAATGCCGCAAGCCAGGCTTATGCTAAGTCGCTCCTGCGTTCGACCGACTTTATGGCATCACGTGGCATGGGCCGACTTCAGCCGGGATTATAAAATATATGTTTGGGAATAGCTGGCGGCGCACTTAACCTATCTCGGAGTGAGTGGGCGGAACTAGGAAGGATATTGGAGTCGCAGGGGCGAGGTATCTCTCTTGACAACTCGCATTATTCAGATACAGATACACACAGTACGAGTGATGGCAGCTGTAAAAGTGAAAGCATGTTCGCATATTTTTACCCCTTGGCGTAATTTAACGAGCTCCTAACTTTATGTTTGTTTGTCGTGTACACATTTTGTTTTTATTGGGGCTCGAGAGCAGCTTCCCTGCTTAAGTGAAACATTTTTAAAGGCGGTGCTTCTTTTTTTGGCTCCTCGCCCCCTCAGCAGTTTTGGTTAATGCGAAAAAAACCCCAAGTACATGAAAAAAGCGGCAAGAATAATAACTGGCATTTGCTTGTTGCTCCTGTTCGAGTTCGTCCTTAGATCCTGTGGTTGTTTCACGGAGCCCCGGGGCTTTCGCAAATGCACGATGCTTAACTTTTTCGCCAGAACAACTTCTGTTTGCTGTGCGCCATTTGTTTATAAATTTAATTTGTCTTGGCAAAAAACAGCGCCGACTTGTTGACTTATCGAGGGTGAAGCTTCCATTTTCCTTTCGCTTTTCCGCCTTTAATTCTGCAGCTGGCAAATGTGTTTTGCATATTTGGCCAGGACTTAATGCAAAAGTAAATGGGAATTCATAACCGAGTTAGCAATGTCAGCCTTCGGTACTCAAAAATTTATATGGCTTCCAATGCGCTTACTCGACAAATTTGTAGCCAACTTCTAAGCCAGTTTGCACGGAGAAAAAATCGTAAAGATCTCATATAAATATATTTTATTTGCTTTCGTTGTTAGGTGGAAACATAGTTCAAGGAAAAATGCTTAAGGATAATAAGCCAGCACATTTAAAAGTATGGAAGATAATTACTTTGCTATACTCATGTATTTCTTTCAGTGCCTGCACTTGAGCCGAACAATGATTTGTAATATGCAAAATTCCCCTGCACTATTATGGAGGGCCTGGGAACTATCACCCAAAAAGCACCCACTTCCCACGAATATATGAATACATGTGTGCTCGCATGGAGGTCTTTGTGCCCTGGAATTTTATGCGTTATTGAATTTCACTTAAAGGCAACTCATGCCTGCTTATTTATATTGTCTGAAGGCGTGGGAGGGGATGGTTGGGAAATTCCACTTGGGTCGGGACTTGAGACTTCAGGCTTTAGTTCTCTGTCTTCGGGGACTATGGGACTTACATTTCGGCATGTGTCTGGTGCCCTGGGGCAGCCTGCAGAAAGCAATATTCATATAAGAGTGGCTTTAAAAGTTTCAAAACTCTTTGTCGCCCGAAACTTTTATGATATGTTAAATGTTTGCCACTCATTAGAGGCTCGAAGGAGGACAGGCATTAGACCAGGTAAGGAGTTCTGGGCCAATTAGAGGAGAGTCCACTGTAAACATACCTCTCTGCATGCTGTCCTGTTGCAGTTGCCAGCGGGAATCACCAACGGCATACGAAATGACGGAGTACGGAGCATAGTTTCGGGCCAATTGACAGAAGCGTCAGGCTGACACGACCGTGGCAAATAGAGGTCCGTGTGTGGCGGTCTGTGTTGCAAACACACACTCCAAACAATTGCCAAACAAAAACACCTAAGCACACTCACCACCGGATCTGGATGGGCGCCAAAAGGTTTCGAGTTTTCGCCTGGCAGGCTGGCGGCACTAACTGAAATTAAACATGAAAAATGCAGCAGTTCGAGTGGGAGTAAAGTGAACGCACTGCAAGAAATACATACTAGATGGAAACTCACTCTTCTTTAAGCTGGAAAGAAAGCCCTTTTAAAGCGTACCAAAAGTATGCAACAATATGTTTTACGCCCTCAAACTCTTGTCTAAAGACAACTATACTTTTATTGCATACTTCTAGGCACTTTTTAAATTAGTTAAAAGTCTCGTTATTTTTCTTCTGATTTGTGAATATCAACAATTAAATACTCCATAAAATTATAATTGTTCCATTAATATTGTACTGCAGCGAGCTTTCTCTCTGTGCAGATGCTTTCAGCTGGCGTATCAGTTGGCAGCTGGTTTTGGCCAACGAAAATACTAGGCGATGGCAAAATATGTATGCAGCCGTGTTGTTGGGCTTTCGCTGATGGATTCAAATTGTAAATTATGCAGCACGCCAAATTTGAAATGCAAACAAACTAGGCGGAGAGCACAATAGGGCCACAACCAAACCCATGTGGGCAATCCTGAATCTCATAATGGGCTGGTTGGGCTAGTTCCTGGAATCGGATTCACCAGTTTAATTATTGAGCATTATCTTCGGCCACACAACTGGGCTGATAAGCTCGGACGACCTATTGAGCGAAATTCATACACATACAAATTGGTTGAAACAATGCAACTTGCCTGCCTTAATAATCCCATAAGCTTGCAATCAATGAAAATTGTATCTAAATAGATTTTAGCCTGGTCTTATTGGTAAATCCTATTTAATTTAAAATCATAACTAAAATATATAATATTTATTTATTGTTATACCCAGTTTGATTCTGGCCAAAGGAGCTTAAGTGAGTTTATACAAAAGTCCAGGAGGAACCTGCTACATACATAATATGCATTCATAAAATTAAGTGAACTATTATATATTGTTATTTAAAGCTTATCTCTTTTTTAAATCGGCTTGTAAAAGTATGCAGCAAAAAGCCTTCATCTGCATTTTATGTTGCATGCTTTCGGGCACATTTTCAGGAGATTTTAAAATCCTAGTAAATGTAAATAAGAGTGGGACGCTCTTTGGAACACCCGCGACTCGGGCACTTTATTCGGCAACTGTGAGAAAGTGCACTGAGAGCTGGAAAGCATAAATAAAGGCCAGTGTGGGTCAGTTGGCCGCAGAATATGCTCGTCCGCCATGCAAATTACAAGTGGCAGACTGCGAGCAGCAGAAGATTGGCCGAAAAGTGCTCCCCGTCGGTCTGCTGATGCGCTCATAATTGCCACCAAAATGCACATTAAAGCAAAGTGTTTTCGGGACTGGGGAATGAGGATGGGTGGAAAACTATCTGAGGTCTGGGCCTCGTTGCTTTTTGTTCCATTTCCGCAGCACAATGTTGTATTTTATAATCCGGCATCCTGGACGCTCGGCATCCTGCCATGTAATCAACTTGCTGAATTAGCATTATAAATGTGAAAATGTGGAAAGTTAGATAAACGCCTGTGGAAAAGTGGGTAGAAGTGCTTTGGCTCATTAGCCGGCGCAGCGTGAACTGCACTTAATGTGCTCCGTTTGCAATTGTTTTTTCGGCATCCCACTCCTGTGGTCGCCCTTCATTGTAATGAGCTGGCAATCCGGGGATTTGAACCGCAGATCCCTTGTCATCCCTCTTTTTCCGCTGGCCCACCGCAAAACCGCAAACCAGACAATGGATGCCGAGATACAAAACTAGGGACAAAGATACAAATGCATAAATAAGAAGCTGACAAAGAAGCCGCAGCAGCTGCACAACGGCAGAATGTCAACGAACAGACATGCAAATTCCAGATTGGGCAGCTGAAAACAACTTAAATGGGCAAAAGATACCCGCATCCCCGCTACTTTGTAAGAAAAAGCGTAAAGCAGGGCATTTCAGGGGAATTGGCAGCGATCGATGCGACGAGAAACGAACCGTCCGCAGGACATGGACAACCTATCTGGCTTAGGGCCTCAGTCCGCTTGTCACTCACTTACATAGACTCACTCCCACTCCGACTCCTGCATTCCGATCCCAGTTCTAGTCCCAGCTGGGCAAACGGCCCCTCAGGCGGGCCCAGAAATCGAGTGACCAGCTCAAAGCGGGAATGCCAAATGGCAGCAGCTGGCGAGGAATAGGTGACGCCGGCGGATGGGAAAGAAATGCAGTCCGGTTCGAATCACAATCGCAGGGAAGAGCACTCAGAAAAGTAGGTAAGCATATTTGGACTTCACATAATTTAATGTATAACAGTGAAAGTAACCCTGAGTTAGAGTATCTCACAAGGCAGACAGAAAACTTAAAAGTAACTTTAATATTAAACCAAACTTGCAATTCAAGTCTTTTTGTGATTTGATTTACAAAAATTAACACAGATTAAAGCATTTCTGTCAAAAAAATTGAAGCCAATATGCTCCCCAACATGTTCCTCATAATATCAAACGACGTTTGCTTCTTTCGCTGAGTGTAAATTTTTCGCAACTGTGTCTTGCTGCACATCCAACAGCCAAAGGCCTTCGGGGCGCGTCAGAGGCGGAGGGAAAAACATTTGCTTCTCGGCAACAGTGCGTGGGCAGAGACGCCAGAACAACCAGGACATCGGGACGGCCACCCAGCCAGACCACCACCCACACCAGCCCACCACAAGGACATGGGCGGGCGGAAGTGTTTGCTAAATTGCCGGCGAAGGCGCTAGCGCGGCTTTAAAAAGGTCACCAGTTCGCTGGCGTGACATCCTCCGAAAACGCAGCAGGCACAAGTTTTAGGAGCCCCAGCCACACGCCATATGTAATACGGATGTAGTACCTCACTATGTGGCACACACATGACTCAAGCCAGGCCAAACACTGGCTGCACTTGAACGCCTTGCTGGCACACGTTGCGTATACGTGATGTTTGCCTTGCTGTGCCCAGGAATCCGCAGGGACTGACTGGGGAACAAGTCAGCCAGTCACCCAGTCAGTTGGGCTGTGTTTCTCCAAGATACTCGGAGACGTTCGACCTGCAGAGTGGCAGGTGTTTACTCAGCCTTGACCACTGCACAACTGGTACTTGAATTATTTTAATGCATTTCGAGATATTTCAGACTTTTGTCGCCAGAAATAATACATGTTCCGCAAACTTTGTGGCACGCAGCTGGCGGAATGTCCGGCCGGGGCTTGGGGCTTGGAGTGCGGCAAGGACAATAAAAGCAGCATTGTTGCCGCAATGAAATGTCCTGTCTTGTCACACGAAAGTGGCCAACTTGCGAACGCCCCTCTGCTGGCCAGGCGAAAACAAGTTTTCCCCGCTTTTCCTTCGGTCCGCCCACCCCCGTTTTCACTTTTCCTCTGGCGACATACTTCTGCCCCATCCTTTATTTGGTTTTTTACTTTCGGGGAAAGTAGCTGGGCCCAGAAAGGACGCATGCCCTTGGGCGGAATTTGTGCCGCTCCTAAAAGCATTTGTCTGGTCGAACAACAAAGGATGTGGACTCGAACTCCTGCTCGAACTGCTCCCTGAGTCAATTTTAAAAAGTGCCGCAGCGGATAATGCCTTCAGCCCTTGCATTATTAGTCGGGCATGCGGATGTGGGACTTCGGGGCAGAATGGGAGTGGGGGAGCAAACAGGGGCATCCGTGGGATTATGTTGTCGGGGGTGACTCGCACGGCAAATAATTAGATTGGACCCATCAGAGGGCATTCAAAGCACGACAAATTCAATTACGAATGGCGATTCCCCGAAGATGGGAGCGTAAGTGATCAGTTCGCGCGGATTAGCTGAAAGACAAACTAATTCTATCAGCATTGGATATGATTTAATGATTGGCGAACCGAATTT
This sequence comes from Drosophila biarmipes, assembly GCF_025231255.1. Lineage (NCBI taxonomy): Eukaryota > Metazoa > Arthropoda > Insecta > Diptera > Drosophilidae > Drosophila > Drosophila biarmipes. The sequence continues at coordinate 32,313,711 of NC_066616.1, read as the reverse complement.
CAAGGATTTCAGGGATCAACTCCGTATGGCTTTTATTTTTAAAATGTTTCTCCCCTATCATGTCGGATTAACCGCATAAATATAGGCTTATTTGTGTGTCAAAATCCAGAGCACTTCTGCAATTGCCTCCCTAATTAAATTTTCACTGTTGTAGCAAGCGCTAAGAGTCCTGTGGAAGACTCGTGCGAATGATTGCCCCACTCATAACCGCACATCACCGTCAATTTTCACAATGCACCTCGCACCCCGATGCAAAATTTATTATATGTCTTTAATTGCTCTATCATGTCGAACAAATTACAAAAAAGCTGTGCACTCGGATAATGCATGCATTTGTTTATCAATTAAGCCTCATGCATTTTTCAATTGCACACTATGTAATTATGCATCGCCAACAGCAACAGCAGCAACAACAGCTCCCGCTGCCTTAATTGCGCGGAATAATGTATTGATTATTGATTTAGTGGGGCGTGTGGTATCTGCTGTAATTGAAATGCAGGAGTACGTGACTGGGGGCTGGGATTTCTGCCCCGAAGTGCACTTGAGTGCAGAGTTATGCTTGTGGCTAGGAGGAAAAAGAACCATAAGCAGAACAAACAGGAGGACGGACACTCGCGGAATTCGAAATGAGATATGGTGGGGGTTCTCTAGTCCTTAAATCCCCCGCAAGCCCACTCCCCCCCTCCACTGGCGGCTTTATGCATCGTGGGCGGGGTAGAAACAAAAGTCCAGCAGTACGAAGCTCGCCATAAATGCGGAAGTGTGTCCTCTCTGCAAACTTTCGCCGGCTACAAGGATACAAAGGACGGGCCCACATGTCGAGGGTTTGCTGGCGCTGCAAAAGTTTTGGCTTTTAAATGGCTTTTACTTTCTGCCGTATGGCTCCCAGCGGCGTAATAAAACACAAAGGTAAATCGAAGTAGAGCCAGCTGCCGGGCGACGTGGTCGGTTGGTCACCATCGTGCCGGGCCTTAAATTCCGGCAGATGAAGACCTGGCCCGTAATCATCATCGCTGGGTGTGGCCACCGCCAGCTGCAGCGCCAACGATGGACCCAGATTGGACAAACTTTGCTCGCCAAATTGTTATTAATTGAGCTTTATAGTTTTTCGAAGCAAACTTCGTTAAACATTTACCATTTACCGCCCCGTTGGCAGCGCCTGCCATCGAGTGTTCGTAAATGTTAATAGAGTTTGCTGAATAATGCATCCATCAGGGATGCTAATGACACCTCCAGGGGCACGCAGAGGTGGCCTGCTAACGAGGTAAGTGGACACTGTCGAAAAAATAATGTAATTTAATAGGTTAATGAAAGGGGAGAAAATGGTTAACAGGGGTGTAGGGTGTTTTTACAAACGACTCTGGTTTAAATTGCTTTTATAGGAAGTCGAGTATAATAAATTGTGTTGAACGTTTGAGATTGAAACGTAAGTTTATATAACGGCGTCCAAAAGTATGCTATGATTCCAGCACGTACGTTTCTTTTCCGTTGCATAGTCTTAGACACCTTTTTGAATTCCTAAAATTTTATTGATAAGTAATATTTGATTTTAAGACAAATAACTTAAAAAGTTTGTTTATTATAATGTATTTAAAATAAAATCGATTTTCCTTTTTATTGCATAGCTTGAGGCGCCCAAACAAGTGATTTACATTTATGAAACTTATTTAGGTAAAAACTTGTATTTTTATTAGGACAATTTTTGGCCTGTGTAACTCCGAACAAAAATGTCCAGACCAAACGAGTTTAGTATTATCTGCGCAGTCTAGTCCTTCCGATAGAGTGGCTGCCTTATCCCCCTCAAATTATCTCCTTCAGGAGCAGCTTCGTTTTCACAATGGCCGGGACAGGACATAATCTAATTTCGGTTTGACGTGCTGGCAATTTCAATTTGGCCAACTGGCCAGCACACGCAGTGGGCGTGGCCGTAATCCCGCCGAGCGAGGTATCCGCCCGCCAGGGGGCGCTGCCAATTTTTGGCGCTTGCATTAATCGAGTTCCTGGGCCGAAAAGCGAGGAAGGGCCGCTTCCTTTGTGTCCGGGTCACAATGGCGGCGGGCACAAAGGTTGCGGCTTGTATTAACCAGATGAAGGTTATTTCATTTGCTTTTAATTTAGTTTGGCAACAAAAAGGACCCACGGCCTTTGTGGATTTCAATGGCAACCTGTTGCCGCCGGCGCTTTTGGGCTTAAACCGCAATGTAATCCTTTCTGATTTCTTAAGACCAGGCCGACACTAATTTTTTAATGCGCCACGGGGGAAAGGTAGCCGCACGGGCGGACAAAAGGATTCCTGGGGCAGGGACACAGTTTGTTTCATATGGGGGAATTTTGTTTTGTGCTCAAGGGATATGGCGAAAAGCCCCTACCGTTTTCCCCTCGTATTTGTTGGAGGCTGAACCACAGTGTGCAACTAATTAGTCGAAATGCGTGCACAATGGAAAATTGCGGTGAGTGTGGGAACAATGGAGACTTGCCAACTGGCCATTAATCGGCTCTAATTAGGCGTGCCAAGGAAGCCGGACTTCCTGTTGACTGCATCCTGGCATCCCGTCCCCGCATCCTGGCCATGTATCTAAATGGCCACAGGACAGCCGCGCGCCATTGAAATCCCGGTCAGTGGACCACCGCACGGCACTTCTCCTCAAGTAGTGCAAAACAACGTTGCGCATACGCCCGGTGGTGCGGGCGTTAATGCTGTTTTCGCCCAGTAATTGGTGGTGATTTTCAAGAGTGCCGTGCCCCGAGCAGCAGGCTTGAAATTGCCAGTGGCCTTTGGACCAGCGGCATCCATCCAGTGAGTGGATGGGAACCGCAACTCGACGGCATTCTTTTTTGGCCCGGTTAGCAACGAGCTCTGTCGGCGACCACGACAAATGGCCAGCGCATTGAACCGGTACCAAGCCATCAAGTGGCCTTCCCATCAAAAGGCAAGCGAGATTCCTGCACTCAGACAAAGCTCAGTTCGTATTGGTTTCCAAAAAATGCTGATTTTTTTTTTTTTTTTTTTTTTTTTTTTAATTAACATCTTTATTTAATATAATCCAGGAACAGATCTAATTAAAGCCTTTAACCTAAATGTTTTCTTAAGTAAATAATCTCTTAATTATAAATTATAATTAGTTTTCAACTTGGTATATAGGAGTAGATCAAATTACGACTTTTTTTTTTTTTTTTTTTTTTTTTTTTTTTTTTTTTTTTTAATTAACATCTTTATTTAATATAATCCAGGAACAGATCTAATTAAAGCCTTTAACCTAAATGTTTTCTTAAGTAAATAATCTCTTAATTATAAATTATAATTAGTTTTCAACTTGGTATATAGGAGTAGATCAAATTACGACTAGTTTCAAGTAAATAATATATTCATATTAGTCTCTTAGGAGCAGCCCAAAATGTCTTCTTTTGAGCCTGCGAATTGGGATAGCCCCCTGTAATCTCCGGGCTAGACGATTACGGTGGGCAGTTAGACGGTCGTTGTACCTGCTTGAGAAGAACGATATTTGGTCTTCAACAAGACTCAGGTTTAGGTCATTGTGAAGCGTTTGGCCGCTAACGAACCACTCACAGCCAGTGATTTGTCTTAATGTTTTGTTCTGGACGGTTTGGAAACGTTTTCGGTGGGACGCAGCCGCCACTCCCCAAATTTGGATTCCATATCTCCAAGTTGGTGCGATGATTTGTTGATAAATGTGCCGCTTGCATCTTAGAGATAGTTTGCTTTTCTTGTTTAGCATCCAGAATAATTGGTTCCGCTTTAGGTTGCACATTTTGACGACTCTGGCAATATGTTCTCGGAAGGTTAGGCGTTTGTCCAGTGTGAGGCCTAGGTATTTCGCCTTAGTCGCTTGCTCTATGTCCACATTATTAATGTGGACCACCGGAGCAAATTACGACTAGTTTCAAGTAAATAATATATTCATATTAGTCTCTTAGGAGCAGCCCAAAATGTCTTCTTTTGAGCCTGCGAATTGGGATAGCCCCCTGTAATCTCCGGGCTAGACGATTACGGTGGGCAGTTAGACGGTCGTTGTACCTGCTTGAGAAGAACGATATTTGGTCTTCAACAAGACTCAGGTTTAGGTCATTGTGAAGCGTTTGGCCGCTAACGAACCACTCACAGCCAGTGATTTGTCTTAATGTTTTGTTCTGGACGGTTTGGAAACGTTTTCGGTGGGACGCAGCCGCCACTCCCCAAATTTGGATTCCATATCTCCAAGTTGGTGCGATGATTTGTTGATAAATGTGCCGCTTGCATCTTAGAGATAGTTTGCTTTTCTTGTTTAGCATCCAGAATAATTGGTTCCGCTTTAGGTTGCACATTTTGACGACTCTAGCAATATGTTCTCGGAAGGTTAGGCGTTTGTCCAGTGTGAGGCCTAGGTATTTCGCCTTAGTCGCTTGCTCTATGTCCACATTATTAATGTGGACCACCGGAGTTGTTTTTCGGCGTAACGTAAAGCAAACGTTTACGCATTTACTTTCGTTGATTTTGATATTGTTCGCCGTGGCCCATTTCTCGAATTCGTTGAGGTAGGTTTGCAGCGTTTGTGAAGACTCGGTCTCACTGTTCGAGGAAAATGCTGATGAAATAACGTATTTTGCTTGTTTGGGTGTCTAAAAGTATGCATCAAAATATGTTAAGCTCAAAACACGACTATCATTTATTCACTTCGTGCATATCTGAATTTCTTTTCCAGGGAATGTCACAACAATTTTTCTCTTGACTTCGGAAAACATAATGTTTTTCTGAGTGGAACTCGGTTAAGCGAATTGACCGGCAGCCGGGAACCTGATCCAAAGCGAGCATTGGTAACAGAAACTGAAACCAAACAGGAGATGGCAGCTGGAGATGGGGACCGGCGGCGGATGGACCTGAGATTGCATTCGCCGAACCATGGCATTTGCTGCTCACAAATGCTTTTGGCTGTTCCGACTGCCCCATCGCCGAATCGACAATCGCCAATCGCCGGAAAAGGCATTAGCCAAGTTGCCCAAGTTGGGCAAGATGGCCAAGTTGAGGGCATCACTCAACGCTCGATTTGGAGTGGCAAACTGTGTCGATAATCAATCAATGTGCATGTTCCTCCGCCCACCGAGAAGGCCATACATCAGCTGAATATTCATTTAAGCCATTCCTGCCAAGAAGCGTCTTGCCCAGGTGTTTCGGCCCCAAACGCCAAAGTTTGCTGGCAAATAAACAGGCAAGGAGATGAAGGGTTTGTTTTGAGGCGGGCTAAGAAATTGATTTATTCTGTTGGCAAAGTTCCGCCCTCTTGAGGAGCAACGAGTCCTCGAGAGCACTTGCATTGTTCAAGGACTTAATGAGTGAAACTTTTAGCAGATTTCAGCCGGCCACTGGCATTATTCATTTGGCACTTCTCCTAAGGCCGAAAGCTGAAAGCGCCTCCTGCTGAGGCTACGCAAATAAGTGGCGGCGTATCTGTTTGACTTCCTGCCAAGATGTTCACCTTCTCCTCGAGTCCTCGGATCCTTGGATCCTTGGGTGCTTCGTAACTTGGATGCTTGTCCGATTTGCCCACAGCGACTCCCCCCTGAAACACAAAGTTGCTGTTGCAAAAGCAAACTGCAACGGTTTCCAAGCAGCACACCAAAGTTTTTTCCAGTTCGCCAGCCAAGATGAAAACTTTTGCACTGAAAATTGTATCTGTAGGTACTAATCACTGGAAAATCAAATTTAATTAACAATCAAATATAAATAATTTATTTGGGTGCCTAAAAGTATGCACCACGATATTTTCATACCAGAAAACCAAAGAAAAGTATAATTTTCGTTTTTCGCATTATACTTTTAGGTATCTAATGAGTGACTTTAAAGCTATTCGGATTTGAATTCAAACGAAATCAAGTTTGATAAGCTTGTTAGTTTTAAAAACCAGAATTATTTGCAGTACAGTAATCTTTCCCAGTGCATGCCAAGGTAACGAAAGTTGACCAGGGCAAACAGTGTTGCATGCTAGCAGGCTGAGCCGAAAGACGGTAAAACATTTTAACCAAAAGTGCACACAGGCTAACGAAAAAATATGGCAGCCGATAAGGGTGGCCACTTTGCACCCCAATCCTCCGCCCCTTCAACTTTCCTAGCTGCCGTAAGAGGCTGCAGCAATTTATTATGATCATTTTGAATAATTCATAAAATGCGGCCTGCTACGTAGGTCCTTCGGATCCTTCGGCTCCTTCGACTGGCTGGTGCTAGAGAGCCGGGCCGAATGCAAAAGGTCCTGCTTCCTTTGCCGCTGCCTTTGCCACATGACAAGTTAAGCCACCGGGGGACAATATCACTTTGCCGCTGCCACAAGGAGTGCCAGAAAACAAACAAGCAAAATGTGTAACTAAATTTGTACCCCACAAGCTACACATTTGCATGGGCACTCCGCAGGTAGGGGAATACATTCTATATGTGCTCTATATGTGGCTTGCATCGTTTTTCATTTTACGGATTTATGATGAAGATGCTTTTAAAACGTTTCAACTGCGCTGCGCTGCCAGAGTCACTTTGGACTTTTGGGCACTCCTGTCTTTGCCTTTCCTCGTCCTTTTGAGTGGCCCAATACGATACGAAGGACGCTGGGTAGGACGAGGGTTTTGGGGGCACCGCCCGGAAGATACCCCTTACAAATTTCGTTTTGAGAGCCCGGAGAAGGACAATAATTTAAAGCACAAGTATAAAATATGTAATATGGCTGACGAAAAGTATGCAACACTCTGTTCAATTTGCAAGTGCGTTGGATTTATTCCTAATGACGTTTTTCCTTGCATACTTTTAGACCACTCTTCAAATAAGGGCAACAATCACTGGGCCTACTGGTCTTTTATCGGTTTAATTCCCCCCGCTTGCTTATATATAAATCTTAATTTAACTCCAGCGAAAACCTATCCGATTGCTGGCCCATAAATCTGCTTTAATCTAATATACCCCCAAATGCTCCTGGTGGCCAGTGTAAAAAGCAAGCTGAGGAGACTGTAAGCTGCGTTGAAATCTAATTTGTAGCCCTGCCCCTGACCGCAGATACCCTCCTGCCACGCCCCCGGCGCCTGTTGCCCCCTCCGCCCCTCCCTAAGGCATTGAGTCAAGCCAAAATGGGTTTTAGCGTACGATTTGTGGTCGTGGCAGGAGCAGGAGGGGCAGGGGCAGGGGCAGTGGCAGTAGATCCCAAAGCCAGGGAGCAGCAAAACTATACACCTGTCGTGGACGAGGACTCGAATGCGAATCCGAATTGGCAACCGCCCCACTCAATGGCAGTTTCACGGGACGCTGGCCCCCAGTCGGAGTTGATTGTGCGCCCCTTTTTTTGGTTTTTGGCCAGCGGATTATGACCCTGATCTGGTCATGTGTGCAGCTGCGTGAGCTGCATCGTGTAGCTTTAGTTTCACTTTGCCAACTGCATCCCGTTCCATGAAACTGCCGAAACCCATGAAGCCCGCAGAACCCATCCCCCACCACCAGTGTGTTTGCTAACTTTCCGGTTGCTCTTGGTTATTGGTTTATGGGTCTCATGTGGCTGTCCGCCCGGTGTGTCATTAAGTTCGGTGTTTTTGCATTCCGGCTCTCGAGAAACATACCCCCGCCGAGGACGTATCATGGCGGCATTCCGCACAAGGAGCGGATCGAACTGCATACCAAAGCGGTTTAGGTTTGCATATTTGACGTTTGGTCACTGGGCCCCAGCTAAGCTGATTCTGGGGTTAATGCAGGGGTACATATTGAATTATTAATAGAAAGGGCAACAATTAATGTGTAATACTGTTTTTTTCCAATAAGCGATTAAGGTCTTTGAAGCTCTGAGCTGGGAACATATTGTTACTTACTTTTATGCAACCTATAGTATATTGAAAGTGACTACACATAATATTCAAAAGTATACTTATAAGAAATAACCTGCGTAATTTACGGCTCGTGAAATTCAAATTTATTTAAATTGGCGCCCAATGTAGGGCGCCTCTAGCGGATGTGTCTGAAAGTAATAAAACTGCCCTCCCTGAGGGCTGCAACACACGCCGGAATTCGCCGCGTCAACGCACAATTCGCCCCAATCTACATGTAGAATGATACACGGAATTCGCCGTGATGTAAAAGTAGAGCATCTGAAGCATTTTCACTCATCTGGCAACGCTGAGTTTAACGGACGTTTAAAAAACAATTCAAATTAATTTAAGCAGGGAATTAAATAGCGATTGTAATAATTTACACTTTTCAAAAATCGAAGTAGATACCCATATGAATTTTATGTATATAAAAGAACAAAATAATGCTTTTTAAAATTAAATTATAGCAGGTTTACCATTTAAAACATGTTCATAAATACATGGGGTTGGAGCTTCGTCTAAATATATTTATAAATAACCTTTACTAGAGGACATGCTTAAATATTTACGAGTAGGCAAATGTTGATTCTAAAACAAGTAATTTGTACTGTAATCCGACCCAAAAAGTTAAGTGATATGAATAGTTTTCGAGTGGGCACAGCATTTTTCTTGCTTATTTTTGGTTCACGCTAAAGGCGAGCATCAGAGGCAGCTCGGGTGGCTCGTCGAAGAAAGCAGCGTCGCACAAATTACATTAAAAATGCAAAAATTCATAAATTCATGACGTGTCGCCGGGGCCCCTCTGAACCCCTTCCATTGGACCCCAATCCAACCCCATCCCAACCCCAACCCCATCCCCATCCCCACCCCTTCGCCAGCTCCTTTGTTGCTCCTGCTGTTGTTACATGGCGTTCCTCTTGGCAAAACAAAATGGCGCCTGGCAGGAGTCGCAAATGGGGCTTGCGAGCCCCAACCCCAGCCCCAACCCCACCCCCCTAAAAACGACTTGAGTTAATTATTCATGCAATGTCGCTGGCAGCCAGTGCAAAAGGGACAGCAAGGACCCTTTTTAATATTTATGAACACAACCGATTCTCTAATTATAATTAGGAATTGAAAAGTTAGCACAAAGCAACAGCAACAACAGTGGAGAGGCACGCAACAAAAGTTTGTGTGCACTGAATCATAATTAAAGGGGGGAGCGCACTCCGCCCCTGCGCAGGGGGGTGGTTCGATGGGGGTGAGCTCGGGCACCCGGCAAAATGGCGCACACGATGGCATTTTAATGGTGGCACTCGACGCCCGCTTAAAGATACACACTCTCGGGAGTATCTTTAACTGGAATTCAGGGTTCAGGATTCGGGACCTCAGAACTTGGATATTCCGAACGGGCGACGTGATTTTCCGGCGCAACCACTCACGTTCCATTTCGATGGAGCGTGTCGCCAGCTCAGAAAACGCACAAAATATTGACACGATTTAATTTCTTGTTTGTTTGTTATCCCTGCCGGCGGAGCAACGCCACCGAGCCGCCCTGAAACCCATTTGAATATCCCTAATCCCCGGATCGCTTCCTGCTCTTCTAATTACCCTACAACTCAGCGGAGTAATGAGGCAGCCCGTGCCGTGATTTGCTCCACGTCACGCTTCAATTTCACCCAAAAATTGAAAAGTCCAGGAATCCGCGGAAGGCGGGGAAACTCGAATTTTCCCGCCGTCTATTTGCGGCAGCGCGATCGTATTTCAAATGAAACAATTGAGCGGAGGCCAGTGGGCTGGCGGGGCGTGAAATTGATGCCAATTATGAGGTGGGGGCATCTTCATAACTTTCATCGCAGAAGCGGGTTCTCACTGCGGAAAATGATTGAGGAAGTGTGCCAGAAGGTACTTGAGAGAGCTACTTGAGTTCTGGGTTCATGGGAAATGAGTGGTTGAAGTGTGGTAACCCTATTATAAATAAATAGGAGGACTACTAGGTAATTACTATAATACAAAAAATATATATTTGACTTCCCGCTCTGAATGTATCTCCTCCAGTGCCCCTTGTCATCTTGCGGCGGAACCTGCCGTCCCGGCGCAATCCACTCCACTTGATCAGCCTCTCCGCTGGATGACGGCGGACTACGAGGGCGCTCCTAATAATAGCGGACAGCGGAGCGAACGAACCCATAAGTCAAATCGAAAGGCGAGCGTCCAAAACGAATGCAGAGCAGTCGCTGCCCATTTTCCCGGGCGCTTTCCCGCTTTCCCGGCTGTCTCCGTCTTTGTCCGCTCTGTTTTTTAGGGCTTAAGTGGGCTTAGCCCGCTCGACAAATGTGCAGCGGCAGCCGAGTTTTGTGTCCCGTGCCTGGAGCTGTTTTATGTTTTGGCTGCAACTGCTGCGCGGCAAATGCCGCATGCAGCACATCCAACATGCAACATGCAACGGGGGCTTATGTAGGCTTAGCTCGCTGCAGCAGGGCGCGTTTTATTTTTGGCCTCCTCAAAAATTCGAATTTCCCCGCTGCAGTTCATAATTTCCCATCGAGTGCAGTTGGGCTCCCCCGATTTGTCTCAAGTTCAGCGAGGCTTTTCCTGCTCCGCCTGCTCCGCCTGCCACTTTCGCTTTTCCTCCACTCGCGCCATTAAGTTAATGCCTCGAGTGTCCTTGCCTTGGCTCCCACTCCTCGGTCTTTGCCGAAATTAAAGTGTTCTCCGCACGACATTTACATACGGCATTTAGCAAACATATGGCTGCGAGTAACTTCATTTATTTCGTGGCAGCCACCCCGTGGAAAAGAAAAACACATCGGAAGGCGGGCCGGGCGCAATATCCATAAAATGCGAAGATAACCATAAGTCCTGTTTAAGTCGCCTGTTTTGCGGCCATTGGGAGGGGGATGCCACTGCAGAGGGTGCACTGGCAGAAATAAAGTATGGTGATGTCGGGAAAAATAAGTAGGGATGAGCTTTAGGACTTATAGATTTTATAATGATGAATAATGATTAAATTGGTTCTGGAAGTTGTCGTTACTTATTTGAAGTCTTATTGCTATAATACACTTTTAAACTTATTTTACAGGCTTGATAATATTATTTTAAACATTTAAATTAATTAATAGTTTGCGAATCTCTGAATTTGTATAGTATTTTTGGGCTGAGTTCCAGAGTGGGTAGTTTGGAATCCACTAAGCAGGCAGCTAGAGGAATGAAGTAACCTCTTTTTCTCAGTGCACGTGTGTGCCTGGGGTGCGTGAACGTCCATCCTGCCGCAGGACCCCCTCCCCGCCGCTTGCTGCGCTGGTTCATCTACATAGCAATAAAATAAAGGGCGCTCCTCCTTCTGCGGATGCTGCTGCCGAGGCATTAACCTAATTTTATATACATTTAATTTTATTTTACTTAATTTTAACACACACACAGACAGGCGAGGGTGAGTTTCCCGGGATGGCTCACTCAGAGGAGGAAAGTCTCTATATGGCTGTGGGCTGTGTGCTCACTACTGCGGATCAAGGAGTCATCCCGAACAAACTTGATTATCCTGCGACCAGTGTCAAGTGCATTCGCGGCCAGTCGTAAAGCAAACGGGCCAGCAGATTTCAGCACGATTTTCCCGGCAATCTCCAGGGGGGTTTCCCCGCCCCAGATAAGCCACATACCCCGTTTTTCCGCCTTTCCCCCGAACCCCCCGACAATTTGTGCGACGCTCGTGCGCATATTTCATAACTTTTCGCATAAGCTGCCCCAAGATAAATGTGCACAATCGAAAGCTGCATGGCCAAAACAACAAACGGGAAAACAAGCTGGAAAAGGCGCTGCTGGGGCTGCCTTCCTCGTAGAAGGGGTTCCGGGGTGGCCAATTTAGAAGCGATTTTTGAATAACTCGACTTGCGAGAATTGTTCGTGCGCCGTTTAGACTTTCTGAACAAGATTTATTCAGCAAATGTGTTAACTTGTACATCATTTGATGGAGTTACTGCTGCCGCTGGCCCGGCAAAAGTTTTTGGCCCGGCTTTTTATTTATGGCAATTGGATTTGTGAGTTATGTTTTTGGTTCTCTGGCGGGGGATGGGGGATCTCGAGAGTGGGCGGGGACTTGGAACTTTCCTCTGGCAGGCGAAATCTAATTTAAACAGAGTCTGCCGAGTTTAACTGCGGCTTTGGTCAGTTTTATTGTTTTCTGGGTCCGGCTTTGTGATGAATTTGCATCTAAATCGAATAGTCCGCCCGGCCGGGCTCCATTGAAAGGAGTAAGGGAGTGGCCCAGGTCTCGCTGCTTTTCCGGGGCATGCGGTCGCATTGCATTACCATAATCAGCCGAGGCGGACTCGGGGGATCAGCCCTCGGCTTAGCCAGATACACTTTTTCCTTTCAATTTAATTTTAAATATTTTTCTGCATCCGAATGGAGACTCATAACTGGCAGGGCTTTGTGAATTCCGAATGGGTTAGGTGCTCGTTCGCCCCAAGGTGCAGTAGATCTCCTCTTGACCGATTGCCTCCCCGCCTTCCCATTTCCATTTCCCATTTTCCGGAGCCTGCAATCTACGAGTAACTTTTACATTTAAATTTTCATTAAGTATTCCGCATACGCATAAATAAACTTGGAACGTGCTCGAAAGCACACGGATGCAAAAAGGATGTGTGCATCCTTGCACATACGAGTATACTCGTATGCAGACTGACACAACAATCCCTTTGTTGTCCTGGTGGGCGTGGCGGGCGGCGGGCGGAGGGCGGCCGGTGGTGGGTGTGGCATGCAGATTTTCGGTGGCCCAAACAAAAACATGAAAAGTTTGCAAAAATAAATTTATATTATGTTCATAAATTCATAGAGCCGCTGGCACAGCCAGAGATCCTGCAAAAGGACATTACCCACACACTCGCACAGAGCGGCCAGGACGTCCTGGCCGTTTTTGATATGCAAATTTCAACAGTCGCCTCCTCCGGCTGCGTCAACACCCAAAATAACAGCCAATCAACTGTGGCAGGACACGGCCAGGAAGGTTGGGATGCTCGGGGTGATCAGGATGGCAGGCTGGCAGGCTGGCAGGACACTGTGTAGGCCTGGGCATGGCGTAACTCGCAGCAATCCTTTCAACATGCTGGCCTGGCCCCTCCCGCCACTCTGCTCCTCGGAGGCCATTAAAATCATCACACACCTTGGACAAAGGGTTCAACGGAGGGGGAGGCGCAGTGAAGGGGGCAGGAGCAGGAGCAGCGGCAGGAACAGGACTGCGGCATGTTTGCTGTTTGCAACGTCCACACCAGGATAAACTGGCCGCGAGAGCTCAGATCAAGTCGAATCGGGAATACCTTAACCCCATATTCGCAGTAGGTTCTTCTACATATGTCATCTCTACGTTAAAAAAAAGAAAACAGTATTTATCTTAGCTGAGTTACTTCTTTTACGGAAATTACGATAAAAAATGCATACGGAAAAGTTCCTGTTTTTGCACCAAATTTGAAATCCTAGTTTTACACAGAAAAAAAAACATTTTTGGTCGAAACAAGACTTTAAACTGTGCAAATATAAAGTTTCATACCGCGTTGAACTCGTATTGAAATTCCCTATCGATCGGGCTTAAAACATAGACAATTTATTTTTTGTCAAAATTCTTCAAAAAAATGTGATGCTACCCCTTATGAAAAAATCAAAAAGTTGTTAAAATTTAGATTTCCCAAAATCTACCCGAAAGTGATGTTTATCGTTAGCTTAGGTTGTCAGCTGAGCAAAACAGTAGTTATCATGGCTGAGTCACCAGTTTTAAGGAAATACCGTCAAAAAATCAAACGAAAAAGTACCTGGTTTTGCCCAAAATTCGAAATCATATTTTTAAACCAAAAAATATTAGAATTTTAGTCGAAACAAATCTAAAAATTGTCCAAATATAGAATGTGATACCTTGTTGAGCTCGTAATGAAATTCCCGATCGATTGGCTATCGAAACTAATAACCGTAATTTTTGACCATTTTTCGCAAAAAAAAATACCCCTTACGAAAAAATCAAAAAATTTGTTAAAATTTAGATTTTCCAAAATCTACCCGAAAGTGATGTTTATCGTTAGCATAGGTTTTAAGCTGATCAAAGCACTAGTTATTATAGCTGAGTCCCTTTTTTTTTTGGAAACAACGTAAAAAATTCTAACGAAAAAGTTCCTGTTTTTGCGCAAAATTCTAAATCGTTTTTTCCACCAAATTATATCAGAATTTTGGTCGAAACAAAACTAAAAATTGTCCAAATTTAGAATGTGATACCTTGTTGAGCTCGTAATAAAATTCCCTATCGATTGGCGTTCAAACTCTACAACCCTATTTTTTGACCATTTTTCGAAAAAAAAATGTCATACTACCCCTTACGAAAAAATGAAAAATTTGTTAAAATTTAGATTTTCCAAAATCTACCCGAAAGTGAAGTTTATCGTTAGCATAGGTTTTAAGCTGATCAAAGCACTAGTTATTATAGCTGAGTCCCTTTTTTTATGGAAATAACGTAAAAAATTCTAACTAAAAAGTTCCTGTTTTTGCCCAAAATTCTAAATCGTTTTTTCCATCAAATTATATCAGAATTTTGGTCGAAACAAAACTAAAAATTGTCCAAATATAGAATGCTATACCTTGTTGAGCTCGTAATAAAATTCCCTATCAATTGGCGTTCAAACCTTACAAACCTATTTTTTGACCGTTTTTCGAAAAAAAATGTGATGCTACCCCTTACGAAAAAATGAAAAATTTGACAAAAATTAGATTTCATAAAAAGTACCCGGAAGTGATGAGAATCGTTAGCTTAGGTTGTTGGCTGATTAAAATAGTAGTTATCTTAGCCGAGTCACTTCTTTCATAGGAATAACGACAAAAATTCACACGAAAAATGTCCTGTTTTTAGTCTTAATTTTTAACGTAGACCTCATAGCGATGATACCCCTAACCAGAAAGAGGCTTCGAACGAAAACAGCAATGCTGCCATCGATGTCCTGCTCCTGCCCGCCCCTGCTCCGCCCCTTTTCCCGGTCCCGTTCCCCCTCCCGAATCCCCTTTTCCGGAGTGTCGACAATGTTGCTTCAAAAATATTGCCACCGCAGCACATTTCATGTTTGTTGTAGCCGGGCTCTGGTGTCCCTGCTCTTCCGGCGCTGCGTGCATTTATAAATTATGCTGAACATGTAAAGTGCCATTTTGAATATGAAATTTGATGCTTTTTTAAGCCCGCCGGCCTGACCAACCGGCAAAGGAGCGGCCCCCCTCTCCAGCTCCACGCGCCGGGAACCGGAAAATGCAGATGCAGGAGGCGTCCTTTGTTGACTCCGGAATATTTTATGGGGTGGCGAAACTGTTTTCTCATATTTTAATTACTTGCGGAATGCAGTGGACATTTTTCTCCATTTCCCCGCGCGTCTAATTTGGCCTCATCCATATTGTTTTGCCGGGGGAACCCCCATTTGTACTCATTTCGAGGGGCGAGTTATGGGGTCCAGAGATCCAGGGCATCCAGGGGTCCACTGCAGCTAATGGTGAGTCATGGCTGCAATTGCTCTTAGGCCAAATTGCATTTGGCCTACTCACGCGGCGAACCTGCGAAAAATCCCCTGCGGGCCAGAAAAAACGGGAAAAGGTCAGAAAATCAATCGGCCTGCCCGTCCAAAGCAACTAATTCATTTAAATCTAGCAAAATCTGAGAAAATCCCTGGCAACGACCTTCGGGATTTTAAGAGATTTCACGAATGTCAACCGAACGCTCCAACGCCAGAAGCGAGAGCATTCCGCCGGAGATGGGAGTGGACAGCCGGACGGCGGACTGCGGACTCTACGGCCGGAGGAGAGCCCCTGCCCGCCCCCGCCTTCCGCCCCCTGAAATTCCGGGCCACGTTAAGCTAAGCAAGCAAATCACCCGGCCGCGCAACCCGTGTGAGCTTTTGGCTAAAATAGTTGGCAACACCACATTAAACAACGATGCCCACGGGCTGGGCGCGCGAAGGAGATGGGGCTAGGGCGCCGGAAAGAGAGGCAGCATGTGGGCGGAAAGAGAGGGGCATAGCCGGGCGCGATGTGCGTGCCTGAGGAAATGAGGCAACGGCAAAAGTCGCAGAACTTTAGCAATTTGAAGCTAATATGTTGACAATCTAGCCGGCGGAGGGGAGCGGGAAGGACGAGCAAAGGACGAGGGCATCTATGGTTATGTGTATTTAAGTCACTGCCAAAGCCGCGTGGAAAGCGGGGATCGTGGGGGACGAGCGGGTCGGAAGGGAGGACCTGCTAGAGATGATATCCACTGGCTGCGATGTCTGGACAGAGAGCTGTGAACAGTGAACGTAATCCGAAGGATACCTATGCTAAAATGTGTTCTGTAATGCTGAAGAACTATCCGCATTTTGAGATTATATAGCTGTAATATCTTTTATATCACTTTCTTGCATTTTAAATTAGCCAAAAGAAGATTTTATAACTCAAATTATTTAGGACCTTCGCTAGCTCCTATCACTTTAGTATCTTTTGGATCTTTTGGATAAGGCTGTTGCTAAAAGCAGAGAATCCTAAGTAACGCTTGAATACCATATTTGTATCAGATTTCATGAACCAAGATCAAGTTTATTTTTGAATATTTAATTTTTCTTGTATTTTTGCTGCGCACATTGACCACCTCTAGCCTCCAATATTTTATTGACAAATTCCAGCGACCCAGTGCGTGCTGCTTACGCCCGTATGAGTAACACAAAGCTCCCGAAAAGGGGCGGCGGGCCGCGGGGGAGTGGCCGGCAGAGGAATCCGGGACAACTCGTAAAAAGTGGATTTTACTGCTTAACTCTGGCACATCAAATGAAACAAATGGAAAGCGCACACAGCACAGCCACTGGAGTCACGGGCGGAAAATGCGGAAACCCGGAGGCGGAGGGAGCCGAGCTTTCCATATAAATTCGCCCGCCTTTTTCTGCATAAATAAAATAAAATGCAATATTTTCCGCTGCATTTCCGCTGTGGCAGCTGCAGCAGGCGGCTGCAGCCAAATCCCTCGCACAAAAGTCAGCAATCAAAACAGATTAAAATATGATTTGACAGCTCCGAAAACAAATATAAATGCAGGATGCCATTCCGCCGTATAGCCATATGCCATATGCCATATAGATATTCATATCGCGTTCGGCATTCACTTGCAAGTTTCAGCCGATTTCAGGTGGCATTTCGCGCGACGCGATTCGATGCGATATTGTTTCCATATTTAACTAGAGCCCCCGTCAGGAGGCGGATCTGCGGATCCCCGGATCCGGATATATCTTCCGGCGAGTAAGCCCGCGATTGTGCGATTGTGCCGCGCGCTGGCACTTTTATCAAAGCGGCTGCCTGGCGCCTATTAAAAATTTAAATCAATTTTCAATATGGATTCCGCACATCCCGCGATATCTTTGGCTGACACTTTTGTTTTATTATTACAATGCCTGCGAGTTAAGTTCCTATCGCATTTCGGAGCTGTCACTGTTTGCGGCTCGTATCTTCGAAATGGATGGCGATACTCGCGGCTTTGCCGCTTTATGTTTTATGCGCCCGCCCCTGGGAGCGGCCACTCGCCTTCGCCCACCTGGCGGCCAAAGCCGGGCGATTGCAATTATCAGTTAATAAGGACGACTAACTGACCCAAAGCCGATTTGCTGCAATTAGCCAGGCCGCAGGATTCGCGCTCGCAGGAGTGCGTAAGTCGCAAAGCCCGAAATGCCGGGCAATAATTAAATTATCATTAACGATGTCGGTTTAGCAGGGTCGCAGGGCCCGAACGCCATTTAAGTGGTGCAGCATTTGTGGGGATTCGGAATCCACTTGTAGTGAGAGCTAGAGGAGGCCCATCCTGTTAGAGGGGTTTCAAAAAATGATAATGTCTAGGGTATTTTATAGAAAATTGTTTGATGCGGTGAAGCTAGATTAATTTCTATATTAGAAAATCTTAAGTAAGAAAATTTTTAAATCCCTATAAAATACCAATAATATACCATTTCATATAAACTAACAAATGAAAGTTCCTTTCTTAAAAACTGTGAAATGATATACTAAGTTACAGATATTTTATATATTTCTTATAAAAATATATGTTTTTCAAAGTTTATTCTGACAGAAGCTCCCGAAAAAGGTGTTCAAACTACTCACCTTGCAAAAATCCAGAGCGCCGACCACAAATCACAGACTTGCGCCCTTTCGACTAACAAATTGGAAAATATATGAAAGCAAAACCGAAATGCCGCCAAATGGGCTCCGAATGTAATTGTATTTGCATTTGCATTTGCAGCGAGCACAACTGTACCCGGGCTATTTGTGTGCCGTGCAAATCCACGCAAAATGCCCAAATTCCGAGGGGCTGGGGGGCGAATAGGGCCGAGAGGGTTGAAGTGTGCTTAAATTCTCATTAGACGCATTAGTGGCGCTGACCAGCTGCCGCGCCCACCGCCCCGCCCCGCTTTTTGCACCTGACCATGCCCGAAATTCAATAATAATAATTGATTGCTTATTACAAACGCACTGCATATGTGTCTCAAATTTATGGGGAATCGAGGGGCGGCTGTGTGGCCTGCTAATATTTACGCATTAGTTGTTTGCCCGTAGGGGGACCCCCACAAATCCACCCTGTAAATGCCGAATAACCAGCTCACCTGCACAGGCCGGACAACATTAAACTTTAATGTTTTCATTTCCGTTTTGTGCACGCAGCCAGTTTAATTATTAACTTTATAATTATGCAAAATCACGAATTACATTAGAATCACTTTGTTATGCCGATTTGGTTTACGGTCTCTTTGAGCCCGATTCGAGTGAGTTGCGAGCTGATGTGGCAATTACAATCAGGCTCCAGGCGCCAGTGCCCTCCCCCGGAAATGCAGCCGCAGTTATTAAGCCCTGCGGAGTTCATTAATCAACTGAAAGTAATAACAACGCAGAAATGGAAGTCTGGAAATATTTCTGAGACGACTGTGGGATGGCCTTCGCTGATTATGGAGCTTAATACTCTCAAATAAGTGTTTGATGCAATATTTAAATAAACAAAGAAATGATGGAACAACAACTATAAATTTAAGTTAAAATATTTTACTGCTTAATTCCCTTGCCATTGTTTTGAATATTTACCAATGAAGTGTTATTTTTTATGACTTTTAAGGGTTCCAAATTGGTGATTTGTGCTTTCTATCCCAAGGGAATATTTGGGCGATAAGGAGGCCCTATAAAGCCAGCTCCCTCGGTGGAAACCGATTTAGTTTTCAAATTCCGCGCAATGGAACACACAATCGCCCTGAAGTTACTGCTGCTTTTGCTGTTTGGGGAGTCACTGGCACTCCAGCTGCCAAGCTCCGAAAGCCCCTCCAGATCCTTCGGCACCCCACTGGAGTCCGTTTCCACCAAAGTGCTGATCCTCTCCAGCGTGGTCGTGCTCACCTGTGTCTGGCTGGGATGCTCCTACTTCATGGCCAGTCACCAGCAGAAGGCAGTGGAGTACCTCCAGAAGCAGCTCGACGAACTGTGGCTGCTGCAGGCGAAGCCCTCCGTCTGGCCACATGCCCCCTTCATCCCCAATCCCCGGGAGCCGAATCCGCCGGAGTACATTCCGCCCAAGGATCCGCAGGAACAGGAACAGGAGGCCATCGAGGCGCAGGAGAGGGCCGAAAAGGCCCGGTCATTCTTGGAGGCCAGAAGCAGCGAAAAATAGTGAGATTGGGTGAAGATCAGGCATATTACATACTTTTCTTGGGAAATTATAAAAAAATTAAAATTAAATTAAAATAAATTAACAATCCAAAAAAAAAAAATTAATTAAATTAATCTTGTTCTTCTTAAATTAAAAATTCCTAAATTTTATTTAGATATTTTTCTTTTATTTATTTTGAAAAATTGTATTAAAGATATGCCAGGTTAAATGGTAATTTCAAGATGTTTGTGAAAACTTGGATATTTCTAGAACTATATACTTAATTCCTCCCTTGTTGATACAGTAGTCCTGGCTTAGCCCTACACTTTCGAGAGTATTTTCAAAATTCCGTAGACCTTAAAGCATGACTTTCTATCTGTGATTGACACACCTAGCGGAAGTGCAGAATGTGGGTCCATCTAATGACCCTGGGCTGTCTGTTGGCCCAGTTCGTCCTCGGGATTTCGGGGGAGTTCGAGGCGGTGAACTGCTCCCATCCCCTGGTCGAGCTCACGTCCTGCGGCAGGTTCAGCCCCAACGGGTGCTGTGCCAAGGGGTGCGTGAGGAACCTCCGGGGGCGGTGTGTCCAGGAGCAGTGCACCTCATCCTGGACCGCCTGGCTGCGCAAGCCGGTGACCATGAGCTGCTACTTCCACTGGTTCCTGCTGATCTTCGCCGGCATCATCACCGCCATCATGGTGGGCCTGGTGGTGTGCAACGTGGGCTTCGAGGTGAGGCGCTACCTGCGCCAGCGGAGCGTCGAGCGGTTCAGGCGCTTCAGGGACCTGAGCGGGGTCTCCATCGGATCCACTCAGTGCTAGGACACGTGTGAGAACCAGGATCTTGGGGATGAGGACGGAAGTGCCCGAGGGATTTGCCGTAATCTGCAATACATTAGCGGCAGCTTTGCTCTGGATTCCAATTCAATTCTTCGGGTATCCCGGGCAAAGCCATGTAAATTACGATTCGCCACCTCGGAAATCCTATTAGTAGTTAAAACCTGATTAGGAAATACTTGCGGCCGAGGTTCGGGCTCACATTGCCGAAAGCAAATAATAACACATGGCCTCGCATGCGAAATGCTTTGTGGCCAGGTGCCCTCCGGGGTGACACCTCCAGTCGAAGGTGGAGCTCGAATTTAGATGGCGATGGAGCGAGTCAAAGGTGCAATAACCCAACCGAACGGGCACATAAAACTAAATGGCTGCGGGTTGCGTCAGTCCTCCAGTCCTCCAGCCCCACGGACCCCGGCTCCTTGCTCCCGGAACTCAGTTGCTATTGCGGTGGAGATAACACCCATAAGGGTACAGCCAAGGACATGCGGAGAGCAGCGAAGAAAAACTATATGAGAAAGGGTTGGATTTATTTATTATGATAAAATTCAGTTTATAAAAGAAGAAATAAATTAATCAGGAAACTCAAAAAAATTCTTATTGAACTTTATAAAAAATACTATCTTAGAATCTGTTGATATAGATACATTTTTCTTATAAGGCAGGGGCAAATGTGTGTTAAGTACCTTCATTTCATTGCCTAAGTTTAAACTTATACCACTTTCTAGCAATTTCCCACTTCCGCTTGTATCTCTCAACCCCTGCTGTGTTCTCCGTGTGCAGATATAAATGTATATACTTTTGGTATAACTGAAAGTCAGTCAGGCATGCAGCCAAAGCTAAACGCGCTGCCGAGCGCGCAGAAAATGAAATGGAAAATATTGCCGGGAGCTGGTATCTGGGAGCTGCTGGCCGGGAAAAGGGAAAATAAAAAGGAAATAAACGAGCCAAAAGGAAAAGCTTTGCGAAAAGGTTGCCATGTGTGTGCCGGGGGTGGGGCTTGGGTCGGGCTCGGGATCGGGGGTCCTGGGTAGCAGATTTAGAGGTTGCTTATGTGTGATTTAGTGCAGCATGCGCGAATATGGCGGCGATAATTCTTTAAAAATTGGAAATTGTTTTCCAATCGATTTCGCATTTAGCCAAAAAGCACTCAACACAAAGACACAAAGGGGCAGGGCGCACGAGTGTCTTTTGTAAACTTGTGTAGTTGGTGGTTCGCCCTCGCATATGCCAGTATACAGATACAACCCGCACACGGATGTGTATTTATATTTGATAAAAATGTATGAAAAATACAATATTTCGTTATTTTTCACCTGGCTGCAGCTTTGAAAAGGATTTGGCAGCTGAAATCATGGATTTGGATTTGGCTTTGGCGTTGGCTTTCCTGTGTAGTTTGTTTATTTCCCTGGCTTGTCAAGTGAAAAGCGTTTGAATGGATTTCGGGGAAGGGTTTTCCTGCCATAAAATGCAGGAGCAATTAAGTTGGCTCACTTAGATTGCAAACTATGGAAAAAGATTCCTTTTTACAATGCGAAGATATTTTTAGGAGGTTTTTAGTTTTTATCAGATAACTTTTTTTGTTTTTTGAATAATTTGATTCCATTTCATACAAAAGACATATTTCAAAATGTGGCCGAGTAATTTTCACAGTGCACAAAGCTGAATCAGGGCTGGCTGACTCCTTTAACCACATCAACCGCCCGTCCTCTGGCAGCCAAGTTTATATAAAAGCGATTCTCATTTCTTGATGCTCGTAAGCAACCAAAACATTTGCCCTCATTGTGGGTCCTGTGAGTCCTGCACAAAGGACTACAATGGGCACAAAGGTTAGATACACACACACACTCAGCAGGGGCGTGTTTCGGTTTTTTTGGGGTGGACCCAAAGAGCAGCGCGGGAGTGGGCGATTCGTGACATATTTTATTTGCACAATGACAATACGAGTTACTCGGCAGGACAACGAGGGGCGGGGCGGGGCAGGACACCCGCAACCCGCCATTACACAAACACACCCTCGTCGCCCCCTCCCTGCCGCCCACTCCAGCCCACAATTACAGTTACAGCTGGGAAAGGGAAAGGAAAAGCGGAAAGGCGGGGGAAAACGGGGAAAACAGTAGCAGTAGCGCACAAAGTAGTAAAATAAGTGCAAAGGATAATGCGAATTGAAATGACAAAACCCGGAATAATCATTGGCTCCACACTCTCGAAGATACAGTGGGTGGGGTTTTCAGAGTGGTGGGTGTGGTTCCAGAATGTCGTCCCCTGATAAGGGGAAACCTTTTAGTGTTTTGCCGTCGGCTTTTGCCCAGCGCCTCTCACGCGTTTTATCAACACCAAGACTGCTCTATAAAAAGTTAGTATTGCAGATAAAACAAAAGTAAAGATTCGCGACAAAGTATATTAAACGGGAATTAAGTATGGGGTTTTGGTTCAGCTTTGTGCCATACATTGCCTCGGTTTTGCCTATAAAGAAACCTACTATCCTCAGAAAACTACCATATAACTCTTGTTTTTGACTATTTAATTTAAATAATTTCCAAAAGTGCAATTTCCCCTGCTTTTAAGTGTCCTAAAACCGACTCCTTTTGTTGCCAAGTCAATCAAATCGCGCGCATGACAATATTGTCAATTTTATTTGCCGCCATTTTTATTGCACTCTCGCTGCGATGCCCCTTCTGTTCGGGGACTATCCCATAATTTTCAGCTCCTTGGGCTCCATCTGTCTATTGCTTCTTCGCCCGGACTCGCGGCCCCAGGCCAGAGGCTCGTAAAATATTTTTATGTATTTTTTATTTACCCGGGCTGCCATGCCCAATACCCCAATATGAGCCGGGGCCAGGGGTCGGGGCTCAGGGCGGGAGCCGCTGCAATTGGTGGGCTGCCGCTCCTCCTGGCCGCTTTTAATGTGCGCCATTTTATTTGCCACAAAACCGACACACGGCACCATTAAAAAGCCATAAGCGTTGAGCCCCGGACCTCTTTGGCTGCTTCCTTGCGGATTTCTCCCTGGCCGGACCCGCGCTTAGACGTTATTAGAATTCACCACCTCCTGACCTTCTTCTGCTGGTCGGCCATAAACTGGGCAAACATTTTGATTACAATTTTTATGATTTTTAGGTCAAAATTTGGCATCATAAAACGGCCAACAAGTAAATTTGAAATGAATAAATAAAGGCCAGTCGAATATGAGACGAGTTTTATGGCCATCATTTTGTTTTCGCCCATAAATGGGGGTCAACCGGCAGCTGGGACACTTGTGCATTATTATCTTCGTTTTTGGGGCTGTTTATGGGGCGGACGAAACAATTATTTAGCTTTCCTTAGTTAATATTTCAGGCGCCATTTTAATGAGCCCCAAAGCTGCTGCAGTAAAGGCGGCTCAGAAATGGAAATTTAAATCGTCGGCGACTCATTAAGCCGAAAACCCTTTGTCTAAGCAGGTGCCATAGATACAGATACAGATACAGATGCAGCTACGTATCCTTGAAGGCGGGTAAAAGAGCTGACATATGGCCCAAGTGAAAGTCAGCGAAGGGGGGTAGCCGGGGAGTGGGCTGGGGCAAATCCGAACCCAAACTGTGTGCCTGGCAGATAAGAGCGTCGAAGATTTATTGCCAACGCAATGAGTTAAGAAAGACAAGTACCTAAGGGAAAAATACAGCAGCCAAGATGCAGAGCCCGCTGAAGACGATGATGAGTTTGTATGTTGCCAACAAAGAGCGGGCCAGCAGTAATAATGATGGAGCTGCCGCACACTGACAAAGTAAATGATGGGGAATCAGCCAGGAGGCGGGCTCCCAAGCGAAGCGGGCAGAACTCGCCTGGTTGCCCGACTGGTTCTCTGATTGTCTCTACACGGAGTGGCAAGGGGTTCCCAATGGTCGGGGCTGCTAGGGTACGGGGTTCCCAGGGGTGGGATAGGCAAATAATGGCTGACAGCATGCGTCGTGTCTTAAGACAGTTTCAAGATGGCGCTGCTTCGCGAGGGGTCTTGAGATGGAAAGAAAAACACGTTAAAAAAATAACACCTAACTAGAAAATGGACTCTGTCGTATAATGGTTGGTTTATTTTTATAGAAATATATCGATTACTGATGAGTTTTTATATTTCTTCACTTTCAGAACTGAGTTAAGTTAGTGAACATCCATAAAGATACTTTCGTTGGGAAGAACTAAGAGATATTCTGACACTATAGTAAGTAATTATTTGGTTGTTTCATCATTAACATATGGATTGATTTCTTCAGTAAACATTTAAAAAATAATTCAATTATTTAAGGCATTTTATTTTATTTTCCATGCTTTTTAGCAACACTTTTTTCGGTGTGACTCAGGCCGTTATCATCGCTGTTCTTCCCCACAGCCCATATAAATATATGTAGGATGTTGATTTTAATTGCGGCTCATCCATTATGCGGCCTGTTTGGGCTGCTCTGCCTGGCTGACGGCCTGAGCTTGATTAACAATAATTAGGCTCGGCATTAATTACGCCGAAAAGTTAATTACGCGAGTGTGCGTATGGCGATACAGCGAGTGCAGATAGGACCCGAAACTCTTAAATTTGCACAAATATCTTCCAGAGTCGAACCGAATTGAAAGCCATTCCGGAACGGAGACAATAATGGAGTTGCTAAAACAGCTGGAGCGCAACTTATTAACCCTTTGACGCCGCAGCGGGCTAAATCCACCCACGCACACGGGGCGCAATAAAATCAATCTTATTAAAACATTAACAGCGGGCAAAGGGGAATAAAATAAATCAAATGGTCGCCGGGTCGCAGTTTAGCCCCCCTTCGGCCTCGGCACCCCCTAAATGGATGCTTAACGCAGCGGGAAACCCCACTCCATCCCCGTCTTTCCCTTTCCGGGCACTTTATTAGCCGCCTTCAATCAAGGCGGGCAGCATATGAAATTCAAATTTGATGCCCGGGCACCGGGAGGAAAGCCACCCCTCGTCGCGGATGTCCTTTTATTATTATTTTTATTGTGCGGTGATTTTCCGGGGGTTGTCACTGGCGGGGTGCATATAAATGCGACATAATTTCCCTGTAATGAATAAATTGATGGATGGATCTTGGCACCAGGACCACCAAGTCCACCAGGTCCACCTTGGAATTCGGCACTTGCCCCGCTTCGGGGGAGGGGGAGGAAAAGCTGCTTTAAATTAAGTTCCCTTTCCCCGCCGAATCGGCATGTATTGCCCCACCCCGGCGGCTGTAAATTACAATTTGATTTTTTAATTTTTCCATTTCCCATCCCCGGCTTTCCCCGACTTTCCCCGGCCTTCCCCGCCTTCCCAGCGGGAAAAGCCATTCGTTATCCCAGCGGTTGACCGCAATTTGCCCTCGTAATTCATTACTGCGGCGTGTGGGTGCGTTTTTTCCATAATTTTTATTGTTCTTTTGATTCAATTTCTATAACTATAATATTAAGTGTACAATTATTAAATAGTTTATATTTATACGGGCTCTTTAGTGGGATATACATGGTGCACATACGGACAGTAGTGGTATATGCCATATGCGGATCTCTATACGACTAGACAACTCCTTAAAAACGGCTACGCTGATATATAGTTAGCTTTAGTTCGGTTTCCTTTCGGCCTATGCTGCTTTACAATCTGATACGTTTTGGTTTACATATACGATATATACGATGGGGAACTGAAGGTGGAACTAGGAGCGACTATATGTTCTTTGGGCTGGCTATTTGGCTGATTAGTTAGGGTTCCGCGCTTACACCTAGATATTTGCTTTTATTTACAAAAACACTTAGTTGCTGGCTTTCGGGGCGATCTCGAACGAAGGGCATTAATCTCAATGCAAATGAAACAGAGGGACCTCTCGCTGTGGTAAATTTAATTATTGTTCTTCAAAAAATTGTATCTTTGGATAGGGCTTCGTTCGCTAGTAGTATCCTTAGGTTAGGCAAACATCTAAAATTATTATGAATGCTTAGGGCTAGGCTGCCTTTAGTTTGACTTCTAGTCCTCTGCGAGTCAGAGCGCTCTTCAATCGATGACGTCCTCGTCGTCGTTCTCGTTGTTGTTGTTGTTGCTGCTGCTGTTGGCCAGCGGCGCCTCCAGGGGGGACTTGCTGCCGCCCTCCAGGCTGTGGTTGCCCTCCTCCGGGTGGCTGGAGGGGCCCAGGCCCAGGTCGGAGTGGTCGAGGAGGAGGCTGCCGCCGTTGTTGTGCTGCAGCATGTTGCCCGCGTGCTGTTGCATCCCGTTGGCGGCGTGGTGCACCCCCGATCCGCCCGAGAAGTGCTGCAAGTGGTGCTGGTGCTGGTTGAGCAGCGCACCCAGGGCGTTTTCTCAGACCACGTCCGTCACGCCCACGCCGGTGTACTGGCAGGCGGACAGGCCGGCGGAGTTGGAGCGGGAGACCGGGGAGGGGGCGGAGTAGGGGCTGCCGAAGCCGGCGGAGGCGTGCTGCTTGGCCTTCAGCCGCAGCGTGGCGATGCTCGAGCTCATGCTGCTGCTCATGCACGGCTCCGCCGCCGAGCGGTACATGTACGGGTTGGCGGGGGTGGTGTACGGGCAGGGGGCGCCCACCGCCCCCACGTTGCTGCTGTTGCTCAGCGAGGAGCCCATGGAGCCCGGCAGCATCGAGGCGTTGTTCATGCTCACCGCCACCCCGCTGGCCCCCGTGTTGAAGCAGTTCACCGAGTTCTGGTGGTGATTGCCGGCCACCATCGAGCCCAACGGGTTGACCGGCCACGGGAAGGGCTTGGTGCCCAGCGGCGAGGGCACCTTGGTCCAGTTGTTGTACGGGTACGAGCTGTACAGCGAGTCGTCCGCGAAGGGCTGCATGAACTGCGTCCCGAAGCCCGACTTGAAGTCCGCCGCCGCCACCGCCGCGTTCATGGCGTTGCGCTCCCGCTTGCGCCACTTGGCCCGCCGGTTCTTGAACCACACCTGGGGAGGAAAAGGGGAAGACTCATTAGTTTAAATGAAATTTATATATAATTAAAATAAAAAGATATCCACAAGCATGCGAAGTACCTATCCTAAGATAATCTTTATAATCATGGTTGTAACTTTAAGTAACAGATACAAACATTTTCAAATGAGTGTATCTTTTTATCTTTCAGATATAATAAGCAGCAAGTCACTCGTACTATTTTGCTTTATTTCTGCTATTATTTTTCGTTTTTTAAAACGAAAAGTTCCGAAACTAAAATCCCAGATCTAGCACTCTAACTCTTATTGCACATCGCGACTTATTCGCAGTTTTTAAGCCGCCGCGTCGGCCATTTTCTTTTTTAATTTATTACTTGAAAATTTATGTATCTCCCTGCCAGCGACGGCAAAGACGACGGCGACGGCAAAACCTTCCCCAAAAAGCGACCCCCGCAATACGCATGTGCAGTAATTATAAATATACAAATATATACATAAATACTGCCAGTCAGCCCGTGCCCGTGGCTGGCTGCCTTTTTTAATGGAGAGCTTTATATAAATAAACTCGGCTTGCCACCACCGAAAGCGCCGGAGGAAAGTTGCGAGGGCGCAAAAATAAATCAAAATTATTTTGCACACAGAAAGTGCCAGCGCAGAGGAAAGAAGATAAAAACAAAATGGCAACTTTGTAATTTATGGCTGAAGTTTGCACAGATACGGATGCCTTTGGGGGCAGACAAAGATACTCTTGCCCCGAGATACAGATACAAATGACAAAGAGCTGCGCAGACGTTGGCAGCATTCTGATGAGTTTCTTGCTCTCGAGCTCTCCTGCCTTAAGACACTTTCAAGATACAAATGTAGCCAGAAGCCCAGGCAAAGGTTCTCACAGATACAGATACTACTTGGCCAGGGCAATTAAAGCTGCAAATTCGATTTTCATGGCTTGTTGCCGCATTGCCACGTTGTCCCTAAATCAACGCGTTTCCAGTCAGCGGGGTTGCAGATTTATGGCCAATGCAGGCCTGCACCCCTCGCTGCCAACCGAATGTCCTACATGTCCTGCGACCTGTGTCCTGCGTTCTGCGTCCTGTGAACTCCCCAAGCCCCTGACTGCCGTGACTAAAGTCCGACACGCGCTGATCTATGCAAAAAGTGTTGGTTTTCGCCTGGGAAAACCCAAATTGAGACATTCCGAGCCGGTTAACAAGTGAAAAACTATGGCCGCGTGCCAGCAAGTCGATTTAGTGCGGCAATTGCCTTAATCTAATTAGTTGCGGCAGTTTATTGAAATCGCATGAGCTGGTTGGCAAGGAGGAAAGCGGACTGAATCGGAGGATATACGAAAGTGAGAGTCTTCCTTTTCCCAGGACCCTAAATCAAATCCCCTGCCTGCGCAATGTGTCAATTTGTCAAGGTACATCGCTCAGCCCCATCATCATCATCAGCAACGGCACCAGGAGCAGGAGCTCAAGGATCTCCTGCATCATCAAGGATGCAAAACTAACGTCATCGATCTCGTCAGCTGTCATTTTCACGTATCATTTAGCAAGTTGCCGAAGTTGCAAAAAACACAAAACCCAGGCGGACGGAAAAGTGGAAAATGCTGATGGCAAATTGATGTGCCTGCAGGAAAAAAGCGACAGCGAAAAGGAACAACTCTGCGCCAAAGTGAAAAAGTGAAATATGAGAGAGTGCAAAAAACAGCGCAATTTTCCACCCAACGGGTCAGGGTGCTGTGGAAAATCCTAATTGGTTTTGATGAAAGCATCAGTGACACTCGATGGCGAACTCCCGCAACGCTTCATCAGGTAAATTGTGGACCCAAAAAAACGGAGAATATGAGTGGCCAGAAAGTGGCCATGTGGCAGAAGTTAGGCCCTCATTTTTTGTGCGCCCCTCATGATTGATGGCTGCAAATTGCAGCTAAATACGTTTTTTATTTGCCGAATGGGAAATGTGAAATGGGCCGCGGCTCTTGTTTCCGGGGTTCTTCTCTGTGGATAGCTGCGCCCGCGTGAAAATCACCAGATAACATCGATACGTGAACTACTCCACGTAACTGTCAGTATGACCACGCAGATATATTGCCGTACTCACGGTTCCCGGTGCTAATTGCTCCGATGTCGGACTGCAGCTGCAGATATATACGAGCATATGTGGGCAAAAGCAGCCTAATCACGGCTATCACGGGAGTAAATAAAGTCAAAAGGTTGTCGTAGTTGGGTATTTGTTAAAAAATGCTGACTTAACTGAAAGGAATTACCCAACTGTTGGGTTCATATTTAAATCTTTTTCTTTAGAATATTATGAAATTTATTTTGTGAATTTTAATATTAGCAGAAAAATTCAATTAAATGTTAACCATAATGATTATCGAGTAATAATCATAATCTTCAGTGATCATCTTGATAATATTATATTTATACTCTAGCTTTAGATGGATATATATTTGTAAAACTGTATAGACAAAGCTGTAAGGCTTACAAAAAAGTCAAAGCCCGTTTATTTACTCCCCCACCCTTCAGATACATACTCCCCCACCTATCCGCCATTCGAACTGCAATCATCGCAGCACATTGTGGCTCCTTTGTGGCCACTCCCAATCGCTTTTTTATACACTTCCGGCGATTGGCAAATGCTGTTCCCGTTTCCGGGCCATTGGCGACACCTGACCATAAAAGAACTGGCAAAAACACTCGATGGCCGGATACAACCCCAGTGCCTCTGCTCCACTTCCATCGCCGGGCAGCGACAAATGCTTTTATGGGCCTTGTTTCGCCAGTCTTTGGCTGGTAATTGAATTAAAAAGTGAGTTCTATTTGACACATTAAAAAGCGAAAGAGAGAGCGGGCAGACAATGGGACAGACGGGGCGAACATATTGCCATAATTGCCGGCGCATGTAAATCCCCGGATTAGTAGCTATCAGGGCCGAAGATACAGGAACGGAAAACGAAACGGCAGCAGAAACAGAAGCATTCTCCCTTCAGACGGGCTGCTCTTTTTTGACAGTTTAAAGCCGGCCAGATTTATAAGGCCCATCCCGGCCGGAGTTGCACTGCCACTGCCCCGTAATCCTTTGTATATTTGATAAATTTTATTGCCTCCGCTATTACAATGGGCATCCGAGAAGTCAAAGTCAAATGTGAGCCGGGAGCCACCCCTGCGACACTCGCAAAGGCATGATCGCGATCATCATTAATTCGTGTGCGGTTTTCTAATTCATTAAACAACCCTCGGCGGCGATGACAAATAGTCCGGGCATTGTTTTGCATTTTCGGAGGGTGGAAAGGCCCCTGGAGAAGTGAGCAACCGTTTTGTCATCATCATATAATGGACCATAAAACAAACTGTATCAATATTTTATGCATTTAGCTGCTTTATGCGAGGAACACATGTTTAGATTGACACCGTTCCCGGCCTCTCCGCCTGTCCCCCCGCCTCCTGTCACTCTGGGCCGCAGCTAATTTCTTTATAAATGTCGTCAAGTGCGAGGGGATCCACCGAATTCCGGGCATATGCGAAGGTCCGGGGAAATTTGCATAGGAAAACCATGAAGACTCGCCCTTTCTCGCAGATGTTCTCCTCGCCGGACCCATTAAACCCATCCACTTCTAGCTGTACAATTAATGCCACGCTGATGTCGCCATACGTCCAATGACAATGATCGCAGCCCGATCACCATCAGCAATCATAGCCGATCATCGATCACGGGTCTATCATATCTCCGCCTGTCTGCTGAGCTGATTGTCTTCCCTCCTGTCGGCGCATGGAAATGGAAGTGCGAGTGGGAACGGGAACGGGAATGGGAATAGACACAGATACACGATATCTTCGATATCAGGAGAGTATTTGTCGCGCTGGCGCCACAACTCCAATTGTTTGCCCAACTAACTATCGTGTTTACAAACAATTACAACTGTTGTGTGGCCAAGATATCTTGGACAACTCCAGGCCCTGTTGTTGGCCCTTCTTCCACATTACGCACAGTCGATCAAGGAATATGGGTTCTGAATCTAGGGTTTACCCAAGGTATTTGTAGTTCTTTCAAAAGATATTTGAACTAAGAGATCGGATGTAGCAAATAGTTTGTTAATAATATAAACTACACCAGTAATTGATATACATTTTGTTATGATTATATTGAAGTTTTATCTTATGACCAGAATACTGTTAGATACAATATACCCCGCGCAGTGCAATGTATCTCGGACACGGACAAATGCCGGGCCCTGTCAATAGAACGGATATTGAGCAAACACTCCGATGCAGCGCAGTGCAGTTGAGGTCGTTCGATAAGCCCGCGGTTTACAAACAGCAAATGCTGCAAACGCTGCCAACTGCAGTTTTAGCTGCGTCAATTTATGGCAACACCCTGCCTCCCCTGGCCCGCTGGCCCCCAGGGCCGCCCATAAATCGCCGCTGGCGCAGGGAAATCGGCCCTGCCTTCCGGACGAATATTGGCCATATTGGCCCTGCTCCCCGCCCCGTATTGGTTTAAGCCAACGCCAAACGAGGCGACATATTTACGAGTCTGTGCGGCTGCACTGCGGTCGCGACTCCTGCGGTCCGTAATATAATTGGGGCCGGAGTCCGGAGTCCGGACTAACGGACTATAATGGCGGCATAATGTGGCCGGAATGCCAGGACCGCCGTCGTTTGTTTGCCGTTTGCGGCTTGGTTGGCAATTAATTCGAGCATCAGCGCGGTAATGTCGGTGAAAAGTACGCGGGATAGGGCAAGTTTTTCCCCACATAATACAAACACTTTACTCTAAGTTTCCCAAAAAATTCCTATTAAAACCTCTTTTCCTTTGCTCTTTGGATGTCAAAATAAACCCAACTCAAGGTCTTAAGTCTTTGAAATATAGGTACTCACCCTGACGCGAGCCTCTGTAAGATTGGTCCACATGGCGATCTCCTCGCGGGTGGACATGTCCGGGTATCTGTTCCGGCTGAAGGTGTGCTCCAGCTCCTGCAGCTGCTGCGACGTGAAGTGCGTCCTCTGGCGCCGCTGCCTCTTGTTCTTCTTGTCGTTCTTGGGCTCCTCGCCGCTGGTGGTCATCGGCTCATCGTGGCCCGAGCTTGATATGTTCTCTGTCTTGATCGTGGTCTCGTTCACACTGCGATTGCCTGCGAGAGGAAACGTGTATTTATTGTTAAAGATTATCAATGATTGGATGAATCAGAAGTTTAGAGGGTAGAGTCGGTCCCCCACAGTTGCAGTTGCTAGGCTGTTCCTTACCCCATTTCTGGGCCTACCAGTCGACAGTTCGATAGGGAAAGGTCTCCCGAGCGGCTTCTGGCTTCTGGCGTCATCGGAGCACCGTTACTAATTGCCATGCAACCTTCAGGCGTCGCCAGCAAACACCCCACTGCCAACCACCCACCTCCCCAGGGGAACTTCAAAGAGGAGCCGCCGGCAAACAGATTTATAACCAGTTAATGTATGTTCCCGAATGTCATCGATCATGCGGCGTGCTTTTTGTGTTTTTTCTGTTCTGTGTGTCGTAGGGCCCGGAAAGCGAGCCCAAATCGAAACCGTAACTGCCGAAAACTTAATCAAATAAACTAAATTACTGCCCCTGTGAAATATCATTTTCGTTCGGCTCCATTCTCACTTTTTTCGGCCTTCTGTCGTCGTGAGGTCGCAAATCAAAGGCAGTCTAATCGAAAACTAAACGGACCCGGCCGAGTAAGTTTCGCCGACAAAGGTGGAATCGTTGGCCACGCTTTCCGAAATTATTATAAATTATGTTCCTTATCGATGGGGCTCCGGAGATAACGGATACGGTCTGGGAATAGTGTGTTTTCGGGTGGCACTGGACTCCAGCTGGGAGAGGGGGTTACGGACGCTCCTACTCACCATCTTTGCGATCCCGACTCCGGTTCGATAACGTGGATGTCGATGACGTCTGAAAGTTGTTCAAGTGGGTGCTATCCAAACTATTCGCTACGGCGGTCATGGAGCTATGACTATCACGGAAATCGCCGGTTTCGGCCCAAACTGAAAAGAACAAGCCAGCGCAGGCAAGAGAAAATTACAAAAAAATTTATGTTTTAACCAGGGTTTGTTCAAGAGCCCAAAGGTATATATTGCTATATGTATTCCCCTTAAAAACTGCACTTATCTATTTACTAAGAGACTCAAAAATCATGATGCAAAAGGTATGCAAGTATCGCAGTGCTTAAAGACATTTCCCATCTGTGAAAAGACTCAAGTCAGTGTAAAGCTTTCCCCAGGCCTCAGTATCCTAGAGAAGCAAGGAGGCGCCGTAAAAGAGCTCATAAAAGGATTTATGGCACCGCCGCCCTTAATGGGCTCTTGGTTAGCCCGATTAAAAAGCGGATTGCTGCTGGAGGAGGCCAACATAATGGTCTCCAGGGTCGGGATTGTAAAAACTTCAGTTCGTGCTGAAAGTGTTGCCAGGGGAAAGTTAATCGAGGGAATCGCCCTGGACTCCTGGCCCCATAAATCTTGCGGCGCCCAATGAGTCAAGTAATTTGCTGCCCCGCCACATAATAATTGCCGCAGTTAGTCACGCCTATTTCTATATTAATTAGTCATTGACAAGATTCCCCGCCCGAAAGCCCATTTCGTCACAGATTTATGGCCGTGGCAATTGATTTCTGGGGGTTTTCCTGCTTTCCCCAGAAGGCAGAAGGTGTGCACCCATATGGTCCCGAGGTCCCTGGGTCCCGGCTTCCTCCTAAATCTTCTCGGCCACTTCCTTTGCATACCACCAGTAATTTATGGCCTTCTCACATGCTGTCACTTTAATGTGGTTTTTAAAGTGAGCAAACACCCGCGGCGACATTTGAAACAATTAGCCTGCTCCTTTCCGGAGCGGGGGTTGCGGGGGCTTGGGTACCCCTAGGAGCCACAGATGTCACCCCCTTGGAGGTGGCCCATGGCTCAATTAGTTTATTGCCAGTTGCATAATTTACGCCGACGACAACAGCCTCACATGCCGTTGGAAATTCAGATTTCCCCGTGAAAGTATTTTTATGGACCCTAATGAGTGCGTTTCAGGGTAATTAAAATTTCATTGCTTTATTATGAGCGCCGCGGAAGCTGAGTGGAAATTTTCTAAACAAACAACCTGGCCATGTAAGCGGACAAGTTAATTTTAAATACTATTGTTTTGTCACTATTGATTAGGTAACTGGTTTTTTAACTATCAGATGCTTATCTTGATAGCCAAAAAAGATAGAATATTTTGTATTTTTTTACTCTTAGAATTAGGGAAGACCTCTAATTTGATAATACATATTATCCATTATACCTTTCCCCTTGTTAGCCATATGAGATGACACTTCCCGCACCAGTTCCACTGCATCCCCGATTCCGCTTTCATTTTTTAGTGAACGCCTCATTGCAACCTCTGGTTTCGAAGACACAGCTGAATGATTCTTAATAGACGGCCATAGCTGCTCCCATTCCCAAATCCGATTTCCGACCTGAGCTAAATGGGTCGTCATCGCCCATTCTTCGTATCGTAAAAATACTTTCCCAACGACACGCTCTAAAAACACAGAAGCGGAGAAAAAATACGGAGAATTCGAAAAAACGCAGCGAAAATCACGTAGCAAGGCGATTTTTATTTGTGTAAATATTTCCCGAGCATTTTGGCCAGCGACTAATTTGAGTTTGAATTCGGATTTTCCCGCTGTTTTGTTTTCCCGCCGCCTGACAGGTCGTTGGAAAAATCGTCGTCGTCTGTCAGCCGGCGGTGACATTTGCCGGCCAGTTGTCGCCCGAGTTTTACAATGTTTTCAAGGCTTTCGAGTGGGTATCGAGTTTGGATGAGTGGCAAGTGTCAATAGAGGTGGGCGTTGCTTGTCGGGGCGTTTTGCACATGTCAAGCAAGAGGTTTGTGGCGACAAGTGTCGGCGTCACTTTCGCCTTCTGAATGTTTGGTTTTCCTATTTTCTGATGTTCGGATTTTCCAATCTCCCAGTGGGCGGCCATTTTGCAGTGGCATTTAGCCGCTGTGCAAACAAATGAGCGATGGTAAACCTATTTGACTTGGCGACTATTGTGATGAGCCCAAACAAAAGTCAAAGGCAAACACTCCCCGAGGGGCGTTCTCAATTAATCAAGCGAGGGTTGCCCGAATGAAACTGCACAAAAATTCGAAAATGATTCGGATTTTCTTTTTTCTCCTCCAAGCACCCGAGCATCCTGCTCCCATACGGCAAACGCCTCGTTCATAGACAGATTTCCACATAAAAACTTTTGACACACGACACGGCAGCCGGAGCAATAAATTATCCAGAGCAGGCGACGCAGACTGTCACAGGAGGAAACTCGCCAGACCAAAACAAACAGAAACAAAAATGAAAATAAAGGACGAGCCAACAAAGGAAAAGGGAGGAAAACGGTTAAGGGAAAATGTCAGGCTAAGCAACGTTTAGTTGGTGACCAAAAACAAACGATTAATGTGACAGTTGAGAGGGGATTGGTTTCGGGATTGGAATTGAGATTGGATTTGGAAATGGAAATGGGTCCCGAGGACCGAGAGTTGCTTCCGCTGTAAACCACTGGCCGGGCCACCAAAGGGTTAACCACTCCTCGCCGCAAATGAAAATATTTTCCAATTTCATGCCACATTTGCTGCCGAGGTGTTGATGTCCGTGGAAATTGCGGCCATATGCCGCAAAACAAGAAACCACAAGCCACCCCTGCTGCAAATTAGCCTAATTCGGAGTCATGAAAATTAGACAACGGCCGTGCAGTTAATTTTTACGTCTCGCAGGACTAATCCTTTGGTCGAGACAATGTCCTTCGACCATGTGTTATGGCCCCATAATGAGCTCCGGGCACTTGACCAACCGGAGCAGAGCCGCATAAAAATCTGGGAAATCACATTGACATGTCGCAAGTATAAAGAGCAACCCTTGGCCAAACGACCACACCCGTAGCCGGCGAGTCGCAGCCAAAAACCCGGACTCATTAGTTCAGACTGCAGATAAGACAAAAGGCAGAAGGACCTCCAGCGCCAGCCCCCCCGAAAAAAGGGCGTTGTGTTTTTCTGTCCAGACTAGATTTTCCCCTTGTAGTTTTCCACTGCAACGAGTTTGGCCAGTAATTTGCCCGACTGTCAGCTCGAATTCCATTCCTGCCATTGGGTCAGCCAGCAAAAAGCTGGCCAAAGGACCCGGCCCACGGAGTCCTGCGAGTCCCGTCCGCCGGACAAGTTTGTTTCCTCAGATAATCTCTAATGCGACATTTTTACGAAATTGCACGACGCCCGGATAATGAGAAAAGAGGCGGAAAAGCGGACGGAGAGTCAAGTTTTCCCGGCGAACGAACTTCTGCAACGAGGTAATTGCTTACAGGAAGTGGGGAGCGCCGGCCCTGGGGCTGGTGATTGAGGGTTGTGGATTGCGGGTTCTGTGGCTGGTTGCCATAATGACATTATAATTTATATAAACGAAATCAGTGCCAGCGAGGAGGAAGCGCAGAGATAGAGCTGTGCAGATGGATTGATAAATGGCAGCTTCTGCGGTAGTTACAGGCTTCCGCAGAGCACAGTGGGGCAGAACGACAACGACATAAATGTTACCTAGACTTTTAAATACTATAAAATGATTGTAAGAATCACAGAAGATACAAATGTTACCTAGAAGGTAACTTTAATTTTAATATTTTAAAATGGAACATCTACCGAGAATTTCATCAGTAATAGTTAGGTTGTGAAGCAATCACAGTAAACCACTGTGCGGTCAAGTGCAATTCATGTGGCACCAGGGTGCATTGCCAATTCGAGTGCGATCCCTGTTCTTGCCGGAACCCATGACATATGTGAGCAATTTCGCAGAGATTTGCGGGCAATGCACTGTCGCAGGCCGCAGGATGTGGCGTCCTTTAAGGCTTTAAGGAGCCGAGCGAAAATCGATAAAAAGTATTTATATTCATAAAGACCGGGCCTGACAAACACGGGTGTTGGTGCGGAATTTAAAGTAGCCCGGGTCCTGGCGGACCCCGCCCCACGGAGCCAGTGTGTATCCCCTGGATATCTGCGTCTGGGGTTTTGTTTATGTTCTTCTGTTGTGCTCTGTGTTTTTGGGCTTTGTTTTTCCAGAGCCCGGCTAGCTGCACGTGCCATTAACACTTGCCGGGCCGAAAGACGGGCCCGCACATCTAGGCATTCGTGTAAACACAACAGATAACAGCACGATTTCACCAGAAAGCCGAACTGAGGCGGGGTGGAACCCTGGTAATTTCATAATTTTATCAACGGCATCAGCCACAAACATTGTCATGGGCAAATAGTTCTCATCTCATCGCAAGTATCTGTATCTGCGGCTGTGGCAACGACTTGGCAAACAAGCTAAGGACTGGCTGGCCATAAAAAATGGAAACAAAAAGAAATAGGAATAGAAACAACATTCCACTATTTGCCGAGCAACCAAAAACGAAATGTAAACTGCTCTGATTTGGTTTCCAGATTCAGATTCGGTTTCGGTTTCGTTTCGGGTTCTGTTTGGTTTGCCAGGGGCAAACAGGCGATGCCGGTGGATATGTGTTGATTCAGTCCCCGATGCAGCGAGATAATTCCCTAATTGCCGCGATGGTGAAATATGAAATGCACACCGGAGAGTCGAAGGGACAAGGTCGGCTCCGCCAGCTGCTGACAACATAATTCAGAGACAATCCGCAGCCATTAAAGAGTTACGTTGGCGACCGTAAAGACTCGGCTCCGTCGTCTAAATTAGTGTAAAACGTGAACTTGAAATCCTTTGAGCACCGCCAGCGAAACAAAAACACGCACCGAAGCCATAAAATGATCTACCAAAAATAAAACGAAGAGTCGACTCGAAACTAAGAGCTGGAACACGGCCCATAAAAAAGTGCAATCGTAAAAAATTATTACCCCTGGCGTACAAATAAAAACACACATAAATAAATACCTATAAAAGAATGGGTTGTGGGTGTTTCGGGCGCGGTCTCTGTTTGTGTGCTGACCATTAAATTGGCCAATAATTGAAAATCCGATTGCAGCACTGCAGTTCTGGAGTCTGATGGAAATCCTGCCGCAGCAGGAGCAGAATCACGTTGCGTGGCCATTATTTAAACAAGAGCGTAAACAATAACGACAACAAGGGGAAAATCGGGAAACCCGGGCCTGGGCAGGGGCAGCCGGCGGACAGGAGTGGAAATTTGTGGCTCCGAGCTGTTAACGTGGCCCGCACCTGCAGCCCCGAGTACCAGTATCTACGTGTTTGTACGGGTGTCAAAGGATAACTGCAGTCGTGCATATTTTAAATGCTCGCCATTTCTGTGCTAAATTGTTTTGGCACGCAAATAAATGGCAGGACATCTGTGGCCGTGGGTTCGCCCAGGTTCAGTGCGGTTCACCCTGGTTCTTTTCGGGAGTTCTGGGTGCTCTGGGCATTTCGGGATGCAGACAAGTGCAAAGTTTGCGGGCTGTTAACCCCGGAGGGGCAGAGTTCAGCTGACAGGGCGACAGCCAACAAATCTCTAGGCGAGGGCAGACAAATCTCCTATGAAAATGGAAATTTTTGGAGGTGGTTTCGCTCAGGGAAGAGCTGAAGTTTCCTGGAACTTCAGCATAATGTTTTTCATAGGTTTTGTACATTTCCGGACGGTTTTCCCAATGTTCAAGTGCAAATAAAATAAAAAATTCTATATAAATTCTATTTAATATCAAAGCAATGTGTATTAATATTCAATTAGTTTTAGTTATCTGAAATGTATCGTCTTTGAAGGATATTTTCTGAATACTACAATGAATTTCTTCAGGAAGATCTTACATTCCGCCACCTCATAATAATCATTGCCCAACAGGTTCCCTGCCCATCTGGAGTGGCCTGACCTTCTCCCAAAATCTTCCCCAGAACCAATTGAGTTGTCATATTGGCCACTTGAAGCCGTGGCACTGCTCACTTGGTGCCTCACATATTCCAGTTCCGAGTCGACATCCTCGTCCTCCGAGTCCAAATTCCCATAACAATTAGAGCAATCGGAACAACAAACACTTGACTACAATGCACATATCGGGTTTCCCAGTTGCCGAGGGGAGAACTCCAGGGAGAAGTGAGCAGGGTAGCGCGCTGCTTTCGGCACTACGCCAGAAGGGTGCTCAATTAGCCGTGACATGCGCACAAAATTGAAATTTGTTTAGATGTATCTCATCCCGAGTCCTCCGTTTTTTTGGGTGCTCCCTTTGTAACGCTTTTGTGGAGATTATGCGCTAATGATTGCACAATGAT
Organism: Drosophila biarmipes; assembly: GCF_025231255.1. Lineage (NCBI taxonomy): Eukaryota > Metazoa > Arthropoda > Insecta > Diptera > Drosophilidae > Drosophila > Drosophila biarmipes. The sequence goes on along the minus strand of NC_066616.1, from coordinate 32,274,268 downwards.
TATGAATATGCATGAGGGGAGTGGAAGGGCGGCTCGGAGCGACAAGTGGCCCGGGGAAAGGGAACGGGCTTTTGGCACGGAGCGTGAATGATGGCCAAAACGAATCGCATATTGAAATGACAACAGCTGCGGCTGACAGAGGGAACAAAATGTATCTGTAGAGCAGAGGCCCACAAAAGTGCCATGAATAGCAATGAGAATGCGGACACTTGTTGATGGCTCGGATCGAAGGGGATCTGCTCGGCCGGGCCCCACGAAAGTTCTCTTCTAGACTGCCCTGAGTTATGAGCCCACTAATTAGCTGTCAATGCGCGAGATGCCCCTCACAAATTTCACTACAAATTGCCCCCGAAATTGTCTCAGTTGGGGCTATTGAAGGGAAAACGGTTCTGGGCCCGGGAGCGTCTTCCTATAAGGGGAACTGATCAAAAGGCAATCTATGCTCTAAATAGTTCTGCCTTTTGGCGCATAATCTAGGAATGCGGTTCATGGATATTAAATAAATCACACTTTTTTATTGAAGATAGTATTCGATAAGCAAAGGTGGGTCCTAATAATTCTTATGATCTTCATTGTCAAAGTAACTTTGAAGATTTTTTATTTTGAATACCATATACATATTTTCTTCTTGCTCATTTCTTCCTTCATAATCTAAACTTTCACATTTGTTTCCCCATTTTATAAGTAATGTCCCCAAGCTAGCCATAATATTTTCCCAACTATTTTCCCTGAACTCCATCGATCCCCTGCATTATTCGATACTTACTTCTGAGTTTCTCGAGCGGCTCGTGCTTGGGCGTGTGTGGCGGCACCACCGCGTGGTGCGGGTGCTGGGAGTAGCCTCCGACCAGGTCCTGGCCTGCGGAGTGGTGCAGGTGGCTCAGGCTGCTGATGGGCATCAGGCTCGAGATGGCGGGTGAGATGCTGACCGACGAGCTGGAGTCGTGCAGGCTGTGGTGGCTGTGCAGGTGCTCCGTGCCGGAAGTGCTGCTCCCGCCCCCGTTCACAGTGGAGCTCCCGGTGCTGCCGCTGCTCAGGGCCGTGCTGGTGGTGGTGGCGCTCTCCGCCGATCCGGCGGATCCTGCTCCGTTGGCCGTCCCGGCACTCACCAGGTCCTGCAGACACAGGCCCGTGGACTCGGCGGACATGGCCTCCAAGCCGTTGAGCGCTCCACTGACCACTCCCCCTCCGCCGTTGGTCAGGCCACCCGGTCCCAGGGCCGTGGCCGAGCTGGTGACCACGCCCACTCCCAGACCGCCGCCCCCGCCGCAACCGCCGACGGCGGAGGAGCGGTCCATGCCGAGATACGTGGGGAAAATGGTGGAGAAGCTCTGCTGCTGGTGGTGGTGGTGGTGCAGCGCCGACTGCTGGTGCGCCGGGTGGGCGGGGTGCGCGGGGTGCAGCGGCGGCAGGTGGTGGTCCCTCCCCGTGAACTTCGTCGTGACGACGTCCTTGAAGTGCTGCAGGAAAGTCGTCGTCTTGAGGCCGGTATCTTCCAACTGTGGTGAGAGCAAATCCAAGATGCAGCCGTTGCGAGAGCCCGAAAAGCTGGGGAAGAAGGGGGTGAATCATTATTACTTATTTTTGATAATTAGTTTCCTTGTAGATTTTTATAAATTCCATTAAAATGTAAGTTCCTGCAATGCATTTCACAGTTACTACCATAAAGAAATTAGCAACTTCCCTTACTTGTGATGAAATACTACACAAATATAATAAAACACAGATGCGATAATTTTTTTCCTTATTGTATAAGGTTGTAGAAGCACAAATTCTTATAAATATGCACACTTAAAAATACAACTACCTTTTCTAAGCAGCTGGTGTTTCTCTAAAATAGATTCCCTGATAGTTGCAAGAGGTTTGGCCCACACAAATGTTACTCATATCGAGTCCATTACCCAGACTTAATTATCGTGGGGCTACCTGTAGGCAAATCAACTGGTGGAACTTTTTATCGCCTCAACGCGAAGGCAAACAAGGGCTTAACCCAAACACCAGCCGAATGGCAAGTTAACACCAAACACGTCAAGGGGTTAATACCACGGATGCTGGAGCCGCCGGCGAATGGAGTGGTGGTTCGCTGGGCGTCGTAAATTGTGGGGATGGCACTCGGGGACCGCGGGATCGCGGCTCGGGGGGATCGGGCCCGCGGGCTGACAACCACCTACGCCGCTATCAGCTATCAGCAGGCCGGAGAAGAGGGCCCCCGAGTGATAACGGCCTTATCGATGTAAAATATTTACATTTCTGCGAGCATTTCTCCGCGCAATGATTGCCACTATTGCACGTACCCGGCCGATTTTGGCGAATCGAAATTAGGAAAGGTGAAATGGACGGAATGCCTCTCTGACAGCCGCTGGAGCGATAAACCGTGTCATGGGCCGTGGGGCTCCAATAAATTCGTTAAAAATAAAAAACAGCCCACTGACAGTAGCACGAAAATAGCCATAAACGATCGTAAATCAATTAGCGAAAGGGAGGAGGGAGGAGCCCGCTCCAGGCTCCCAGGCCCCTGGCCCCTGGCCCGATATCGGGGAATACGTTATATGTTCGCAGCGCTATATGTGCGGCCCGCTATCTGAGCAAACGAAACGAAGCGTTGCAATAAATGGTTATCTAATCGCAATCACAACAAACTACGGGCATTCAAAGGCATTCTCACTCGGAACGAGAACGAATTTCATAAATCCAGCGGCAGCATAAATTCGCAGTCGAAGTGAATTTAATTAAATTAATTGGAATGCCTTGGCTTGAGTTGTCACTTTCGATTTCGAGCGATAATGCCGCTTGATCTCCACCTGATCCCCAGTGGATTAGTGCGGCTGTAACATTAAATCCATTTGCGGTTGTTCAACAACAATAATAGCCGCCTTCCGTGGTAAACATAATTTCACTTGAAGCCAATTTATGGGCCACACATTTGATGGGTCGGCCGTCAGGCGGCCGTTGAAATGAAAAGTTTCTGCATTTATTGCCGTGATGGGTATTTATAACACTGTTATTTGCCCTGTTATTTGCTGCTTTGCCGCAGTTGTCTCAATTTCTGGCTAAATTATCTGCCGCAGCGTCTAATAAATAATTCGGTTGCCAGTTTGCCAGATTGCCAGATTGCCAGCTTGCCAGTTCAAAGTGCCAGCCATTGTTCCATTCCCCGAGCAGAATATTCGGCGCTCTATTTAGTGTGTTTTTCTGCCTTTCTGCCGCGTCATTTTATTTCAAAAGTGAGAATTTATTTACATAATGATTCCCTAAGACAAAGAACGCCAGAATTATTTTATGCCACTTTATGGCCGCGGAGATCTCGTGGGTTTACGGCTTCTTCGGTGCCTCGTCGCGAAGGTGGCAAGATTCCGATGTTGTGCCAAGGCTTTCCACATGTTTTCCTTTCTATTTAATTTTATTATTTTATTCAAATTCGAGTTTAGCGGCTGGCCAGAGATCCGAATGCGAGCATTGTGTACTTAGGTTTTTTCCATGCCTTGTTTGCTAATTGTTTAGGTGACGTCAATGAGCCGAGGCGGCGCTACTTGGCCGGGCTCTCCTCCAAATTTTTTGGCAGTACTACGGAGCACTGGCCCAGAAGCCCAGAGGCCCCCTTACGAGATGGCCGAGATCGAGATCCGCCTTTATGGCCGCAATCCGGGTCTCACTTCGCCGTGATTTATGCGCGGCGTGAGAGTCCGCCGTAAACTTAATTCGTTGACCAACAGCCGCTTTATTGGCGGGGCTCTCTGGCTCCTCAATGGGCACCCGAACCCGGCTGATCTTCCCTGGAAAGCTAGAGTGTTTCCCCTAGCATCAGCCGAATTGACATTGTCATTACGGAGCGATTAAGTTCCCAGGAAGGTGTTTACCGGGCAACTTCTGTTTGCGGCGACCTAACACGTACGATTAGTCCTAATTCGGGCAGCTTTACTTTCGTTTTTAAAAGTCGGAACTGTCTCTTAGTCAAGGTCTATGTTTCTAAGATTCTAGAAATGTTATATATATCCTGTAGATATTTAATTTCAAAGCATTATCAAACAATAACTAAAATCTATATCAATGTTTTTCTGAGAAATCCCATTTTATTTATGTATACTTTTCTACGCAATTTATTATGTTCCTTGTTTAAGAATGCATAGCATAAACTATACATCTTTAATCTTATTCATGATTTAATATGCTTAGCAAGTCTGTTTTTTATAGGTATGCTTGAGGTCTTCATGCACTGAGTTAAGATGATACATTTTATAAGTCAGCTTAAGTTATAAATGCTACTGTTTGCCCCTCTTTTGTCTAAGATTTTTTCAAGTAAAGTTGAAACAAAGTTCATGAAGTCAAAACTCACCTCTGAATGTTGGGACAGGAATTCAAGTTAATCCACTAGGTGGTGGGAACGAACTTCCGTCGGTTCCGCTGGTTCCGTCGATCCGGAATGGGTGTCTCAAAGGCGAACTTTGATGGCTCTTCTTGGGGGCAAATGTCGTGGGCCCGTCAGTAAATCAGATGGCCAGCATTTCAATGGGAGATCTGGGAAAATCTCCGAAAATCTTTCGGATGTTTCGCGTGGGCAGCGTGGCTATAAATCTCGGGGATCTCGGTAGGTGCTATTGTCGTTGCAACAGATTGCTAATCAAATGCGAAGCGGCATTTAATGGAGCCGCTCTAGCCGTAAAAACAGTTTTCGCACACGCGCTGCTGACGTCGGCAGATCAAACAATGAAAATCACAGTGATTATGTTAGTGATTAATTTTAAGTAACTCGGGGATATGTTTTTAATCTCGCTGCCGTTTCCACAAAGCACACACACGCGCACACAGTCTCACTCGCGAAGCACCTTCTGTGATATGATTTCGATTCAATTCGGCGGCTCAGTGCGATACGATGTGATTTGATTGGCAAATCCTGCGGATTTAAGTGTTCTAATAATTTAATCCGCGGCGTAATTAGGCTAAGTATCTATGGCACTCGAATCTCTGGTGCTGGTGGCCCTAGACCTGCTGTTGTATCTGTGTATCTGGTATCACAACGGAGGCGACGCGTCTGCATCCGTAACAGGACGTAGCTGGATTGAAAACGAATTCGGAAAAGTATCTGTTGGATGCGTGTTCCACGGGGTGTCGCCACACAGCGAGTGCGTCTGGGTGGTTGGGGTGCCCTGAGGCGAGCGGGGTGGATGGGCCAGTGCTAACGGTGAACGTGGTGCTGGCGACGAGAACTCGCGGCTACTGAACGCAATACGCCGGAATGTCGAGCGCAAGAGCCCCGTGCGCCCGGGCGCTATCTTATCTCTCTTTTTTTCCCCGTGCGCCCGGCGAGAGGGTGTGAGGGAGATGGTCTGCTGTCCGGCGAGTAGCGAGTGCCGCCTGGCTCTCCGAGTGCGAGCGAGAGGCGCGCTGCCATGGGCGCCGGGAGGCCACACCCCCAAAGTCGCTGCGCTCGCTCTCTCTCACTCACACCCCCGTGTTTGCACTGCGCCATTGCTGTGCTCTCCCTCTCTCGCCCACTCGCCCTCTACCTCTCTCGCTCCGCGGCCGCACATTATTATTTGGCTGCTCTCGAGGGTTTGATTTGTACTTTCGGGCTTCGGGGTTTCGGGGCTGCGAGTCCTTTGCGAGAACCCCCTTTGAAGAGCCCCTCGGAGGACGTCGCCGCCCCGCGCCCCTGGACAATTGCTACGTGCTGTGCTCATAATAATAAGGCTACTTCTGCCCACTTTTGAGGGCTGGCTGTCTTTTTACTGGGTGTCAAGGGCGTTTTGTTATCCCATTATTCTGCGTTAGCCCGCCATTGTTGTTCCTGTTTAACCCCTGAGCCCGAGCCCCTCGCAAATAAATAAATAACTGCTCCTTTTGACGTATCCTTGCGTTCGCATTCGGGTCTCCTCCCCCGGAACTTCCCCCTTTTTGATTTGTTCGCCCGGCAGGAAGTACAGAATACAGCGACAGCCACAGCCGCAGATACAGATACGGATACAAACGCAGATACAGATACAGGGGCACTTTCAAAGGAAGCCAAACAGAAACAACGGAAGGCAGGCAGAATTTATTTAAATTCACAACAGCTTCTGTGCAGTTCATAATTTTCGTTTTTATTTCGCATTTGCCCGCCTTCCCCGGCAGTTTCATCTTCTGCCTCGAGTGGTGGAAGGGGTTCGGGTGGGGGAGAAAGGGGGAAGCTGGGGGAAAGGGTCTGCGGAGACGAGCCAGCGGATGTAAATGATGCTGGCTTTACGGCCTTATGTTCCACAACTGATGCGCCAGTCAGCTAATCAGAGATAATTTCCAATGGTCAAGCAAGTCATAACCCATAGGTTATAGGATTCCCGGAAGTTGACTGTATTATATGTCAAGGAAGTGGAGAACCAACAGCCCTTGAATAACTCAGTTAAACTTAGATTTCGTGTTAGAAAAAAGCAAAATAAGCACATGAAGGTTGTCCCCATTCATAAGAAGTATATATCTAAAATTTCGATCTACAAAGTAATTCTTTTTTAGGCAACCTATAGCACTATATTATCTGAGAATTCCGTACCCCCTCAGAACGTGCGACTGGCATAACCCAGATTGCAGATAGACTTCACCTCTAATCGCCTTGAGCGGAGGCCCTCGAAGCACTAAAGCCACTCGAGTTGCTCAGACCTTCTCGAGTTGCTGCCGCCTTTGAACTCACCGTCAAACACTCGCTGGGTTACATAAGTGGGGAAACAGGGTCGGAAGGGCGGTTCGGCACCTGGCACTCCAGCGATCCACCCACTCAGAGGGAGTATCTCACCTGGGTGACGATACAGTCCGGTATCAGGGCCAAGGGGCTCTCCACCCGTGGTGCAAGGTCCGACTTTCACTGCTCAAAGGGTTTGGCCAGCCCCCGGGGAATTTCGGGTTTATGACGCCGTAATTACACGTTGTCCCTTGGCCAAATCCCCGACTCTTACATTGATGACATGCTGGCTATTTCTGGCGCGGCTGTGGGAATTGGCCAGGTCGTTTTCAATTATAAGGGCAACGAAATTAGACTTTCGACTTTCCGATATCAAAAATAAAATGGGAGGGAGTGCTGGCGCGGTATCTACTGTTATCTAGCGAAAACGAAAGAAAATGGCGTTCTGTTTTATCATCCAAATGGGGACTACGTGCCGGGGAGTGTGTCTGCCATTTGGGGGGATCTCTTAAGTGGCCGGGGGAAACTCATCATCCTTTGATGCTGGCAACAGGAAAACTTAATGCCGAACATTCGAGCAGTCGCACGCACCTCAAGAAATTGAAATGCCAAGGCGCGCGAAAGTGTCAGAGATCCGGAGCACTGGGGATTCCCCCTTTCGCATTTACATCCACACACATCGCGTCGTCACATTTCCCCCGCCTTCCACCCGCCCTTCCTCATCCCCCTTAAGCAACTACCGAAAAGTTCACAGGCAGCGCAGTTGAAAAGTTCAGAGCATTTCGGAGCCATTGCTCAGTCGCCAAACTAATCCGGCCTAATCCCGAAACATGACGAAATGAAATACGACGGTGCGTAGGGAGATGCGACAACAACAAAGGCAACAAAGACGCGGGTCGCCTTCCCCTTCCCACAGCCACGTCCCCGCTTTCCCCGTTTTCCCCGCTTTCCCCGCTTTCCCCATTGCCACTGCCCGTTTCCCAGCTCACGAAATCCCCAGCCGACTGAACTAATTTTGTATGCCTTATGATGATGGTGGAACACCACGCGGGTAGCGAGCGGATTCCCTGGCAACTCTTTCGCAAAATGGCGGCATTGATTTCCCTTTCCTGTTCGCCCCAAGACACCCCCTGGCCCCCCGCCCCGCCCCTGCTCCGCGCTGTCCTTGAGGACGAAGTCAATTTTCAGGATTTGCGGCCAGTCTTACATTCCTTAGCGAAAAATCTCTCCGTTGTTCTATGGAAAGCACTTCCCTTCAAGCAGTCAATAAACTACACAAACACACGTGCACCGGGAGAAAAATAGGGATGGAAGTTTTGAAAAACAAGGGGGTTGATTTGCTAAGGAACTGGTCTTAGATTGCTTAAAAATAGGAAGAGTACAGGCAGCAATAGGTCCTCAATAAATTAACATATTTATATAATTATGTTAGTTCAAAATATAAGATGCGTCTGAGATAACATACTTTGTTCTCTTAAAGATTATAGATACAAGATTGATAAGTATAAACATATATAACAAAATATGAAATCTTAAGATTGTAACATAAGAATATCTGTAACTATTTAATTTAACTTTTCAATATTAAATGTTCTCGATCTGTAAAGAGCCTTTTTCTATCTACATTTTTTTCTGGCTTCTCACAAGGGTTTTCCCATCCTCCGAAAGTGTGCGTTCGCGTATTAGTTTGCGTGGCGTGTCCTTGCTGACATTGCCACTGGAAATGCGAGAGATGCGCGGGATACTCGCATCGCCGAGAAGTTTCAGCCACCTACAGCTCAATCAGGCCGCCGAAATAAATTACGATGCTAATTAATAAGGGCCAGGACGCCACACCCCCTTTTGGCACACCCTCGGCCACGTAGACAGCGCCACTCTGGCCGCATATCGATTTAAATTAATTTCTGTTAGAGGATGCTCAAGCGAAAATCCTCCATTACCGTAAAGTACTTGTAACCAAGTCGCAGGCACACGTCGGAAAGAAGGAAAAGCAGGCGTCCAAGCTGGGGAAAATGGGGAAGCGGGAAAGTGCGGAGCAGGGGGGCGGGAAAACAAATTAAGCGACGCCAAAGGAGCCGCATAATTTCGGAACCTGCAGAAAAATATGATGACATCTGTTGGGAACTCCTCCTGGGCACACAAGTTACATCGATTGCTGGCCGATTTATGCAGGGCACGTGGAAAAAGGAGCGGAAAACGTGGCGAAGGAAAGCCAGGAGTGGAACACAGGAGCGGAAAACTCACGCACATTTCGCTCTGGCTCCGGCGCCTTCCCTTTTCCCATTTCCACGTCTCCCTCCCCGCGCGCTTATCTCCAGCCACTCGCTGGAAACTCGCTGATTATTCACTCGCTTTCGATTGGCTTGGCTCGCCTTTCACTCGCTGCTCACTGGCCACGCCCCCTGCTGGTGCGCTATGGGCGAAAGGGGCGTCGCCCCTGTATCTACTGAATGCGTTTGTTACATGCGCACACGGGTCGGCTACGCAATTTCCCCAGGAGCAGCAGAGGAGAGAACCCGAGAACTTCCCCGCTCGACTGTTGCACTTCCTTGGTCCTTGGGACCGAGTTTGGGACTAGGACAGAAAGTCAGCTGTTCGGGATGGTAATTGTATCTGGGAGATGCGGGAAAGGGAGAAGATGCCGAGGGGAGAAGTCCTGAACCGCGGGAGATGGGCATTGGAGTCGGGATAATAAGCTAGACATAATCAATTAAGGCTTCAGATATCCCCGCTTGGACAGACATCAATCGGCTGATGGCAATAAATGTAATGGGAAATGGGGTTGTCACTTCCGGCACAAAGGATCAGTGGATGGGTGGATTAGGGTCGAGGGGAATAGTTTTTGAGAATTTATTTTAGCACTTATTGGTTAAGACTTACCCCTTAAAATGTTGATGGAAATTTCACTTTATTGGAATATTTCTCATGATATTTTGTTCCCCTTCACAAAGAATCACATGTTATTTACCCTAACTAACCTGTTATCAAACATGGTAACGAACTTTTTGGTTGTTGGGAATCAACCAACCCAGTTTTCCGCAGCTTTAGTCACTTCGTTTTACCCATTTCGCATTGCTCAACCTTTTGGCGGAACGACTTCAAAGGCATCTGGGATCCTCGGCGATGAAAGCACCCAGAAAAATAGACTACCAAGCAGTCGAAAGTCCACATCAAATATGGAAGACCCTGGATGGGTGGTTGTGGGCGGCAGTGGCAGAGGCAGAGGCAGAGGCACCACCAACTGTTCTTTCAACTATTGCCGCCGCACCGCTTCAAAAAGGGCCGACGACCAATGATCTCCTGCCGCCGCATCGCAGTCGTCGCCGCCCTATTAGCCATTTTATCGATCCCCCGTAATGACGCAGTTTCCGTCCGCACATAATTAATTAATAAATCAAGGCGGCCAGCAAAAGCAACAGTTGCCACATCATCATCGGCCGCAGAAGACTTCTTATCACCTGGTTTTCGGGGGGCAGCGGGTGCTCGGGGGGCCAAGGTAATCCATCAATTTTTTGGGGAAACGAGCGAAAAAAGTAAAACACGGAGCGAACGAGCGAGAAAAACTAACAAAGCAAATGCAGAAGGCACATCACAGGCACCGCCGCCCATGTCGAAAAGTTTGATTTTTGGCTTTTTATGCGCACGGATTAAAATGGGGATTACAATATCAAAATGTTTGCTTATGATTTATGGCACCCGAAAGACAGCAGCCGCACTCGAGGTGGCCGGCGGTGGGTGGTGGGCGTCGGGCGGTGGGCGGTGGGCGGTGCGAGGCAGTGGGAGGGGCTGACAGCGGGAGTGAGAGTGGGAGTGCCAGTCGGCTGACTATGCCGCACCACATATATTTGTTCACTTCGATGTGACTATCGCATGGTCTTAGTCTACACTGAGAGATTGACAATAGCGGTCAGATAAGTGCAACGAAGCTTGGAATTTACGACAGTACTTAGTAATAGCAAAACGTTTTAAATTTAAGAGAAATTAATATAAATTATAGGTTAGACAAATCTAAATTAGCCAATTAATTTCCCAATATAATACTATTATTATAATAACATTTTCTATGATATCTCCACAGTATTTCATGTAGTTGGCCTTTGTAAATCACTTGTAAAATATTCAAAAATATTTTTTAAATTTAGAGAGATACTTAAGTCCTCTATATTTGGGATTATAATGTCTGGGAGCATTGTTTTCACAGGGTAAGATAAACCTACCCAAAGAATTGTAAGGGTGAAGAGTTCCGGGAAAGTGCTTTTGAAGCACGGAGTTTAATTTTAGAAAATTCCCTCTGGATATAAGCACCTCAATTTTTCCGAGTGCACTTTCGATTCATTTTCCTTGGCCCATACACGGGGCCGACTCATTTCCCCGCTGCGTGGGGACGGGGAACGTGAAAATTATTGGACTGCCTTAGTCCGGTGGTTCAACTGCGTAAGCCAGCGGATCAAAACGCGGCTTCCCCGACGACGAAGTTCCGACGTTGATGTAGCGGAGCGGTAAGAATGTGTGATTACAGATTTATCCATCACACTCGGGAGGTATTTACCATATTGCATATTCCCTACTCCGTGCTTTGGACGGGCAGGTGCCGGCCCCCTCGGCGTTCCCACGGCGGTACCGGGTCCCGAGTTCTTATGGGTGTGTGCTCGAGGATTAGGAGATGATGTCTTGGGCTAACTACTGCATTGGCCGGGGCTTCTGGGGGAGGAAGTGGACTTGGTGTCCCACGACTTCGAACCCACCTCAATGCGAGGCTATTGCTGATCAGCTGTTGGCTCGGATTCGGGGTTATCTTGTTTGCCCAACTCGAGGTGATAATCCCCACTGGAAATAGATTCGGAGAAGTTCCCAGGGCGCCAACGACCTTCAGACCTTGACCCAAAGGGGTGTGAAATATGTTAAGTTACAATGGGGTTTTTCTATCGAGTACAAAATTCTTTCTCACACTTGCAGGGTTTTTCCTTACAGAGGTTTATTGATCTGATTTTGTTTAATGAGTATTTTATGGGTAATTTAATGTGGCGTTTAGTTTCTAATTTTATTACCAAATTTCTCGTCAAGCGAGAACTGAGGCAAAAACCAATAAAATTGTGCAATTTTTGGGGGACAATAAATAGGGAAAATGCTGGGGCCTCCTTTCAGATAAGATCCCCATTCAGCGACTGATTTACAGAGACTTGCCGCGAAGCCCCGAATGCAAATAGCTTTTTCGCGAGTTCTGGGGGGAAAAGAGTGGAGGATTCCGCGAGACTTTGACATTTGAATACGCGTGAGCGCCTTGTTATTTTTATATTTTCAAATTAAAAAAGCAAGGCGCGCAGAGGGGTGACTAAATTGTACTGGCACTCCGGTTGCCAGGGGTTCGTCATCGTTTTGCCGGTTGACTGGTGCGCGTGAGAAATCCTTGACACGCGCGAACGCTTTCAAAATGCAAAAATAAATAATTTCAATTTAAATTCTTGTTATTTTATTTTTGTTTTCCTTTTCAGAGCTTTGTTTTTCTTCGGCGGGTGGGAGGTGCAGTTGTAGATGGAGGCGAAACATAAGTTTCCCTTTGTTTTCGCTTTGATTTCATTCGGAAATTAGGGGTGCGACGGAACCACATCCTCTTCTGTCCTCCCTGTCATAATTTTCGGCTGGTGAAATTAATTAGATTTGCCAGGGTGGGTGGGAAGTTGAGTCTCAGAGTAATGCAGGGGAAATCCTGTTTCCAGAGATGCAAGAAAAAGGTAATTATGCGGCTGGAAATGTTATAATTAAAGGTTTAAACATGGCCCTGCGGCTCGTATTTGAATATTCTGATAGGGTTTCTAACTTTTAAATTCAATCAGATACACCTGTTCGAAGACAAGTGAAATAAAAACAGAACCACTCGCCAATTCAGAAGCCTTCGGCCGTCTTTAATTTCGCCATTAAATGCTTAACTTTTACGGCTCAAAGTAAGCCAGCTACGCAACTGTATGGCTACCGAACGAGTTTCCCTGAAAGGTGCCCTGCTTATTGTTAATTGTTGATAGTTTATTGTTTATTGGGCCGCGAGTGGTCGCAGTATCGCCTTTGGCCTCCGGTTTATGCCCCCAAACGGCTCCATCGAAAGTGGCCGGCTATCAGCACCAACTAACAGCGGCTAAGCCGGCTTGTCAATTTTGTATAGAATTTATTGTTTTATTTGCGTCAGGTTCGCCTTTCTGTGGGGCCACTTTCCAGACGCTCTGTTTCGGGTCGCGGTGAAATTATTTACATTTTGCGATTGCGACTGTTTTTGCATCGCCCTCGGCCGGAGGTTTGCCAGTCATAAAGCGAACTGTTTGCCCTCGCCTCGCACTCGAAATCGTCGCAGTTTATGTGTATCTGAGTGTACAGTGGGCCCTGGAGAGTGCCATAAAACCGCAATGCAATTGCACAGCCACGAATGTTTGCTCAATTTACGATCGCAGTCGCTGACGGAGGTGGCAATCGCCGGCGACAGCCGGCAACTGTTGCATGTGGCACTGGGCTCCAACTGGCCAGGGTCGATGCTTCGCGCCGAAGATCGCACCCAATCTCGCTTAGCCGGAGCACTAATCACGACGGGCAGCTGACTGTCGGCTGACTCAGAGTCATATGATGGTGTCGCAGGGCGATGACAGCCAGCGGACACTTTATTGACAGCAAAAAATATATATAGCGCAAAAACTAGGCGAAAATACGGGGATAGATAGGACAGAGGGGTGGTGTGGGGGCCACACAGCCGGGGAACCCAAGTTGGCAACGCTGCGTATGAGTAATGCAGAGGCAGCGATCCACAAATGGCTGGCACAAACTCAACGACGACGGCAAATGAAGCAACAAAATTCAGCAGCAGCAGCCGCAGATTAAGAACCTTTTAAGGGGATTAATGATTTTAATTTTTTCCGTGCATTCTGTTTGCCTTGTTTCCGTTTTTCTGGCAAAGTTCTGCCCTCGGGTGTATTCACTCGGCGATTGACTCTGGATCGGGGGCTCATAGTTCAGCGGAAAAAAAGATACGAATGCATTAAAGGGAACAGGGGAAAGAAGGTTATACAATGTGTGGATAGGTAGAGATTCTAGGTCCAACAAATCACTTCACTTTCCTTTTGTACATACAAAATCTTACAAAAATATATGCAATATATTCAATAAAATGGTTATTCATATATTCAAAGCATAATGTAATTTAAGTATGTTTACAATGGGAATGATAGTGATAAATATCTCTTCACAATTTAATTTTGATCTTAGTAAACTATAGTAAGCTATAAACTATAGTAACCAGTAGAGTATTACCGCCTTCGACCTGCAGCTCCGCAACTCCGCTCATTTTTTCTGGCACTCTGTGGACTGCTCCTGCTTCACGTTGCTGGGACATTTGTTTGCTTTGCCATTGCCGTTGGCCTGGCTAAATGCCAGGCAAGGACATGCATGGCCAGCTCGCTTTGGATGGCAACACGGCCACTTCCGCTTCCGCTCCCCGAGCAGCCCCGGCCTCTTCCGGTTTGTTTGTTGCGCGCATTAAGCTAATTATGGCCAAATAAAGTGAGACGAAACGGAGCGCGCGCTCTGGGCAAACAGGAGACCATATCCGCATCCGTATCCTCTATGCCGGAACCCGAATCCTTGGCTGTCCTCGTATGCATGCCGGCACTTAACTTTCACTGCCCTCCTCTCCTGCGGCCGGGTTTTTTGATTGTTTTTCAATTTTCTGCATTGTTAAACTTTTGCTTCCCATGTTGCGCCTTGTTTAATTTGCCGCCTGTGGCACGTGACAGCGGCGTTGGCAAGTGCACCACCCAGCACCCAGCCACGTGTCCTTGCTGGAAAATCAGGAGCCAGAGACGCCAAATTTCGGCAGCAGCAGCAGCAGCAGCTGTTTAATGGCTGCCTGCCGTTGGCAAATATTTTGCTTGTGCTACAACCAAATCAATTTTGTATGCTCGCCCAAATGGAATACGAATACGAGCTTGCCAGTGTCCTTGCACCACCGCCGCCCACCAACCCCACTCACTCCCAGCCCATCCCACAGCCGCCCAAAACTGGTGGTCACGTGTCGCTGCAGTCGCGCCTCTCTCGCTTTGTCTGCTAATCTATCAAAGGCGCTGGCAGCACACCAAATTGAGTTTGTTTGGATATCATTCCACGGGCGAGGACACGAGCTCGCAGGAGGAACGGGATCCGCACAAGGATACTACCTGCCGCAGAAGCGGACAGAGCCTTCTGCCACTTGTGGTCCGCTGCGAAACTTTTCCTTTGCCTGCACTGGGAGAAATCGTACAGGAGGTCATTAAACTAAAAATACTCTTTGGAAAGAATACCTCTTCTTAGCTATGAGAAATTCTATGTACGCTCATTTCGTACATACTTTTTAACTATCTTATGGTATACTTTTTTCATAGGTCTGCCAGGCCTCTGCCGGCACACGAACAGGGAAAAAAGGGGAAAACTTGCTTAATAAAGAAAATGTAGTCTGAATTTTAAAGCTTGTAAATAATGTTGGTACCCTTTTTTATCAGTGCCCCTGCCTTGCTCTTTTCCCACCATTTCCGGGCGCGTTGACGTCAATCAAATTAGACCATCCCGGGGCATCGAGGGCCGTCCGAAGTTCACACATCAAATTATGTCGGGGTGGTTCGACGGATGGGAGGTCCACTCCCCTGCTGGCGACAGGATAACTTCGTTGCTAACTTGCGATTTGCGTTTGTAAATGTTTTCCTAATCAGATTTGTGTGCTATCCACGAGGGAGTGCAATTTGTTTTGATGTCGCAGGCGCAATCCGGTTAAGTGACATGCGGGAGGGAGTCGGGGAGTGCATAATTACCCGGGGCCACGGACGGAAGGTTGCCCGGAAAGTTCGCGGGAAAAGTTCCTGGCCGAACTTCCGTTCACATGACACACATAACTCGCTCGGGCAGCGGCCAATTGTGATCGATTGGTTTTAAAGTCCGGCCGTAAACTAAAGCAAACAATAATCGCTGGCATTGTAAATGCACAAAGCGCACACATAGAGTGCGGTTGCAGTGGCAATCGATTTATTGGCCCGACCCGCAAGTGGGTGAGTTTTTCCACCAGACGCCGATAGGGATCGTCATGATTTCAGGGCCACTTCTCCGCTCTCCATTTTCCGGCCGGCGGTGATCGCCGGCCACGGTTTCTAGCTGGGGAATTACTTTTTAAGCCCTCTTGCGTTCCGTGAATTTTTATTGCATTTGCGAAGATTTTGCCATTCTAATTGATTGTTTGCCTTCGCCCGTTCCGGCGGAGGAGTAGTCGTTGGTCGCTTATCACCGCCGGCTATCGATCTAGCTATCTGTCTATCTATCCACCTATCTACGTATCTACCTATCTATCTGGCCAGCTATCTTTTCCTGCTCCGATTCCCAGTCGAGTTATCTATCGCGGACCGGGAAATATGCGCATAATATCCATTTAGATATACACATAACCAATGGCCGACCACCGCACCACCCATTTGTTTGTCCGTCGCATTTATTTGTGCATTACAGACTGTGAGCACACTTAAGTTGCCCCTAAGCACTGGCGCCGCTCCATTTTGCGAAAAAAGGCAGATATAAGAAAAGAAATTATGGAAAGGGCACCAGCACCCACATAAATGTTCATAAATAGTTGCGGGGAAAGAGCACAGACAGTTGGCGCCACTTCTTGTTAGCCAATTTAACTAATAAAATTATTTAAAAATCTGGCTTTCAATTTTTTAAATACTCAAAATCGATCGTTTTGGTACTTTTTGAACGCTCAAATAATATATAAGCCGAGGTAAACATTTTCCATTCCAGCCTCGGCCTATAATAGGACATTTAAAAGTACTTTAAAGTCGCATTAAAAATAATTTATATAACAATTTTTAAAATGATTACAGAGCTTAAATACTATATATTAATATTCAGTTCACTGATTCCGAATTCAGTTTATTTCATATACCCACCTCAAAAATGTGCTTCGGTTATATTAACGCAGTGCAGGTTATTTTGCTCCTTAGTGTCTTCAGGACAGTAAGGGCTACTGTATTATATTTTAACCCCTAAGCATTGAAACTGTATTTTAGATCTCTTCCAAATTGGAGTTTACCGTGAAAGTGAAGCTTTATACAATTCCCATCACCAGGGCCAAAGTGCGTGTATAAAAATGTTTTTGAAGTAACTTCTCCAAAGAAACTCTCGTCCTTCCAGATAAACTTTGCACTCCATAAAAAATCCAGTGGCTATAAGCCATTCCTCTACAACATTACTGCGGATGCCTGTAGATATTTAAAAAATCCGAAGTCGAACCCAGTACTGACCTATATGTACGAATTTTTCAGAAGCCATTCCAATATGAACCATTCGTGCCCTTTTGACGTGAGTTTTCAAGAGGTTAATTAGGCAGTCACAATCTCAAATATTTTCTCAATTGCAGCACGACCTTATCGTGGATAAACTTACTACCAACTTCTTCAATACGCGATTAACAGAGGTTTTACCATTTCCGGAAGGCGAAATTCTTTTCAAGTCGCACTGGTTTGCTTATGATGTTCTTCGGGCATCGGCAAACATTTATTTCACACTATCCTGACTAACTTAAAAATCCAAAACAAGTTCCTGACAAATAAATCCGTGTATTATTGAATGCTGCTTTGTGGTGTTTTCGTCATCTACCCACATTTTCAGGTAATAGTAGACTCACCAAAACATTTGTAACTGCTCATTTTAATATTACCTGATTCACCGAGATATCTTAATTGTGTCTAATTGCTTTAAAATAACTCACTGAAACTCAAAACATACATTTTTAAATAGAACTGAACAATTATCGAAATTAATGAGGAATGAAGCCAATGAAGTTAGACATCAATGAAAAATATATTTCGTTTTACTACTAAGTAATACGTACATTGAATAGGTGTACAAAAGTTCTTTATTTCAAGGATGTTCTCGAAATACTTTCTACTATTCATGTTGATATTATACTCAGTTATAAATGTAAGCTCACTTTCAATAGGAAATGTAATAATTTAATTTTTAATTTAATTTTTTCTAGATCCCTGCTAAGATAGAGTTTACTAATATTAAGTGTACGTCCTTGGATACGACTTTTGACGACTTCGAGTACTGCCGACTGAAGTCCGTGAACCGCACTTTCAAATATATGTCGCTGAAAGTGAAACTGTATAAGATTCCCATTACCAAAGTCAAGGTTCGGTTGACAGTTAATTTATTTAAAACCTTTAATGACCTTTCGTTCCAGGTCAACTTTGCATTGCTTAAGAGATTCGGTGGATACCAGCCGTTTCTTTATAACATCACGGTGGATGCCTGTAGAGTTCTGAAATATCCCAAGTCAAACCCAGTTTTTGGCTTTTTCCACAGTCTCTTTCTGCAGCATTCCAACATGAATCATACGTGTCCCTTTGATGTAATAAAATAATACCCTATTAGAGTTGTGACTAACATAATATTTCCTTACAGCACGACCTTATTGTGGATAAGCTTTCCGCCGAGTTTGTAAATACGCAATTTACAAAAGTTTTGCCTTTTCCGCTCGGAGATTACCAATTTTATTCCAACTGGATGGCAGATGATATAAGCCGGGCGGAAGTTCGGGTCTACGGCACGCTCTCCTAAATACAAAATGATTGTTAATAACCTTTTTAAATGTTTTCGCTATACATTAAAATTAGTATTCGGCGAGTTTAATAGCACCGGGGAGTCCCAACAAAGAACAACGCTGTAGTCAATGAAAAGAACAAGCTCTTTTCACACCTCTCTTAGGGTGTCAGGTTGAAAAACGACAGGTACTGATATTTAAATATTGTCCATGTATGAAGTACTTTATGTATTTAGAAGTACACATAAAGAGGGTAAATATTTGTTCAATTACAAGCGGATTAAGGGCTAATACCTATTTAACGAGCATTGTCATTTGCTGATAGACTAAATTGAAAATTTTCTGGCATAAAGTTATTAGATTTCATTGAAACAGTGACTCCGCATCATTGTTGGTCGAAATGAGTTCCCGATTCCGCCTTATCGAACTCTTTGTGCTCCTATATTTAATCAAACAGGTTGGGAAAATACGATTAAAAAGAAGTATTAATATTGAAACAAGATTTTAGATTGCATCTAGAGTGGAGCTGACCAACATTGTATGCACCTCCTTGGACCCTGAGTTCGCCGACTTTGAGTACTGCTATCTCAAATCCGTGAATCGAACCTATAAGTACATGTCCTTAAAGGTGAACTTGCTGAAGAAGCCCATCACCAAAGTCAAAGTTAGTATAGTATCAATAATGATATGCGTGTGAGATCTAGCCGATTATCCTCACAGGTGAATGCGGAACTACTAAAGAGATTCAGTGGCTACAAGCCGTATCTCTACAACGTGACTGTGGACGCCTGCCGATTTCTGAAGAATACCAAATCCAGTCCCATTGCAGCATATTTTTACGGCTTCTTCAAGAGCCACTCCAACATGAATCACTCTTGCCCCTATGATGTAAGTGCAATCTACTTTCTATAGAAGTTTATAATTTCTAATTATTTCATAATTTCCAGCAAGATATAGTGGTAGAAAAACTACCGATCAGCGCTATAAATACCCACTTCACCGAGGTCTTGCCCTTTCCCCTCGGAGATTACCTCTTTCAAACTAATTGGTTCGCCTACGACATAAACCGCGCCAATGTCAAAGTATACTTTACACTTTCGTAATTATTAGGCTTCCTGTTTTGTGGATAAAGTGTACCCATCTAAAGGCCTAATAAACAAAACCAATATGCAAAAATGCGGCCTCATAACATAATGTTGATTTCCAGCCACAGTTCGATAGACCGTGAAAAATTAAAATGACATTATTACTAAATTAGATTGAACAGTTCTTAATGACTTTGCTCCAATCTATGTTTCGAAAATAATGTTGGCTTAGGACAGAGTTTAATCGACTGCCTAAAAGACAGAATCTCTGTTGCTTTTGATTATGTGCAAGTATATATGTCTTGGCCATCTTATAATAATGTTATATTTGATCAAGGAAGTATGTGTATTCAATTAAACAAAAACCAAGCACCATAATATCTTATTTTGAAGATAACTCCTATGGTCGAGTTTACGAATGTCAAGTGCACTTCCTGGGATAAGAAGTTTGCTGACTTTGAGTACTGCCACCTGAAGTCGGTCAATCGCAGCTTTAAGTACTTGTCCCTCAAGGTTAACCTACACAAAGTTCCCATAACCAAAATAAAGGTTAGCGACTACCTAAACTTAAGCAATTTATAAATAATAACTAAATTTGGTATTTCCAGGTTAACTTTGCTCTGCTCAAGCGTTACAGTGGCTACAAGCCTTTTCTGTACAATATCACATTCGACGCCTGTAAACTCCTGAAACACCCCAAGTCGAACCCGATTGCTGGCTTCTTCCACGGCCTGTTCAAAAAGCACTCCAACATGAATCACTCGTGCCCATATGATGTAAGTGCTATGGAAACCTAATTTCAATTTTTAATTAATAATTAATTATTTTGAACTTTAACCTCTTTCAGCACGATCTTTTAGTTGACAAGCTGCCCACGAGCTTTTTGAACAAACAAATAACCGGAGCTCTCAACTTTCCACTTGGGGAATACCTTTTCCACTCGGACTGGTTTGCATATGGAGTCAATCGGGCGACCGTTGACTTCTTCTACACTCTTTCATAAACCGATGTGTTCTACAAAATTATTCAATGAGGTTTATTCTTAGGCTAGGAAGTATTGCAGCGGTTACAGAGTTTAACATAAACTTATCGCTAGACCTATGGTATCCGGCTAACTCTAGTTATTTACAGTGTACTTTGGATCGAAGCGAATGGTGAAAGTTTCGTTAGTCCCTGGGCGTGATCTTTACCCTCAGGCCGTCCTTGGGTCGCAGGATGAGCTCGCCCAGCAGGGTGAGGTCCTCGCGCCGGTCGACGGCCTCGATCTTGTACTTCCTCAGCACCGTGGAGATGACGGCCTTCTCCTCCAGAATGGCGAACTTCTGGCCAATGCAGTTGCGCGGTCCGGCGCTGAAGGGGATGTAGGCGAAGGGATGGCGACCGGCGCAGTTCTCCGGCAGGAAGTTGTCCGGGTTGAACTGCTCCGGCTTGGGGAAGACCCGCGGGTTGCGGTGCAGGGCGTAGGTCATGATGATGGCCTGGGTGCCAGCGGGCACGATCTTTCCACCTGTTCAAAGAGTATTTAATTGACTGTTTCCTTGATTGAACTTAACGGGAAAGCTTACCTATGTTGACATCCTCGCCCACCATCCTGGCCATCATGGGCACACTGGGGAACAGGCGCAGCGAGTCCTTGATGCAGCACTCCAGGTACCGCATGTCCAGCAGGTTCTTCATGGTGGCCGGCGTCTCCTTGTCGTCGCCGAAGATCGCGTCCAGCTCCTCCACCACCTGCTCCTGGTACTCCGGATGGCAGCCCAGCAGGAAGAGGGTCCAGGAAATGGCGGCCGAGGTGGTGTCGTGGCCCTCGAACATAAAGGTGTCCACCTCCTCGCGAATGTCCTCCTATTAGGGGTTAAGTATTGTATAATTTATGATATTCAAGGAGGCCAGTATAGCTTACATTCGAGAGCACTGTTCCCTCCTTGGAGGCATCGATGAGCAGATCCAGGAAGGCCAGGCGCTTCTTCTTTCCCACATCATCGTAGGCATCGGGGGCATTCTCGTTGTTGTTGTTGTTGTTCTCCTGGAGAAGGGCCAGCTCAGCCTTGCGTTCGCGGATCACCATGTTGGAGAACCCGTGCAGGGTGCTTATGTAGCTCTGGTGGAGCTTGTACTCCGCAGTCAGGCTGAAGATGAAGTCGCTCTGCAGCCAGATCTTCGCCTGGCGACTCTGCACAATCGATCCAATGCTGGGGTGAAGTAGAAAAATTAAATACACATCAGGAAAATAGCAGGCAATAAAAGACCCCCTATTCTAATAATTTTACAGATACTACAGCTCATGTATTACTGGTTGTGGGGTTGGGAAATGGGAAAGTGTTGCGTAAATTGAAAGTTAGTCAACTGTTCAATGGGCGAGCGTGGCTGGGTGGCAGAGTGGGTCCGACGCTGTCTGTTATCAGCCTGGAAGCACTTCAAGCATCCCATTGACATCTTAATCTCGCATATTTTGCGCTTGGATGCACCGCCACCCACCCCCTCACGCACTGGGCGGAAGTGGGTGCGGGAGGCGGCAGGACATGTGTATCTAAAGGGTGTCTCTTCCCTGACAGCTGTTCTGACAGCTCTCGATATTAAACTGCTGCCACAGCGCTGATAACTCCTCGCAAAATGAGGAAGAGTTGCGTCTGCTATTGATGTTATTATTCCCAGTGGTCGCCGGGTTTTATGATATATTTTATTAGTGCAGACAGATACAACAATTACTGTGTTGGGCTGCGTAATTGGAAAACAAAGGGTTATATCTTTAAAAACCCTGAACATGTTCGGTACTTTTAAATGTCCCCAGAACACCCAGCTAAAAGTATGCCACGATTAAGTTTGAAATGATAGGTCGAGACTCAAACAAACAGTTGCATATTTTCAGGATTACAAATACTTAATCTCTTCTCTTCTTTTGCGTGGGAAGATTAAGATACAATATTTAATATTTTAAAAATCAAGTATGGCTAGTTTTTCGGTTTATTTAAGTCGATTTGTCTTACGAGGCAGACAGTGCTCAGATTTTGAGCAGCTTTTGAGACTGTAATTCAAGCATTTTGTAAACCAATCGGGCACTCTTTGATCAGGCCTCATAAACCAAAAGGAAATGGCTTTAAATTAACCAATAACAATATCCATAATTTATGATTGAAAATGTAATAGAAGCATATACAGTGTCTGAGGCATTTACGACTGTAATTGAAATCATATCAGAAAATCTATCACAGCCCGAATGGGACGAAAGCCAATTGCTTAAAGTGATTATAAGTAATTTGGACCAATTTGGGTATCAATGAAAACATTTCTGCAATTTGAATAGATAGTTTTTGTGTGTGGCAGGAAAAATAATGAATTTATCTTTAAACAAATCTATGACATGCAATCTGACCATCTTACTTTCCAGTAATCGACATTTTCTTACCCGTAGACCGCCTTCACGTACTCCGATTCACTATTGCTCTGGGCATAGATTCTGCGACCCATGGCGGTTTCTGGGAATTGAATGACGTTGCAATTAGCCACGAACAATGTTATCCGATCTGGAAACTATATGCGATCTCCAGCGGCATTGACACTCACCACAGACAATGTCCAACGTGCAGAGCGTGACGTAGGGGAACAGGTTGAACGCCTCGCTGCCCACCTCCACCGCCAATTTTCTGGCCAAGACCGCGCTCTGCTCGTTGAAGACGTCTATGAAGTCGTCCAAGATTTTGAAGTGGAAGGCGGGCGTGAGGATCTGTAATTTAATTTTTGAAAAATGTTTAAATAAGTCATGCCTTGTGGGGATAATAACCAGAGAAATGTATAACTTTAGCAACAAATAATCTTGATCAACTTCAAAATAGTAAAATAAAAAAATAAATTCATTTTGTAACGAAAATAATCCAAAATTAATATTCTTTTTGATATTATATTTATACTTTTTACTTACCTTCCTGCGGGAGTGCCACTTGCGGTCAGTGCTGGTGAGCAGACCCTCTCCCAGCCAAGGATGCAGATAGTCGTAATCGTGGCTCTTGTTCACGAACTTCTGGCTGTTCAGTATGGGCTGGAAAAAGGAATTATTAAATTAGTCTTGCTTACAAGACATTCTTAACTTTAGTTACCTCCACAGTTTCGGGCTCGAAGAGGAGCACTCGGGGGGCAGTTCCCTGCCAAACTCGGTTGATTCCAATACGCGTGCCCCACAGTTTTTGCATGCCGATGACGCGGTTGAAGAGCTCTGCGAAAAACAATAGGAGTCGATCAAAAACCAGTTTCGTTATGTTGGCTTCCACGATTTGGCTGGGAGAACGATTTACATCAGCATTTATGGTATCAATTTTCATTAATTCGGTAGCAATAATAAGTAACTATTTTACGAAAGATATAACCCTTCTTTCACTGACTAATTATAAATTATTTGAAATATTTTTATTAACCCCTGTAATTTATTAACAATTTGTTTGTTTTGATGTTTCATCTGCACACTTCCCCGACGTCGCGGTAATTGTTTTCGGTTCGCTGCTGCCCCTTCTTCGCCCCTTGAAGGTCGCCTCAATTGCTTTCTTCGTGGCCCAGTTGCTGAGCCGGGGCTTTTCTCACCCGAACCCGGCCAAAACACGTTACTCATAGACACAAGCCCATGTAAAGACCTCATACCAATAAGGTGCCGTGTTTATGTGTCGCAGCTCGTATGTGTTGCATTAATTAAAAGATGAAACACACAACGAAAGAGCGATGCGCGGCCATTCAGCAATCCCTATGTCTAATAATGACTTTATGTAACCCCACCGCCCGTAAAGCAAAATCGCTGTTTCGCGACCACCTCGCGTTTCTCAGGTGGGGCATTTCTCAGGTGAGTTGCTCCGCTCTTCCCGCGGAAGTTGGCAGCTTCCAGCGAACTTTGGGCTGACCAAAACAGAGCACTTTTCACGCAATCTCTCCCGCCGGCATGTGGGTGCCTCATTATCATTTGGTGGGTCTCATGTCCGTCACAAACTCAGGTTATTATGTAGGGTAATTTTACCAGGTTCAGGTTGGGCAAATTATCCATAATTGCTCATTTGAAAATATGAAAAGTGAATTTTATTCCCCCCAACTACTTTAAGCTTACTGGTATTTGCTGAAAACGAAAGTGTGCTTGTCTCCTAACCAGAACAAAGATCACCAGGCAGTAAGCGTGTGCTAAGCAGACACGCCCTCAAATGTTTGAATCGAAATTCAAGAGGCCGCATCGCTTATGAAAACCAACCTTTAGTCATACCTTTGCCACCCTACCTAGGGAATTTTCCCGGCCTTTTCCTACGTCAGCTGCGTAACTAAAACTGCGCTGTCAACTCGAAATAATTTGCCTGTGGCACAATTTTCTTGGCTGACATTGGCGAAGCAGATTAAAAAGCAGTTACCAGTTAAAGTCCCAGAAACACCCACAGCCGTTTAGCAGAGAAACACCATGACCCCCGATTCGTCGGCAGTAGAACTCAGAAAACTCAGAATTGGAAACCCGTTTGAGCCTTGGCAACATCACTCCACATCAGCCACTCCAAATGCTGCCGAGCTGCCTCTTCAACGGCCGCAGGTATCTCGGAAAAATACACACGGCGATCAAGAACCGCTTGACCTTCAGCCAGAATCGCTGCAACACCATATTTCATTTTATCTTCAGAGTTATTAGAGTTTTGCGAGTTTTTAGCAGTTAACAAAGGCCTCGTAATTGCACGAGCAAACAGACAGCAGTCAAGAGACGTTCTTAAATTAAATTATAAAAAATTAATAAAACCCGGTGGCTGCTAATCGGTCCATAAATTATATGCAGGCGGCCGGATTGCCTTGGCAGAAATATTCTTGAGCAGGTCTTTCGATTATCCGGCGACCTTAAAGCGCTGGGGCAGTTTCGGGTGGAGATGCTACGAGTTAGCAAGGCATTTCACTGCCTAATAGAACTGGTCTAAAAGGTTCTTTTCGAGTTAGAGTTCATTAAAGCAGGCTGTAAAACTGCTGAATGTAAATGCTAATAGCGACTTTGGACAGCCGACCCCAAGAGAACCCCCAAGTAAAGAGCCGAAAATCAGGTTTGCGATCTTTAATCAAAAGACAAAGAACAGAAAACGGAAACGAATCGAATCCATGGGGCTCAGCACCCTTCGAATGAGTGGCCAAGTTTCAAACGTTTTATCAAATCCGTTTCCTACACACGACTCCACTGCAGTGGCCGAGCGCCGAATTTGTATCTTGTATCTGCGCTTCCGCATTTAAATTCATGTTAATTTTCTTTGTCTTTATCTATCCGAGGGGGGAGGTTGCCAAACGCTGGATCCGCAGAGTGCGAATTAATCAGCCCGATCGATTGGGAATCCGAGCGAAGCCGAAGCCGAGCCGGGTCCAATTATGATGGATATTCTGCCATTCAGTGTCAAGATCAAGTCCGCTTCCATTGTCTGCGCTTTGGGCCTTTTTCCCCGTATCTTTTGCTGGGTCTTAAGTCTGAGCCAAGTCTGTTCGCAGTTTATGGCTATTTTTATCACTCCATCGAGTGCTCGTCGGGCCTGTTATGTGAGTGATTTATGGGCGGCTTCTGGCTGCTGCTGGCCGCGGTTCTTCATATTTGGTAATTGCTTTCGGATCGGCAAACAAATTCGTGTAAATTGCGTGTGAAACGGCGAGCCGGAGTGGTGAAAGTCAAACGATCAGGCTGCGATTTGTTTGCTCTGGGGTTGTTTTACAAGGCATATTATTCTTGCCGAATTAATCCGAGACTGGCTCAAAGGTTGTTGCTCCTTTCGGGCGACTTTCCCGTGATTGAAATTCATTAGAATTATGCCAACGCTGCACGCCCAATTGCCCGGCGACTTTTTTCACGTTTTGTTTGCCCCCAACCGACGATGTGGCGCATCGCAAACAAACACAAAATTTGTTAATTAAATTATGTGTTTCAGCGAGCAAAGGCAAAGGCAAAGGCAAGACAAAGGCAAACAGAAAATGCGTAAATCACCCGGTTATTGCAATCTAATTTCCAACAGGTTTTCGCATTTCAAAACGCTCGAATCTGGCAGTTCTGTAAATCAATTAGCAGTTGGCTCTAAGGAGACCACGAACTTGGCCAAAGCCTCAGGCTCCCACGATCTTCCGCAGCGAAAGTGAAGTTCGGAAAGTAAAGTTCATTAACACTCGGGCTTTGGGAGGTACTGCTATTACCAGTAGGCTTCGATTGGAAGCTGATCACAGAAATTAGCACCTGCTCGCCGCCGCTTGTTTGCCCTAGTAATCAGAGGCCCCAGTGACTCAGGGTCAATATCACTAACTGGAGCAGCCGCGAACAAGCGAGAGAGGCGTAAGAATTTTGGAGGCGATTCTTATCAAACGCTCGGTATCCAAAACTCACCGTCATGGTCCACATTCATCTCGATGGCGTTGCCCAGAAAGGGCATGGCCGCGGGTCCCGGGATCTTTTCGATGTACTTCACCAGCCGGGATCGCCGCTTGTTGTAGACCACCAGGAAGAGCGCGATGGACGCGACGAGGAAAACCGTAATCGGGGAGTAGCCCGATATCACTTGGCCCACTTTGGAGAGCAGCAGGCTCTCGGCCATCAGCGAGGTCACCACTTTCGAGGACATCTCAGCACAGATCGCGACACAGAGCTCACAGTCTTTCAGACACTACAACTTCACTTTGTATATGACACGATGTCCTATCGCACGGAGATTCGAACCCGGACCCGGCGACTCAAGCGCTGCGAACTCCAATAGACAACTAACCGAAAATCCGAGATTGCACAAAAATTTAAAAAGAAGTGCTAAAAATTTCGGGCCAGGCGTTTCGGGTTTCGAGACGAGAGTCTCGCGAACTCTCGGCTTTGAATCGCATTTGTATCTGAGGCTGTACAACCTGCGCCAGTGTTCGTGAGTATCTCGATCTCTTAGCCGGGTCTGTCGGTGTGGGTAACAGCGATAGACGGGGCAAAAAGGTGGCCAAAACAAGCGACTTGCAGTCACATTGTTGCCTAGATGACTGGGCTTTTCGACTGTTTATGGGACCTACAAATCGCTGCAGCTGGGATTACGACTTCGAAGTTGACGATTGTGTACTTTTCCCCCCATCTGAGGGCACTTTAGCTCCAATTTTGGGCTTGTCCGAGCAGAAGAAAGCTCTTTTCGATGCGAAAAGGGAAATGGAGCTATTTTATTATACCTGTTTTCGGATGCACGTATTTTACCCCCAACTGGTTTCTATGCAAATAAGTGGTGGTCTTCAAAGGCTGCTCGATCTGAACTTGAACCACTTCTGTTCTATTTAACAAATGGGTATTATCTTTCTGTGCCATTGTGCAAAAATAACCGGTAGATGCCTCAACGAAAAAGTGGTATTGCATAACCCATCAACCTGAACACTATCACATGTTTTAGACTGTGCAATATTATGGCGTATAAGTCGAATTTGCAAGAGCAGCTACACTTCGTCATGTCCAAGTTATTAATTTCCATAATTTCTTGCTCGGCGCTTTACTGCTCGCCCTTGTGCCTGAATGGCAAGCTTCAAGAGCCGAAAGATCTCCTCACATTCAGTCAATCAAGGGGGAGGGGCGTCTGCATGTCAACCCTTTATGAGACTCTAGCTCCGAGCCATAGGACTAGACTGGAAGTTGGGTTCCGCCCAGACAGAGCCACATGGCCTTGGCTAGCTTTTGGCAAGAAGGTTGGCACTGGGATTCAGATAGAGCCGCTCGATTCTGCGATCGCCCATTAACTGCAGGTTCGGATCTCATTATAAGACTGCAATTAAAACGAGCTTAAACGCACTGTCATGTCCGCTAGTAGACACTTCACAATGGGAGCGTTTAGCTCGAGGGTTTGAGAAATCAAAGTTATAGGGTGACTGCCACCACTGAGTCAGAAGATTCTGGGACAATTAATCGATGGCTTGAGGAACTCCGCCTCTGATCAAGATCAAAATCTGATTGTCTGTCGCAAGTTAAGTGCAACCCAAGGATAGGAGGCAGTTAAGCCGAGAGCTTTCTGAAATCAGAGTTATAGATAGATTCTTGGACAACTAGCAATAGCTTGAGTAACTCGATCTATCACCAAGATCCATATCTGGTAGTGTTCATGTCAAATCTAAGCCAAGGTTAAGAGGAAGTAGGGTCTAGGGCTTTCAGAAATCAAAGTTAAAGTGCAGCCTGTCACCTTCGTTGGTCGAAGCATTCTTGGGCACTTAGCGATAGCTTGGGGAACTAGATCTTTGATCGAGATACAAATCTGATTGGGTTCCACATGTTAAATGTAACCCAAGGTTAGGAGGAAGTTTCCTTGTACCCGCCACCAGCCCAACGCATGCCCGTTCTTATTGATGATGCTCGAGGTGGAACCAGCGTAACTCGTTTTGGGTTCTTGGCTAACCAAATTAATACTATTTCGCCGTCTGCGTTTTGGGTTTCGTTTTGATTTCTTCTGTTTGTAAGCCACGGAACCTGTTCTCTCGAAACCCATAGAACCTCGTATTACTGATGCATAACTAAAGACTCCCAGCCACTCCAGAGATTGTGACATAATCCCAGAAATAAAACAATGATTTTTTACCACTTGAAATAAATTATAGAACCGGACCTAAGTCCCCAATCTGCAATTCCGAAGATTCGTTTGCATATTCAAATACCAAGCTGCCAAAGAGTTCCATCGAAAGGTCAGGGACCACATAGGAAGCCTTCTTGTAACAGAATTCTCTGGCCAAATCGATAAATCATTACAATTGAACCTGTGTGGCTAGGAAACCGAGTGATTACGACACCCCAGGCAGAAAATAAAGTCTAGGAAGTGGAAGAAACCGCGGCGATACTCGACTCGTTCTTTAATTAAAGAAGAATTAACAGCTTCGCGGGGGAAAAGCGGATTGCCGAAAGTGCCAAGTCACTGCTCGCAACCACTTCTGTTTTCATTTAACAATTTTATCATCTAATTCTGCGTATTTCTGGCCACTTTATTTAGCCATGCAATTCCGCAGAAGATTAGAGCACAACACAGGGAACATAGCTCTTAAGCCAGAGTATCTCAGGGGCTTCCCCTTCGAAAATAGTTGCTGTGGTGGTCTTCTTTGTTTTGTTTTGGTTTTCGCTCTTCGGTTAGCTATGTTTGTATCTCGCAGATGATAATATGCCTACGTGCAGTTGATCCGTGACTGATTTGCAGCGGATACAGCTCCGATAGCCGACTATTCGGCCATCTCGCATGTCTGTGCTAACAAGTGAGCATCGTGAGTGACTTGTGCGGAGGGCCGGCCGTCCTCTAGCCGAGGCATTTTCAAGATCAAGGGCGACTTACCAACTGGTATTCAATCATCTTCCTGCTCAGGCAGGTTTCAAGTGGAGCAGGAAAACGAGGGAAGAAGGTTGGAAATCCAAGATTATAGTGCCATTGAGCAGAGCACATTTTCATGGGTTACCTTATTACCCAATGAATATTCGTAATGAGTGTAATAATTCCTGAGAGATTTTTCCTGATTTCCAATAGATATTTTCCAACATATTACCACCTCAAATACCCGATTTATTTCGCACAGCACCCGGGGTCGAATGTCACCCCTAAGCAAGCGGGGTGGTTTTTGCTTCTCAGCAACAGTTCGCAATAATTCCCAACGGGTTCTGGCAGCTGCCTCGGGGAGACCCTAGATTCTACCGGGGGAAAGCATACTTACCTGGCGTAGAGGTCAACCGTGATCACGAAGGCGGTTCCTCCGGAGCGAGACTCAGCCATTGCACCTCGGCTGGGTTGACCTCCGCGATTATTCCTAATGTGAATAACTCGTGCGTGTTATTTTTGGTAGCCGGGAATGGCGTTCGCGCCGTCCCGACCTCTGCAATAAATTCAAATTAAATAATAACCATCTGATTGCATAACAGAAATCAGATTAAAAATATGGTTTTAGCGTGTTTTAATGGAGCGTTCGTAATTTTTGTGCACCTGAGAAACTCTTAATTATATTAAATAATAAATTTAAACGCCTAATTTTTTGCCGATTTGCATATTGAACAAAAGGTTAACGGTTGTTGACATCTTACGAGTATTATCTGCTGGCGTGTGTTGTTCATTCACTTTTTATCGTATGTATAGAAATACGCGTGCCAAACGTGTTTGCTTTTCACCAAAAGCATGCTCGGTCCCCCGCAAAGCAGTTCAATGGGTCAAAGCTAGCATGGTCTCTTCAGCTTGGGTCACTTCGCCATCTTTAGCTATACTTGAACTTGATCTGGATGCTGGACGTGCGGAAGAAGTCGAGAAGCCTTCGCGGATAGTCAGCACCAAAGAGCTGCAGATCTTAACTATAACTACAACTGTTTCTGCTCTTGCCTTGCTTTTGGGCGATGTGTTCCGTTCGTTTATTGCCATCATGGCACCTGGGCATTTGACTCACAAATTATGGCCAGCAGTTGGGGCCGCATTGATTAGCTCGCCTTCGGCTTTGGCTAGCGGTCTTTCAGCCCCTCGATAAGGTCAAGTTCACTTCCGCACGGTAGTTAGTCGTCGGCTGTCGGCTCTCAAAGATACTACCCCAGAGTAGCCGGGCTTTCGGCCAGACTTCGTGCGAAGGGAAGTTGCCCAAGAGGTCAGCCGGAGTGGCCATAAAACACTCAGCCATTAGACGGGCCTTATGTGACGCACTCGGCAATCGCGGCAATTAGAGTTGGTAAATCTCGGTACAATCTCTCCGCGGGTCACGCAACTCTACGTACCTTTGCCTCTTGATTTTGTATATTTTGTGTTTCAGCGTGTGAACTGGCGGAAAATTCACTTTCACTGGTGAAGTTAATTCTTTTTCGACTTCAGATAGATTGCTTTGGCTGCTACCTTTAAGGTCCAGCAAACTTTATTATGAAAATAAAATTTAAGTAAATTTATGAAAGCCATAAAAAAGATAAAAAGCGGCCAATTAGCTCGCTCTTGAAATCTCGAAAATAAGAGTTAGCCAAATGATTTACGGTTCTTACCTATAAGCGCGGTAATTGCTCAATTCCCACTTCACAGTTGAACTTGATTGTTCTTTGGCGGTCCACTAATTGCCACAATATCGTCTTGTTTGGACAGACTTCACTGTCAATGGTCAAGTGCAGTGTCTGGCTGCAATTAACCCGCTGAGTTCGAGAGTCATAAATCTGTCGAGAGGAGCAAATCACAACTTTTTTGGCTAGTGAGAACAGAAACTGAAATCGTAATGAAGTAGAATGCATCTTATTATTTTAATATCAATTTATAGGGATGATACCTAAGATACCTAAGATATAGGACAAAGAACAGCACCATTTGTTCTTGAAACTATTACAAAATATTACCATATTTATTCTAAATTTTAGTTACTAGATTTTTCCCTTCTGCACACCTTCAGGGGCACTTCGGGGTTAAGCCCCGCCAAAGAACCGAAATGCACGCCAGGGGCAGGCATGCAATCCACGGTCAACACGACGGGTTTCAGGTTTCCTTCTAGGCCCCTGAGCAGCCGAATCGCTGGTTTTGACACAGATATAGCTAATGTTATGGCCGTACTGGCCGATCGGGCCTGCATTTGGCATTTCGTTGGCCAAACCGCCGACTCCGGCTTGCGGCCACCAGGTGACCTCGACTTTCAATCGCCTGAGAATGTGTCTGGCATTCTTTCGAACGTATCTTCAAGATGTTTCTCACACAGATCGCGATACGCACCTGAAATCGAGAATTACACTGTGGGCATCGCCGGAATAACAATTGCCGGGGGGATGCATTTTCGCCGAGGTGTACGAGCTTACATCTCGGCAGGCTCACATCAATTAACCCGCACTTACAATAGAATTTAATCATGTGCCTGCTAGCCCACGTAAGGCAGCCGGCCAAAGGGGGTTAAGCGATGGGGCTGAGCAAAAGGGGCGTTAATAACCGCGCTAAGTTCAAGAACATCGCTGATGGTTATTGTCATAGTTTCGCCGCGGCACTCTGTAATTAAATCTGCGGATTGCAATCGATTAACCATAAATATGTTTTGAGGCACTTGCGCATGGTGAAGGTTTCGCACGGCCGGTGAGTGAGTGATTTGATAAATTGTTATGGGTCCAACACATGTAATTTCCTTCCCTGCTGTCAATTTAAGCTAATAAGTTGAAGGCGAGTGTACTGATACTTTATATGACGGCAATCTTGATTGTTATGTTTGCTGTAACAAAATATAGGTTTGATTCGAAAGTTTCATGAAAGAATTTGTACATTTATTTTATGTTTCAGATTCCTGGCAGAAAGAAAGTCGGAACTGCACCTCCGGAAACAGAGCATTACTTTCATTTTTGTTAGCTATTTTAAGGTGAAATAAAATCGGTAGTTTAGTGCGTTTTCAGCTTTAAAAACCAATTTTCTGAAAAGTGAAAAAAATATCAGGAATAATGCTTATAATCATTTTCATTACAAATAAATAGTACATTTTGAACTTGCTGCATTTGAATAGTTAACGGCCAAGAAATGTTAAGATTTAACAGTGGCTGTTAGCGGATACACCTCGCATCACAGCTGAGACAAGAACCACCAGTTTCAAATCGCGCGAGTCGCTGTATTTTCTACTCTACATCCAACCTATCGTGGTGATAATGGGATTGATATTTGTTATTACATTTTAATGCTTAATACAGTGTTTACAATCTTGAGAAATGCATATGTTGAAATCAGCACCACTTTACAAATTGAGCGACCATTAAGGTGGAGACCTCTTTGTAGTAATTCAGTGCTTAAAAAGTGCCTTTATACGCATTAAATAGACATCATCATGTTTGTTCATTAAGTGAATAATAAAATCGGAGAGTTGCCAGTATTTAATTTAAAAATCTCGCGCGCCATAAATCAGTGTGACCAATTAGGAAATCTAACACCATATTTTAAAAATACCGATAGTCGAGTATTTTTATTCCCAACATTTCGATATGTTTTCCAGCCCTCACTTACGTTGTGAACAAAATCACGATATTTATTGATTATTTTTTAGCAAAACTATCGATGTATTGACATATTTTGCACATTCCTCGCGAATAACTGGGATTTCTTGTCTCCCTTTTTTACTGACACTTACGTCGTCTTACGTGGCTCTTATGTGTGCTGACACTTACGTTTTCCGATGTTTTTAAAAGTAGCAATAGTAACGGTATATCGGTGACAATAACGTTACTTACTGACGAGTATTTTTTCTCCGCCTATCGTTGTACTGGTATTTTGATACTTTCTCAGCCCTGAACTGCAACTGCAATTCCAATTTTTTCTCAGAAATAAGCCACCCGCATTCGCAAACAGAGGAGCCTACTCGAGCGAAAACCCACCAGAGCAGTACAGTAAAACCGATCATGGAGCGAGCAGGCCTTCTGGCCGTTCTGGGCCTCTTCTGCGCCTCCGGTGAGTGCCAATGGCGTCGTACAGTGGGCGCCGCGATAGTGGTTTAGTCATGGCTAATTGCGTATTCGCACTGGGCACCCCACACCTGCTCCCCTCTCCCCCACTCATCGCCTCTTTGTTTGCTCTCCGCCCTCCGCAGGCTTCTTCGCCGCCGCCACGCCCATCGGGGGCGAGCAGCCACTCCTGGGAGCCAGCAGGTGCACCTGGGGACCCTCGTACTGGTGCGGCAACTTCAGGTGAGTGGGCCAGCGGGAGACCCGGACAAGCGCTGGGTCATCGGACCCCGCGAAAGGTCTCGAAGGGGCGGCCAACCCCTTTGACCCCACCCGGTACGTCGTTATTCTACTGCCCCTTTCATGTGCCCATTGTCTCCTTTGTTTTGTCTCCCCGCCGATAAGCCTATCGCCCGGATCGAATCGGACTGTGCTCTATGGAGCTCACTGGCTGATAACCCCTGTTATTGCAACTAACACTGGCCCTCTTTTGGCCAGTGGACTGCGAGAAAAACAAGCCTGATCCCATTGGAAGATCTGGAATATTCAGAACCCTCATGAGTGGTTCTCTCTGTAGTATTCAACCCTATGGTAAAGATTACTTTTATCAATTCCTAATCATACCACTGGTTCGAGGGCACAAAGTGTTTCAGTTGCTTTGGCAATTTGTCTAGATTCATATCCGACTATTTTCTCTCAGTGTACTTTTCGCAATGCTCTCTTTTCCCATATCCTCCGCGTTTCTGCATTGCCTTTGTCTTCGCACTCGCTTTAAATCAAATTAACAAAATGCAGACGGTTGGGGCGAAAACTTTATCGCCATGATTACTCGGGTGAGTAATCCCAAAGTTCGGATCACTCTGAAACCCCTTCCCTTCCTGATTGCTTTATTTATCATCGCTAAGGGGGTGTTGTAAGCGGCCACAGTTGTTTCCTATCAGCGGATTCTGACTAATCCCGCGGGCAGGGGAACGTCCAGAAGTGCAATTTTCAGGCATATCATCCCAAAATAACCACACTTCGGATGCTTATCTGACTTTAGGCAATGGGAACCCCTCATAAAACACTATTTCAAGTGGGAACTCGACTGTTTGTTGGGGTCTCAGAGGGCCCACTGTACTTGTGTAACACTGGGAGCCAGTCTCTCCGCTCTGTGGATTACTAATTATTAAAATAAGAGCAGTGCCTGGGCCACTATGCCCCAGCCATCGCTTATCACTGGCCGTAGTTCCTTTGTTTATCGATTGATTTATTTTTAAACGGCGAGGAAATCCTCCATTTCAGACTCTTAGCTGTTTCTTTGTTTGACAATTAACGGCGAAAAAGTGTGGAGCCACGAAAATAAAACGTCGCCATTGCAGAAATTTCAAAAACAATATCTGTGAATGCGCAGCCCCGTGAATATTGCATATACGCAGATACCCCGTATATATCACACTTATCATACATATGTATCAACTGTTTATTTCCGTGCTTATCTGGCTGCTTTTTGCTTTCCCGACGCTTTGTTCGGCGTTCCTGATGGTTCCAGCACAGACGTCTTTTGATGGTGATAGGAATTAGCACTTTTCCGATCGAATCGATAAGTCGCTTGAAGTTGAGTCAATACTTTCATGTGATATATAATATTGTTTGTTTATGTTTGGTATCTGAAGTGAAAAAGCTTTTCAGAAAGCTATTATCTTTACTTTTTCCACACAAGAGTGGGTACCAAGACGTTCCCTCTCGGAAGGCTTCTTTAAGTCCATCCCCTTTTGAGAGAAAATCTTATGTTGGGACTCAAAAAACCTCCATGACTAATAAAATTAACAGTCTTTAATGAAAAGCCACGCTTATTCACATCCTGTGTAGACTATATCCAACACAATACCCCCGAGAATCATGTGAGCTGCGGGTGCGCTCTAGAAGAACCTAGGGTTACTCCCTTTCAGTGGACTCTGATCTTTGCTGACTCGTCGCCTTCGCCTCGGTCAGTCGATTACGAATGCGGGTCATTTGATCCAAGCGGCGGCATTCTGCACGATCAGCTTACTGTATTTGTACTGACTGTATTTGTTATTCATGGCTTATCTTTCCATTAAGGGAACACTTCTGACCGCTCTTCCCCCACAGCAACTCCAGGGAATGCCATGCCACCCGGCACTGCATCCAAACCGTTTGGGAGACCCAGCAGGTCGCCGTGGACACGGACTCCATCTGCAAGATATGCAAGGACATGGTAACCCAGGCCCGCGACCAGCTGAAGAGCAACGAGACCGAGGAGGAGCTCAAGGAGGTCTTCGAGGGCTCCTGCAAGCTGATTCCGATCAAGCCGGTCCAGAAGGAGTGCATCAAGGTGGCCGACGACTTCCTGCCCGAGCTGGTCGAGGCCCTGGCCTCCCAAATGAACCCCGATGTGAGTTTTGGCATAGCACGTCCTCCTCAAACCCTTACTGATACATCACCTTCTTGAACCCTCAGCAAGTCTGCTCTGTGGCCGGACTTTGCAACAGTGCCTACATGGATGAGCTGATTAGGCAAGGCATTCAGTCGGGCCTTGATGGAACCGCCCAGGATGACGACAGCTCGGAGGAGACCGAGTTGACTTGGCAGCCCAACCAACTCTCCTGCGGCAACTGCAACATGCTGTCCCGCATTATGCACTCCAAGTTCGAGGCCACCAACCGCGATGACATGGTGGAAACCATGCTCCATGTGTGCGGATCCCTGTCCAGCTTCTCCGACGCCTGTGCCAACATTGTGCTCACCTACTTCAATGACATCTACGACCATGTCAGCAAGCACCTGACCTCGGATGCCGTGTGCCATGTGTCCGGAGTGTGCGCCTCCAGATATCACCAGCACGAGGAGGACAAGCAGCCGACGGAGGCCTTGGTGGCCCTGGATGCTGGCGATGACATTCCCTGCGAGCTGTGCGAGCAGCTGGTGAAGCACCTGCGCGATGTTCTGGTGGCCAACACCACGGAGACCGAGTTCAAGCAGGTTATGGAGGGCTTCTGCAAGCAGTCGAAGGGATTCAAGGATGAGTGCCTGAGCATCGTGGACCAGTACTACCACGTGATCTATGAGACATTGGTCAACAAGCTGGATGCCAACGGAGCCTGCTGCATGATCGGCATTTGCCAGAAGCAGTCTGCCTCCTCGATTAAGGATGCTCCCATCATGCCGCTGCTGCCTGTTATTGAGCCCGCCCAGGTGAAGATCACCATCGAGAAGCTGGAGAAGCACGAGCGGAAGCATCTGGGCGCCAGTGAGCCCAAGTTCAGCCAGCAGGAGATCATGGACATGCAGCTGCCCATCGACCACCTCATGGGAGCCGCTAACCCCGGAGCATTGGTGGAGGGCGGAGAGCTCTGCACCCTCTGCGAGTACTTGCTGCACTTCATCCAGGAAACTCTGGCCACCCCGGCCACCGATGACGAGATCAAGCACACCGTTGAGAACATCTGCACCAAACTGCCCTCGGGAGTCGCCGGTCAGTGTCGCAACTTCGTGGAGATGTACGGCGATGCTGTGATTGCCCTGCTCGTCCAGGGACTGAATCCCCGCTCCGTGTGCCCCTACATGCAGATGTGCCCGAAGAACCTGCCCAAGAAGGACGACGTCGAGGTGTTCCATCCCGTGCCCATCAGCGATGAACAGGACTCGCCCACTTGCCCGCTGTGCCTCTTTGCCGTCGAGCAGGCCCAGATGAAGATCCGCGACAACAAGTCCAAGGACAACATCAAGAAGGTACTGAAAGGCCTGTGCACCCATCTGCCCAAGAATCTGCAGGAAGAGTGCGTGGACTTTGTGAACACCTACTCCAACGAGCTGGTCGACATGCTGATCACGGACTTCAAGCCTCAGGAGATCTGCGTGCAACTGAAGCTCTGCGACAAGACCACGGATGCTCTCAGCGACTTGGGCATTGCTCTGGAGGACGATGTCGATGGCGAGGACAAGTCCAGCAGCGAGGAGATCAGCTCCAACGACATCGAGTCCCTGGAGGAACTGCCCATTCAGTTCGCCTTCGACGAAGGATTCACCGCCGCCCCCAACTGTCTGATCTGCGAGGAGTTGGTCAAGGAGTTGGAGAAGCGCATGGGCAAGCACCCCACCAAGGACAGCATCAAGCAGATCCTGGAGCAGTCCTGCGACAGGATGAAGAAGCCGTTGGCCGGAAAGTGCCACAAGGTCATCGACAAGTACGGCGACAAGATCGCCGATCTGCTGCTCAAGGAAATGGACCCCAAGCTGATCTGCATCGAGTTGGGAATGTGCGTCCTGGCTGATCTGGACGATCGTGAGTCTTGAATTCTAAATGCGCAACTTTTCATTTTAACA
Source organism: Drosophila biarmipes (assembly GCF_025231255.1). Lineage (NCBI taxonomy): Eukaryota > Metazoa > Arthropoda > Insecta > Diptera > Drosophilidae > Drosophila > Drosophila biarmipes. The sequence continues at coordinate 32,236,259 of NC_066616.1, read as the reverse complement.
AAAAACGTATCCTAATATAGTGGAGGTGGACGAGGCCTTGAAGTACGACGTGATTGCCGTGCCCCACCAGGACATCAAGGCGTCCAGCATCAAGGAGCCGCCCACCTGCGTCCTCTGCGAGTTCATCATGACCAAACTGGAGGCCGATCTGAAGAACAAGACCGAGCAGGCCGAAATCAAGAAGGCGATCGAGGCAGTCTGCAACCGTCTGCCAGGCACCGTTCGCAAGCAGTGCGATGCCTTCGTGGAGGGATATGCTGATGCTGTTCTTAAGCTGCTGAGCGATGTGCCGCCCAAGGAGGTGTGCCAGAAAATGCAGCTCTGCTTCAGCGTGGCCGTCACCGACGAGGTGGTGGAGTGCGGAGTGTGCCACGGAGTGAGCCAGGCCCTGCTGCCCTTCCTGCGCGAGAAGAAGGATGAGGCAAAGGACGTGACCCCCCTGCAGATGACATCGGTGGCCTGCGAGACCTTGCCAGCCAAGTACTACAAGATTGTAAGGTTACATATCCCCTTATGGAAGAGAAATCTTTAACTATCTTCATTTCAGTGCTCTGAGATGATCTCCATCTATGGCAACAGCCTTAAGAACTTGGCTCAGCGATCCTACGTGGATCAGTCGCATGTCTGCGCCGAGATCGGCAAGTGCTTCGATAGCGAGAAGTCTTCGCTGGCCTTTGCCAGAATTTCAGGTAAACCAACCCACTGTAGCCCCCAAAAATAAACACCCTTTAACTTTACTTTCTCCAACAGCCTAAGCGATGCGTTGTGATGTGCGAAAGCGAGGAGGATGAGGAGCAGGATTAGCAGAAGGTTTGATGAGCAGGAGGAGGAGCCGATCCAACGCTTTATATATGCCTATACCTTTACATATATCTGTTTACATTCTATACGATTTATTGTAAATGAAACATATTTACTTACTTTCCGTTTGCGTACCCTGGTTTTTGGCTCTAAATTTGTTAGGAGAATTTGTGATGAAACTGATTTTATAAACGCACTCAAACCCGGCTGAAGAAAAGTGAAACTTAACTAAAACTAAAACCTACACTAAGCAGTAACCTAACACGTACTTTCAATATACGAATTAGCGAAATCCACAAGCCACTAGCTTTGTATCGATATCCCCATCAGTCCGAAGTCAGCTGAGCAGTGTGTAGTTTAAGGTATCAAAGAAAACTGTGTAAAATACGAACATTGATCTTATAAATCATAAAGAAAACTAAACCGACAAAGCAGCACCTTATTGGACATTCCCTGGGTGCGCGTGTATATTTCCTAGCCGATATGTTCGAGAACTCCCTGTTGATCATCAAGCCGGACTACTTGCACAAGCGGCGTCCGGTGCTCCTGAAGCTGCTGGGCGAGGGATTCCAGTTGCAGGGCAACCGCAGGATCGCCTTTTCGCCGGAAACAGCCGCCGAGTTCTATGCGGACTACGCCGATGAGAAGGGCTTCATGCTGGAGGTCATTCTCCTCTCCAAGGGAGTTTCCGAGGCCTTCATAGTCACCAAGGAGAACGCCGTGCAGGAGCTGCTCAACATCATGATCTGCTACTTGTGAGTCAGGGGTTGTAGTGATTGCTTCTTTTGTTAAGACTGAATCCTTAGTGGCTCCGCATCGGAGCTGGAACGGAATATCCACGTCACCAAAAATAGCTACAGCGTGGCCCGTGAGATAAACTTTATTTTTCCAAACTGTAAGTAGGATCTTAAAGATAGTACACAATACGGTTTTATATCCTATTCTACCTGGTCTTTCGGTATTTCATTACGATTGAATATTCCCAGATATCCACGAGCCGCACCAGATGTTCGACCACAACAACTTCTGCAACCGACCCATGCTGAAGCCGCTACTCCAAGAGATCTACGACATCATGCAGAACGTGGACTGCAGCCAGGAGAACTGGAAGGTGCGCCTGTCCGACTACCTGGTGCGCAGCAACCCGAAGATGCCGCAAGTGACCAACCAGTGCCAGCAGCGACCCGATGTGGGCATCCAGGACAAGTCGCAGCAGACCACCATGACCTATGCCCCCAAGCCGAGTGCGAGGGGTGCCCAGCCCCGGGCCAAGAAGACCCAGAGCAGCAGCTCGCCCCTGTCCTCCACATCGCCGCACTCCTCGATGCTACTCTCCTCCAGTTCGTGTGTCACCTGTGGCGGGTTCGAGAGGAGCGAGCCCTGCATCTCGGAACTGGAACTCAGCAAGCGAGTGGAACCGCACGACGAGGAGAAGGTTTGCGTGGACGAGGAGATCCTGTGGAAGGAGGTGGTGGTCTACGAGGAAATCCAGCCGGAGGAGGAGGAGCAGGAGAGCAAGGAGTTCAAGTTCGAGCTGGAGGAGGAGCACGAGGGCGAGGCGGGTGGCTCGGATGTGGAGTCGGACAGGAGTGTCCACGATGCAGCACCGCTGCCAGCAGCTCAGGACGAGGAATCGGAGGCGGGTGAAACTGCTGCTGGGGAGCCAGCTGAAGCTGCTGCAGCTCCAGAAGCGGTTCCGCCCGCGGAGGAGGCTCCACCCGCGGCAGAGGCTGCTCCAGAAGCACCCCCAGCAGGCGAGGAGGCTCCGGCAGAGGAAGCTCCACCCGCAGAATAAGTTCAGCTCTCTAGTGCACCTGTTGCCCCATCATTTGTTTGTTGAAGCATAGAAAAAAAATGGACTGAAACGCGCGCCATTCCAGCAACACCACATCCATTGCACCAGGAAAACCACCTTCAAATGGCAATTGCGCACTCGCAGAATTTCGGAAGGAGGTTCCGTAGTTTTTTATGCCTCCCCAAAAGTGCATCCCACACGGCAGCAACGTCAACAGGAGCAACAGCTTTTTAGCCTCCAACTTCCCGCCAGCAAATGGCATTTTTTCCCCCCTTTCAAGCGCCCAATAAAAATTCTAGAGAAATAAAACAAACAATGAAATCAAATTAAATTTATGGGCCAGCTTTCGGGGCGGAAGTGTGCGTTGCATGTGGCACACTTTCGGCGATGCAAAGTGTCCTGCAATGTGGTTGCATTTAACCCAGTTATAGGGAACACAATGGACTTAGCAGGGGCTAATTGCGGTCAATTGGTGTTCTATCGATCTTGGATAACTAATTTAATTTGGAAAGGGTGTTGTTATTCCTAAAGAGTGTCTTGTATGTAGTAATAAACCTTAGCTTAGACTTTTTAAAGGTGGGTAAAAGTGGTCTTAACTTTATCTTGGAGATAATAGCAGTATGTGGCACTTTTGCCAGAAAAACAAAGAGAAGCTCAAGCTTTCGGAACACAGGTGCTAGTCTACCTTCAGCAGGTGAATACCTTGAACTAGGCTAACCAAACAAGCGTCTAAGCTGTGCACAGTGGTATATAGAATAGATCTTAAAAACTTTTATAAAAATATATGTTTCTATGAAAAATTCCAAAGTATAAACTTCAAAAGTAAAATGCATTAATAGTCCTTTATACTTAAGTCAGCACTGAAAAAAGATTTAAAACTGATATCCAAAAATAACACTATTACCTTCGTCATCCCAAAGTGTTTCTTGGGGTTTATAAGACACCTTTCATATCAGGTTTTTCCATAGTATCCTAACCACTGTGGCCCTTTGAGCCACCTCAGCAGTTGAGGTTGCGAAAGGTTGTTGGTGCTGCAGTTGATGTTGTTGCTGCGGCTGTGCGTTTCAATGCCGGGCCGTTCCCTCGTTCCACTGTTCCCAGCAGCCACCACCGGAACAGTGGGAGTGGAATGGGGGTGGGGAGAAGGGACGGAGAGAGAATGAGAGCGAATGAGAGCGAATGAGAGCGAAAGCTTGCTCTTCCGCTCGGACGCCGTGAGGTATGCAACGCTTTTGCCCTGCGAAACGTACCGCTTCCGCTTTTGGTCGGAAGGCAAAAGCAAATCGACAGTCGGTATCTGTCTGCCTGCGCTCTGCTCGCATCCTGCGTCCCACAGCCCACAGCCCACGTCCTGCGTCCTGCGCCCCCCAAGAATAACAAATAATTACTCAAAATAATAATATTTCCAGGGGTGTGAGGCCGCGGAGCTTTCGCGTCGACGTCGAGCCAAAAAAGTGGCAGAGAAGAGAAGTGAATCGGTTTCGTTTTCGCAATACATACACAAACAATAGGCGCTGGGAAGTAGACGACGGCGAATCCTTGGCGGCTCAGCATTTCCACCGAATTCGCGTCGAGGAAAAGCGGAAAATCGGAAAAGCAGCGACCAATTTCGTATTGATTTTCAAGTGTGGTAAGCGCAAAACGCAGCGTAGGCGAAAGAAAATGCGGCAAAACACGGGGAAACCCCACCAACTGGCAGTGAAAATGCGAAAGAAAATGTCAACGGCCAGGCGAGCGAAAAGGGGCGGTGGTGGGTTAAGGAAGTGCTAAAAAGCGCCTCAAAAGAGGCACAAAACCGCCGTCGAGAGCTAAAAATAGCCAAGTGATATAGTGCAGTGTCGGCGGAAAAAGGTGGGAAAAGTTCAAACTCAAGAGTAGTGGCTAAATTATAGCGCGCTTAAAAATAAGTCCGGGCAGACTCGGAAAAGCCTCAAACCACGGGCCCAAGAAGGCTGAAGAAGCAGAAGAGGAAGCCCGAAGAAACGGAAGAGGAAGAAGCGGCCGGCATACACACACAACCACAAGGGGGTGGCAATCCAACAGCCCGAGACTTGGGTTGGGAAAAGCTCAAGTCACAAATTTTTGCGCAAGGGCAGGCCGAGTCGAGTCGAGTCGAGTGCTTTTCCCCCTGAAAGGGGGTGTCTCTGCCTCCGCCGACGCTGGCGAAATTTCGCAACACTCGCACAATCGCACACCACACTCCCCCACAGCTTGCAGTTAGGGGTGGCATTGCCGGGGTTCCGGGAACGGAATGGGATCGGGCCGATAAGACGAACGGAAAGGCTGACGGTGATCGGAATACCCTTGCAGAGCCAGAGATCCCATGAATGTATTCCAAATAATATTATCATAGATTATTCAACAGTGGTTATTATTATAGTTGAGATAGGGGGACGCATATGGTTTAGAATCCAACATGTTAAAAAGATTTAAATAATAATACATAGTATAGCATACAAGATCAAGGTACTTTTCATGTACTAACTAAAATTTAGATAATAAAAGGAGCCAATATTTGTATGAGTACTACGTACGCTAAAAAATATTGTTCTGGAAAAATTACCTTTATTTTATTATTAAACAAATTACTTTCCTCACAATTTCCAGAACGGCGCCGTTAACATGGACAAGATGACGGTTGCCCAGAAGAACGCATATCTCGAGGCGCACATGGCGGTGCAGCAGCAAATGGCCCAGGCGGCGATTCAGTTCAAGCAGCAGCAGACCTCGCAGCAGCAGAACTCCCCCACGGCCAACAACAACAACAACAGCCAGAACAACGGCAACATGCAACAGCAGCAGCAGCAGCAGCAACAACAGCAGCAACAGCAGCAGCAGCAGCAACAGCAGCAGCAGCACTATGCGGCCACCATAAAGGTGCCGCAGATCAGTTCCTCCAGCGTGGCGGCTGCGGCGGCGGGGGAGAGCACCTTCACGGTTCCGGACGACGGAATGGGCTTCGAGGGCGGCGTCAGGGTGCTCCAGAGCCTGGGCACCTGGTCGGCGGCCGAGCAACTGACCTACAACATCCCCAAGCCCAACCTCATCCCCTTCACAGAGCCCTACGTCGAGGGGGGCTCCATGCACCCCGCCAGCCGCCTCAAGGCCCTGCAACAGGTGCAGCAGGCATCCTCGGGGGTGCGCAAGACAAATCCCTCTAAGTGTGAGTACTGCAATGTTATTTTTTAAATGGTTTTTCTAAAGGTTCAGGATAAACAGTTCTTTGCTAGCGCTATCTAGGAGTTCAACCATTTAAATTCACCATAAACTTCAACAATGAATTCATCCACTTAAGTCACCAAGGATTGCATGCATATTGAGTCATCTATATATTCTGTTATTTTCCACGAACTTTAAATCGTTTTTAAAAGATATCAAGAAATACATTGTAACATTCAATTCATTGTTGAACAATTCAAAACTGAATTCACCAATGAAAACTCAACAACAATCCACTGATTCATTTCTATTTTTACTCACATCAAGTGTAAAACAACTCAACAACTCACTACTCATCTATGACAATTACCCAATAAATTCATAATTGATTAAATTACTAATGAATTAAATGTAACCAATGTCATTTTGATTTGAAATTTGTTATAGATGTGGAACATAATCAGGGTTTTCTGCAGTCGCTGACATATTTTAATCGAAACCCTCTCCTCTTTTCCAGCCACCAATAAGGCATTCGAGTGCACGGTCTGCGGCAAAGGACTCGCCCGCAAGGACAAGCTGACCATCCACATGCGCATCCACACCGGCGAGAAGCCCTATATTTGTGAAGTATAAGCTGCCCTCGAGCCCCTGCGACCTCCGGCGCCCCTCAATCTCTGACCCTCGCTCTCGACTCCCCGTTTCAGGTGTGCAATAAGGCGTTCGCCAGGCGGGACAAGCTGGTGATCCACATGAACAAGTTCAAGCACGTGACGCCCACGAATATAGCGCCCCTGGGCAAGCGGCTGAACAACATGGTGAAGAAGAAGGAGCAGCCGGATCCGCCGCCGGAGGACAACAAGCAGAGCCTGGAGCTGCAGCTGCAGCAGCAGGCCGTCCAGGTGGCCGCCCAGAACATCATAGTGCAATCCGCTCAGGGGGCGCCGACGTCCATTCCCGGCATCATCATACCGCATCACCAGCAGCAGCTCTCCTGGACTTGCGAGCTGTGCGGCAGGATGTTCTCGAGTCGGGACGAGTGGTCCATTCACGCCAAGAGTCATCTGGAGGTGAGAAGATGTCGGTAGACACTCCTGGTTGGGAACGAGCCCAGGATGCACTTTTGTCGCCTTCAGAACGGACTTAACCGGCTGTTTTACCTCTATTCCAAACTTTAGTATTGACAGCCGGAACGGCTAGTCGCAGAGTCAACAAAACCGGCAGCAGCAGCAGCGGCGGCAGGAGTCATTGCTAAGACCACCAGCAGCAACAGCAACAGCAATCGCAGCTACCAAATGGATGCCAACCAAAACCAAATTCAAATGGAGGCCCAAGCGCGCAAGCAGAAGATAATCATACAAAACCAGATGATACTCAATGCCAGTCACCAGCAGCAGCAGCAGCAGCAACATCCTCCTCAGCAGCAACACCAGCAGCAGCAGCAGCAACAGCAACAGCAGCAGCATGTGGCCCATGGGAAGAAGGCAGCCAGAAAACACCAGCAACACCTACAGCAGCAACAGCAGCAGCAGCAGCAGCAGCAGCAGCAGCAACAGCAACAGCAGCAACAGCAGCAACAGCAGCAGCAACAACAGACCAGTGCGCCTATGTACAATAACAATAGTAGTAGCAACCACAACGGCAACAACCAAAGCCAAGAAGTAACTACCTATTAAAACCAGACTGAAAACCCCACAGCCACAGTAACAGCCACAGCCACAGCAACACCAACAGCCAACAGCAACATTGAACACCGAAAATCTGACCATTTCCGCATTCTGTATTCTGTTACCCTTCCGTTTACCCCTCTCCCCGCAAATCCAGGTGTCCGTGCCGGTGTCGCACATCATTGCCAACTCGCCAACGGCGGCCACCTACATGCAGGCCCAGTTGAGCGAGCACGCCAGCAACATGCAACACGGCATGCCCATCGTCACCTACAACGGCAACCAGTACTGCGTGATCACCCGGGCTCCGGATCTGGACGTGGAGGCCATGCAGAAGCCTCTGGACTACGGCCACGCAGCCGCTGGAGCCACCAACATCATAGTGATGTCGCCGATGCAACTGCTGCCCCCGCAGCAGCAGCAGCAGCAGCAACAGCAGCCGCAACAGCAGCAGCAGCCGCAACAGCCGCAGCAACAGTAAACAGCATCGAAGAGAAAGGCCTTCGCCAGCCTACCAGCTATAAATACGAATTGTAAATAAAGTCTTAAGCAGCCGAGAGCGAACCTAAGTATATGTTTAGCCACAACACTACCCAGCAAAAGCAAAGTTTGTAAATGTCAGATTATAACGCATAGTTCCCCGTGTCAGCAAGTCCGCTCGAGATCGAAATCAAACGTAGTGTAAGCAACCTAACATATCCCCCCGCAGAACGTATATAGTACCCCGAACCCCGTCTACCCCTAAGGCAGCCACCACTGAGATATACAGCGATGCCATTCCGACGCAGTCTTCGCACACCGACCCTCCAAGTAGCATCCCCACACGGACCCACACGGACCCACATAGACCCGTACTCAGACCCAGCGTGTATGATATTTGATGTGTTTCTATGGCATTGTTTGTACATTAAGCTAATTACGTACTCCAATTACGTCTTCGACTAAACGCAACTTGGGAGGAAAACCAAAAAAAAAGCAAAAGATACAAAGATAATGGAAAGAAAACCAAAGTAGCAGTAGTAGTGTCCATCAGCAAAGCTCCCCACACACCCCACTCGATTCCAATGGCAAACCATGTAAAGATCAAGCGAAAATAAATTTAATTTAATTAAATAAAAGCGAGGGAGTTTTTAAAAATGGGTACTAGTTTACAGCAACTAGTGTTACTTAATTTGCAATTATTTTAAAGGGAAGTACTATGTGCAAGGAGTTCTTTTCCTAGTACTCATAAATATTAAGCATTTACTCTTTCCTTACAGAGAATTTATATCTTTCAATTTGTGTTTTAAAGTGTGTTATTTATGTCATTTGTTGTCGTGTATACCGGCTTGCGACACTGGCAGAGTAATGAGCCCCTCGCTGATTCAAATCATGTAATGTTACGTATTCGCAGCGTTGGCCATTCTGGGCATCACTCGAGTGACACTCACTTGTGGCCAAAACGCCGAATTGAAGCCATTAAAGCACCCAATAATTGGCAGCTGTAGTCGATTATTATTCTTGGCTGGCCAACTGTGGCGGCATTCTCGCTTTTTGGTCCATTCAGACAGGCCAAAAGCCGAGTAAAACCAAAACATTTGGTCAACGCTGAGCTCACGAAAATCAATTTTTCGTTCCAAAAATGAAAAATGCCGCGATTTGACCTTAGATGGAAACTCGTCTCTGCCGCAGCGCAGTTGGCGTAGCTGCCCGCGTCTTCGCTGCATTGGCAGCAAATAAATTTCTGCCTCGAAATGCTGTTTGTGTTTGTTGTTAATAATACAAGTCGCTCGAAGAGTTTTCAACTGGGTATAGTGCACATCTCGAAACCCATAAAAAAACATAACAACATATATGTGGTTGCATACTTTTCGACACTATTTAAATAACTTACGAAAGACCAACAAATATATATGATTGCATATAAAAACAATACAATGTTATTAAGGAAGATTAAAACTTTGCTACATTTAAGCAACTCTCTCATAAAATACTTCTTTAACAAGTTGTTTACAGAATATTTAAGGGTGTCGAAAAGTATGCAACACACTTTTAGGTTATTTCAAACCTCTGAAAGCCCCAATTTCAAACCTCCACTTTTAATATTTCCCATATTTTCATTCCTAAGAGTATCTGACAGTTGAAAAGTACTGGAACCCCGGTTTTTACTCACTTCTCAAGTTGTTTTTCGCAAGAATCGCAAATTAGTCTGGGCCCCGGCTGATCACCTGAGCAAACTCGAACTCGAAAGCGAACGCCTACGACAGAAGTGACAACGCTGATGGCGACGCCGACATCTCAGCCATGTTGTTTGCTCTCAACCTCCGCCGGATTCTTTGTGTGTCAGTCGGTTTTCGGATCAGGCGCCGATCAGTCGAGTTGACCACAAAGCACGGGAAGATCAGTCCGCCGGGACCATGCTGAATGGAAAATTCTACACGGGCCTGCCGCCCAAAATGGTGGAGCGTCAGGGGGTGAAGGTGTGCAACCGCCAGGAGTCCCACTTCTTCTGGCCAGACGATTCCCGGGCGGACTCGGCGGTAGAGAATCGAGTGAAGAGGAGGAACAGCCAGCAGTTGGAGAGGCCTACGCAGAGGATTACATCGACTCAGGACTCCCCAACTGAAGTGGACACAAGGCGCATGTTTCACAAGGAGTTTGCCAGCTCATCCATACAGTTCTACGACAATCTGCAGTCCAATACGGGCAGTAAAGCCCCCTTAGGCAGGGGACTGCGCAGGGAAATAACCCCCAAGCTCACTGAGGTGAGGCCCCAGGAACTGGTCAATAAATCCGAGGATACTTCCGATCGCCGCCAGCAGGCTTACAGCTCCAAAATCCAGTTCTACGACTACGTAAACGAGGCTGATAATGTCACACAAAATAACGCCCGAAGAAAAAATGGATTTCAAATGGACTTCAATGACAAACGTGAAGTGGAGCTCAATTCCAAGAACAGCCCCAAGCTGCAGGTGAAAAGAGATGTGCGCAGTTTGAGTGTCGAGCTGGAGCCCAAGGTCACAAAGAAGCCGCTGAACGACAGTCCCGAGTGGCGGCGACCCCGTCCACTGCCACAGCCACTGCCCAAGAGGATACTCAAGCCAAGTCCCCACCAGGATCAGGATGCCTACGATTACGTGGAGAAGCGCGTGCGGAGATTGCAGTTGACCTGGAGTCCTGGCTTGCCCAAGAAGCATGTGACCTACAACGAGGAGGCTGCGGAGTACGCCTACTACGATGACAGGGAGGACTGTGTGGATCGCGGGGATCGGGAAGAGCCCACATACGAGAGTCGACCCCGTCAGCAGCCAAATATGCCGACAGGAAGTCGTCAGCAGCATCGCTCATATATGGAAACCAGTCGGACCAAGCCATTAAATAATAATAACAATTATCAGGGCAGCCCGAGCAGGAAAATCTTGCCAAAATTGCCAGAGAGCCAGGCCAGAGGCGGGCCCATAGACTTGGCCGAAGACGACCCCCCTCTGCCCTCCGACCCCCGCAAGCACCTGCGCAGCAGCCTCTGCTTCAGCGGCGACGCGTTGATGGTGGGCGGTGCGCCGCCGACGGACAAGTCGACTGCGCAGGCGCGGCGCAGCTCCGCCGGCCAGAGAATCAGCGTGGGCCTGCCGGATTGAGGCGGCGATTGAGAGCTCCAGTTTGCATGGTTTTCAATGCAGCTACACGGGGAGAAAAGCTGTGGAAGTGAGCGGAAAATTAGTTATTTTTTAGTTTGAAAAGCGTTAAGATCGTGCACATGGGGAAAAGTGTAAAGCTGAACTCTAAAAAAATGCAAGGTATAACTCTCTACAATATTGTTACGATTTTACGAGTCTAAAAAATATAACTTAGTGACTATTTTTTTGAAACAAAAAGTTAAGAGAGTGCCCATACAAAAAACCACAACATAATTTTTTAGAAAGGCCACTTTAAAAACAATTGTTTGCGATACTGTTATCGTGTATAATATTTTCAAAACTACAACCTAGATGCAATATTACATTTTTCTCAGTGACAGCAGCAACCTGCAATGCTAATTGAAAGCAACAGCTGAGAAAAACGCCGACTGCGACTGCAGTAGAAGCAGCAACATCAGCGGCAGCAGCAGCAACAGCCCAGCAGCAACTTGAAGCGACAGCAGCAACATTTCCAGGCACGGCGGCAACTCAACCACTTCGAGCCTCACTTCTACGATCATCTGCCCAACTTTGACTTCACCCACATGCGAATGAATGAGTCGGCTTCGTCATCTCTGTGCGGTTGAATACATAAACAAACCTTGATCTTGACTAATTTGTGGGCATTGCTGTTGTTGTGCAACCCGACCATGTATTAATTTGTCTTTAGAAGCCAACGCAGAACAATCTATTATAATAGAGATATGCTAATAAACTGATACATAACCAAATGAACTTCGCATTGGGAAGCATTCAATTAAGCCGTAAACTTGATATAGGCAGAAAAGCATTATAAGTCGTCTTTTAAGATTATGGAGTTGAACTAATAAAGTAACTTATAATCGTAAGAGTCCATGAAGTATTTATTTCAAAGGTGGCAATTTGAAAAGAAATGGAACTGGGAGAGTCTTGAAAGGCAGCCATAAATTCAAGTGCAAGGTATGTACATGCCTTTTCGGGCCTCATTTCAATTGATAAGCCTGCAATCAAAGTGGAAATATTATGAATAAGACGAAATTGGCGTGCACTCAAGCCAATCTAATCCTCTGATCGGGACACTAAAAACCCGATCGAGTGCAATTCGAGGCACCCTTTCCAGCCGCGCTTTTAACGGCTCATTTAAATCGCCGCCAATTTGCTGGTCTGGGCAATCAGCTCAGTGCTCTGGGCGGCTCACCTGGCCATGCCCATTTTTATACCCATTCCCATTCGCAGGTCCCTGCCCCTAGCTCCTTTCACAAAGACTTTCAGAAACGGGGAGAAAACCCATTTTGGAGGCATTGTTAAGGCCGGCGGAAACCCAGCCAGCTGGCAGTCAAGTTGAAGTCCAAGTTTAAAGCAGTTCCACGAGGAAGCGGGAAATTATGCGAGCTGCAACAATTGTGGAGGCAATTGTCACGCGTGTTGAACTTGAGCTTGACCTTGTCTTGGGGAACGGGGAGTGGAGTCGCCACCCATTGTCCAGCCAGGCCGGCGACTGCAGCCCGAGTGCCGCAATTATCCGTCGTACGCCACGGGGCCTCAATCGAGATTTAATTAAGGCTCGCCTTAATTGCCCGGCCAATCTGCAGCTGCCATGGGAACTCAATTCGAAATCCAGAGACAGGATAAGCGTGCAGCATAATTGTGCAAATGAAGCGTGGTGAAATGTTACGCAAGTCCCTGTCCATGTATCTATGGCCATTTCTCCTTCGTTTTGGCACAATCCCAATCCCAATCCCAATCCCACTTCCACGTCCACTTCCACTTCCCCCAACTGGGGACAAGACAAACTGCCTTCCGCATTTCGATCGCGCATCCTGGCCGATAGAAAGTAGTCCAAGCGCACCGGCGAAAAAGGCAAAAAAGGCCAAAACGCCGAGCCAGCTGGCTAACATTTCCTGGCTCGTTTTTGCCCCGGCTGAACCTGAACTTCGGGCCAAAAGCGGGGAGAAGAAAGGCGCATTTATTGGGTAATACTCGTGGAAACCCGTTTGCAGACGAAACTGATTCAAATAAGTCGATAAGGCGGCTCTTCTGCTTTTTTAGTGGGTGTGTGGCTCGTGCCGGCAGACCGTGGGCACTTGAAGAAATCGGGGGCTACAGAGGGGCCCTTGTATCAGCGAGCTAAAAAACGTAGGTTTGTCTCTTCTACTACTAAAAAATTCTATCAAACATTAGACAAAAATCCTAACATTTCTGACTTTTGTAGAATACTATTAAAAATATTAAAATGAGCATTTTTATAATTTGAATGACAAACTATTCTTGGCCAAACCAGTTAAGAGGCTTATTTATTTTTTTTTATCTAGGCAGGGGAATTGTTGTTATTTTTTATCATCATATACTACGTATGTCATATTTCATTACCAACTAGCTCAGATTGAAGCCAAATTACTCTCCTCGAAAAAGCTATCAATCTCCGCCTATTACCTTTATTGTCATACTTTTCGCGTATCTATAGCAACTTACTTACTTTCCTATTGAGTCACAGACCACAGCCAAACCAAATCCCCCCTCAGTCGCAAGTTACAAGAGGCAAATGGCCATCGTTATGTGTAATTACGGCCATAAAGAAACATTTTATTTATGCCCCCTGCCCCATCGCTCTATTTCCTAGTGGAAATGCAAATGATGCCTCACTTTGCGAGCCACAAGCTCTTTTTGCTGCACACTCAGTGCTGTGAGTAGTAAGTCCATGCGTGAAGCGAGATTTCGATCGGCAGACTGCTGGATGTACTGAGTGGCTCACCTGGCAGGTTTCAATTGCGATTGCCATTGCAAAACATGTTGCGGCAGGTTCGAGGAAGCTGGCATAAAACTGTTGCGTCCGTTGGCCGAACTTTCAGTTTCGTTGGGGCCACGCTGGTGGCTAATACCGTTGAAGAGAGTTTTCACAAAGACATAATCCCCCTGAAAGGCGTCCCACTCAAAATGAAGGTGTGCTGGAATGTAAGCGGCTGCACCTGTGGAGAAACACGTCTTCAATTGTCACTAAATGGATATTCACCCCACAGTTCTTGGCTGCTGCGGTGGTGCTGGCGACGGTCTGCTCTGGACTGAGACCGCCTAGGTCCTATTACCGGAGGAGCTACTTCAGTTCGGTGTCCCCGTCATCGGGCCACGGGTCGGGCTCCCTGCCAGGACCCGTGAGACTGGGGCCTGCTGGCTACCTGCGGGCCGATCTGCAGACAAACGAGAGCAAGCTCCGCCCCCTGAGCAAGAAGTATCCCAAGAAGACCCACTACAGGCCTTATGGATCGGTGAGCTATGGTTGAAAGAGAGTGGATAAGATATGATGCATTTCCAAAGAAAGTTTTTACTTTTGTTAAATTGATTTGCATCTTAAAAGTGTTAAATACATAAGATATTAATATGAGAGGTGTTAACAATGTTGTTAATATTTTATCCAATTTATAGTTCGAATACCTAATAAATATTTCTCATATTTCAGCAGGAGGAAGAGGACTATTCCGGCGAGCGCTACAACTCCGCCGAATATTCCGGGGAGTCCTCCGTGCAGGACAGCCGCGAGTACACCATCGGCACCCAGATCCGTGTCCAGCATCCGATAACTGTGCCCAAGAAGAGTACCTCCGTATACCAGAAGCAGCCGAAATACGTGACTGCCATCCCCTACAAGGCCTCTGGCTATGGCTCCGATATCCAAAAGGCCACTGGCTATGGATCCGATGTTCATATTGGCTCTGGGGAGGATGTGGGGCCTCCCCCAAAGAGATCAAAGTGGACTCCAGTGCAGTACGATGCGGAGGCTGATCCCTTCCATCTAGTGCCGCCACCAAAAGCCACCGTCGCCTCCAGCAGCAATTCGTACAGTGTCTATGAGCCCGAACACGACGACTATGAGGTGGTTCCGGTTCCAGTGCCTCGGCAGAAGACCCACGATCGCTACAAGAATGTGGCCTCCAAGAAGCAGATAGAGGCGTATCTGGAGGACCAGCAGAAACTGCTCGACGAGGCCATCAAGGTCCAGCTGCTGAACAATCCCAAGCTGCAGAAGTTCCTCAAGGCCCAGGCGCAGGAACAGGAGCGGGAATCGCGGCCGGATCTCGAGATCGAGGACTTCGAGGCCTATCCGCCGAACTTCTCCGGCCCAGGGCACCTGCGCAGCAAGTACATCGAGCACCCGCCCCCACCTCCGCCCAAGGGATCCCGATCTCGGCGGCGTCCTCCAAGCGGAGATCTCAACAGACCACCCAAGACCGTCATCAAGCCCAAGCGGAAGTACCGATCCACAGCACTGGTCATCAATGTATAAGGGGAATCACGTAGTCTTACTGAATTTATAATTTAAACTTAAAGTAAAATGAAATACACACGTAGAGTAGTAGTACTGTATAGTAGAGTTGTAAGTAATAAAAGACCATTTACTTTAATCGCGTGACTTTGCCTTTCTGAGTTTTAACGGAGTGCCACGTGCCCATTATTCAAGATTTTTCTTTGGACAAGATTCAAATGGATTATATTTGCCAATGCATGAATGCAGAGAATCAAACTTATTGTATTATTTCCTTAAAAGTTATAAATAAGTTAGTTTACTTCTATAGTCTGGGGTTCCCCCTTACAAACACCCGTGGCGCCATCTAGCGCTTGTTGATGCAACCTAGGTATTTTTGGTTCATGTCTAAGCTGACGCACGGGGTGTCTCGACTTCACTTTGTCTGCTGAGGAGATTTCGTCACTACGTAAATTCACTTCTTAAGTACATCAATATAAATTCCAACCAAATATGGCGTAGAGAAATTTGTGTGGCTCTGAACTCTCAGTTTTTGATGCAAATAAGAATAATATTAAATCACTTAGCCAATTAATCTTACCATTTAATCATTCATTTTAATTAAACAAATTAATTTCTCATCAATTTAATTGAAAGCTGGGCTCGTCACACCCACAACCCATAAATGGGGCACAGATCGCGCAGCAAAATCTCGCGACGTTTGCCATTTTAAAAATAAGACCAGTCAATCATAAACCTGTGCTATTCATAAAAATAGCCGTATGGAGAACCCACTAGAACCAACACACCCTTGAGACACCTGTTCCGATCCCAGGTAAATTCTTGACTTTTACCTCTTTCGCAAAGCGAACGAAAATCCGCAATTGAGCAAGCCAATTCAAGTCAATTCCATCGATTGCGATTGCCGCAAAAGTGGGTGCACACAGGCATATCATGAAACACAATAAGCAGCCAGAAACAAAACCGAATTGATTTTCTTAATTGACTGAGCAGTTTCAACAGCAGCCCAAGCCACCAAAGGCAAAATCCGAACTCCGAGCCGGACCCTCGGTCCACAACAAAACTGACCTTGAAAGCTAAGCTCTGAAAAGTGTTGCTAATATTGTTAATGTAATAGTTGTCGGTGGTGAAAAAGAATGCCAACCGGTGGATGTGGAAAGTACAGAGGGAAAAATAATGAAAACAGGGGAATATACTTCTAGTCTAACAAATTCTATTCTCACAGCCAACGAAATATACATATAAAAAATTAATTAATTTTTTTAAGAGAAACAGTAGAGTAAATTGCGATTTAAAAGCTATAAACTTTTTTCAAGGTGTAGGATAATAATACCATACCATATATCTCATAAGGCCAATAAAATAATTGTAAGTAAATTATAAGTTTAAAGTATATAAAGTGATTTAATAAGCAATCCATCAATTAAAACTTACTAAGATAAAATAAAATTCACCACATTATTTTGTAATTAATGACAAAACTGAGAGGTCATACCAACTTTTATAATTAAAAGTTGTATAATATATAGTTACCCAAATTGAGTTGTAAGTGAGAACGTATCAGGTGAGAGGAAGCAGCCAATTAGCTGGCATTCTTGCGTTCGATGGTGCATAAAAGGGAGCCAGTATTTGGACGTAACTAAGTGCACCTAACTCAACTGGAGCCTGACCAATAGTAGCGCCATTAGATGAATTGATTTAGTGCCCCAATCCCCTATTAAGCCCGAGCCACCCCCACCTGCACATGCTTTTCCGGCTCAGCCGATGTAAGCTCACCACCACACCAGGCTGATTTCATTTTCATTGGAATTTTGCACAATTGGCCAAGATTACTGTCAAACAGCGAAACCCGTTTGAGGTCTTTCCTTGTTGGCCGCATAGAATCGCAACAGAAAACAGAAACCCGTTTGCAGGCACGAAAGTCGGTTGTGTAATGCACTATTTAGTGGGCGTTCCCGCCCGAGGTGTTTAGATAAATCTGCTGGAAATTAAATTAAGCCACTGGCCGAAAAACAAAAGACTGCAGGACACCAACTTGGTTTCCTTCGTATATTGCTCTTACACATCTACGGTACAAATTGCTCAGGTGTCCCAAGGCCCAGGATCAACATCTTCGAAGTTTATTGGCTTCGCTTTTCTAAGGATTACAGGAAGAGTGGGGAAACACAGAGAAAAAAGGACTTATGGTTTTTCTTTATATTTCAAAAATATTTCAATCATATTTTGAACATTCAAAATTGTTACCGACAATACCCCGCGGGTAATGGCATCTGATTTTCTCTGTGTAGGATTATAAATTACAAACAAACAGTACGCATATAGGAAGTACGATACATAGTTACAATTTGCTCTTAAACATATCACACAAGAGTTTTGATGGAGTCAAGGAGGGAGGGGGAATCTAGCTGTGACAGGGGAGGGGCCAAGCAGGAAGGCTGCGCAAGAAAAGAGGGTTCCCCAATGAAGAAGGTGCAACATGTGTGGCCGGGTGGCTGGATGGCTGGATGGCTGGCCCTAGACCTTGTTGAAGGAGTAGGTGAAGCCGTCGGGCGTGCGGTTCAGGGAGAGCTTGCCGGGCGGCGAGAAGCGGTGCGGGTTGGGGGTGGTGGTGGTGTAGTACGCCTGCTGGGGCTGCGGCTGCTGGTACTGCGGCTGGTACTGCTGCTGCGGCTGCACGGGCTGCGGGTTGTAGGCGGGCTGCGGGGCGGGGCGGTACTGCGGCTGGGGGGCGGGCTGCTGGTAGCTCTGCTGGTTCTGCCCGAAGGAGGGGTCGTTGTAGCGGGGGTCGTAGGAGCCGTCGTCCCCGTAGTCGTTGCTGCGGAAGGAGGCCTGCGGCTGGGGAGCGGGCGCCTGGTACTGCTGCGGCTGGTACTGCTGCTGTGGCTGGTAGCCCGCCGTCGGCACGGGCTGTGGCGGAGCAGGCGGGGCCTGGGGCAGATGATCTCCAGATGCTTGGAAACTAGGGGGGGAATTAAAACAAGTTAACCACAATTCGGGTATTAAATCTCTGCCCTTTTCCTACCCATTTTTGCCTGCTGTGTACGAAATCGTGCGCCTCTGGCCCGAGGGATCCACGTAGCTGTAGCTGCCGTGACGTGTGCCATCCGCGTCCGTCTCCTCCTTGAAGTTTATGCCGTCCTCCTGCTCGTAGGCAGCTCCGAACTTTCCATCTCCGGACAGGTATCGCTGCTCGCTGATGATGGCCGCCGTCTTGGGATCCTGGTGATAGTGCTGGCTGGAAGCCAGGGCCACCAAGGTGGTCAATGCAAGCTGTCGGGGAATCGCAATTAGTATAATAATATAAGACGTGTGCTAACATTTTTTTAAATGTAATCTTTTAATAGGAATTCAATTCTGGAGAAGGGATTCTAAGGAATTCTAAAATTTAACAGTATTCCAACACAAATAATTATAATAAATATAAAAGAATTTCAATTTCATTTTAAAGATTTTCGAAATCACTTTTTCTTGAACATTAAAGATGTAAGAATGTTCTGCCACTCTTTTCAATTAATTCCAATAATTGTTCTTAATTCCTCTTTAATTGCTGGGGTCCCTGGGGACACCCCTTTGAACAAACACAACTCACAAATCTGAACATTTTGGAAGTGGGAAACTTTTTGGGTATCCTTGTCAAGCGTAAACTGCACTCTGGGGTTCTCTTTCTCGCAGGGGATTCACACGCGCCTTTACGCTTACAAGTCGGCTGTTTGGGAAATTCGGACCGACGGCAACGGAATTGTGGAGTTAACTGCCTTCCGCAACGGCGCCGCCCAAGCTTTTTATAGTCCGAGCGGGAACCTTGGGTCGCTGGATCGCCGATCGCCGATCGACTCCGCCTAGGCACTCCGCGCCGTGCAATTGTGTTGGTACTGCGGCTATTAACGCCGGGCAACAACAACAAGTCGGCCAAGTCGGCGTAACAATAACAAGAACCGAGCTAAGTGCTCCAATAAGTCAACTTTGGGCGAGTAGTGGTATCGCGGTCGTGTTGCCAAGTCGTTTTACCAGTTTCGATCTCTTTCGCTTGGAGCGCCAACTTTTGCTTTCTATATATATAGGCACATAGCTATATGCACTCAGTTCCCCAGTTTCTGGCTGCAGCGGGCCCAAGCCCAAGACGAAGCTATTTTTTAATTATTTCCAAAGCTTTCCAGCCGCAGCCCAGGTATCCTCATCTGCGGGGGGGACCTGTCGAAAGCCAGGAATTACCAATTGGTTCTGCTGGGAGTGATGCAATTTGTATGGCATTAATTTTGGTAAAGGTATAAATACCACGAGGGGACTTTACAGACATTTATGGGGACTAGGAAAGGATTTGCTTAGTACAGATTTTGGTGGCCACGGAAGAGTTTAAAGGGAAGAGTTTCTTAATGTAACAGATAAAAACGTTCAGTTATGTAAGACCCAATGCCCTGAAGTATTTGCTTGCTAGTAGTTTTTAACAAAATATGTTTATAGTGGCCACAGAAAAGCCGTAAAAATGTAATGACTTTTGATTGGGATAACAAGCTATTTAGTATCTAAAACTATAAATTTAAGTAAGCTACCTGTTGTGAGTTGTAAATCCTTCTTGTATTTTCCCAGTGTTCAAAACCGTCGATTGTGATGGATAACTGGGCGGTCGCCCCCTGCCGAAAATCCAAACAGATCTCTTGGGAAATTCGCGCTGTTAGTTTTTCACTCCCCTCTTCAAGTTGAAAAGCCAACGCTGCTCGGCTTTCAGCTGGATTGGATTTGCATTCTGCATGTGCATGGCCAAGCTGATTTATATCTAGATCGGGCCGAGAAGCTGGACTTTGTGGTGTGGCCAAAAGCGCTTGGCAACAATCGCCGGAGCCCACTTTTTGCAATGTGTTTGACTTGTTGACTCCGCGCTGGCTTCAATTATTTATTGTGTTTGAAATGTCTGGCATTGTTTGGGCTTGTTTATGGACAAAACAGTTGGCCGCCCACCCACATGCTGCGCGCCCACGCCCTCTCCCACGCCCCCACCGCCCACTTTGCATAATGTTCGCAGAGAACTTTTGGCATTATTTATGATCTAGCGATCCAAACAGATCTGCGTTCCCCAGAGAGGCTTGAAACTACTCGGAGAATATATATTTGTTTTAATTGAAATAATGGGAACTAGTTATCAAACAGTTCAAATATTACAAATAAAATGTACTATAGATACATAAAAAGCTTAATGAAGACTACTGATACCTTTTTCCCCTATTCTTAGAGACATTTTCCTAGGCCTCCGTCGGGTGTTTTCCCAGCAATTGAAAATGGCTAAGCAGAATAAGAGCATTTAGGTATGCAAATCGGTTTTCCATATTTTAATGAGCGATTTCCACACGCCGGCACACTCTCACACACGAAGTAGCCGCATGTGGTCGTTTGTTTCGAGTAGCAACACTCTCCTTACACCGTGCCTTGCCCTTTTGCAAGTCGCCATCGTCATGAGCATCACAGCCATCGTCACCATTGCCATCATCATTACCGTCGTCATTATCCGAGGCTCTTGTTTGTGTGGCCAAAAGCGGGAACGCCCTCCCGCAGCGGGGGGCGGCGGTCGGAGCAGAGCTGAAAGCGGGAAAAGGGCGGAGGAAATTAAATCAGTTGACAAACAACAACAAGCACAGCGGCTATGCCATCTAGCCCATAGTTCCGGAACCCAACTACATGTTCTGGCATAAGGAGGCGAGGGCAAGAGCAGCCGATCCAAGGTGAAGTTGAGCAGTTCAGCAGTTGAGCAATGCCGGATTAGCCAGAGGGTGTGCCCGCCGGAGGGTTGAAACGGTCCAGCCACAGTGAGCACTCGAAAAGGGAAAGTTATAGTTACGTAATCTCGGCAGATATAAGATATACTATACCAAATATTCATATAAGTTGAGTACCATTAATTCTGATCATAATATACGAATTAATTAATGATTTTATACATAAAGGTTTTAAACATTTTAATACAAACATTATTAAAAATGTCAGAATTTGTTTTTAATTTCAAAAAGGTTTTCCCTTTTTATATAGGTAAGTTATGATATAATCAGAAATATGTTATATTCTAAGAGATTGTTTTGTCCCAAATACATTTAACTTCACTTAATCTAGTTAAGTAATTTTATCACTAACTTCATAGGTACCCTATTACAGTTAAAATCTATTTGATTTCCTGTATTTCAGTCACTTAATATCCACCATTTTCGAGGTACCACTGTTCCTCAGAAACATCCTTCCGCTGGCCTCTCTGCTGCTGCCTTTTTGATTTCCATTTCGATTTCGAGGCGTTTGCCTGATGCGACGATACTGCCACCCAGGATTTCGAGGGAGGGAGTTCATCAGGAGGTTGATTTTGTTGTTATTTCCGTTTTGATTGAGCCGTCGTCGCCGGTGGCCAGAAAGAGACGGCTGCGACCCATCGGCGTTTTATTTGCCAGGCCTTCACTTTGGCCGAGTTAATCACAATCGGCGAGCAGATAATGAGGGTTGAGCCTCAGGGAGGGGGATGATCGAATCGTCCTCATGGGCATGCAAAGCGG
The DNA here is from genome assembly GCF_025231255.1 of Drosophila biarmipes. Lineage (NCBI taxonomy): Eukaryota > Metazoa > Arthropoda > Insecta > Diptera > Drosophilidae > Drosophila > Drosophila biarmipes. The sequence goes on along the minus strand of NC_066616.1, from coordinate 32,214,420 downwards.
AGCATCCAGGCTGCCATAAGTCCGCGTTGTCTCTCAATTATTTCAGCTGCTACGCCGAACCCAGAGGTCTGAGTCAGACCTCCAGACCAGCGAACTGGGAACTACCACCCCAAACAAAGCGAAAGCGGGCAGGCAGATCTATGGGCAGACAATTGCGATTACTTGTAATTCAAGATGCAGTCGAGCGTTTTCTGAAATCGAGCGAGTCAACTCCGCGCGGAAGGTTAACAAAAATTTAATGCTAAATGCTTATCGGTTCCATCAACATTATTGTCTGCATCTCCATTTCCATCAGAAGTCAAAACCGAAACTCGCTAAACTTGTTGGGAAATACGATCCATGTATTCCTGGAGGAACAGAGAGAGTGCAGAGTCTAACGTGGGGAGATGGTGATTTGATAGCTGACTCATGGATGATGACCCGGCGCAGTCGTCAAAAGTCAGTCAGACGTCTCTCAATGCACTATGAAAAACGTAGATTTAATATCTAAAAAGAAGAGCTTAAGAACACGAATACATTTTGTATAACTGAACTCATAATTTATGATGTTATAGAAGGTCCTTTGAATTATTTTAATAAATTTTACAACTGACTAGGCACCTCCGTTATTTATTACTATAGCTTTAATGTATATCTTTGTAAATATAATTTAATATCCAAATATTATTTTCCCAAATAAAATATTTCTCTCTCTGCACTTTGCCCAGGTCCTGTCGATCCAAATCCGACTTCAATCGCCCATCCTGCATGAATGCGTAACTCGATATGCCTCCCAACTACCGTGTAAGTGCCCGCTAATTGCGCATCTGCTGAATTTTCTCATCGCATTTTCGTTTTCCTGGCCAAGGCTTCGCTCACCGTTTGACTTTTCCGCCGGCTTAGCAACCTTACCCAGAAATCAGTTGTCGGCCGAGCCGTTTAAGCCATTAAGTGTCGCATAACTAACGTGGCTTATGTCGCTTTGTGGAGCCACTGGACCAGTTTCCCACACGCGCACACACGCATTGCCCGTTGGCAATATCAAGGTCATTTGACTTGGGGCATTGCGTGTTTTTCATGGGGCGGGGGAGGGTCGGGAAATGGGGCGGTGGAAAACGGGTTTTGCGCATGCGTAGCGGTTTTCGCACTGCACTCGCAGACTTCCGCATGTCGGGGGCCTGATTATTGGGTTCGGCCGTCTCGCAGTGTGCGAATATGCAAAGCGACCGGGAGTGACGTCAAACTCAGCAGTGAGGTGGAAAAGGAAGCGGAAAACCGAGCACTGAGAGAAACAAGGGTAAGGTGCTTAAAATAATTAAAACTACCTTTTTATAAGAGCTTCAAAAATAAATAAACATATAAAAAGCTTGGATTTCTTTACTAAAATTGTAGAAGCATCTCAAAACCTAATTTAAACATCAGGCTAACTTTGGTAAACTGATATATAAAATATTGGTTTTCAAATTTCAAGTTTTGATATCTAAGGTATCTCACACACTTTTTGGCTTTGTTGGTTGGTTTAATCGGAATTTTAAATGTAATTTTGTGAGTGATTTTCATAATAAGACCGTCATTACAGTGCAAACTTAATCTGAAATGATTTTCATCCTCCTGTGGCTTTCGTGAATTAACTGCCCTTGTCCTTGAAATGTGGCATGCCACTGCCCAGTTGCAGTCACTGCATTTTCGAAAGTTGTTTTGCAGCCACCCAAATTGCCGACCTTGTTGAAAGAGCTGGTGCATTGAACCCCAAAGATTGAAATTATGGGGTACCAAGCTTACTAGAACCACAATCTCGAAAATGTATCCAACTACACTTACGGACTGAGAGGACCAAGATAAATCTGCCATAATTTGAATATCATATCTTTCGGATCAACAGTAGCTACGTGAATAGGATGAAGGTCAGTCCACAAGCGAGACAATTAAACCGATGTTGACATCTATTCATTGGCGAAAATGATTCATGATTCGGCGCACATTACACATTAATTACCGGCGCTGACAAAATGCTATTAACAATTTATGATATCCGTGCATAATCGCGTTTTCAATGCCACCGCAGATGGGGTTTCTTTTTAGTGGTACTCGGTATTTCGGTATCTCGGAGTGACATGCAAACAAGTGAACGATTAATTGCATTGACAAATCGGAATCGCTCAAACAATCCCCTGAAAACGGGCACTAAATTCCGGTTGATTGTGCGGCCATTGTGTTACAATGTCAAACGTCAAAGTGCAAGAATTTGACAGCCAATAAACAAACACACGGCCTGGAACTCTGGTAAAAAACAAATAAACAGAGGCAGTTCCGCTCTCATGACACGGCAGTAAATTATTATCGAAAGAGTATGTGCGTCCACTTGACGGGCTCCCCTGTAATCGATGTGATACTTGGACCTCACCGCCACTCAACTCGGTCTCTGAGTTTTGAGCCACTCAACTCGGGTGTTGGGCGCCTTTTCACAGGTGATTAGATGTTGGCCACGTCTGCGGCGGCGGCTCAAAGTGCTTAATTAGCCTACCGTTCGCGGCTACCTTTTCGCATTGTTATTGCTCTGTTTTCGGTAGCCGCAATCCAACAGTGAGAAAAAGATACAATCAGTTTTCAAAAACAATAACTACTTATAAGTTAGTTCGATATAAATGTTTGATTTACGGATTCAGCTATATTTTATAATAAAATATTATTCGATTTATAGCATATATATTATAATAAATTATTATCACATTAATCATCATTATTTTCCCAAGTGTATTAGCTGAATTCGAGCCTGAAATCGGCATGCGGTAATGATATGCCAATCACAAAACTTAAGCAGCATGTAGAGCGGATCAGCTCATTGGGTTCGTTTAAAGTAGAATTAGCAGACAATTTGGAAACCGAAACGTTTCAAATAGTTGGCTAATTACAGTGGAGGAATTTGGCGTTTCAATGAGCCCCCTCAAAAGCCCCATACAAGCCCATACTTATAGAGAATAGAAAAACAGCAGACTTCCCATAGCTAATCATTTCCTGATTGCAGAAACTGTCGCAATTCCGAGTCCGTAAATCCCCGATGTAAATTTGTTTTTTCTACCGCTGATCCTGATCCTCAGCCTGACTGACACATCAACGGGCCAATTAACTGCTGCCAGGAGACGCTGAGAATCAAAAAGTAAATAAATGAAGGAGAACAGAGGAGCCCCTTAATATTTCCTGGGTCCGTGCAACATTTTGCAATAATATATCGAGCAACCCACACGAGTTTTGACAGCCACCGACAGTTGGCAAGAGAAGAATACTACAAGAAGACCTGGATTTCAGCTTCTTTTTCTAGCACGACAATGCCTGCGGTTGATTTTTTGTCTTGATTCTTTTTATTCTTCGCTGCCTTTGTCTTGCATTTTTCCCGGCAATTATTTGGCAATTTCCTTTCACCGCTTTCACTGGTAAAATGCATGGCAAAACGTCCGAACTGCCGAATGCCGAACAGGATTATTTTGGTCATTGCCATGTTCTCACATCCTCGCATTGTCCTGCGCCCATGAAAATATTTACTTAGCCCGGCATTGAGCACACAATTAAAAGGTTTTTCCAAGCTAATTGGTTTCAATTATTCCGGGTCTCGGTCAGGGACCAAAGCGCAGGATCCGCCCAGCTGATCGGCGTTCTCCTGGATTCCGCATCCCAAGGATCTGGACTCCGAGCGGCGGCTTCTGCATTGCGCGATTTCACAGATCATTGGCGGCGAGTTAATTGGCTCGGACGGTCGCTCAAGATCAAGATGCTCGTCATCGATAGGGGCGAACTGTTGTGAAAGATTTTCAATGCAAGGTTTCTCAGGCTACGAAAATATCATGCATTTTGCTTAGAAAGTATCCCCCACATTTCTTTCATTTTAATTGGATTAAGTTAGTTGAGAAAATGAGATACTTTTTTTGAATTTTTTATAAGGACTCTAAGAATTTCTAGATAACAGATAATTCAATTGGAAATAGTGGGTAGTGCTCATCATGATTATAATCCCTTCCAAATATATACAACTTTCAAGAATTAAATAATGACTGATTATGGAGTCCAGCTTCTATGTAATCTAAAAACTTAATCCCCCATCAACCTACTCCAACCACATTTTGAAGCCATCTTTTAAGGTCCTAATCCACCAGTAGCTGGAGTGTTCGGCAGCACTTTAGAGCATTGCCCACTCGGGACTAATCTCACGCATACGCTCACGCCTTGCGGATGTGAGCACCACAATTAACCACAACAAAGCACTAATTATGTCATAGGCGTTTTCCCGCTGATGGCTTTTCCATTTCCCAGGGCCGAGAATTATGACAATAATGTGACAATTTACATAGCCGGCAACAAATCGCGGGGTGCAAATGAGTTTGGCTCGCCACGGGGAGGGAGGGGCTGGAAGAACCCACCCCTCGGAGAACTAGTCTTACGAGGAATAACCAGTTGAAACAGTTGCACTTCGGGCCAACAGTTCACTGCTCATCCTCGCTCGGACTCTCATTAAAATTGAACAGACCAGCGCACAAAAGTGGTTCCGGCTCTCCCGAATACGTGGGCACCCTTCCTTTGGTTCTCCTCCCATATGGTTGAGGGACATGCCCTTCTGCCCTGAGGAAGGACATCAGGATGTTGCCGCTGTTCACGTGACATTGTCACATTATAATTGCCAGCCCCCGCGCGCCCGTTTCCCCTGGAAATGTGTCATGGACCGGCGCTTTCGAAACGCGGACTTAACCGTTTTGTCAACGGACCCGGCCCTCAAGTGTGATCCGCACGGTAAACAGAGTCCGTCCGGCCAGCGTTTTTTAAGCTGCTCAGGAGAACGCAGCACGCGCAGGCCAAAGACACCCTAACAACAGTGGGATAACTACTAAAAAACTGTATATGAAATATATCAAATTATGAAGCCAACTAAAGGGCCAAAATATAAATTAATTTAATACAACAACTATTGATTTTAGACATTTGTTTAAGTCTAGAAAACTTTTTGCAGTTAGGTGACTGAATTTATTATGTCTTTTGCTAAGAAAACAGCCAGTTACAAATACCTATTGTTAAAAAAAGTATTTCTCAATTCGTATGAATTCTATTTATAATATCTTAGATACCATTTGTAGGCAAAGATAATCCGACTCGTAGGACCAAATAAAATCTCCATTAAATTACAGAAGCGTGCTGTTGTCAGATAATTTTTTCTTTCTTTAGTTTAAGCAACTTAGGCCGTTTTTTATAAAACATATTTTTTACTTTGAGAACACTGTAAACCACTGTCAGCAAGCCACAGCGAAGCTGACAAGCCACGCCGAGTCAGTCACAGCTCGCGTATCCGTCAGATACTTTTTTGGGCTTCATCGGGCTGCGCGCTTGGCTCTGACTGTCGCCATGTTTGCGTTAGTGCTAATCCCCGCAGCGGGTTGTCGCTGTCGCCAGCCGCTTGCCGCAGATGATGCAAATATACTTTATGAAGTGTTCGAGGGCACTTCAGAAATTAGTTCCCATGTAAGCGCTTAAATGCGGATGCGATGTGCCATCGCTCAGCCTCGGCTGGTGCTGGTCCTCCAGTCCTCCAGTCCTCCAGCGCCCTAATCTCCTGCAGCAAATTGAAAGCGCTTCGCCGTCTCCCTCGCTCGGCAGCTGTTGTTCCTCTCGGTTGTCAATTGCGATGTCAGGAATCACGCGCCCTGCTTTGTGCCTCATTTAGGTTTTTCCATTTTTTATCGGCACCAATTGGGCGGCAGGCTCGTTAGGCAGCCGCAGATACATTGAATCGCCCCTGCCTCACTTTTTTGTGGCCCGAACTTGTCCCATTTTCGGATTAGTGGCTAAATCCCTTTTATTTGACAAAATGGCTTCGATAAAAAGCGAAAATCAGTAGATTGAAACGAAATTGAAGTTGATTTTGTTGCTGTTCGCGTCGACAGCTGGCGATAAATGAAATGTGGACGGCCAACCAATATTTGGGCTACCACTCGATCGTTGTCGCCCAAGTCTTTATGCCCTATCAAGGGGTTAATAAAATGATGGTTAGTAATAGGAAAACTAAAATATTTTAATATGAATGCGAAGTATAACAATGTATTTTATTTAAATAAATTAGTTTCAAACCTTAACTTATTGATTCTACTGTCTGATTCCACCTTTACCTCCATATATCTGCAAGAGTATCCCAAGCTTCGCATCCCTCAATCATAATTTCCCATTGTTTTTCGAAAATATATTTTTTATGACAAAGTAGTTTGCTTGGTGGAAATTAATTTACAATCGCCGGGTCCAACACTTCAGACCGCGTTTCGAGTGGCTCGATTGCTGGTCCTACAAAATAATTCTCGAGCCTTGTTGATCCTTTGTGGCTTACTCGCGTCGTTCAGCGAAACAAAAGCCCTCGAAAATTGGTTTGCCAATATCCCGATTTTGGTGTGTTTTTTTGTAGCAGTTTGGCCGGCGAATCGAAGTCGCTAACTACCCCTTTTGTTTTAGGCGCTCCACACAGGCTCCCGGGATGCATGCCCATATCCTGGGAGCGCGGCGAGCTCTAATGAGGTGATGGGGTGAGTGACGTGTAGCGAGCTCGTTCCCGATTTCGAGTGTTAAGTGGCCACTCGAAAGTTTCCAAGTGCCCAGAACCACCGAGAACTCAAGCCCGAACCGAGAAACCGAAAGCGACAGTTTGCGTTCGGCGACTTTGCGATTTCCCAGGTCGAGGTTGGGTTTTTAGGTTGAGGTCGAAGCTTTGTCAAAGTCGATTTGTTACATTTCTCGAGTGGCGAGTCCTTCCCCCCTCATCACCTTCGTCGCCGATCCTTCCTGTGGGCTGTTTCAATATTTGCCAAGCTCTCATCGAACTGTTGCGGAATGCGAGGGCAGGGTTGCTGGGTTCTGGGCTACACTGGAAAAGGAACTTTGGGTTTTGAGGGGTGCTCTTCAAAATGCAAACAACAGTGGTGAGAAATGTAACGATTTTTGTATAATTTTTAACATTTGCTTACGATTTAAAAATAAGATCTCGTTTTAGACACCATTCAGTATTTATCATCATATGCATTACCCCTTTTCATGCTTCAAACTTTCCTTAACTTTCTATATTCCTTGGTCCTCTGATAATATTATATTAGTTTCCTACCCTTTCACTTCTGACTAGTTAGTCAAAGACTTTGTTTTTCCCGGTGCATCCCTTGCGACATAGTTAGTTCAGTAGCTCATTCAGGGTGGATCGGAGCTCGTTATGATGACATATGGCCTCCCATCGCCGAAGATGACGCGACGGCTTTTCACTTTTCACCGTAGCTGGTCAACTCCGAGCCCGAGGAGTTCCCAAGTTCCCAGGACCGCTAGCCCACAGGACATCGCGTGACCCCGCAGTAATGGCTTCATTCGGGGATGCACCTGATGACCGGCCACCTGCTTTCTTGACCGGAAGTTGAAAAGTTTCGAACTTTCCAACCAGGAACCGGGGAAAACGAAAGTGGGGGAGCTTCGTGCGACAGCTTAATTAAATGATATGCAACGCCTTTAAATGCCAGTTGGGCGACGCCATTTTTCCCAGAAGGACGTGTGCTTTGAACGTACAACCCCATCGAAAAACTATCTACGCAATCGGTTTTCGAGGACCCGGAGGCCATCGAGCGGTCTGCTTTGTTATGCAAAGAAAACATCGGATGAAAAGGCAACAAATTCAATTACCAGGCTACGCAGCGATCCCGCCCCGGGGGCAGCCATCCATCCGCAGATGCAGCTTCCACTTCCACCACTTCCGATAAAACAAAAACGCATGGTACAGGAGACAGATCCGCCGTTAATTCCGGCTGCAGCTAAGTTTCCCAGAGGACGAGCCCCTATTCAATTTAGGATCTGCAGGAGAACTCACAAGACGCTGCAGTCGCGGTGGTCCAGTTTTTGATTGCAAGTCCTTGAGCCGCGGACCCTTATTGCGCTAAGAAGGGGCATACAAGACTGTCGCAGATCGTATAACACTTGTTAGTCTGTCGATATATGCGATGTAGAAGCTGTTCCAGCGAACCCTGTCCCTCGAACAAAGGGCTCCTTCGATCATCGAAATAATGCGGGCAATTGCTACTTTCTGAGGTTAAACGCAAGTTGCTCTCGAGATTTTCTCGAGCACATTGTTCGCCGGCGAATCGGCGACTCAGCGGATTTGCCCTTAATATTTTTCTCACCTCCAGGAGGTCCACTCGTCGCAAAACCACGGCTTTGTCCCGTCTTCAGATGGCAACAATCAAAAGGATGTGCACAGATTTCCAGGGACTTAGACTCCGGGCATCAAGTACTTAGGGCCTAAAAAAGGGGCGACACAATGGAGGGACCAGTGCAAAAAGTACTTCGGAAGAGGCCACGCTCCGGTGATCCTGCAGCGCGGTGTCCTCGTCCTAATCGCTTTGGATAGCATTGATCAGCTCTGATGATCTAAGACAGCCACGAGAATTGCCAAGAACTCCCCATCCCTTGGAAGAAGCAGCTGGTTTTTGAAGTGTTCTAGTGAGTTTAGGAATCACTCTTTTATGGGAGTAAAATGTCTTTGTCAAATAGTGTATATAGAACTTAGTTCACCCAACAGGGTGAATGATATCATATATTACTCTGTTTGCTAAATCAAATAATAAATAAAATAAATAAATCAACAGCAACATAATTTTTAACTTTCTTGAAAAAGTTTTCTATGTACCATTATCTCTTCTCTAAAAATATATATAAGTATTGTCTAACAATCACATTTTTCCTCAGTGCATTGCCCCTTTCCCTTTTGACCGTTTTGTCTGCCAAATTATGCGACTAAGCGTCAAAGACAATGCCGCCCCGAGACTGTATGCAAATACAAAGAATTCCGTAGAATTTTCCGCCCAAAACTGCCATTTGCCCACTAAAGTAAGTTAAGCGGAACTTAGGAGCACTAAGCAAGGCTCAAGCCAAAAACCAAAGCGAAAACCAGGACCGAGACCAGGCTTAGTTGGCCGTAGGCATAAGCCAGAGAGACAATTATATACCCGCTTATCTGGGCGGCAGATATAGAAAATTGATCTGGCGATAAATCGAGCTACTCAATTTACAAAAACAACGCCGCTTTGACTTCTGCTTGCCGCAGGACGAAGGAGTCGCAGAGAGACGTCCTGACTTCAGGTACACACAGGAGTCGAACAATCGGAAGCCGGATTTGCAGTACACAAATGCCGTGTGCTCGGTGTTCTGGCCGGGCTCAAACGGATGTCTAATATTTTGGCTTAGAGACATTCTCATTACATTTGAAAACAAAGGAGCTGCGGTGAGCAGCCGCAGACCGCCCGGCCGGGATTTGGGCGTTTAGCAAAAGGGTAATCCTGCCCATTAAAATCTATTTGCATACTCATATTTTTGTTTCGCTAGGTAATTGCGCCTGGATAAGGATCAGAGCGGGATGGCCAGAGGGAGGCCGGCGGAGGGAGCGAGAGAGGTCCTGTGTGGGCTAAGCTTGCGAAACCTGCAACCTGTCAACCCACACCTGCCCCCGGGGACGAGGTCGGGACAAACCGCTTACGCGAACTGCGCTAATCGGCCCGCCGACGGTCGCCTTCATTGAGCCCCGCCGCGGGGATTACTTAATCAACGAAAATCTATGAATTAAACGCGTTATACAAAATCCCGCAGATTCCCGCTTACTTGTTCCGAATTTCCCCAGAACTGCGGGATCGCCAGCCACTTGAGATCTGGCACAGATGAGCCACTTCCCAGCCCCTTTCGCCAGGTAAAGCTCGCGGATTTAAAGCAGTTCAAGTGCGGCACAAGTTAGTCCAAGACTGGAGTGTAGTCCTAGTCCAAGAAGGCTTCCAAATGGATTATATATGGTCTAATCTATGGGGGAGCATTCGGCAGTTGAGATTAATTCCAAAGGACTCCTGATTTAAGCTGTGCTAAGACTGGGGACTAATAAAGGAATGTGGATGACTTTACACGAGGTTAGGTTAGAATAATTCCAAAGAGATTTCCGATAATATAAAATTCCATTACAAAAAGCCTATATTTTATATCTCATAATACACCTTGTTGATCCCCTAAAATGACCCCCAACTTAGTATCACACCCGATGACCAGGACGGTCTCTAAGATGGACTCCTTCTTTAGGGACATTATAGAAATCAAGAAGTGAAAAAATGCGAAAATCCTTTGCTCTTCGGCGAGAGTGCAAAAACTACAAGGGAAAACTGCAAATTAAGAACCAAACAATGGGCGGCCAACAATGTGCAGAAAAACGTCACTGATGACAGAATGATGAGGATTAGGCCAACACACACAGGGGCATCCAGTGAAAGGTCTTCGTCCTGGGTGCTGTTCCTCCGCTTCTCTGTTCGGTGTGTTCGTGTCCTGGTGCCTGAGTCTATTAAAAGTCTAAAGGCAGATAATAAAGGGCCATTAGGACTTAAAAGGGCTCAACAGCGCAGGGAAATAGAAATATCACAATTTGTTACCCCGGGTTCAACAGCATCCGAGGGAACCCGGGTTCCGAAAGTCGAAATGGCAGCACCAACGAAGCATGCTTAATTCCCAATCCCAATCCCAATCCCCGCAGGATGTTCTGGGTGCCGTGGTTGGATTGGAACTGGGTGCTCGGTTAGGGTAGGTTTTTGCACGTCCTCATCGCCATGGCTCGGCCATGGATGTGGATGTGTGTCAGTGGACTGCACTCATCTCTGTTTACTTTGGCCAACGCAATGCGAACAATTTGGCAACTGTTTGTTCAGTTGCCTCTGCCTTCGCCTTTGCCAGCGAAAACTCATTTTCCAACTCCGGGTCGGCTATTGTGAAAGGATTCAATTGTCCTTCCGGCAGAGCGGTCCCCGATCCCCGATCCCCGATCCTTGATTCACCCGATCCAACGGCCCAAAGTCACAAAAGTGAATTTTTGCTTTTTAACTTTTCGAATTTTCGGGGCGGGAGAGAGGAGATATCAAAACTGGAGCGGCCATTGCAATCCTTCCGCCAGGTTCCCGAAAATAATCCCGACTTTGGTCTTCTCATGCGGAAAAACTATGCTAATTTCTTCACCAGTCCTGAGTCCTTTTCTGCGATCCAACATTTCTTTGTTCGCGTATTTGCATAATTCATTTGTGATTAACTGCGCTGCCTTGACGTCTCGAAAGATACGAAGAGCATCGCCGAAATGGCCATAAAAAAGTATGATAATTCGGGGTGTTATCTCATGATTCCATGTTTGGCATAACACTTTCGGCTGGCTAAGGTAATTGTAAACATATCAGGAGGTTGGGTAAATAGTTGAGAAACATTTGTTGGTTTAGAGACACGATTGGGAAGACTGATCACATAAAGTGCAGCCTATAAATAACTATAAATTAATTTTTGAACGTTTTAATCATTTTGCTATAAATATATTTTTACATTTTTAAATATATAATTACAGAATGACATGTCAAAAGTACAATTTCGAATATAGATATAGATTTGTATTCCCGAATTTTTCTCTTTTCATTTCTGTCAAATAAAAAATGTAATAATGATCCACCATATTATATTTTTTTGTCAGTGTTAAGTGTTTATACTTGCAAAGAGATCATCAGAACTTTTTAAAAACACCAAGAATATAAATTAGCATTTTGAAAATATATTTTCTTTCCACAGCCGAACCAATTTCCCCCCCCTCCCCAATGAAGACCATTGCATGTTCATTTCGAAAACCTTTAGGTTTATTTTGAAAATATTTTTGAAATCTTAAAGCTAGTGATATGCGCTTAAAACTAACTGGTTTATAACTAAGCTACGACGTATTTAACAGGCAAAGTTGAAACTTTTGCGAATGCAATTTGAAACACATCTGGATGGTCTGAGAGACTTTTAGCTAGGATTCCTCAAATTCGAGTAGTATAAGGTATTAAGGTGATTTTTAAGGCTCGACTCCTGGAGATGTGCAAGCGTTGTGTTCACTGATTGAATACTGTCCAAAGCGCTTCTTCCGAGATTATCACAGTTCCCAGCACTTGGAAGGCACTTCGAGTGCGGCGGCGTTTAGGCTATGCTCGATGTAGTCCAGACCCTTAGATCTTGCGCTGACTGTACATGTCGGAGATGAGCCGCACGATGGTGATGTCGCCGATGGTCTTGCGGAAGAAGAGCTCCTCGATGGTGAAGCTGGAGACCTTGTGCATCAGCTGGACCACGCCCAGGAGGGTCTGGAAGCGCAGCGGCTGCGAGGGATGGGTGCGCTGGATGTAGTTGTGCAGCGCACTCCTGGCATCGTTGTGCATCGAAGCCACCTTTCCGGACTCCAGCAGACCCTTGGACTCAGCGGAGGCCGAGGAGTTGGGACTGCCACTGCCGGTGAGGATGGAGCTGTTGGCCAAGTCCTCGGTGGAACTGGCCGACGGGGGAGACTTCCGGAAGAGGGAGATGGCCCGCAGGCACTCGTACTCGGTGCTGTCGATGTTCAGGTGGCACAGTTGGTTGAGGACATCCTGGAAGGCGTGCACCTCGCGGGTCACCATGCCCATGATCTCCCGGTTGGTGTTCTCCGACTCGTAGACGAACAGCAGCTGGGCAAAGTTCATGGGCATGAGGTACTGGGCCATGGCCAGGATGAAGAACTCCTTCCACGACTCCTCGAGCAGCAGGAGCTGGTCCGGCATGGGCAGCTCGGTGAAGGCCCTCACGCTCTTGATCCAGTTGACGTTCTTGAAGAGGTGTTCGGCGGCAGTTTCCTTGATGTGCTCCGCGGCCATCAGAGGAGGAGTGGGAGGCAGAGCCCGGGTGGCCAGGGCATTCATGTAGGCAGCGGTGGGCGAGAAGAAACCGTGGTGGCCCTGGTGATGCGGGTGATGCGGCACTCGGGGCACGGATAAATCCAGGACAGCAGCGGCCGACGGGGGAGGTTGGAAGCCAGCCATGTGGCCAGGATGATGGGGTCTCTGGGGCAGACCAGGCATGGGCATCGGCACTCCGGGGAAACCAGTCAAAGCAGCCGTGTTCATCAGGATCTCGGCGGGGATCTGGGGCATCTCGCCGGCACCCATCATGGCGTCCTTGTACATGGCCATGTGGCGGCGCAAAGTCGAGTTCCTGGGCCCCCGCTCGTGCTGCACTGCGTCCTTGTTCATGCCCACCTCAAAGCACTTCCTCAGGCGGCAGGCTCGGCACTGGTTCCTGTGGGTCTTGTCCACCACGCAGAGACCCTGCTTCTGGGACTTGCACACGTACTGCCGGGATCGGCGGATGCTCCTCTTGAAGAAGCCGGCACAGCCATCGCAGGCATAGATGCCGTAGTGCTTGCCGGAGCTGTGGTCCCGGCAGACTTTGCAGGGCACATGGTATAATATGCGACCTGGAAAATAAAGAAGGGAAAAATTGTATAAGTAAAGGGTTCTCATGGGTTTAGTTTTCTGTGGAAAATGTGCAATTCCTTTCTTGACTTTTAATTTTTTTATTTTATTTTTAGGATATACTTACTTGATGCCGCTGGCGACAGGCGCACGCTGTTGTATTTCTGATCCATCATGTCTGGCGAACCCTCCGACGACTGCATACCGATGTGGGGCGTAATTTTGGCGATTTTTTGGAAACTTTTGCACGAATTTATGTTCACTTGGGCACTTGGCACTGGGCGGCAGTGGGGGTCTTTGGGTTTAATCGTGCTCGAGTTTGTGGGTTTTTGATATATTCGATATATCCTTGGTTACTCCGATGTGGACTCGCTGAGATCACGATGGGTTGTGTTGTCTGCTGTGCGGACCGGCGGCGTTTTAATAGTCCTCGCCGGCCAAATCCATTCATCGAGCAGTCGATCACCCCTAGGTAGAGGAACTCTACTTCCATTGGTCGAAACCGGGGTTGCGCTGCTCTTCTAACGCCTCTCTCGCACGTCCTCTCTCGCTCTGCCCCGAAGAGAGTCCTTCGATCCTGCGGCGGGCTGCCATTGCGAAAAATTCATTGAGCAAGGACCGCAGCAGCCGTCGCTCATTCTCATTCTCAACTCTTTGGGTTTTATGGCCCTTTTCCGCAGGACTCGCTACCTGCGCTCTCTCCGGAGTCCTTTTCCTACCCTCTGTCTCTCTCCGGGCGAGAATCTCTGCCCGTCCTGCGACAGTTGTTAATGAAGACAACTATCCTTCCATGGACATGGCCGAGCGTTTTATGGCGCTGCCATTATTGCCGCTTTGTGATTTGTGTGAAGTACCTGTGGGTTCGCCTCTAGTCCTCCGGAGCGAGTCCTTTTCGAGTGGCGAGTGCAGCAGGGGTTGAATAACGCGCACTATTGATTGTTTTCCATTCAGTAATTAGGCTTTATGATGCAACGTTTTGGGGAACGCTGAATTGAGGGAATTAAAGGACTTTGATAGATATCAAATTGAATAAATTGATCACGAAAAGTGGTAGACGACTCTCCGCATCTTACATCTTTTCACCTTTTTCATACCTAACATTTGATTTTTATCATACCACATATCTTGTACATTTTATGAAAATATTTCCAGTTTTGAATGTTAGTATTGGTTCTTTAAAAAACTACATTTAAATATATTTTACATGCCACAGTTATTACACTTTTAATACTTGAATTTAAATTATTAAATATAAATAATAGATTTCAGAGGTGAAAAATATTTTGAAACTATGTTTAAGCTCAAGGAACATTTTATCATTTTTCTATTTAGAAAATATTTGTGAAAATTATTATTGAATCTAAACGGTGAAGATTAAATTGTAATAGCTGCTCTGTCATCTTATCAACATAATTTTTTAATGACAAATGGGAATGAAAATGAGGTTGAATAATTAAAAGCTCAATCGGGTTGTCTTTGAACAAATATCTAGATATAAGCGTAACTTATTTTTTATTGCCCTTATAAAATTATATATTGTTCATTTGCTTTTCAATAAAAATCAACTTAATGAGAAATGCCTAGCATACTAATAATGCTAATATAATGGTTACCTATAATAGTTTTGATAAACATCTTACTTCAAAATCCTAACTAAAATGGGAGCCGGCCGGACAGTGGACTAGACGACTAGCTCCCTCGGCTAAGCCAGCTTAGGACTTGCCTTTTGAGAGCCCTCGGGATTCAGGACTCAAGTGGCCAGTGCCTCTAATCTCCGCGGTCCTGCCAAGTCCCGCCGAAGGACCCACCGATAGCTCGCCCTAAGCTTGCCGCTTAAGAAGATTACGGATTTGAGATCGCCGGAGAAGGAGTGCTGCTGCCTGGAAAGGGCACGCTGATCGGGATGCTGCTAGATCAAGCTTTTCTCTCGCCAGGATCAGCGAGTTCGAGCGAAGGACATTGTGCCGGAGGTCCTGGCATCGGGGCTACTTAATAATGTTAAGCAAGATCCCGTAAGTCTGGTGCGATTACGCACCAACGCCTGAGGCCATGCGATCCTGATCCAGGACCTCGAACGTGGGAACAGTCCTGTCCGCGAGCTCGGAACTCAGAAACCCAGGAGGGCGGAGATGCAAATGCAATTCATTTGATATATGATAGACACTTGAAAAGAGCAATTATATTTCGATTCGTATTACGGATGCGTAACTTGATCAATAAAATGCTTGACATGATATCAACAGTCGCCGGGGGTTGCAATGGTTGTGGGCAGGGGTTCTAATTGGACTGGCCAACCCCTCCGGATGGTGATGCCTGTGAGGGGGTGGTTAATTGGAACTCAGGTGGGTGCATGGGAATTCGCTTGCGTGTGATGCTATTCCGATCATTAGCCGGCCCTTCGAGGGGGAGGATGCTCTACTAAACCAGATGACGATGACATGTCAATTTTTGACATCCCTTGACCAGTCATCCAGTTTGGGAGGAACTTAATTGTGGGAACTCATGAATATGCAGATGAGGAGGCTTTATCTATCGGATCTTCCCACGTTCGACTAATTTTTCAGAACTTAAGTTGGTAGATGAACTGAAATTTTACTTCTGCATTTTCAAATAGAAAAAGTTCAGAACTGGCATAGAAAAATATTCTGAAACGTTTGTCGAAATAGATTTTTACAATATGAACTGCATATGTATTGTATATTATTAGTCCCCTAATAACTACTACTTTTTTGTACTTAGATATACCTTTGCACGAGACTGTGCCCATAAAAAACTGGCCATTCATCCAGTTAGATTTGCGGAGTATACGACTTTAGGAAGTTCGAGTGCTGTAGTAATTTCCCCTTGCTTTCATTGAGATCTACTAACAGCTCCCTTGCTTAATGAACTCGGGACGCCGGCGAGTCGCTAATCCGGGGGATTAGCGCTAAATCCACCACAAGAATTGAAACAGCAGTCACCGGCAGGTCAGGATACGGCGGTATTCAGCCCATACCTCAGCCAGGTAACCACCCACGCACAACCCACCGGCCATTCAAGGTCGTCGGATGAATAAAAATTAATAAAAAATTCCCCGAAAATTTGCGACTTTTTAGCAAAGTTCTTTGAGGACGCGAAAGGGAAAGGGTTTTTAAGGGCTAGGCTAGGTAGCGATTATTCCTCTTAATGACGAGTTAGCACCTTTTTGTCTTCGAAGAATGCAGGTAGCTACCGTTTGGGCTGGCTTCGATTTTTATGCCACTTTCGCTGCGTTTTCGTGAACGAAAGGGTTGAGACGCCACACGGCTAATGGCACTTCGGAGTTCGAGCGAAGGGAAAGGGTTAAATAGCTGGGGAATTCGCTTCATTTGCATGCTGGAGGTGGAAAATTCCCGCTGTTCGGTTTTATGGCCCAAAAGTTGCCGCCGACGCTCCGAAATTCATTGAGCAGCCAAACTCTTTGAGGGATGGCGGACCCTAAACATTTTCCGTGGCCATTTCCACAGTTGTTCTACCGCTGGCCCTGCGCTTTGGTCATTATGAATCGCGCCAGACTTTTGATGGGAAAGACCCGAAATGTCATTAGGTGAGTGTTTTGTTCCAGTTTTATGGCATGTCGCTATCTGGTGCACCGAATGTGTCGGTCGAGTTTAGCACATGTCTGTGGAAATGCTTGGTTCATCTAGAATTGGTGGATGTTACACATTTCATCTCGCCTCCTTTAAGTCCCGATACTCCTTCGAAGATCCCTCTGAAGTCCTTAAAAGATCTGATGCCCATGGTTGTATTAAACTCATAGGTCCCTTATAAAATATTCAAACTGAAACCTATTTCGGCGGGCTTAACTCTTCCCTAAAATGTAACCAAACCCGTGGATGACAACCCACAATTATCCTTTTTGGTGCCAAGAAGACAAACAATCAAACGTCTTTTGGCGCTCAGAATATGCAAATGCACCCAGAAATCCAGTGCGGAAACGGAATCCTTTGACGACAACTTCCGCCGGAGCCACGGAGACAGCAAAGTTCATAAAAGCAAAGAGTATGTCAAACCCAAGCCGAAAAGTGCAAACAGACAGGGAAGCGAGGAGGATAACTCCGATATCCCTTTTCCCGGGAACGAGATCCACAGGAAGCGACTCGCAAATCACGTCAAACTGAAGTGCAAATGGAACCCCAAGGGCCCCGAAGAGCAGGAAGTGGGCTATTAGACCCTAAAGAGGACAAACGGCCTAGGAAAAGCGCAATAATTACACACACGGACGGCAAATTGAATCAGACGAACAGGGGACACAGATAGCAATCTGATCTTGAGAATCATGCGCACCATCCCAAACATGAAATTAAAGTGCTCGAATATCTCTCGGAATTGCGCAAGTCGGCAGAGGAGATGCAGGCAGAAAGTTGAGCAACTTTTGTCGGGTTTCGACAACCAGGCTCAGATCCTTGGGCCCGGCACTACTTGGACTGGAGGTTCCCAGACCTGCACGTGCAAAATCAAATCTACCAGATAGGTTTCAAATTCGTGGCTGCCACGGAAACGCGGCCAGGACAATGGGACACACCTCCAAGATTTGGACCACTCTTCTTCAGGCCGATATCCGATGCCAGATTCGAATTCAGACTCTGATTCTCCACCAACTTCTCCGATTTCAGGCTGTTGAATGCCCCGGCCCGGGATTATTTATGCAACAGGAGAGCGAGAGGAAACAAGTGATGAAGTCGCTGCTTCCATTTCCAATTCAGTTTTGATTGTTGTGTCCTGCACAAGGAGAAAAAGAATTAAGATACCTTGAATTATTTAAAACAATCTCCATTAAAAAAGACTTATCTCACCTAAATATTTAAAGCACAATGTGACTAAAATAAGTATGATAAAATGCATAGATTGAGTTATTTTACTTTAAATATTTATGGTTTTTCTCTGTGTATTAGTTGGACCTTGCATAAGTGCCAGTGCCTTAGTCTTGAGTTTGAGGACCTTTTGTGGTCCTCGCAACGAGAGGAGCCTCTTTGTTCCGCGCTCAACATTTGCCAGCCAACATAACTTAAGGACTTTTTGTTTGCCTTTTTTACAATTGAATCCCGGCTCGCTGCTGTTAAGTAGGATGTCCTGTTCGGCGCTGGCCTTTTGTTTTTCCCCAGATACAGAGGGCCCAGAACCAGGCCACGTCTCGTTTGCATCTTTAAGCCCCGAAGATTATGTCATACGCAGATTATTGGAGATATGAGCCTAGTATCTGCGTTACATTTCTCACGCCCGACAGAACGGTTGGCAAAGTTTCCGATTTCTTTCCCCGATATGCCGAGAAATTTTACACATTTCCTGCAAAAATCCACGGGCAAAATGTGTTTATGTTTTCACTTTCCCGACAGCAGATAGGCCATCTTCGAGGTCTTACCGAATTTGTCCCACTTTTCCGGCTAAAAGTGCTTACAGATCTCCGGAGATAGTTACATTACAAGCGGTAACTCTCTTTGATTAGATTAGACGGTCTTAAAGGGGCTGCGCTTTCACAATTATCTGAGTAAACAGGAAATGCTATGCGTAGGAAAATGTATTTATTTATATTTTTAGCAAGTCTTAGAAATATATTAAAAAATGTCTTGGTTTATTTAAAATAATATAATAATATAAGCCAGAATAAATATACCCCCATTTCTTTCTTCTTCTTATGACCGCCTTTTTAGGGGCTTTCTAATTTCAAGAAATAGGAATCTATCACCGCTCATAGCAATTGGTGAATCATTGAATTCTTCGTAGTCCTTTCGGCTCACATCCCCAATTACTTCAATTCCATTGTAGTTAAGCGAGTTCGTTGCTCTGCTGGGATCATTAACCTTCAACCTTTCAACTTACACTTGGCTCCTTTAGTCATCATCGAATAACAAACATCGTCGCCTTTTTCTGCTCCGTGGGAAGAGCGATGTAAGCTCCCACTCAAGGATCCACGGGTGATTGAAATTGAATACCCATTATTACGCACAATGCACCTGATGGCACCTGATGCCCTAAGATTTTCCAACGAGACCTAACAATCGATTCGCCAGCCATGCGGGAAATTTTAAATTCTATATTTTTCCCAAAAAAATATGGGTATTGAAAAGAACAGGGTTTGAATAAATAGCGAATCTTAGACAACTAGCTTCTACGAACTGAGCAGAAAAAGGGGTAGCCAAAGGAAAAAGGATTTCCATTTCTTTGGCCTTTTTAAGGACTCGAACAAGTGGGCGATCAATCTAGCATGCGCAATATGCTCTTTGTTTCAATCGTGAAATTATTATCTATCCAGGAGCAGGGAAATCCGTGGAAACCCTCATCAAATCGCTAACTGGTGGTAGCCCAAAAGGGGCAATTCTGGGCATGGCTTATCGATTGGATGGGATCTGTGGAAGGTGGAGTTGGAGCTGGAGGGACATCTTGTCCACAATGGACTGCCAGAGAAGCGGGTGAGTTGTCATCGAAGGGAGATTTCCATGGAAGATAGATGCTTAGAGATTCCTTCGCCATGAATTAATGAGAAGGTTTTATAAGAGTGAATGAAGGAGAAGGAGGGTATGTTGGAATCAAGTGCCTGTTTAATATGAACTTAATTTTATCTTTTTAGAAGCTGGGACAGCGAATTAATTATTTAAAAATATAATAAAGACAACTAAACATTTACTTTTTTCTATTCCTGAATTGTTAGAATCTAATTTGTTCAGTAGGTATTAAAATGATTTTAGTTAAGTTTCTCTAAAATAGAAAGAGGTAATAAAAGCATTAACCTTTAAATTCAAAGGTATCCCTTATTCGCAAAACTTAATGTGGAATTAATTTCGATGTAGGATAGTTTGCTTTGTGATTTGTCTACCAATTAATGCACGATCATGACTGGGCTACTGACTGACGGCATTTTGATTTCGCTTGCCACCGCGTATCGAATGTCAGCGACGTGGGAAGCACGCACAGGATTCCAGGATCAGCGCTCGAATAAAGGAACCCAGTCCGTCAAGATGAAAGATATGCGAGATCAACATGTAATCTTTGGCATAAATTCGTGAAACGCTTAAGAAAAACTGACAACAGCGGCGGGACAATGCGCGCATGTTGCATGCCCGATCGAATGTCCTTTGATATCAAACGTTAAAGGAGCACCGAGCGGTACTTGAATTTCATTATGCGAAAAGGTAGAGGACACTCCGTCCTTTGTGTGCCTCGTTGTCGAGACCTGTTGTCGTCTGAGTCCACATTTTTCGATTTTCAATCTGAGGCTGAGTCAGTGCACTCAGAAAAATATACCCAAACTAATACACAGCTAGAAATGATAGCAGCACGTAGTTTTATCAAATGGTTTATAAATACTTAAATTTAAAGCATCGGCAAAATAATATTATTATTTGTTTTTAGTTTAGAAATTTAGTTTTTACTAAGAATATTTAACGAATATATTTGAAACATTGTCATGAACTGTAATAGTTCTAGGTGGCCTATTTTAATATTACAAAATATAATTAAATTGGATGGAAAACTGAAATTAAATAGTACATAGGATTAAATGCTTTTTAAAAGGAATTAATATAATAATACGGTCTTATTATTATGTATCATATGTTATCATATTTTCTAAAATACAAATTGATTAATCATGTTGTTATTAGCTTCTTAAGAACACTCTCTGTGCATTTATGAAACGCTTTTATTATACATTTGTTATATTTATTGTTTTAACAGATTCATCATGTCAAATGCCAGCCATTTAATCGCCAACATGAAGTGCGAGTCTGAGCCCGTCTTTTGCCGAGTGTGGCAAAGGATCAGCGCAACCCTTGCAGTTCGGGGGAATTTCGAGGTCGATGCTGCCGGTGCGGCTGCCTCGGTTCCTTTTTTACCCAGAACGCACACTTCAACCCTCTGGAACCCGCACCCGTGCCCGTCGTGCCGAGTCCTGCCCCGAATGTCCTGCCTGTCAACTCCTTTTGTCATCGCCATCATTTGCGGCCGCTTGACACTTGCAGATTAGTAAAGTGTTGAGTGCGGAGGAACACTTTTCCTGCTAATTGCCGACGGACAATTAGTTGTGCTCCAAATCGATGCAGTCTCTGCAGGATTCGCAGGACATGGGCAATGCAATGATTTGCATTCTTCATTGTCTGAACATCTGACCCGTGTTCGAGGCAGTCATTCTCGATCTTTTTCGAGTTTTTGAATTAACTTCTCAGCTTGATTCATGACTTTTGGTAATTTTAATCCTTCTTTCCGGTGCTGCACTTTTTGGTGGGCGTTTTGCTTACCCCGTTTCTGTTTAAGGACTTTTCCTTTATTCAAAATATCGTCAAGTGGTTGGGAATTCAGATAAAGGGGAGGAAATTACCACTCCTTTCTCATTATCTATATTCTCCCTATGATATACATCTACTTATTTTTAATTATCCGAGTACGGACTACAAGTTATTAAACATTCCTTATGATTGCTTTGCGATTACTATAAACTACTAATGCACATTCAAAATCTGCGGTGACATAGAAATCTCTTCGTTCGGAAAATTGTATTGATGTACGTAAGAATTCCACCCGATCTGCACCCAAAGGGATTTATATTTCAACCCCGACAACACAATCTGTTTTCCGTTGTTATGGTTTTACTGTGTGCAGAAACGTTCGTGCAAAAAGCATACTTTTAGGCATATTTCATCACACTGTTGACACAAGTTCCGAAACAAGCAACCAGATCGTGTAGAAAAGTGGGTAAAATAAATGTAGATAAAAAAGACTTCAAAAAGCGTAAGAACTCAATACACTACTTTTTAATGAACGAATTGAGAATCCAGCCACAAACTCATGGAGGTGTCTTGCAACACATTATGTAACATAAATATTTTAATGAAGATTAATCGAGATTTCCGCCACAAATCCACAGAGGTATCCCACTTCTAAATCGGGATTCGATTACCCAAGTTATGAAATTTGGATGAGCGGTTTTGGGGTCTCCATATAACCCTCAAGGAAATACGAAAAAATTTAACATGAAAAGGGGCTAAAATTTGGGGTCTCTATATGAGACTCAATGGAAATACAAAAAAAATGTACATGAAAATGGGCTAAAATTTTGACCAACCTGTAACAGAAATATTTGAATGCAGATGTATAGAGAATTCCGCCACAAATCGATAGAGGTATCCCACTTCTAAATCGGGATCCGATTACCTAAGTTATGAAATTTGGAAGAGCGGTTTTGGGGTCTCTATATGAGACTCAAGGAAATACAAAAAAAATGTACATGAAAATGGGCTAAAATTTTGACCAACCTGTAACAGAAATATTTGAATGCAGATGTATAGAGATTTCCGCCACAAATCGATAGAGGTATCCCACTTCTAAATCGGGATCCGATTACCTAAGTTATGAAATTTGGAAGAGCGGTTTTGGGGTCTCTATATGAGACTCAAGGAAATACAAAAAAAATTGAACATGAAAATGGGCTAAAATTTTGACCAACCTGTAACAGAAATATTTGAATGCAGATGTATAGAGATTTCCGCCACAAATCCACAGAGGTATCCCACTTCTAAATCGGGATCCGATTACCCATGTAATTTAATTTGGAAGTGCGGTTTTGAGCTTCCGTATTGGTATAACAATATAACAGTGTAAAAGTGTTCTTAATAAAGAGGAAACTTTACTGCTTATAAAGTGATCTTTATGGTTCCCTACGTACTAATTTCTTTTCATATTTTAATATCGCTGCAATTTAATGGCAGAACAGTGCCCCTTTTAACTTATTCCTTCCGCTCGTTGCAACATTGTTTCATGTTTTATCACCACATCGTCCTTTCTAAAAATAATCTCCTCATCGTGCATAAATTAGGCTTCCCGACCCGCAGTGTCTGGGGCTGTGTACACGCTAATTATAATGACAAATCGGTCAATTATAATGCCATGTCATAAATTTCCGAACTGCGATCGATCAGCCAGCCCCGTTCGACTGGGCTCGAATATTGAATAAAATGGATCGTAAATTGGGAAAACATGCCTGTTCACCATGCTCACCTGCATGGGGGCGACTTCATTAAGGGGCCACATATAGCTAGCATGGCATCGAAATAATTAACAGGACTCTCTGGGACTCTCTAGACGAAAAGTGCAGATTCTTGTAAGCCAGATCAATGGGCGAGCAATTTGCCAGCACAGCTCAAGGCAAAAGTAAGAGGAAGCTGCGTGGCGTTGGGGATGTGGATGCGGATGCAGTTGGAAATCGGGGCTTTAATGAAGCCAGTGGACAGCCTCCTCGAAAGCTGTCAGAATGCCCATTTCGGCGCCACGCCCCCAGCATTAAAAAGCCACTTACCAGGACATGGGGGCGGGGGCGTGGCAGCGCTCAACCTGTCATAACGATCGGCGATCGTGTAGTTTTCAAATTTATTGTCGACACGCAATTCTACGCCCCCGAAGGCGCGAACTGTGGACTGGGAAAAAATCCAGAAGCCCTTTAAATATTAATAATGTTTTAAGTTTGAAGAAGGCACTAAGTTTGTAAAAACCATAAAAAATGTGCTTAAAAATTTAAAAAAAGGACTAATGAAAGTAAAAATATAAATTCAATGACTAGGTATCTTATATCCTGTTAAGTCCATCCAAAAAGAATCCCTTTTTTCTGTGCACCGGTGGAATGGCAACGTGTTTGCCAGGCACTCATCGTGCTTTATTTCAGTTGAGTTCTTTCACTCCGGCAAAGGCGGGGAGAACTGTTTCGCCTGGTAATTGCCGCACTTAAGCGCAACGGTATAACCAGTTCCCAGCCATCTGAGGCTCGAAAGCCAGCTCCTCCTCTCGGGAGATGTCCATCAGGCAGCTGACCGCAGAAAGGGCACGGCCGGGTCCCCACCTATAGGTCCAGAACCCATCCCATCCCATGCCATCCACATCCCCAGCAGTGTTGTCTCTGCCTCCCTGGCATTTCGCATTAAATCTGCAACTGGCCGAGGCACATTCTCTTTTCCATACCCTTGAAAGGGGGTATTGTAATTGTTTATTGGTTTCAAGTGCTGTAAGGAACTTTTGTTCATAATGTATAACAAAATCGTTCGATTTGGCCTTCGTTTGGGATACAATATTATACGAACATGCTCACAAATTCAGTGTGTTGTTAGGCATTTTATGGCTGTATAATAAAAGAAATATTAAAACTGAACTTTTATTTTTAGAAAAAGGGGGACACATCCCGAAAGTAAATTAGTCTTTACTTAACTTATAAGCCATTGTATAGATATTTATAAATAAATTCTACACATTTCAACTCACTTTCAAGCTTGTAAGGATTTCATAATGTTTATAGTAATTATTTTTATATATATTTCCTAGCAACACATTTTACAATCGCGTCTGATCAAGCGACTTTCAAGGGTATCCCTCGCCTCGGTGCCGGATGCTCACGTTCCTCCGTGATTTTATGGTCATGTGCTGTATTTCTTCACGCAGATCGCGCCGCCGATGCAGCCGGGTCAGAATCGCAGTCGGGGGACCGAACTTGGCCTGTGATTGCCGGTTTGCGATAAGACGGCATACCAAAGCCCGAGCTGCGATTGTCTTACATATCTAAAAATAGCCGGCCTGAAACCGAATCTGAATCCGAGCTGGCACCCAAACTGCAACCTGGCACTGGCGCATGCAATCATTAGTGGAAATTTTACCGGCCACTCTCCAGAGCCCAGATGGATATAAATATACCCAGTGTCCAGTCCCCGAGGGGCCATAAAACCAGCCAAATGACGACACGCAGACGCCGAAGAAGATGCTTTTTCTCGGGGGGAGGGGGCGCATTCCAGGTGGAAAGAGGCGACCGCGAGCAAGGTCGTTCAGCGACCTTCGCAGCCAGTTGGTTTCCCGTTGAGTGCCGCTCGGCTCGGCTTCTTGGGGCAGATCAGTAAACAACCGCTGGACATTTATGGAACTGCTGCTCGTAATTGGCCAAATGTGGCCCTATAAAGGCCTAAACGGCCGCCTTGACTTTGTCACCGGCTTTCGGTCCCTTGTCCCCGATCCCAAGGAATCGTAAGGGAATCCAGTTCTTCGCGGCCTTTCAGCTTCCGCGTTTCACTCGGAAGAGTGATAGCCCGGCAGGTTTGGCTGCCAGGGCATTATCATTATTCCAGCGAGGAAGAGCTCTTGTCACTGCTTATCTCTTGATCCGTGTACTGGAAAAAATCAGAGGTGTTCTTGGGGTTTGATTTTCCAAAAGCAAAGTTTTCATAAATAATTATATCTAAACTTTATGTGAAAACAGAAAACTCAACGAGCTGATATGATGGAGCTTTAAATATTCTATCTAGCCGTACGACAACATGAATTAATAAAATTTATAGAATTAAATGGATCACTTCTTCGAGAGCCGTTTTATTGCTTAAGAATGTATTTATTTATTTTTTGGCAGAATACTTTAGGTTCTTGTTATAGTAAAAATTCTACAAACGCACCACAAAAAATGTATGTAACCCTCTGTAAATTATTGGTTTTTAAGGATTAGAGGTTTTTAAATACTTTCATATAATTAAAATCTCGTTTTCCATTATCTTTTTATTCACTTAATATAAACTCTCGTAAACTTTTTCTGAGTGCAGTTGTACCACCGATCAACCCTCTGAACCGCGATTCCTTCGCGTCAGCTGTCCTGCTGCTGCTTTGTCACTTGTTCATATCAATTAATTTTTAATGATATTGTCCAGAAAAACGACTCTCCTCCAGTGCGCCGCGGGCTGCATGTTTTTAATCAATTTTAAGTGGCTATTTACTTTGCGGATCGGAGGAGCGGTCGCCCCCAGGACAACCTGTTTCGCCACGGAGCCCAATCACATCCGTTCCCCGCCCGCTGCGAGATTAATGATGAATGCACAACTCCGGCTTACTTTCGATGCAATTTAGTTTATTTCACTACACAAGTCACTTAAGTCTCTAATTAGGATAGTTTTTCGCTCGTTCTTAATGCTGGTAGGTGCTCCGATTTTATGGCAAGTTGCAAGTTGCTAGTTCTGCGGATTTCGAGTCGCTGGTCGGCTGAATAAATTAGGCTCGGATTTCGGTTACGGGCTACGATTACAATTACAATACCAACAACTACAATAAATTAATTAAAACATTAACTAAACATTAAACAAAATTCGTTTACTGACTAAACACACAAACTGATGTCGTGGGAACTCAACTAGTGGCTACGTACTAGGGTACTTCTAATTAGGATTACCTATTTAGATCTAGGATTAGGTTATCTAGGCTAAGTACAATACGACTTGGATCACATGTGAATGCCTTTGCAGCTGTCTCTTCAGTGGGGAAGTGCGGGGATTTCGGGCACTCGGGAAAATCATCGCTCTGAACTTGAGAAAATCGCCGTGTTTTTCGATAACTTTGAAGAGCTCTCTTATATATAAAAGTTATAATTACAAAAATGTTTTACTAATAAACTATAGTTTTTCTAGTGATTTTCTTTATGAATTTTAAATTATTCTCAGAATTTATTTTAAATTGCCACTTTTCATCATCTTTATTCAAGTCTTTGTGTTGAAATCTCAAGATCTTTTTGCTTCGAAGATATAAGACTTAAGAAGGTTAGGTATTTAATACAATATTATATCTTAACAATTATTTTGAGTTTAGATTCCTATCTAAACGTTCGCAATGTTCTAAAAAATCTCTGTTTTCGAATGATTTTCCCCTGTTCTGGCGATTTTCCCCACTTCATTTCCATTTTTTCCGCCTGGAGGCTGACCATTTGGCCCCTACTTGAGCTTGAGAAACGTGAGCAACGCCTTCTGTATCAGACTGCGGTTGATGGTGGAGTCGGCGGTGTAACGCACTCCCCACAGGTTCCCATCGTTGTGGTCCACCACTCCGTACTCGCCGACGATGAAGCCGTCGTCGGTCTTCTCCTCCACCCGGTACTTTCGGTAGTTGCGTCCCTCGACCACGTAGGCGACTTTGTCTTCGTCATCGGGGGTGGTGTCGGGGCCGGGGCCTCCCGGGCCCTCCGCACCCGAGTCCCCGTCCCCAGAGTCTCCATCACCGTCGTCGCCATCCGAGTAATCGTTGGCATTTGCATTGTAAACCACCGAGCCACGTCCTCTGTTGATGCCACGATTTGAGCTGGTGGCGGTGGAGCTTGGGCTGGCTTGGACTGGACCGGGTGGCGTGGTGACCTGCCCCTGCCCCGCCGCACCACCGGCACCACCCTGCACTCCGTGGGCCCGTCCGTTTGTCATAACACTAACGGACTCCTCAATTTCGTAATTCTGCTCTGAGGTCGGAGTATAGAGCTCGGCGCGCTCGGTGGTGAAGTGCTGTTTCCCAGCTGAGGAGGCCGCGGCAGCGCCTGCGGACGAGGAGGACGAGGAGGAGGACGAGCTGGAGCTGTACGAGTAGCCACCGCCTGACCCCGAAGACGACGGCGCCGATGGGTCCACCACTGATGCCGATCCGGCTGCTCCATGTTGGTGTGCAAATTTGGAAACACATTTGACTAGATCTGCGGGGGAGATGCAACGAGAGATGATGTTTGATAAGTTCAAGATTAGTTGGCCGGGGTTCAAGTGGTTAGACCCGTGCGTTGTCGCTGTCTGTCATAACTACACTGGGCAGTAGGTGGGGAAACCAATCTCAAGAGGGTTGCAAAATAAAATAAAATATGAAATCCAAAAAACATTGAATACATCCTTACCCCTGCATATCATAGTGTTTCCTAAAAATGTAAAACACTACTTTGAAAAAGGGAAATACCAGACCATTAAACTGCAAAATTGATCTGTAATAGAACCCCAATTTATCCCGACTTTGTTTGCTCTGAGGTATAAATTGCTTTTCCTCGAGTGAAACGGGTCATAATAAATGATATGCGATTAAACTTGATGGGCCCAGCCAAATTGATCTGTTTAATTTATGCATTGCAACACTCGCCCTGCCGCACAGTGTAATTTGTTTAACCAGACTCAGATCCAAGACCCCGAGACTCGGACTCACCTCTATTGGGCAATCCTTTGGCATTTTGATTAGAATGTTGATGCGGCGGTGATGAATGCTGACGCTGTTGCTCCCAGCACGGACTTGCAACTTGGTGTTGCTGTTGCTGCTGCAGATGTTGCTGCTGCTGCTGGTGCTGGTGCTGCTGCTGGTGGTAGTGGCTCGGACTTGAGTGCTTCGATAAAATTGGCTCCAATGGATGCAACTGCGACTGCGGCTGCGGAGCATTCAATAAATCATAAGGCAATTTATCCAAATTGAAGAGCACTCTGCGAGTTGGATGCGCCGGCTGCTGCTGGTGGCTGTAGCTGTGGTAGTGGTGCTGCCAAGTGGTTGGCCTGATGCTGGTGGAGGTTCCACCAGCGAGGGGCCTCACTGTGGTGACCCTGCCGGCCAGTGTTGCTGCCGTGCTGCCCGGTGTTGCTGCCGTGCTGCTTGGTGTTGCTGCCGTCGTGCTGCTCGTGCTCTGGGCCTCGCCGAAGGTGATGCGCGACACAATCGCAGGTCGTGGTCTGGATCTCAGTGGTACGAAAGAGGTGGTTGTAGGGGGTTTCTCAGTGGTGCTGGTCGAGGAGGAGGTTGCTGTGGTGCTGCCCAGTGCTCTTGCTGCCGTGGTGGTCAGCGTCTGTGGCCAGTAGGTCTTGGCCGGTTCGCCATACACCTTCGAGGGTTGCGAGTAGACCTTAGCGGGCTCCGAGTAGAACTTGGAGGGCTGTCCGTAGACCTTCGAGGGCTCTGAGTACACCTTCTCCGGCTGACCGTACATTTTGGCGGGCTCCGAGTAGACCTTGGCGGGCTCTGAGTAAAATTTACTGGGCACACTGTACATTTTCGAGGGAACCGAGTAGAACTTGGCTGGCTCCGAGGATCCATGTCCATGTTTCAGGCTCTCACTGACATTTCTCTGGGCCTCGGCCAGAATGCCGCTTCTCGACTGCTGCCAGGTCTGCAAATCGTCTACGTTTTGGGAGATGGAGCTGTAGGATATCGACCTGGACTGGGGTCCCCGGCTGCCCTGCTTGGTGTCATGATAAATCACCGTTTGAAAGGGCAAGCCGGCCGCAGAACCAGTTCCCACCAACTCATCTTCGGCCAGCTCACTTTGGTTTTTCAGAAAGGAGTGTGTAGAGGCGGCTGCCAGCAAAGGAGCAGCCAGTACACTCTGTATATTGGAGGCACTGTTCAGGGAATCCACCTCGCTGTCCATGGAATCCCCCGCCAACCGGGGTTCCGTTTCCTCTATGGAAAGCTCGCTCTTATGCGAGCGGTTCACAAAATCCCTGCCACTTCCTGTGGCACCAGGAGGAGAACTGCTCCTCGAGGGTCCTCTTTTGCTGGAGGAACTCACACTCACGGCCACCACTTTGACCTCGTCACTGGACTTTCCCTTGCCCTTTGCGGGGGCATCCTCGAGGAACACTATTTTGCTGCCCGAGGTCACCAGCTTGACCTGCTTGGAGTCGGATGGCTCCTCGTCCTGGGAGTTTCCCGAGGTCAGGGAGTTCCCGTAGCGATTCCTGCCGACATCCAGGCTCCTTCCGGTAGCCATTCTCTGGCGGGGATTGGGGGAGGAGGACGGGGACTCCGCCCGACCCTCGAAGTCCTGCTCGCCGCTGTGCAGACTCCGTTGCTGGTCATCATGGTCGAGGAACAGCTTGAGGAACTCGTTGCCCGCGATGAGCTCACTCTGCCTGCTGCCCGGCAAGGGGGCGGGGATCGGGGCGGGGCGTGTCCGGCAGCCGGACAACATCTGAAATGTCAGAGATAAGGGTGTGTTAGTTGTGCGCGACATTTCCCTGAATTAAGGTTATATTGAAAGGCAGTCGGGAAGTGGGAAAATATGGCATATTACTCGATATCTCGGTTACCATTTTTCAGTACTTAAAATAGTAAAATAAGAGAAATACACAAAAACAAAACTAACTATTAACAAGATGTTAATTTTATATATCTCATAAAGTGCAGCAAAGGTACACGTATGTTCCAACTGCAATCGGGGTGATCGCATTTGGAGCTTATCTCAGCGATCTATTTATAAATTTGCGTAATTAAAATATCATTTGTATCGATCCACATGGGCTGCGATATGTCTTCATGTCGCGTTGAAATATGCAAAAGTCATGCCATGGACGACCGCGATCTGGACCTCGACTCGATGGCATTTGAATAAAGCGGAAAAATGCGGCGGTGGGTCTGTTAAGACATCAGAGGCATTCCAGCGGTGCTCCGTTTGAAGTGGGGCAAGTTTCTGTGGACTCCCTGGGCAAGTGGCGAATGCGGCATAATTAACCGCGTTGCAAGTGCTCCAGTGGGTGGCGTAAGGTAGCGAAAACACCGATCGAACAAACAGTTCGAGCCGGCGATTATGGATTGCCCAATGGTCTAGGTCTATATGGAACCAGCTCCACTCGAGTGGAAAACGTGGAAACACCACTTAAACGCTGCCGGTCAAGCTGTCACTCGGCGTCATTTAGGTATTTATGTTCCTACCGATTGGCAGGCATTTCACTGACTCATCTCGCGAGCTATCAACCTGTTCTGTGTTGAGGAAGTAATTTTCCCAGCCTGACTAAAGGACAAGTTTATATGGGTGTCGGATTGCATTATGGCTGATGTCCTTTTCGATGAGTAATGCTTTATTCAAGGTAAATACAATGTAGTCATCCATTCATTGATGATGATGTCGATATGAAAAGGAGTTGAGTCAGGTGAAAGTCACATATTTGGTAATTTACCAAAATAATTTACCAAAATAGAAATTTTAAATATCTAAAATACATATAAAATAGAATATATAGAATTTAAATATCTTCAAAATTGAGATTTCAATTGATAAGTATTCCACTCAACCTCCGCTGAAAGCCAACTCTTATTGCCTTCCAGTCCATCAACAATTTAAATCAATGCACCATTAAGTTGTTTTATTAGCTGGGTAATCTACATCCATATCTTGGCAGTAACACTGTAACATAACGCTCCAGTGCGAATTCATGGCCAGAGATCGGCCATAAATTGTTATCAGCGCCACACACCCACCGCAAAACAAAAGACTTAGGGCACGAACTCGCCCTGCCAAAGGCCCCGCCAATAAAGCATATTTATGGATATTTATCGATCGCCATAAGCATTAGCATTGCTCATTGCAGCGAGGCAGATCATTTACTAGCCAACACTTTCGAAAGGCGCAAATTGAAAACAATGAAAAATGGCGAAAATTGAATAAAATTCGCGTTTTAATGGAAACCGATCGCCGCTGCGAACATAATAGCATAATTATTCAAGCTGTTGGTGCAAATAGATCGTATTTTTTTATTTTCTGATGTGTGTTTATATCCCCTGAGCAAGAACAATAACAACATCCGGCAGTGCAGTGGGCGCCTGTCGCCGAGCATTTTCTAGAGCAGATCTGGGCGCACAACACCTTCGCACATGTGCTAAAGTTACAAAGTTACCAGGCAGCCAGCCGACTGACCGACCGACCAACCAGTTACTATATAGCCACATAACTATATCACTAGATCGGTTAGTCATCCGGCGGGTCGCCTTGCCTTTTATGTCTAAAATTGCAGAAGTAACCGGCCGCGGGCGTTGAATGGAAAATGCTTGGTAAGTGGAAAAGCGACAGTTAGCATTGACACCAAATTAACCAAGTGACAATTACAAAAGGGCCCAACTATTCGGTTTCGCCCTAAGACAAAGCCAGAAAACGTTCTAAAAATATCAAAACCGAATTGAACAATGCGAATTCCTTTCCATTGTGGGGTTATTTAAAACGCCTGGTCAGTGACGTGCTCCAGTTTAATGAATGAATTGGGTAATGGGCTTGGGCTTTGGGCGTTGGGCTTTGGGCTTTCGGCTCGAGTTCCTTCAACCAGCCACTCCGAATGATAAGCAACTATTAATCTTGATTGATTTATCAGGTAGCTAATCCTGTTTCGACATTCTTTTGCACTTTGCCCGGCGTACGCGACAATTTATCATTCGATTGTCCCGCTTTTTGGCGACAATTTTCACGGCTGTCAACTTAGCGGAAGTGTCAAAAAAAGTCAACTTTCAGAATATCACGTATCCGCCTTGAGTGCGCGTGAATGGCCAGCAAACAATTAAGCAATAATCACGCCTTAATGAGCACTCTCCTCATGCGATCATTTGGCCCACTCGATTGGCTTTCAAGTGCCGCTGATGCTGCCATTCGATACTGTTCATACCCGATAATCCACTACTGGATGCTTAATTAGCCACCATCATCGTGATTTCGGTTTTTACACGCTTGACACTAGACAAACGCCAGGGACTGACAGATTGGATTCATGCCTGCGTTATGCAAATTTCAGAAGTATTGTGATTGATTTGGGGCCACTACTGCTATGCTACCATGTGTACTACTTGCGAACAGGACTGGGAGAGGGGCCAGTGACTCAGGCCGCGAACTAAGATATCGAATGCGGAAAAAGCCATGTAACCCGCCATTTCTGGCATTTCTGCATATTTTTCGAGTGCTGTCCGCGGGCGCTTTGTGCTAGAAGTGGGCGGTTGCCAAGGAGCAGCCACCGTTGCACACAGTCGGTGGCCAAGTGAATGTGTCAGCGGGTCCATTTTCCCCATAAGCCCGGCCTAAACTGCCGGCCAAAGTCTAATCTCGGGCTGCAGACATCGGACATTCGCTGGCCTAGCCACCACCCGCTGTCGTCAGCTGGGGAACACATTGTGAGCACAGTATTACAGGCAGCGGAGGTTGGTGCACTGATAAAAAGCGGGGTACCCAGTGTAATTCGAAAAAAATATTTCATTTTGAACCTAAGAGTGTTGGGCAAACATTCATTATTATTATTCTCAAAAAAATTACTAAAGCACGGATTTATTTCACTATTATTCTGAAATGTGTTAATCTTTTCCTAATTTTCCTAAGTGCACCTATCGCTCTATCGATCTTCCAGCCAAGTGCAGCCCACATTAGGGCCATGCTCAATGCCACAGAATGGGGCAGAGTCAAAATCAGACTCCAACTCGCCTGCGAGTCGATCCAAATTGCAGCTATCAACCTGGGCTGTGGCACAAAAACACACATTTATTAATTACACGGCAGAGACAC
Source organism: Drosophila biarmipes (assembly GCF_025231255.1). Classification (NCBI taxonomy): domain Eukaryota; kingdom Metazoa; phylum Arthropoda; class Insecta; order Diptera; family Drosophilidae; genus Drosophila; species Drosophila biarmipes. The sequence continues at coordinate 32,181,069 of NC_066616.1, read as the reverse complement.
ATGAACCGAAAGCGGATTTGTGTGGGAAATTAACCCATGCTGCCCCAGAACGTTTAGCAGTAACTCAACACCATGAACGAGACTGTTTATTTGATGAATGCTCGCGTAATCCGAGTCGCGGATGGGCCTCGGTGGGTTAATAATGGTCCATAATCGCAAAGAAATCCGAGTTTAGAATGTAGTTGCACCACTGGCGGTGCTGCCGCCGCACCACTCCCTGCCCCGCTGAGCATAATTTGCAAATTGCCGTCGTCATCGCCATTGAATGGCCGAAAGACAGAGTCTGAGTTTCAGCCACAAACAGAGCAAAAGTCGGAGCCACAAAACAGAGGCAGTTCAAGAGTTGGATGCACATGAAACACTCGCAGAAATGGGCGAAAAAATGTAGAAAGACACTTCTAGATGTGCTAAAATATACCTAACACATAAAAATTACTTTCTCATAATAGTCTTTAGCTTAATCCAGGCTCTGCTTACACAGTTCTAATTATAAATCTTAGATTATAAGTCGTTGTTTATTCGTATTTCGTTCGGTAAACATGTTTTAAAGTATTAAACAAAATGTTTGCTGCTTTCCACATAGACCACTTATTCCCTGCCAATTTTCCGCATTTAATTGCCATATTTTTCCGAGTATAGCAGGCAACACACTGCATTTAGATCGCGTGCAATTATTTAGTTTACTGGGCTTCAGCTCGCCTGGCTTTACTCCACATTACTCACAATCAACTCGGGCCGTCTAATGAGCAGTCAATAAAGTGCCGGCCAGACACAAAGCGAGTGTGTGGTAAAAATTAATTCCAAATGCATTTGCCAGCCAACAAGCCAGCCAGCCAGCAGAATTATGGATGATTTGGGCCAATAAAACCGAAGTCGGCAAACAAATGGAGTGCGATCGCACCATTAAACCATTTTTCAAAATGCATTGGCCAAGTTAATGGAGCCACCGCCTGTGAATGCGAGTGCATTTGGCAATTGCATTTTTGTGCCTGGGAATGGCTGGCCACAAAGATGAGGTCTCAATTGGACTGTAAAGTTTTCGTTTTCGGGGTTATTGGGTGCCATTTGAATCAATTTTGCCCGATTGTTAAGTCGAAATCCGTGTGGAAGGAAAACGAAACTTTCCAAGTTGAAGATCGAATAAATTGATTGACGGCTCACGGCGGTGATGAAATGGAAATGAGTTCGTCAGCTGCTCCTGAAAAGCTTTGGTTTTTAATGGTTCCGTTTATGTAGGAATTCATTTGGATACTGGAAAAGTGTACTTTCTAAACAAGCACCTAAGCAATTCAAGAATTACAAAGCAAATCGCTTTGGGAAGTGCCTGAAATAGAGTGTTAACTAGTTTAATTTGGTAGCTCAAACGACCGAAACTAAGCCTTGAACTTAAGCGTGGCTCCGACCAAAGACTCAACAAGTTCCCCGGAATTCTTTGAGCACCTGGCCATAAATAAGTGAGTAACCAACTTAAAGCGACACTCACCAGCAGCAAGAAACAGAGTTTGAGGAGCCAGCAAAAGTGTGCCATTCCGCTTTCGGTTTAATCCACCTGTCCACCTTTAAATCAAGCGCTTTAGTGCTTCTTTTGTTCTCAGTGCTCAAGTGGGGATCGCTTTCCTGGAGGCCTCTCAGTGATTCACTGGGCCACTTTTGACCACCAGCTGCTCTGCGATCATTCTGGCCACTGTGTCTCTCTGGGATTTGGTTAATGGCTGCAATTAGGGTAGACAAAAAAGGTAATTAGCAGGCGAAGTGGTAGATAGGTTTCCTAGATTGACTGCTATTAGAGATGTTTGGAAAAAAGGTATAACAACTCGCGGTACGAAAACAAATTCATTGCGTTCAATCGATAAGCCATGGGAAAAATCCACGCCAAATGTCAAGGTGCATTTCACACCAGAATTCGCCGAGTATCGGAGGCACTTGCAGCTAATTTTAAGAGTCTCGTCGAATTCCGCAGTTAACTGAGGTGCACTTAAACAAATGATTTTACATTTTTTTAGTTTAAGTTAGCTTTGTTTAAGACAATGATATAAAATCAATATATTTTCAAATTAAATTACAAAGGTGTCGAAAAGTATGCAATAAAAATAAAATGTCATCTCTCCTAAGAATCAATAGGGGTTTTATTTTGCAATATTTTGATGCATACTTTTAGATGCATTCAAAAGTGATTTCGAAAATCCCAATCCCAATTTTATATTTAAATAACCATGTTTAACAACTAAAATACTAATAAGAATTGTTATAACATGCTGTTTGGTATCATTTGCATGCCCTTACCTTTCTGGTTCAGGTTATTAGCCCAAGTTCAAAGACTTTTAAGGGCCTGTGGTTTTTTTGGGTGTAGAAGAATCATTGAACTTGTATTGGCAGCAGGTTGGCAGCAGCTTCAGCAACTAGCAACAGCAACCAACAACTATCCAGCAACTTCAAGAAGCGGCCAACAAGTTGCAGAGTCTGGCCACAAACAAAACAGAGCCGAGAGCCAAGAGCCAAGCCCAAAACCCAAAACCAAAACCCCAGACAGATGCTCAGTCGTCTGTTGCAATTTCAACATATTTATAATTAATGGCAAGGTATTTTGATAGCTTTTTGTTGCCAGCAATTGGCATGCCATTGAAGTGGGTACCAAGATTTTGTGGAGTTGCTGCAATCGATGGCCAAAATCCGCAGTGATGAGTTTGATTTGGCCAGCCATAATTTAATTAACCGTTCTCAGGCATTTCCGCCACTCGGAGACCATGTAATTAAACTCCAGCCAAAGTCAAATCCATAAAAAATCATATTTCTTTTTGCGAGAAGACGCAAAAGCTAGGCAAAAAGAAAGAGACGCAACCGAAAACCAGTTCTAATTCTTATCAAGCCTTCTTCACAGGCCATATAATTACTCATGGCCCTCTCCAGCTATTTTTTTCCAGGTTTTTAATACCAGACAGCGTTTAATTACTATGGAATTCTGCGGGGAAAACAAATATGTTTATGGCAAGCGGGCATCTCATTAAAAACGAAAGTTTCAAAGTTTCGTTCTTAGCCAAGTGAGGGGTCATTAATTAGCCAAAGTCATATGGAAATGCCAGAACATCCCATTTAAGCCGGCATCCATTATATTGCTCTGTTCTTTTTGCTCTATGCTAAGCTCTGCCTGACGTCATCTCAATTTCTTTTATTCTCTTCTTTTAGCTGTCTTGCTGGCAGATGTTCATCATTAGGTTGGTCTGTAAGTTCCTTGGCCTTTCGAGTCTTTTGTGTAAGGCCCATCCGTAGGAAAGTAAAAGTTCTGACGTTGCCGTTTTGTTCACACATTCATTATCCGCAGTTTAGCGTCCGTAAATTACAACTAGTCTATTACTACAGAGCTGCACCCATAATTGTCATAGAAATTAGAATCGGAATATGTTCTAGTTCTAGCTTTGCTGGGAGCAGGTATCTCGGACGACCACTTGGGTTAAGGCCAAAAACAACTGGATTCAAACGTGGAAAATCATTGAATTCGAAATACTCTTTTGGTTTACTATTTGAAAAATATCTTTGAACAACCTAATTTAATTGGGTTCTTGGAAACAATAATATTCAGAGAGAAACAAGTTTCGGGGTTTTTGAACTTGTTGCTGGGAGATCTTTAAAATATAGAAATTAATGATGGGTTCAGTTTCATGGGCTGCCTATAGAAGATGGAATGGTACAATCTAAAGGCATCGTATCATTAACAACTTTGTAAGCAGTTAAGTAATTATTAAGATATTTTAGTTAGAATGTCCTATTGAGTATATTATTAAAAATAATACCTGAAGATATATTTATAGCACTGTATGTGATATAAGAATGGGGGAGATTTATTTGCTCAAAATAATATATTCTCGGCAATTATAGATCTCCCTTCTTTGGAAGTGCAGCCACCGCAACTTGGTCTTGAAATCTTAATGGAATAATCGCACTCGTGAATGCCCATTGGCGTTACTAAATTTGTGCCGTACTCACACTCTCGGGCGGCTAGTATATAAATTAGAATGCTAATCGATAGTTATGGATACGCCCTGACAGCGGCGAACTGGGGGAACTGGAAGATCGGCGAGGTGCGAACGGTGGACAATGGGCAACTGACAGATTCCGGTTAATAAACTTGATTTAAAACCAGAAGTGAACACTGCGGGCAAAAGGTAATGGCAAATAAATTGCCACTAAGTACACACACAATGCATGGCCGTACAAATGACACAAAAAATAAGGCACAATGAGGCAAAATAAAATGTGTAACAAATGGACAAACGTGGCCCGCACCCGCAATTCACTCAGATTCAGATTCCGATTCCGATTCGAAATCAGATTCATATTTAGATTCAGACGGGGACGAGACAAGTGTTGGACCCTGTGACAAATTGTCAAACATTCGCATTCTCATACCACGTCTGCCACTCGGAAAATGTCGCACGGCGACTGCAATTCATATTCATTAACAATCGAAGTGGAGTTGATTCGAGTTCAGCTTAGGTCGGTTGAGTTGGGTTGAGGGACGGACAGGCTCAAAGCCAAAGAGGCAAAGGAAGGGAGGGGCCACACGGCGTATGCGTTATTCTATCAACAGCGAAATAATGCCATCTATTTATCTATCTATCTACCTATCTATCTATTTGTCTATCTATTTATCTATCTATTTATCTATCTATCTATCTATTATCTATCTCTACATATGTATCTACCTACCTATCTATCTATATATCTATCTTTCTTAAGAATCCTACTCGAAGTCATCTGTTTTTTCTACTATAAAATCCTTAATTTTTAATGATCTCGCATTTGAGCCTTTTATTTTAATAAAGATTCCAGGAAATTCCGTGTTTAATAGCTAGGTACAAGTGCTTTTTATAGTAATAATGATTTATGGCAAATAAAAAATAATTTCTTGACAATCCCTTTTTTGAGTCAGGTCTAACTCCACTTATACAAAGATCTGACTAAGAAGATAGGCTTTATGTGACTTGCAATATTCTTGAGAACAGGATGAGATAAATAGTTAGTATTATGAAAATAAATAAATAAATACAGGAAGTAGATCAGCTAAATTTATAATACAATTTATAAGAAAAAACAAGGTTCCGTTTGCTTAAGATAAACTACCCTCTTCAAGGGTATATAAAGCAATCGCAAAGTCAATGCAAAAGCCAAAACTCTGCCAAAGTCACAAAAAACACATTCGAGCTGGCTCTAATTGGAGCGTTTTCAGTTTGTGTTTGTATTTCCATGGAATTTCTAGGAGTTTATTGCACTCCGCACTCTTTTGTCCATTTGTCACCGCATTGCTGCGGCCAAAACAGAAAACTCCTGCTAAAACAGTGCAATCCCAACCAGTTTGTTTATCTTTCGCAGGTCGCGCGACTTTGAGGCGTTTTGTCAGCGTTTTGGCCGCTGGTTTCGTTTTGCTTTTATTACTTTGTTGTTGCCCCAGCATATAATTTGTTAATTTAACTTTTTGCAGCCTTTAATTGTTTTGGCCAAAGCTCAGCGACTGCTACTGCAGGCGGTTTTGCGCTGCAATTACGCTCTTAATAATGATTTTGTTTAAAAAATGTTGAACGGTTTGGCAACGCTTCCACTCTTGCAATCGGGCCCAGAATGTGGGGGCCACTGGATTATAGACATTATCGATATGGCTCTTTGATTGATTAAGGGTCGCGCTGAGGCTACGAAAATATAGCGTCATGACAGGAGTATTTACTCGATGGTGATTGCAATTACTTCTCGAGGGATTGAGTCATTAAATTTGATTTTTGGATCCGGCTTTAAAGCTCTAAAATCTATAATAAAGAGTTATTTTTTTAGTTGTGCTCAAGAAATAAAAGGTGCAATAAAAGCCCCAATTACACGTGGAACCTAATGTAAGATAGAAATAGATTGTTGTAGTTTAAAAATAAAGGTATTTACTAGTTATTCTATAATATTCATTACAAATGATAAGCTCCATTAAATTAAATATTTAAGTGATTGATTTATTACACTAAGTGCCCATAACAATAAACAAGATTAAGCTCCGTCGCTCATGCGGCGCTTTAACCGAGTTATTAATCCAAACAAGTCGTTTATCGAATGTGCTCCAATTTGAATCAATTTGGAAATTACGAACGCGTTCTGCACCCCATTGTGGTTCTATTAATTGAATTCAAATTATGAACTCGGACCTATTGTTTGGACCTATTACAGCCCATTGAAGTAGGATTGTAAGTTATGCTGCTAAATCGCCGCCATAAATTTTCCTCCAAGCAATCCATATCCATTGCACACAATTACTGCCCTTGGACGGATACCGAAGCTTTTCCTTGGCATTCGGCTGGCAGCGGACTTTCAATCCGACAAATCTGAAATTAATTCACTCCACGGCGATTCCATTCCGAACTTTGTATCTGAATGCCAGCTGGGACAGTGGGTCACTAAATCAACGCTCAATTACAGGCGGACCGTTAATTATTACGGTGGGTTCGCAGTAAGCAGGGCGTCTAAAAATAATGAGATACACTCATTAAAGTCTCGTTTGTCGATCGCGCGAAGGAGAGATATGAATCTGCCAGCGAAATAAATTAATGCCTTAATCCACACGCCTGTCCATCAAAAATCGGGAGTACAATCCGCACAAAGAAACAAATACTTTTTCGTTCGGTCATTTATGTGTTTCAAAACCCAAACACTAGTGCACTTGCATGCCAATCGACTGACTCACACCGACACGGACTTTCATCCGTGACCTTGAGGCGACTGGCCGACATAACTCCCAGCCGACCCCGCCCTCCGCAGCCCGCCTTTCCGCCAGATTTCCACAATTTGAAGACAAAAATCCACTTTATGGCCAAAAACGAAAACAAAAACAACAGCAAAGCCCGTCCGTTGAGCAAGGCAGCCAACCGAAAGAGCCGAAAAAATATACCAAAAGTGCAGAAAAACTGTAACAAAAATTAAAACACAGCAGCAAAGAGTTTGAGTAACAAGCCGAGTGCCAAACAAACGAAAAGCAGCCAAAAAAATTTGCAAATGGGGGAGGAAAATCCTGAAAACATAAAAAACGCGTTTGCGCATAAAAACGCTTTGGTTTTGGCCAATTTAGCCATTCGGCTATAAAGCGATCTCAATATACCTTTTGTGATCTTGTTGCTGCACTGGCAGAATTTTTTAGTGATAATAAAAAAGATACATAAAGACAGAACACAGATGAAAAGCGAAGCTTACATTGCAAACTTATACAAAATAATAGAGTATGGAGAACCGTGTAATCTTAAGGTGTGAATATTTTTTATGCAAGGGGAAGAGTTTAATTAAAATAAGTTTTATCACCTCGATTTTATTTGTAATCATTAGAATAGTATCATCATTATACTGATCTCTTGCTCTTAAAAAAATGTATTTATTTCCCTACGACTTTTATACAAATCTTGGCAGTATCAGTCCCAAAACGATCCTGACTTTTTTCCCCGTGTGGCATATTATTAACCGTTACTTTTTACCAAACCCGCCGAGCTTACTAATAATGCACCCACCACATTTATAGTTGTTACTGGCTCTTAATCCCTCGTTGTCGTTGTTGCTGGGTTTGATTGTTAAGCTTTCTATATTTACGGGTGGTGGTTTTGTTGTTTTCGGTCTCAGGTTTGTTGTTCAACTGTTCAATGCAATTGTTGCTAAGCCGTTTTCTAAATTGGAGCAATATTGGCGCGAGCTTTGAACGGATTTCGCAGACTGCGATTTGTTTATGGCTCTTTCAAAAGTTTTTTTCGCGAATTATATATGTTGTTTTATTTTGGCTTAATTACTTTAATGGATTAAGGCTCACACACGCACTCACACAGGGGCACACACTCTGAAAAACCTTTATTTAACTGACTTGGTCGAAAGAGGTCTTTGCTGCAAATCCTTGGTTTTTAGAACGGTCCTTAAATAGGTTTTCAGCTGTGTGGCTCGTGTTTTCTTCGACGACTTCCCCTTGAAAGGCTCTTTCGGGGCTCACAAACGGAGGGTAGAAGGGTGGGGCCACTGCAGAAGGAACTGCCTAACTGGAAGAGATACTTTCACGACCAGAAACACGTAGTGTTTTGTATTTGGGAAAACCTCGGAAAGTCTCTCGAGCGCCGCGCTTGCGTCCGTTGGGCTACAGCGTCCACAATTAACTGAATTCCCACAGCGATCAGAAACTGATAAGTCAGTCGCCCAAGAAGCCAGGCCGAAAGCTCCGAGAGCGGTCGAGCTCGACTTGTACGAGTCGAGCCCCAAGTCTCGGCCACATTCACAACACAGAACGCAGCCAAGTGCCAAGGCAAAAACACGAAAGGCAACAGCAAAAAGCCCAACTCGACTTGCAGAACAAACGGCAAACACAGCTGCCGACAAACAAAAATCCAATCCACCAGCAAACAAATCGCGCCCAAGGCGCACTCTCTTGTCAGGTTTTGTGCTCCAAGATTCGCACATTTTGATGGCTTGTTTTGGGCCAGAGCCAAGCTTGAAGTCCACTGGAATCAACCAAACTAATGTTGAAGACCATGTTCGCTTTTGATTAGACTTTGAAATTTCGTTAAAAAAAAGGTCTTGAAATATGTAAACATATTTTTTATTTTTTTTCATTTAGCTTAAAATTTGTTGTAAATTTTTAAGTCCTCTGTTTTTGTCTAGAAAGTAAGAACGTGTATTAGTTTAAAGACCATTAAAGCTTACTTTAATTTATACATTCATTTTACACAAACATGTAGATAACATTAGCGAAGACAATAAACCTTTACATCAGCCGTGTAAAACAAATGTCATATTTGTATACCCTATCCTTGCAGAATAAGAGGGTATATTGGGTTCGTCGGAAAGTATGTAAAAGAGTGAAGTAGGCGTTCTTGAACCTATCTTTATGGCTTTGATTAGCTTTTAAGGGTATCTTTTAGGCGAGGAATTTTATATAATAATCAAAATACAAAGTTATTTTATAAAATTATAAAAGAATATATAAACATATTTGCTGAATGCCCAAATAAATATATATAATTTCAAATCAAACGAAGAACAACACAAGCTTACAAGGTAAAACCATTTTCTAAAGGGATTTTCCAAGCAGATCTTAACCAAGGCCTTGCCCACCCTTCTCTTTCTTACATTCAAACTACATTAACTTGTTTTACTAATTATGAAATGTTTATTTTATATCCCATATTAATTTACAATAATATTTACAATTAAGCGGTACAAAATGCGATATTTCCGAGTAAACCACAACATATTTGCTAACAATCGGGAATGGCGGGTCGCTAGCTACGCAGATTGATTCGATTAGACTACAGAAAGCTGGTTATGCAGAGGCTTATCACAAAAGAAAAAGGAATATTTGTACAGGCGGGTCTGTGGTCATGAATCTCTAGCAGATTACAATTTAAACTGACGGTTCGATCTCGCGGCGATATCCGCAGACCAATTAGAACATCCAATTGTCGAATTTCCCGCGACGCGTTTGCTTGCTGTTTTAGAAAAGAGATGGTATCAAAATGGTTAGTGGTTATCCGGGCTAAGATATGTTGATTCTCTATCGCTATCTATCTATCAGTCGTTTGGAAATATAAGAAAAACATAATCACATCGAAATAAGGAAATGAAAAACATTCAGAAAACATTGAAGTATTTATTTGCATTATTTATTGGTATTGCTTAAGTTTTAGGCTCATCATCAACTCCATCGAACTTTGTATATTTCTCTCTCGTTTAGTATATAGTTTATAGTACAGTTTACTCATAACTTTAATACATCTTTAAAAAATAATCATAAATCGTATAAACAAAACAAGTCGCAATCGAAAGCAGCTAAAAGAAATCACACTCTTTAGCTTTCCGGAATGTACGAGTGTGTAAAAAATACTTATCGAAATTATCAGATATACAGGGGGAATACAAGTGTAATAGCGAAAAACGAAACGGTTTTGGCATGCAAAAACGATTGATCGCTAGCGGTTTTGGATAGATCATTCTGGTATGTAAGTACAGAACACAGAGTACAGATATTTGGGATTGTCTTGGGTTCGGTCTCTACTCCACTACGTTCTACGTTTCTAGGCCTGGGCATAAGTGTATGGTAGAGTTCAGCACACGCTAAAAATCAAGGACTCAAAGGGCTAGCTAAGAGGCGGTTCTAACTAGGCTCAAACTTGCGTCACGCACTGCGCGTATTTGTCCAGTTCGCTCCGCAAGATCTTGACGCGCTCGGCCTCGGATTTCAGGGCATTTACCAGCTCCTCGATGGTTCGCTGTTGGTTCAGCACCAGTCCCTCCAGCTTGTCCACCCGCTGCTCCAGCTGGGCCACCCTCGTGGAGCCCGCCTCCTGGTGGTTATTCAGCTGGCTGGAGGGCTTCTCCTTCTCCTCCTGCGACTGTGAGCTGCTGGCGTTGGAGCTCTTAACTAGCGGCGAAACACTTCGTTGATTTCGAATGGCCAGACTGTTCGGCCTCGTGGCCTTCGTTTCCTCGTCGCTGCTGGCGGCTTGGACCTTGGCAGCCGTCAGGCTGCGGGACATGATGGCATCGTTGGTGGTGGTGCTGGAGCTACTGGTGGTCACCGAACTGCTGGTCGTTGAGTTCTCCACGTACATTGAGGACGTCACCGCCGAGGATTGCACTTTCGTTGTGGTACTGCTGCTGCTACTGCTGCTGATGGCCTGCTCGGCGGCAAAGAGTTTGGAGGTCCTTTCGGCCACCGAGGCGCCTCGGGGCTCCACACTGGGCGAGGTCTTCTTGCGAGTGACCTGCGAGGCCTTGAGCTCCTCCATCCAGGGCGCCTTCTTCTTCTCCCACTCGCGTGGCTTCGGCTTGGCCAGTTGCGGCTCCTCGCCCGTGGAGTTGTCATCGGAGGTCTTTCCTCCAGCACCGCCATCTTCACTCAGCTCGCTGGCACTGCCCGCTCCTCCACCGGATCCGGCCATTCCACTACCGTTCACGTACACCGAGTTGTTATTGCTCTCGCCCAGGACATTTATGGCCGCCGATGGAGGACGTCTCTTTGGGGCCTTGACCCTTCCCTGCCGCATGTCCGTGAGGATCGAGGAACGCTCCACGCGATCGAAGTCCGTGTCCTCCACGGCGATGGTGGCTGCCCTCCGGATTACCACGTTGCCAGCTGCTCCCGACTCGGGCAGTTGATTAGCACCTGTGAGCATCTTACTCGCCGTAAGACCATCCGCCAGATCGTGGGACACGGCAGAGGTGAGCTTGCCCTCGGGGTTCTTTTTCTTGCCGCCCAGAAGATTACCTGTGGTAAGGAGATGAAAGATTAGCATGGTTCGTGTACTGGCTGGGCCCGGCTGCAACGCTTTTGATCGACTGTCAGAAATGCTTTGGCTATTAGTACTCGGTGAAAGGCATTCTTTCCTTATCTACTTCCTATCGATACCATATCTTTATTTAATCGGGCACAAGTTCGTTGACCAATTGGAAATGGTAATATGTACAAATTGGTATCAATAAATGCATATAGCTACTTCCTATCGTTTTCCTATTTGGTTAGCCAAGTATTTCTCAACCGTGAAGCGTTGCATCGCTGGACTCCACTGTACAGTACTCACCAGCCACAGGCACTCCACCCGTGGGCGTTTTCTTGAGCGGCACACTTGGCTTCTTACTGAGCACCGGCGGCGGCGGCGACTTGACCTTCTCGTCCAGCATGTTCTCCAGGGATTTGCTCACTGCCGAGGCGGTCAGTCCGCTGGTGGATATGGTGGTGGCCGACGAGGTGGTGGTGGCACTGGAGGTGCTGCTGCGCTGCTGTCCAATGGTCACGGAGGCGCCCACTCCCGGCTGCTTGGTCAGATCCAGGTTCTTGTTCTCCAGGGACTTCCGCTGGGCGGCCACATTGCCGGTGGGCAGACCCGTCTCGCTCAGGATGTCGTTGAGGGAGTCGCGGGAGCCAAAGCTCTCCTTGCGACCCGCCGAGGAGGAGGCTGTGGTGCTGCTGGTGGTGCTGTTGCTGCTGCTGCCGGTCTTCTTGATGTACACCTTCGACGTGGTGGAGGAGCTGCCCCCGGCGATCTGCTCCTTCTGCTGCTGCGTGGTCACCGAGGTGGTGCTGCTGGAGTTGCTGGAGTTCGTTGTGGTCATGTGGCTGGCGGTGCTGCTGATCTTCCGCTGATTTTGGGGCTGCGTGGTGGTTGGCGGCTCGTTGATCGGTGCAACTGGAAAATGGGTAAACAGAGTCGGGCATTAGATACATTGGACTCTTTTAGCACCTGAGTAACGACATGCAAACATTCAACTTTATTTACCAACAGTAGAAATCAGTTAAAACGCAAAGCAATCAAGAAAGCGTATTATTTAGAGAGAAAAATGTGTCTACAGAAATCCTTAAATGCAGGTGTTTTCATTCTCAGGACAGCTAATCAGATATTATTTAGCAAACCTTAGTTAACGATGTTTTATATTATGTTTTATATTTTAATGAAATTGTTACATATTTTCTATTTGTATAGTCCTACTTAATTTAATCCTTTTGGTTCCTAGATCCCCTATAATCTTTAATAAGCTTGTATCTCTTAGCCGACATCCACTGCGTCTCAGCAATTCGCATTCGGATGAGGTGGTCCATGACTAACCATCCCGGTTCAGAACAGCTGAGCACAGAAACAGCGCGAAACTGGTTTCGTGCCGACAACTTGTTGCCAAATGTCAATAAAACTAATGTGGAAACGCTCAGGGAAACACCGTACAATAGAAAAACAAACGAAAACCGAACCGAACCTCAAGCTTGAAGCTCAGGCTGAATCTGTATCCGAATCTGAGGCGTAGGAGCGGATCAAAGCGGGCTAAAAAGCAAACGGATGGCTGCAGACGACAGCTGACGGGCATAAATAAACGCCAATAAATGGCTGTGATGACAAAAGCCAAATCAAACCAAGGCAGGCCAGGCAGAGGCAAGACTAAAAGCCAACGAAAAGTATTGAGTAACAAACTTAAAATGTGTAAAGGTCAGACCCGAAGAAATGGCAACAGCCAACAGGAAACGGCAGCCAAAGATCAGGCAACGAACTGCAAATGCCCTTTAAAATCGAACACAAACTACTGACTACTAGTGCAAACAATCTGTTAGGAACTAATAAGCAAGCTAGAGTAGAAAATCATACAAAATAATAGTACATTCTTATAAAATAGGTGGGTGTTTTAATGTCAGTATCAAGGTTTTATGTGTCTCGAATCAATAAAATCACAAAAACATTGTTTGTAGTTCACTACCTTTTAAGACAGAAATGTATACATTCCACAGTTCCCCAACGAAGCCACTAAGATTCACTGGCGCAATCATCTCTAATTATAATCCCACTTGTTCTGGTGATGTCATACCTCAATATCGGACCCACAACGTCGATTAGCTTTTTCTTCAATATTTAAGCTTCAAGTATGCCCAAATTTAGGCACGCCCCATCAATCTTTCCATTCCCACGGACAAGCCAATGTACCCAGAGACCAAAGAGGATTTTATGGCCACCAAGCAAGAATTGGCTTTGTCATGGTCGAATTTCTAAATAAAGGTGGCCGAAAAGAAAAGCGCTCGGCCCAACGACTTTCACTGCTTTTAATGACAAAAAAGCAGAGCAAAATGAAATTTGCAATAAAAAAGCAGCGCGAATTTGATATTTTTTGCATTGAGTAATTGAGCGTTAGGTGATTGTCATTATTATGATGATGGCTGTTGTGGCTTTAACATATTTGTTTTTAGACTGGTTGCCAAAGGCAGTGCACACACAGGCACTCGCACGCACACTGCGGCACGGGCAACGAAAGACTTAGGCAACGAACGCGACTTAATGATGACTTTGAATCCGAGACACGCAGCAAATTATAATCATTAATTTACACCTGACTGACACACAAACCATAATTAGAAAAGCGCGCGCCCAAACCGTTTTTCCCCGACTCGAATGGAAGAAAACTTCTCTTGCCATGTGGCAGAGGGAAAACTATGACGAATGCAATTGCGCCACAAACTGGGTAAAAACACTTCAAGAAAGCAGTAAAGAAAGCCGCAAGAACGGCAACTGTAGCACACGCACCGCAAAAGCCAAGAAAATGATTACTTCTTTCTATTTCTCTATTTTTTGCCGCGCAGACGAAAAATATTTCAATAACGTAAATGGCCAAGAAATCACAGCGCACTGACTGGGCCAGAAAGGTAAACAAAAACGCTGGCGAAGGTACGAACAGAAATGTTGAGAGCGAAGATACGTTCATTTGTCTGAGCTCAACGCTCGGCTCTCTGGCAACTTTGTTGATAGACTAAAACTAAAACAAAGGGGCTTGGCCCCTAAAAGGCGGGGGAATCCCAGCTAAACGCCGCCAATGAACACCTTCATGATGATCAAAGAGACTTCGGCTAAGAGAGCCAGCTAAAGAGCTGCCAACCGCAAAAGAGCCACGTAAATCCAAAAGAAGGTAGCTCAAAACCAGTTACAGCCAACTGTAGTTTACTTTAATGATGTTGCCGCTGCCCAAGTGTCGAAGGTGGTTGCCTGAGGAAAAAGGCAAAAAAATCAAATATAAACTGCGACGTTGACAAAAGCAAACGCCAAAGCAAAAATTAAATGCCAAGCATAAATTTCGCAAGACTAAAAACCAGCAGCGCTGGAATTCCGCTGGCAACCGCAAAGTATGCTGCGAAATAATTTGTATTAATTAGGCATAATATTTCAACTTTTCGCAAACAGCAAATTGCAAAGTGTTCGCGCAATGCGGGGAAACTCTGCGATTTTCCAAGCAAACAAAGCGGGGAAAACTAGCAAACAAAACAAACAAGTCTTCGGTCACCCATGCAAATGACAAAACAAACATGCGCCGCAAATTGAAAAGAAAAACGATCGTAAACAAAGCGCTTTGATTTGGCTGCACTGCCTCAACAGCCGCCCCTTACCACAACCAACCCCGCCCCCCACAAAACCCCCTTTTCCACGCCTGTGGCAACGCGAGTGCCAAGGAAAGCCAAATAAATAAACCAATGCACTGAAGAGTTGAAAAGAAAATATTGACTAGAGAATGTCCTATCAAATTTTGGTTACCCTGGACTTCTGAGATTATAATGTTTACGTTTTACGTTTCCTTTGATAAAATTAAATAAATTATATCATACCAATTGGGGTTAGCTACAAGAAAGTGATTCCAATATTTACATTACAAGATAAAGATATATTTTCAAAAATATCTCAAAAGCAGCACTATATCACACCATTTTTAAATATGTAAAAAGTAAGTAACCATTTTTTGGTTCAAGATCTACAAAAAATAATTGAATTTTTCGTTAAAAAAATATATATATTTTATTAATGGAGAAATAATATTTTTTTGAAATATTTACATAAATTATATACAATTACTGGCTACAAGTTACAAGTTTTACAAGTTTTGTTTGAACTCCCTTAACAAACTGCACTACGGACCCCTCATCAGTATGCCCTCTCCCAATAAAACAGAGCGCCAACTAGGCAAAGCATAAATCACAGAAATTATGAGCAAGGAAGGAAGAGGGGCGTTCGGAGCCGCACAATTTTCCATTTCATATCAAAAACGCCTCGAGGCGAGAGAAAGGAAAACGAAAAGTGGCCGAAAAAATAAATGTAAGGAAAAGCAAGAAAAGTCAAGAGCCCAGGGGAAATCGGGGAGCAGGGAGGTTCACTCGGCCGCTGCCTACTGGAAAAACTCGTTTACATACAAATCGTGGTGATAAAGCTGGCCATACGGGCGCCCAAGAACTCGAAGGAGCCGCCTCGCTGCGTCCGCCGCGGAGTGCGGACCCCGTCTACGAGGCCGGGCTCCATTCCGGACCCGGATCCGGCCCCCACTCCGCCCCTGGCACGGGTTCGGGGGCGTGGCAGCGGCGGAGCTGCTGTAGCCGCAATTTAGTTCGTGTATTTGGCAGTGTTTTGTGTTTGGTTGTTTGTAGGTTGCAGTTGCAGTTGCAGTTGCAGTTTCATTATTAAACACCAAAAATCGAAGAAAACCGTAGTGGAAGTAGAGAAGTTCAAGAAGAATAAAAAAGGGAGTAGAGAGGAAGAGAAAAGTGGTGTGGAAAAATTACAGAGAGAAAGACCAACGACTGGCGTCATAATATACAAAATATGTGAGTGGAAACGTAAAACAAGAGATAGAGTACAAGAAAGACGGGGAAATGGTAAACAAAATTTCCCATAAAAAAGTCATAAAACCAGGGAATAACGAACTTGGAGATGTGGTTTAAACGAAAGATTTTCGAATGGTTTAATTGAAGAGTGCGTGGTGCGTGAAGTGCGTGTGGATGGATGTGATGTACGAGTATCTGAGGTGCCGCCCATTTGATTGGAAAACTAGCCGTCAAATTGATACGACTTTGCGTATCTAAAGCTTTATCCCATTAGCTACTGTCGCTGGATGTCAATGGTGTCTGCTGCATAAGCCTATCAAATGTGAAAAGCCAACTGACAAGATGTTGGTATTAAACCATTTCTCCAAAGTGCGTAAGCAACATAATAAAATATCTAAACACCCCATTTTATATTTAAATATCTACACCACTTTATATAGAAAGCAGTTTCCCTTGGTTCAACGATCACTAGGCCCGCTAGTAAAGTCCGATACTAAAAAGTGCATATAAAAGCTGGTTAAAAACCCTCAAAATCAACCATTATTCAGCCAATTTATGGCGCGCCTATAAAAGCTTCGTACACAAATCCCAAGACAAATACGCCTCCATTACGCATCGGTGATAAAAGATATCTGATTCATATTCGCCAGCGGCAATTAAGTCATCTACAAATTTTCCACACACGTTGAAAAACTAACGATCCGCAAGATATGCAGCGAGCTGGGGATGCCAGGGGGTGGGAGGCGCCTGTGTCTTTTCTTTTAATTAATTCAATTACCAAACAAACGTTTATTGACTTTGATCCCGCGCGCTACGTCACGACGGCAGTTTCGCAGTCTAACGACTTGAGTTTTACAGCCGATGCGTTCGGAAAATTGCCGCCAATTAAGTGGGGGAAAATGCATTGATGAGGGGTGGTGGTGGCGGTCGCGACTCTTGATGACAACAAACTTGACAGACCGAAATCAAAAATGCGATATGCGATGTGATTGAGGGGGAAATCCAGCCGGGTGAAAACTCACCTTCCGAGGGAGCCAGCATCTTGACGAAGTTGTCGGGGAAGACGCCCACTTTGCCGCGGATTTCTCCTTTCCACCAGCCTTTGTCGGGCAGCTCCGTGGTGATCACTGTGATGATGTCATCCACCTTGAGCTCCAGCTCGTCGTCGTTCTGCGGGGCGTAGGGGAACTCCACCCGGCAGTACTCCCGCTGGGGCTTGGGCGGCAACATGGGCACAGCTGCTCCTGATCCCGATCCCGAAACTATGGCCGCTGGTTCCGCCGGAGCAGAGGTTCCGGCTGCAACCACCCTGCTCTTGGTGGCCTGCTTGGCTGTGGCTGTGGCGGTGGCGGTGGTGGTGCTGGTGGTGCCCCCTCCAGCTGACACTGTGGACGTGGCTGCCACATTGGCCACATTGGCCGCCTTGGACGTCAGCGACGATGTGGTCACGGTGGCGCCAATTGTCGGTGGCCGCTTGGAGGCCAAGATGGGAGACGGCTCGATGTGTTGCACAAAGTTCGAAGGGAAGACGCCGACTTTGCTGCGCAGACGACCGCGCCACCAGCCTTCCTCGACCTAAATGAGAAAACAGAGTGGCACAGCGATGAGTGGACTGAACAGACAGAAACCGAGTGTGCTGCACTGCGAGAAACTGAAGAAGGTTCTTGGGGAATTTACAAAATAAATCAATTAATTAATTGGTTAAAGAAATGTTACCTCTCAACTATGATCCTAAGCGAATTTTAATACCAAACAAAATTCTAAATCAAAGTTAACTTGGAGTTAACAAATTTAATTATTTTTGCTTCTGTATAGTTCGTTGTCAATTAAAAATGTTTCATATCGCACTTTTTTTATACATTGTCAGAGTAGATTAATATTTCCTCAGCTTGGTTTTGAATTTCCAAATGTTTTATTATTCATACTGTATATGTTTCATATTTTTTAAACAAAGAGGAGAAAATACATTGTAGAAAGCTTTAGAGATAGCACTTTAGTGGTCATTGCTCGGAATTGAAACGATTCTCCTTTTAAGGAACTTAAAAAAATAACGAGTTTTAAAATGGAATCATAAACAATTGTTCTGAGAATATTATTATAAGAAATGGATTTCATATTCTCGCAGTGCAGAACGAATTTCAATTTCTATTGGCCCAATAGGTTAAATGGGGGTAGTAAGCCCCCGCACCCCCATTAGCCCCTGCGTATACGCACCTCCCCTAGGAATTCAATGACATCACCCACGGCGAGCGTCAGTTCGTCGTCGTTGACTTGTGTGTAGCTATAGATGACTTTGCAGCGGCGATTCGATGTCGCGGACTTGTCCCTGAAGTTAGGAGGGATGGAATGTACATTTAAATGACGCAATATTCGAAAGTGGGCCAAAGGGACGAACCTCAGTTGCACGGCTGTGGGCTCGTCGATGTGGTCGCCGCTGCCGGAGGTTCCGTTGCCATTGCTGCTGATTCCGGACTCCAGCACGCGGACAAAGTTGTCCGGAAACATTCCCGTGACGCCGGAGGCCTTCAGGGTGCCCTGCCACCAGCCGCCGGGCATCTGCTTGATCCGATGGATGATGGCACCTTTCTGGAGATCCAGCTCGTCCGGCTCCTTGGCCGCGTACTCGTACTCGACTATTGCACAGACTGGAATTAAAGAGTGGAGGTTTAATACAATGGAATATTTAATATAATATGTAAAATATGATTTAATAATATCTTCTCTTCTAAATTCCTAAAGTAGGATTCCCTATTTTTAAATATGACATATTAACAATCTATACAGAATTACTTAAGCAAAAACATAGCCAATATGGTTGGGTAATTTTAAAGTGCTATCGGGAGGCAAATGAGTTACCCAATTATGGCACACAAACATGACTTGTTTGTGCAAATATTTACAATGGCATCGGGTTGCGCAACGTTTAACCTACTCTAATACCCATCTATATGGCCACAAATACATTTATCGAGCCCCTTCTGAAACGTGACATTTGTCTTTTGCTTTTCCCTCTTTTGGTTTGCCGATGCCCCTGAAAGAGTAAAAGTTACATGACACTCCGTCTACGGAACGGGAATAACAATTTCTGTCGTGGGCGATGACAAATCACGGATCGTGTTGGGGGACTCCATCTCCACATCCACATCTACAACCCGAACCATCCATCAATCAAACAATCTGTCGTATATGGGTCACCGAGTACTTGGCACTCCGTCAGGGCTGATTATTCCCGGGCCAGTTTCGAATCTTAGCTTAAATGGAGTCATCCAGTGCCACTCTATGATTATCACAAGGAGCAATAAAGTTCATGAGTAATCTGGTCACCAGAGAAAGCCCGAAATAATACAAATTAAAATATGATAGATCTATTAACCTATTCAATATCTTCGATGCCTTCATTGTGGATTAAATTTCAAAGGTTATTTTCGAAACTAAGTTCAACATCTCAATAAAATCTTCAGCCTCATCGGGCATAAACCAACCACTTCCCCGTAATTTTAATGGAAAGTCATTAAGCTTGAGCATGAACTTTCGATTTCCATACAACTAGTCTTCGGAGGCTTCCCATAAACACACTTCTTAATCATCGGCATCTGCTTTGCTTTGGCAGCCCAAACAGAATACTATTTGTCATGACTCATGCTAAAAGCAATGAGACCATGACTGACTGACATTTTATTTAAAACCAGCACTATTAACTATATTTCCCCCGAGTCGCAGAAGGCAACGGCTTGAAAACGTAAATTTTAATTTAAATAGCCGCCACGTTGGACTTATTTGGCTGTGGAGGTTGCTGCCCCCGCACGATTGACTCAGTTTTTATTCATTTCTTGTCTTTCGAGTGTTTGGATGCCGTGTCTAATTTTTGAAGGCTGGTACGTATGAGTGATGGAAATACCCTCCCAAAAAACGTAGTTTACTGATGGAAAAGAGTATTAAGGCCTCTTCAGGGAACTCAAACACATTCGAAACACTTATTGGCTTAGGAAAAGAAGAAAAACGAAGACGAAGAGGGCCGCAGATAAACAAACAACATAATAATGAATTCCTAGGCTACGTGATGTCGTTTAGATCGACACTTCTTATGTGGGTCAGTTTGTGGAGGGGAAGCCTCTATCTAAGACCAATCCGTCAGAACTTGGTGGGTAATGTGCGGAGGGAAAACTGAAAATTGTCACTGGTTAGCCAACGTTTAATGGGTGTAAAATCAGCCATCGAAGTTGATCGCTTGATGGCATTAAAGCGCCTCGAAGTGCTTTCCATTTTCCGCTCGTTTCGATTTAGCTCTTAACATTTCTTTTAATGACAGCGGTTTTTGAGGGGTTTTCAGGGGTTTTGGGGGGAGATGCGGCCACCAACGGTGAAGTGCCTGCCAGTCGAAAACCAAAGCAGATTCGTCAACAGCGATAGTAATAATTTCACTCCAGTTAAAGTCGCAATCTGTTGTTTCAGTTCCAGTCCCCAAGAGACCGTCGTCTGCGATCGAGACTGAGATCCGGCGATGAAGTGGCAAAAGTGCTGCAGCAAAAGCCAAAGCCACGCACTGCAACAACAACAAATGGACGGACTGACGGACGGAACCATCAAAGTCTTCAAAGCAAAGCTTGGAAAACAAAGACAGCTGGGGATGGCACTTGGATCGTGAGCTCTGATGCAATACTAACGACTTAATTACCATGTTTAAAGGAGATTATTGATTGGTTTTGAGTCGCACTGTCAGCTTTGAAATTATTCGGGATTGAAAATAAAGAAAATCTATTTAAAGATTCAACTAACAAGATTACAATGTATATAATGTAAGTTGAAAACTACAACAAAGAAGAATCATTCTACAGATTAATAATATCTTTAATTAATAATTATTTTATTATATTCGTGTCACGCTTGCATCCCCGCCAAGTGTCAATTTGTATCTAGGCCAACGGCAGCCGGGCCAGTCGGCATCTAAGTATCTTTGCATCCGAATGGCCAAGTATCTCAGTTCGTGAGTGCCTCAGCCACACTGTTTAACCTACGCGACTGTAAAAGGCAAACAAAGCGGCAGCCAAATGAACCTTTAATGCGGTTTTTGTTTTTCAACTTTTTCATCTTCCTCTGGCGACTCGCAGCCGCTTTCCTCTTTGTTTTTCGCTCATATGCTGGGTACGCTTGAATAACAATAATAACCGACCGCAAAGCGCGCTGAATGAGTGGAAAGAATGGAGGAGAGTGTTGAAAGAGGGCCTAGAATGGGCGGTATGCAGCTGAGAAATGAGCCGCGTCTGGAAAAGCTACACGGGAGAAAATCCCCACTTCTAACTTTAAATTTACTGAAAAAATATTCAAGAACTAATTTATTAAAACAACATTAAAATAGGTTCTTGGAAACTCCAATGTTTTGTGGCTCAATACTGTTATATCGAAAATCTGGTCGTTTTTGAAAGATCCAACCCAAATACGACGAGCTTTTGCCGGCAGAACAATGTGCCTACAACTTACTTGGTCCATGTCATATACAGATATAAATTAATATTTCAATATTTCAATTTATCATCACCCAATCAGTTCACACTTCCGTGTTGATACTACTCTTGGAGTTCATCCAAATAAAAATCCAGAAAATCGATCGACATTTTTTCCTGTGTACAGAAAATGGTGAAAATCAGGCGCCAATGGTGGAAAGCGGGGAAACGCGCAGCAGAGTCGTGTGAAAAGCCTGATGAAAGAGCCGAGTGCCGAATGGGAAAACCAAATGTGTAAATGTGTCAAAAGCGGAGAAAATCGCATGACAGACGCAGCCGCCGACTGCCGCCGCCAGAGGGCGTGTTCCTCGTCATGGACTTGTGGGTGTTCGGGTGTTTTTCTGTTTAATATCTCGCCTTGTACACTCTCGTAAATGCGATCACTGCGATACCGGGTTTTGTTGTGAAGTCAGCTTCCCCAATGTCAAACAGCACATCATGTCCGCCATAAAGATATGCAAATCGGTTACTAGATAGTTAAAAATATGGCGCGAAAACAGGTTAAGGTGTGAGGAGCGGGAGAATGAGATTTAAGCATAACTCGGTACTCTAAAACACACACTTAAGCACCGTCCAATAAAGTGTTTTATAAATTACTCCTACATCTTCGCCCCTCTCATCTGCAATCTCCCCCGTATTTATAAAGTTCAACTGATGCATCCCAAAGATTACCGAAACGGGTAAGCTCTGCATAAAACGTGGGGAATATAACCTGTAACCGGTTCAGTCGAGCAGCTGCCTCTATGTGCTGCTGGCCAAGGGTGCGGCCAAAGTCCCAAAGTTCGGTTCAAATCAAACACCTCCGACAAACAAAACCCCCTCGTCCCTCAAACTGACACCTCCCCCGCCTCATCCCCTTTGAGGTGAGCAAACAAGAACATGCTAATTGGTTTAACTATCGGTTTTGGCTGCCTTTGAATTTCGGTTTTGCTTGGCTTGGCCCCTAGTACAGACAGAGAAATACTTTACTATTTAAATATTTAAAACAATTTACTGTACTATTTTCAAATGGTTAAATACAATAGTTTATATATATAATATAAAATGCTTTTAATGTAGATATTTTATTGAGTTAGGGTTTGATACCCCCATCGATAGCAGAGTATGGCCTTAAAGAATTCAATTAAATATAAATAAATATTAATTTTAGAACCCTTCAAGCCCGTTTTTCTCTGTGTACTTATTCCGAAGGTGCGATGTTGGCGGTGTGGGGATGCCGTGAACCGTAAACGGTAAATTGCCTTTGCGTGAGTTCGACTTTTAAATATGCAAGTCCCCCGGTTTCCAGGGACTCTTAAGGGGGGTGAGCACAAAAAGGGGTTATCCACATGCATAAGTGAGTACTGCATCGGCTCAGTTTGTGAGTTCAGCGCGGATACCGTGAGTTAATGGAGCTGACCTGTCTGACTGCCTGTTTTCCTTGGGGGCGGGCTCCCAACCGGTAACTGGCATGACCTGGTTAAGACTTTTGTTTGTTCTATTTGGGCCAGCAAGGGGAGTTTAACTGTCATGGAAGCGCTGCATATTGATTGGGAAGTGTTCTTTAGGAACTTAATCAGCTGTTTGAAATATGGATGAAGAGTAAAACAAAGCTAATATAAAATATTCAATATTTGCTAGTTTTGAAGGTGTTTCATTAATATTTTAATATTACATGGTTTATGGATGTTCCATTCTGTGATATTATTTTTCTTTATATATAAATAAATTGTATTAAAGAAATTACATTCTTAAAGTCAATCTTTGCAGCCCATGTTCTGCGAATAACATTTCTTAGAATCATTGTTTTTTAATCGTGCATGACCGAGTATGAATAATCACCTTTCTGAACAGCTGCCGGCAGTTCGAAAAGGTCTAACCAACCCTCATTACAATTATTTTGTATGCAGGTCGGCTCTAAGTTTCAAAATCAATTCCAGAGCACGAGAAAACGACAAAAGTGTCAGGCCCCAGGAGTCAAAGGCCAATTTCTCTTTTCCCTCTCTGCCGTCCTCCGAAGCGAATACACACGAACACATCCTTGATGAACCCGGCCCACCCAGCTGACCTTGACTTATGAGCTTCGCCGGCCCCTGAAACAGAAATAAAGGCAGTTGCTCAAGTTCAAGGCCGCTCGTTGCGTGTGAAAAACAGAGGCACTAGCTAATTCGTTTGTCGCCAAATGAGCTGCGTTTCAATTGGTTTTAATTGGGGGAACCCCACAACTACGAGGCCCACATGCACTAAACTCTACACAAATTGACATTTTGTGAATCACTGCCACGAAGGGAGGGCCTAAACTCCACTGATAAGCCAGGGGTCGACCCTCGTCGATAAACAAAGAGTGGCATTCACATTCGGGTTCGATTAAGTCATGGCCGCAGGTGTCGTCATTGTCACGCGTGACCATCTGAAAGCACTGGGAAAATTGCAATGTGTCGAAAAATATTTATGGGATGTCCCAACAAAGAGATAAAAAAGCAAATAGATATTATGCTTTAATGGTTTAAAATATACATTTTTTATAAACAACTATACCCCAAACTATTTGGTATTTCCCCGAAATTGATTTCAAATGATTTTCAAGTGTGAGGCCCCTCATAGGGGGAAATCACTTCACCCTTGACCATCACTTGAATGCATTTCCATTTCAATTGAACGCGGCAGAGCTGCCAGCCGATGGCAAGCGAAGCATGGAAAAGCTGGCCAAACGCAGGTTCCAATTGAAAAGCCAGCCCGCCCCTTCGCCCAGTTTCTCCCCTCCGCCCATGTGATTTGTGTGGCAATATGTGGCGGCGATCGCCGCTCAATTCCAAAGAGTTTACGATGGAAAGTGTTGGGGAGCAGCCATCCCATTCAGCCATCCGTCAGCAATTGCGGCTGATGAGTTGTGCATTAGCCAAATGAAACGGGGAAAATAAAGTAAAGTGTGCAGCTGGGGGTCGGGAGAGGGCAGCTGATCAAAGGGGGTTTTCCGATTGGTCAAACTGGTGATATATGGTTATTAACAGTAAAATACTGAGTGCTTCCTATCAACCTTCCCCGTCTTCAAAATACATGATTGAAAGCAAAAAAAAGTATTTTAAAACTACATATTTATAAAAAGTCGTTGAATAAATTACTTTCTCAGATTCAAGACAATGAAACACATTGATGTTTGATTGCTTCAATTAGAAACAAAGTAAACAGAAGTAAACAAAGTGGAGGCTCTGTAATTCTTAGGAACCCAATGCACTTAATCCCAGAAGAGGGGCCTTGGAGTTCATTCGGGTCTTATCAGTTCATTGATATGGACTGCTTTATGGTTCACCCGATGAGGGACCCGCATATTTCCCCTGCAAACATGGAGATAAAAGAGTAAACGAAGGCGCAGAGCAAGTCAAGTTGGTTTTTAGATCGTAGAACAAACACCAAATAAACTTGGCATACTTTTATTTAATTTTTTATGGAATCCCTTGTCAGGGACGGAAGCATACGTACATGCCAGTAAGAGCTCACGAACTCATATCTCTAATTTTCTATTTAGTTCTCCTCCCTTTTTTGATAAGCCGGGCAGCAAAAGTCTGGGGAATCGCGATAAGATAGCCCGGCAGCGAAAAAAGCCAGCTAAAATACAATTCTGCCTTTCGCATTCGAGTCTGAGTCACCGAAAGTCACAACTGTTGAATGCACTCGACCAGCAAAAAGTTAAAAACAAAATAAGCCGCGAAAAGTAAATGATTTGCATATCAATAAAGCGGTTCTGTTCACTTCGCCAGCGACGAAATGCAAACGAAAAATAATTGGAAGGCAAAATTGAATGTTCTCTGCCGTTTTTTACATTGCACATTAACGCTTTTGCCAGGACATATCCGGCGATTATACTTCCTAGTGCTAAATATTTGAATTTAAGGGGAAAATGAACTTTTGACAGATAAAACTGGAAAGTTCCCTATAATATGAAGAAAGTGGAAATAAGACTTTGAATCACCTTGGAAAACAGTCTGAAAGTATGCAAGAAAAAAACTGTCGTCTCCAGACATAAATCTAAAGGGCTTCCGTGTTCAAAAAGATTTGCTGCATACCTTTAGGCACATTTTTAAATGATTTAAAACAGTAGAATTTTTTTTTTTTGCTTTCTAAGTTGTAAACATTTTGATAAGCCTTAAACTAGGCATTTAATTTCAGTATTCAAATGTTTAAAGCTTACAATGTTAATAATAGATTTAAGAAATATGTATATTAAACATTAAACAACGTCCATTATCATACCAAAATCACCTTTTCGAATGACTCACTCCTTTCCCGCATAGAGTATTCCCCCATCGCCGAACTCCTGCCCCTAATTCGCGATTGTCGTGAGCAATTCTGCGAACGCAAAGTGACTCATAAAGCGATCCATCAGTTACAGGCAGGGAGAGGGTCTCATAAGAAGGGGCTATGGTAATGGGCCATCCGAGGGCGTGGTCCCGAGTTCTTCATTAACCCATTCCGAGGCCCACGCAAAAGTCAATTCCAGCCAAATCCAGGCGTGGCGAGAGCAATTTATTAAATTGTCAGGAAAGCCTTGGCACAAGGAGTGTTGGGCCCCTCAGATATGGATGTGATAAGATAAAAACCGAGCAAAATGTGTGGCAAATGGAAATCTGATAAAATGTTTTCGTTTGGCGATTCATTTGTGTTGACCATTGATTGCCATTGTTGCCTGTTTTGTGTGTTGTGTTGGCGTTACATAAACGCCAGTCGGAATCACTTAAACGGGCGGAAGAAAGCAGCTTTGTTGGGATGCAAATGTCGCAGACGGAGGTATACGGGGAGAGCTGGCCGCTCCATTGTCTGTCCAGGCCCCATGGAAATTGTTCATCAAAAGAAATCATCAGTAGAAGCTGCTGCGGGTGCGGTGCATATTTTCAGGGAGGGTCTTTCAATCAGCCTCCATTATCAGCCGGCATCACCGGGAAAAGCAGAAACACAAAGGCGGGGCTCCACGGTCTTGGGTCGTGGCTCCTCTCACAAAGAAGCCGTAACAAGGTTGAAGTGCACATTAAGATGAATTAATATTGTCCGGCAGAGAGCCCCTCCCCAGTAGTTCCTATCGATCCCGGATTATCGCCCTGTAGAACACACAACAGTAGCCAAAGGGTCAGAAGGGGCGAGCTTTTGAGCTGATTGTGGGGAAAATCCTATGTATGTCCGAAGAAAACAGAGGCTGAGCTCGGAAAATGCGTCGAAGAAGGGAAAGTGTACAGTAAGCTGGGTTGCTATATTTAGCCTTTGTTTTGCCACCGCTTCCAAGGTTATATAAACGAATCTGCTCTTCACAAGTTGCCTCTAATTGGAATGGTTAATAGAGGGTATTAAATAATCAGCAGAGGTTTCTGCATCATCAGTGGGATGTTGCCTAGTTATTGATAAGAAAATGTTTTGGGAACATGTAGTTTACAGCAGAAAATAAAGATATTATATTTTTAAAACAAAGTTTAAACCCCTTAGCGCTCTTAGGGGCCCACGAAAGAGTTAATTAAAATGTTAGAAACCGCAATTTTTTCATCGCATTTTGCCTGAATCACGGCTTTTTATTTTTAGCTGACCAGAAAGAGGGAAATTTTCCACTAATTTGCATCGCAGAACATTTGTTCTCCAGTGCCCATTGTGAGTCCGAAAAGTTTTCAGGGGTTAAGTGCGGCGCGGCGAAAATGAAATTGATGGCAACATGAAATCATCAAAACGCAGAATTCTCATTCAAAAGACCTTTTCTTCGGCCAGCCCCCGGAACCGGTTTCCACATTGTTTTAACCTCTGCCTTACGTGTGTGTTAGCCAACTTTTGGTTATTGCTGTAAAATCGTGGTCGTTAAAAGTGTGAAAACAGCCGGGCTTTGGCAGCGCCGTTAGTCAGCCGGGGATTGGATTTGAGTCCGAGTCGAAAGAAAAACAGGGAAATCCAAGTGTCCTTGGGTTAAGATGACACACCCACCCCGAAGAGCAACAATAACAAGAGAGTTTTCGGCGCACAAAATGCGAATACGGGGGCAAAGGCAGACGGCGAAAATAGGCGGACCCACCCCGAAAAACTAGGAAGGTACAACAACAGAACGGCGAGGAAGGGGAGTCTTGGATTGCCGAATTCTATATGCCCTTCTGGGTGAAGGAAAAGTGGGATTTACAGCGGTACAATGCGGGAAAACTCTTTGAAATGCTGGTATGGGACCATATTTTGGCATGATATATATTATTCCCAAAAATCCCAGTTATTATACACATTGTTATATTTTTCCTATTGGTGTTGCAGATCGAAGTCTTCACGATTTGTACTTGTTACGTAATTTAAAAAACATTTTTATTTTAGAAAAAACACTAATATGTATAGCCAGAAAAAAAAACTGATATTGAATTTAATATTTCATACATTTGTTTAGACCTCATAAGTGAAGCTTGTCTATAGCGTGATATACCCAACTTTCTTAGGGTACTGAAACTGCAGTACATTGAGATACTCTTATAGATACTCTGTAGGTCTGCCTAACAAACGTTTTGTACATCGCGTAATACCCCGCTGTCGAAGGGTATATAAAGTGATGACTTTAGGAAGGGTATAAAAAGTGAAAAAAGCACAGATACTCTATCCTGCAGATATAGATACTCTTTCAGGGGATTGCAACTGCAGTAGAACCAGCAGCTGTGTAGATACTATTCCAGATCCTCCGCCACAGCGTGGTTCCCCACATTCCAGGAGGGCAGACTTACTGTTGTCCATGCTGACTGATTGGTGGCAGCGCTTCCAGCAGGTTCAATGCACGCTGTATCTCTTGGATTTCGTATCTCGAATACGAGTTTATGAATCACGCCGTAGCCGCGAGAACGGAAGGTAGGAACTACCTAGAACTTGTACACGGGTATTTCTCCGACGTGTTTTTATTTATTTTGGCCCTGTTCGTTGGCTTCGACAGAGGGGGGAGCGGAGGGGGGCGCATTAAATTTCGCGTCACGTAGAAAGCACCGAATCTTCTTCTTCTCTGCTTCTCTGCTCTCTCTGTCCCTCTTTCGCTGCACTTTCCTATCTCCGCCTGCTTCCTCTCGGCTTCCTTTTCCTCTCTGCGGCCACGCACTGCACTCCGCTTCTGCTTCCCACTCTCATTCGTATGCACTTTATTCACTCCGTTATCCGCACCTATGCAGCGCTTTTTCCACGCACTTTGGCCGCCTTTATTTTCCCAAACTCGGCTCGGTACTGCGCTTTTGGCCCGGAGTGGCAGCAAATTCGATTTGGCGAGCGAAAAGCGCGACGACGACACCCACACGACCGTTCTGCGCCACGCAAAAACAAAAACAAAAACAAAGAGCGGACGAGCGTAGGGATGGAAAGCCGAAAAAGAAATTCGAAGCGGAACGTAGCGAACGTAAGGAACGTAGGCAGACGTAAGCAAACGTAAGTGCCACGGTTGGATTTTAACAGCGCCGTTGGTCACACTTTTCGATATTCTGTTAAGCTAACAGCGCTGGAACTAACATTTGCCGCGTTTTCGGGTTCTGGTCCAGGGTGCCAGCAGAGACTCGCGCCCAGTAAGGGTACTCCCCTTGCAAACTATTTAAAATTAAAAAGCAATTCAGCTTTATATTGTTTAATAAAAATATAGAATATATCATTTGTTGATACATATACAATAGTCAATTTGCCCTATATTATAATATATTTAAAAATACCTTCATTTATTTGCTGCTCTAAGTGCATTTCTTAAAATAATATTAAGAAATTCTACTGTTTGTATTCAAAAGCCACAAATTGTGGATTATTGGCTTGGGAATACTTACAAATGTTGATACGAAAAGTACTATTCTTTAGCATTTTAATTCAGTTCTGGGTTACATTAATTGTTTAGAACAATTTATGAGACAGCTCTTTAATAAATATTATCTGAGAGACTTTAGTAGGCCACGAGAAGACCCTTTGCGACCTCCTGGACCTTTTCCTTGCCCGCCAGTTCCTCGGCAATTTTGAGCGCAAATTCGTAGGCGGTGCCAGGACCTCGACTGGTGATGAGGTTTCCGTCCTTGACCACATTCTTGTCGTCCACGTAGCTGAAAAATAACAACCCTTTAAGGAGAAATTCCCTAAATTCAAATGCATACCGCACCTGTACTTGTCGACCAGCTGGGGCTTCATCGAGGGGTACGAGGTGAGGGACTTGCCCGCGGCGACGCCGTGCTTGGCCAGCACGGTGGGGGCGGCGCAGATGGCGGCGATGAGGCCTCCGCTGGACTCCTGGTTCCTGAGCAGATCCCCGACCAGCGCGGACTCTGCCATGGCGTTGGAGCCGCCCAGGCCCCCGGGCAGGACCACCACGTCGAACTTGTCGGCGGACACCTTGGCCAGCGAGGTGTCGGGCAGGATCTGCACGTCCCGCGAGCACTTCACCGCCTCCGCGTCGTTCAGGCCGGCGACGGTGACCTTGATCTGGGGGAGCACATAATATAGGCACGATTTGGGGTGGGAACTAAAGAACCTACCCCTGCGCGCCGCAGGACGTCGGCGGCTATGACGAACTCCATTTCCTCGGCCCCAGGAGCCAGGATAACCAGCGCACTCTTCGACATTTTGGCGAAATTACAAAAGTGCCTTGAAATTGCAGGAAATCCAAAATAGACCATGTAGCTGCGATAAATTATCGATAGCGATAATGCATCTAAGCGCAGCTATGAGCAGCAGCTATCGAGGCATTTAAAACTGTGATCCTAATAGTGCTTTATAATTTTTAAATACAATACCTAAGATGCCTTTTTGTGACAAACTTATTTGAAAAGGAAAACTAATTAAATTAAACAACTAAATTATAAAGTCGAGTATTTAGGCCGGTTTGTGTCTTCGCTTATCGATAATTAAATCGACGGTTTCTTATCGACTACCACCGATAGACGCAGTGTTACCGCTCGCGCAGAAACGTGGTATTTTCGCTCCGCCGCAGAACGGTCTCCAATCGACGGCAGCAACAAACCACGAATTAATTTTACTAATTTTAAGCAATCGCGCAGCAAAATGTCCGGAAAACGCGACTAGGTCCGCTGAAAACGTGAAAAACCCGCGGCGCGCGTGAGAAAAGTGCAAGAGCGTCGGCGAACACCCGCGATTTGCCAGCAAAAGGCAGGGGAAAAGAGGAAAAGCCCGAGTGCCGTGTGTGGGGAAACGCGAAAAAGGCGAGAACAAAGAGGCGAAAAGCGAGGAAATCGCGTGGAAAAGCCGAGAAAAGTGGAAAACGCGGGGAGCCAAGGTAATGTGGAAAAGGCCTGGTGAAAATGCAACGTTTGCAGCTGGAATTTGCGTGCCTTCCAGTGCCCGAGGAAAATGCAATATCTGTTGAATGCGCTTGGCTGTGTGCGTGTGTGTCCCAGTGCGTGTGCCCGTGCGATGGTGTGTGCGTTTCCAATTGTCTGTGTGGAAAAGCGAGGAAAATTGCACGGAAAACGCACGAAAAGCAATCAAATGTGCGGAAAAGTGCCTGAAAACGAAATGCGAAATTAACACACAGGCGCAACAGGCTGTATTTACATATCCCGCTCTCGCTCTCTCGTGGAATATCCACGCCTGAGTGTGTGCGCGTGTGTGTGTGGTGTGGGGGAGAGCGCAGGAGCGAGCGAGAGAGGGCGAGAGGTTGCTACACAAATCGGATTAAATTCTTCTGTCTTCCGTCCCGCTCCCGCGCTGGTATCTGTGGAAAACTATTAATCTCAAAAATATTTAACTTAGTTCCAGTGCGAATTGGAATTCCTTTCGCTCGACCGACGCCGTTAGGCAAGGTCAATTAGGGCGGATTTTCCATCCAGAATTCCAGATATTCCAGTTGCAGCTGATAAAGGCGGAGAATTTACAAAAGAAGATTATAAAAGTTAAAGTAATAATAATAGATAGTAGTTGCTGGAGAGCAAAAGTAAACTGTACTCAAAAACAAAGTTAAAAGAACATACATAAACAAACCAAAAATCCACATAGAAATCCATAAATGCTAAATATTAATACAAATAAAATATAAAATATATAATGAATAATGAATAAACAATTATAAACCAGATGATGACCAGTCGATAATATCGAAAAAAGTCGACTAAAGTGCTGTTAAACAGTCAATACATAAGTAAAAATCAGTTATATCGGAAATGTATCTTTGAGATATTTGTTACTTATATCCATCTGCAGATCCATGCGTTCCTGTAAATACTATGCCCTTGCCCCACTAGTCCCACGTAGTCAGCACCCACTGTGGCCGGGAAAGAGAGCAACTTTGTGACAATATCCGCGCTGTTGATGCAACCGTGGGCAGCGGCTGCCTCCGATTTCCATATGAATGCAGCGCACTGCAGGCACAGAGGTGGGGAACAGCACGGGGGCGGCGGGGAAAGGCGGATCCGAAAGATGCGAAATGCAAAATGTGGCACAAGTAACTGCAGCGCAACCCATTGTAAGTTGTAATTAGAGGCAGCGCCGCCACTTCAATGTCAGTGCGACAATAATTTCCCAGGCGGCTTATTTGTGGTGGCAAAAGCAAGAGCACAGAGCAAGAAACAAGGGGGCGTGGGGCCTCGAGACCTCCTCCTTTTGTGAAGTCAGCGTGTCGGCATGCCAGCCGAAATTCATAAACTTAATGGCAGCTCGGATGCCGATGATATGCAAAACCCCTGTGTCAGAGGCTGCTCAAGTGTTTACACTTTTCGGGGGCTAAAATGAGCTTGTTGGGGCTTGAACTTTATTAGCATAATGGTTGGCTTTGCTTTACATTTGTAGATCTCGGATTTGGTACTATAGTTTCGAAATGTAGCAAAGCAATTTCGAGTTTTTGTGTAGGTTGCTCTGAAATACTGCCTTTAAAATATATAGAAATAACATGTAATCTTTAATGTCATACTTTGTATATATGGGTTTGAGATATTTTAGATAGTTTTCAAGAAATAAATTCAAATAAGGAGAAACCTTTCATAGTATTCAAAAACTAAAGCTATGGTATTTCTATCTTATATTACCCCTTTAATCTAATAAAAATAAATCCTTGCTATTACCCATAGTTTGTGTACAGAATCACACTTCTTAAATACTTTTTCAAGCTCAATTAAAATATTTTTTAAACGTTTTTCAAAAGGTACATTTTGAGAGAAAGCCTCCAAACCAAAATTATTTATTTTCATTAAATATCACCCCTCCCTCTCCCCAATATCAGCCAATTCCCAACTATCTTATGGTCTCCTATAAAAGTATATCGGCAGTCCCGAACCGAAATTCCGAATATTTTCCCCCGAATGTTTATAAAACCCGCTGCACGGCCGGGATATAAACAAGCCCGCAAAAGCTGCAGCCAGCAAGAGAGCTTGACCAATCTGTGGCCACAAAAACTCCTCCCAAATGTGCAGAATGTTGTTGCTGCCTTACTACTACTACTGGTGTTGTTGTAGCTGCTGCTGCCGCTGCATTGTTGCTTTTGTTTTAGCCAGCAAACGGCGGCGTCATCGTCAGCGAGGCTGGAAAATCGTTGGGATTCCATTCACATTCCAGCATGCAATTCGCATTGGATTATGTGAGCGTGTGGTTGTTTTTATTGTTTTCGCTGCTCCGCACTCTTGCCTCTGCCGCCGTCGACTGCGACGGCGACCGCGGCAGAATGGAACAGGTGAGGCTCCATTGGCGTTGATCGTGTGCATTCCACAGAGCACACAGATACACGCACACACGCGCGAGCCGGAGAGCAGGCAATAAATACCAATACAGTGGGCTGCTCTTGCTGTTGTTGCTCGCTTTTAAAAGTAAATGAACGATAAAACAAGAAAAGGAAGAGGAGGGGAGGGGGCGGAGGGGATGAGACTGGGTGATCCGAGGGATACCCTGCAAAAGGGATTAGGTCAAAAAATAAAGGGGGAAAAATGTAAATAGACGGATGGATTTTGTATCTTAGTTACGGTGGATTAAGGAAGAATTTAAAAAGCTAGAGGTTTTGATAATTTCTTGATAATTGTACTCTTATTAACAATATTACGTCGTTTTTTCGTGGTTTTAATGAATCCAAAAGATACACATAAACACGAGTATTTTTAAAGTGTTCCATTGGTTTTGCCTACTCATCTTTTCGATCCTAGACTTCCATTAGAAAGAAGAAATTACCCAGAAGTCCTAAAGTATTTTCCAGGGAAAGGGGCGGCGGTTGTGGGTGTCTCTCGATCGGCAGCCTCCCCCGAAAACCCCCCTGGAATTTTCCCCGCCCCCTCCGCCACTGTGGGCCGCAATGCAAGTCCAGCGACGTCGACGACGAAAATGCAATTTAGCTCGTTTTTCTTGCTTGCTTCGATTGCCCCTCGCCGTCCTGCCCCACCCCTTTCCCCCCACTGCACACGCCTCTGTGTGTGTGCAAGAGAGTGGATGAAAAAGGGAAAACGAAACGAAAACAGAGAGAGCAAAGCAAGGCAAGAGCAAAGAAACAGCAGCCGCCGACCCGCCCCCTTTTTCCGCCTGCCGCCTCCCCCTTTCCGCCTGCTCGCCTCCTCCTCGTCTGCTTCTTCTTCGCCGCTGTGGAATGCGCATTTTTGCAATAATAATCAGCAACTAATACTATTTTTATCTTCTGCCCTGACGCGTCGCACACTTCTTCGCTGGGGGCTGGTGTGCGTGTGTACGTGAGTGTTTGCCCCTGCAGCGAGTATCTCTCTCTCGCCGCCTCTGTGTCCCACTGCCTCTCTCGGTTGATCTCTTTTGGAGGCCCCGTGTTCCCTCGGGGTTTCGGGATCTGTTGTCTTTTTTTTGACTATTGAAATAGTTTACTAATATCATCAATATCGAAGTAGGAAAAAAATGTTCCTGATATATTAGTTCAAGTACAAGTTATTTCTAATATCTTAATGGTATAACTATAAAAATGTAGTCCCCCCACTGGTTGATGGCTGATGGTTGCCTGAGCCTTGCTTACACAGTGTAATTCTCAGGTGATTAAACACCTCCCTGCAGGTGTGAAAACAAACACAATCTGGCAAAACAAATATGAAATCCCTAGTTTGCGAAAGTAATCAAGAGATAGTATCTAAGACACGCGTTGCACAACTACGGACATTCCTGCGACTTCACTCCACCCGAAGTATTTTATTTTGGGACACTTGAAGTCCTGCCATATTAGATTCCTCAGTGCGTATAATTGCCAATAAACCCTCTCAATTAATGCTAAATGCAAAATTCCGCCTAAGCGAAGCTGAGAAATAAAAGCCATTTAGATATAGCCTCAGATACAGAGCGGCTCTCGCTCTTTCATGTGGAGGCCCAACTTTGGACGCAATTAAACAATTAAAGATTCCCAAAGCGTAGCCGCTTAATAACGCATCAAAATCAAAATAGTCCCCCGAGTGGGAGTGAGATGGGGCATGCGAATTAGTTACTTGGATTGTTAATTAGTTATTGGACATTCGTACCCACTCGGTCGTTTGTTTGCGCAAAAACGCTGGGCGGTATGCGTGGAATGCGAAAATTTCCCAACTTGGCACCAAAACAAAAATAATGCGGGAGGCTATGTGGCATATGTGCGAGCCTCGCATGGCCACCAGGGCCGATCTCTGTTGACACTCGGATTTGGCGCGTGGGGCCCGCGGTGTTTACCCAACCAAGATCTACATAGCATGTTCCCCGGCCGTTATCATCTGCTAGTACGCCTCGTGCACACAGCCCCGGCGAAATTCACATTCCTTGGCAAGAGCTAATAGAATAGAACAGAACTAAAGTAAAGAAACAACTCTTGTCAACAGAATAATTAAACTCATATTTCGCCGAGCCATTTTGCGGTGCTGCCGTGGCTTTTATGTTCGGGCGAATTTACAGGCCAATCAAAGTGTTGTTTGCAGATCAGGGCACCGAGAGCCATGTTTGAGGGTCGACAGATGTCTATGGTTCATCATCTCTGGATATGTGGTGTGTGCACATGCGAGTCGAGGAATGTCAACTATTCAGTGCGCCAACTTGATGGGCGCATTGCGAATCGGTTATTAGTGGGGCCATTAATAGGAAGCAATGCTCTTCTAGAGGACAAATATTCAAAGCTCAGGGAGAGTATTAGAAATGGACACTGGTTTTCCCATAATTTCACCAGAAAGGAACTTGGTAACTTTGGGGATTTATAAACAAACAGAAAGTAGAGCTCTTGGGTTACGAGTCGCTTGCTATATCAAACAGTTGTTTCTCTTATGAGTCACTCTCGTGCAGAAGCATAGGACAGTAAGGGATCATTTCAGTGGGATCTTTCAATTGGAAACTGGCATATGTTTCAGCAATTTATAAGTCTAGAAACATCTCACAGACTGGGGCTCTCTGCAGGGTACTACGAACTTCGATCACTTGAGTCTCCCCGCGGTCGCTGCGCTTCCTTCCTCATTTGCACTTGGCACAAATTCGGCGAAATTCCGTGTTTGTTTACATATCTATCTGTCGATGGCTATTTCATAGTCAGGTGCGCACGCCACTCCCTCCGCCCCGATCCCCGTATAGTGTGAACCTAATGGTTCGTCATAAAAATGGGTTTGTATTTGCGTTGCTGCCTTTTTGGTGCGGGGAGTTTTACACTTCCCCAGAATTCGAAACATGACATAAGAGCATAACTTATGGTACCCACTTTTTTGCCCTCGATCGGTTGCAGCTCGGGGTCGCTGCGCACCCGAAAACCACCACCCAAAGGCGTGAAAATCATGCAAGAAAGCACTTCCTCCGCCAGTGGCGATGGCCATTACGAACAATGAGTGTGGATTTTCCGGCAGCTCTCTAAGACCCCCGGCATTCAGTGACTCACGTCGCCGGCATTCAAATGGGCCGGCGAACCCGTCAACAGGGCCAGATAGTGGTGCGTATCTGGACTTTTCGACTGACGAAATAGCTGTGGGGAAGTTGATTGGAGCAAGATAGAGATAATCAAAATATTTAGGAATTTTATTAGAATTTGTATTTTAACTTGAGGGACCATTTGGCATGTTTCTCAGATTGGAATAACGCATTTTCGTAGGGAATTAACCTTATTTTTTGGCCACAGTTTACCCACTTTTAGTTTTAAAGCTTCTGTGATGAATGTTTGAGCTGCGGCTGTCTGAACCCGGGAACTTCTGTGGGGGTTTTTAGTGGACGGGTCACTGTGGAGGCGACTCAGAAACGCGAACCTCGCCTCGCATGCAGCGTGTGACAGTTTTCGTTGGACCAATTTTCTCATCCAGCTCCCGTCTTCTCGTCTACTTTCAGCTCCAAGCGGCCGCCGTCGATTCGTGCGTAGGATCAATTAAAATTCCGTGGGGCCGCGATCAAATCAAATTAAAAATCAACTAATATTTTGGTATTCAGATATTCAAATGAAATTCATTCATCGCCTGGGACTTTGGATCGGGTCTGCCAACTATTTTCGAATTTGAATTGTGTCCGCGCTTAGCGCAGAATCTGTGATACGGCAGAAAATGTACGAAGAATACGAAAGATCAGAAATCGGACAAGAAGATACAGTATACGGGCACGAACAAAATGTGGGCAGCAATATTTACATGCGAAATGAATGTTGGGCGGCGAGAGAGGTTTTGTTATAATGCAAATGCGAAGTGGAAGAATTCCCGGCGCGAGTGATAAATAATCCGACGACAAACAAAAGCAGAAGCCTACACGGCGAGAAAGAGCAGTGCAAACACATTTATCTTTATTGAGAGCAACAATATCAAGATCGAGATAATAAAGCATCGTAAACCTGCGCGGCCCGAGCCTAAGTAGTTCATTATAAAGTCTCGTCGCAAATAATCAAATGCCAAAAGTGCCTTCCCAGCCGGGAAAAGTTCAGAAGCGCGACGGATTCAGCAGAGCAACAGCAGCAGCAGCAAAAGCCAGGCCAAACAAATCACAAATCGAGTGGCAAATCCATCTATTTACGTGTATTTTATACAAAACATCCAGCTAAATAGTAAAAACAGCGCAGGCAGCGCCGCTGAGACATCCGCTTGATTCGTCCCCTGGCCGCCGATGTGCCCCAGTGTGTGTGCTGTGCGAGTGCGTGAGTGTCGAGCATTTTTGTGATATGAGTGCTACATACCACAGGGCGAAGCAGCAGCACCATGCATCCAGCGGGCGAAAAAAGGGGCGGGCGCCCCAATGCCAATAAGTACACAGCGGAGGCCCTCGAGAGCATCAAGCAGGACCTGACCCGGTTCGAAGTACA
Source organism: Drosophila biarmipes (assembly GCF_025231255.1). Taxonomy (NCBI): domain Eukaryota; kingdom Metazoa; phylum Arthropoda; class Insecta; order Diptera; family Drosophilidae; genus Drosophila; species Drosophila biarmipes. The sequence goes on along the minus strand of NC_066616.1, from coordinate 32,143,316 downwards.
AAACAACCATAGGAATAATCAGGTGAGAGTCGGGGTATCTGGGGAAGCGTAATGCCGAAGAAGGTGTGCGAATTCTTAAGCATCTATCAGTCGAAATTTACATATCCCTATAAACATTTTGATACAGAAAGTACATCTCAAATCCTAGCAACCCTTATTCATTTCAAAATAAACATAGGAATAAGCAGGCAAGAATCGGGAATAACTGTAATATCAAAGAAGGTGCGCGAATTCTTCAGCCGCAATAAGTTGAATTTAAAATATTGAGATACAGGAGGTACATCGCGATTACCTAAGGATCGAATGGGTGGATTTTATAGGTTGTATATTCTTAAGCGCCTTTTTAAAAGGTTACTGAAAAAACACCAATAAAATAAAATAATTTTAGGAATATCAGGGTAATCCCAGGTAATCTGGGAAAATGCGCGAATTCTTCAGCATCATAAAGTTAAAGCTGATATATTTCTCTAATTATTGTGAACGGAGAAAGTACATCGCAATTCTCTAAGGATTGAATAGGAAGATTTCATAGGTTTTCCTTTGGTATCGCGAATTCTTGAGCACCCTTTTTAAAGGTTACGAAAAAATACTTTTAATCAGGCAAGAATAAGATATATTTGTAATATCGAAGAAGGTGCGCGAATTCTTCAGTAGCATTAAGTTGAAATTGATAAATTTCTCGACATATTGGGAGGCAGAAAGTACATTGCGATTATGTAAGGATTGAATTTGTGATTTTCAAAAGTTGTCATGAGGTAACGCGAATTCTTAAGCACCATTTTTAAGGTTAAAAAAATAATTTTAAATCACTCATAGCAAATTCTTTATAAGTTTTGAAACTCTTACTAAGTTATTATGTATAAATTATATACTACAAATCGGCACATGAAAACAAATCTGGTATAAATTTGCATGGATTTGTTGGTTCCCTTTTCGGATCGGATCGTAGATGTTATCAAATGATGAATGGGTTGATCAAAGAAGATCTTCATTCAGCCAAAAAAGTGTTTCATAAGGTAAACAGAAAACAAGATATGCTAGATTGACCAAAGAATGATGACTGGGTATTATAAAATGTATTTGAAGGTTTGAGCGTTTCCAAAAAGTGTTAGGAGACAAAGAAAAATAACAGAATATCCCATAATCAGTGTCAGATTTTCCTTGTTTTCCTCCAAAATACACGAAACTAATGGGGCACTGAGGAATTTCCACCGCTGACTCACTCGAAATGGTAGTTCGAGCTGCTGAACAGGCTCGGGGAACTTAAATAAACCGTTTAGCTCCGTGGCACTCATCATATCTCAGCTGAGCTCGGCTTAGCCCCTCTCATTCCACTTAAGAACGTCTTAGCGCTCGCGTGGAAGTTATGCCATTAAAACGCTTATCACAACGCTTTATAGTCGCTCGACAAATGATGCGACAACCGAGACACAAAAGCTGAGGACACGACATCTAATAAAAACTAGCAGCCCGATAAAATGCAAGCCACAAAGCACCTACATTGGAAAGATGTTTTCAAGCGTGGGTGACTTTTGAGGTGAGACTGGGAAGCGGTGCCAACCAGCAATGCTCTTCATTTTACGTCTCTTTGGATGATCTTTAAGTGTTTGTTGGTCATAAAAAGGGGTTTATGTTTATGCATAATATTGATATTAATTCAGGCAAGCTTTCATATTTTAATTTACTGTCTGGCTGGGCTTGAGAGTTACTTCCTATACTATCTTCAAAATGTGGCCTCATATAATCCTTCAGTTCTCGAGAACTATTATGCATATTTGTACCTTTTTATCCAATACGTAAAACTATCCCTCGAGAAATCACTCAGTTCCCAAGAACTATAACGTACTCTACTCTCCCTTGCCAAGAACAGCGTCAGATTTTAATTTAGAATCTGGCACGAGCCGCGGACTGTTCACCTGCGCGCGCGAGTTCGAACAAGGTCAGGAGGTGGGTGAATAAGTGGGCGGGTGGATGGTCAGCAGGAGTTGCCAATTGGGCTGGTCCAAAGGAAAAGATCTAGACGAGCTATATTTAAACCGGCACACAGAGCAGCGCAGAGAGCGGCCAAATTAATGGACTGGCAAGCGAAATGCAATTGACCTTCTGCCTTCCGAGTGGGTGTGTGGGTGGCGACGGGCAGACAAAGCGACCAGCGGAGGAGGGACGGAAGACCAGCTGCACAGGGAGAAAAATCCATATGTTCCATATATTATATGATGATAAAGAAGCATTAAAAATAGTAGTGGCATATGATGAGTAGAAAAATAAAAAATGATGATTATTAAAGCAATATAACTTCGATAATAATCATCATAAAAGCTGATAGTTCTGATACTTTCTTATCGATAGGAAAGCTCATCATATGCCATATTTTTTTTATGTGTAGAAAGAGGGCAGTGAGAGCACACACACGAGACGATCTTTAGGGTTCCGAAGTGTGCGTTCACGCGATCGCCCTGGATTCTTGGCATTGACGTCACACTCCCGACCCAACCGATCAGATCGGAATATATGTGCTCCAACCCAATCGATGAGTGGGTTGCTATTGGTTTCGCCGAACGCCGAAAGTTCCCAAAAACCTGGTCGGTCAGGGGGTCAATGACTAATGGTCGACTTGGTCTTGCACGATCGGCTGAAGACTTCAGCACCATCTCTGCAATTAGCCAAGCAACTGGCCATAATCATTTATTACTGGTTGCTCGCCCCGCAAATATCTCAAGCCGGGATGCAGATACAGTGCGTAGCAAGAGTGTAAAGAGTGTACTTCTAGGCTGCATCGTATATTCCTTACTAACATTCTTGCCAAACTTAAAACTACTTCATAACCAGCCATCCGAATTCTATTAAAAAGATAATACCGCTCAGGGAATGGCAGTCTCAAATGACTGGCTTATGGATATTTATATGATCTTCGAGAGTATGAATCTCTTCAATAACTCACCACATCCCATAACTGGATATCTTGATGACTAACCCACTTCGATGAATGCTCTCCTGTCAGCATTCCGTTCCTAAGCCACCACTGAAGATTTCAATCGCTGCAGTGCCTAAAGTTCTGAGACGGGCTTTAAAAACGCGAAGGAGCCGTGCAGAAAGAAGTTCTGCGAGGGGAGGACATAAAGATTCTTAAATATTATCTGACGGGTCATCAATTTAAAGTTTTACGACCTCCACTTGCCAGCTACTGTTTGCTGCGACTGTAAATTATGTTTCGGGCTCCTTTAGTCGGATCGGGGCCCTCGGGGATCAGGGTGAATTCCTGAGCCTGCGGAGGGGGAGATTTCTCTTAATCCAGGCGATGGGCGTGCTCAGGTTTTGGGCCATAAAATATGTGCTTTGCAGTTGGCTAATTGTTATGACTGCGGCCAGTTTGGACAGGCCAATTTAGTGCTGCAATTGCTGTGCCATTGGCATTGCTTCTCGGCCGGGCTCCTCGCTTTTGGCCAACTTTCGCCCGGCTTTTCGGCCTACGCCTGCCTCTGCCTCTCACTGAACCGGGCTGAACGCCGAGCACAATGCCCGGCTAATTGGTCATGCTGAGCGCTAAATACCAGAAACCCATAATCTGCTCATATATGGCTCATATGGTGGAGTACCGTCGCGAGGGGCTTTCCTCCATATGTGGGCAGTGCATGTCAGGGCGATAAACGATAGACGATAAATAAGTTCCGATCAACACTTTCGGCGGCCATGTTCACGCCCACACGATCGTTTTTCACTCTCAAAAGCTAGCCCATCGCTTTGATACCTCTTAAAATTAGTGAGTTTATTTGGAGAAGATATCTTAAGACATAGTTCATCCCATTAAATGTAAAATATTTGAAAAAACACAAGAAAACTCTGTTTAGCATCAGTTAAAAGTTCATATTGAACACTATAAATACCAAAACCTATTCCATGGTAATAAGTATCTTATAGCCCATTGTAAGATGTGTAAAGCTCTTCTTCTAGCGGCATTTAAGCCGGTTAGCTACCAACGAATTCATGCTGCTCCTGCTATAAATATCCATATCAAAAATGGCTGGGCCACGAGTATGCAAAGAAATTAATTAAAATCACAAACGCTGATAATAAATAACAATACAGGCGTTAAGAAGGCGGCGCGTAAACCAGACGCCAACGCACTCAACAGTGAGCCGAATGCCATTACAATAAAAATTAAAATAATCCATAAATAAATTAGTAAACAAAACGAAGCATCGAATTGGGAAGGGGAGGTCCCAGCCCCGACAACGCCAATTCAGGGTCTATCCATCCATATGAAGTGTGACATATTTGGTGCTGTTATGGTCGCCGCGTACACATGTAATCCCAATTTTAGATTCGGTGCGAATTCGGCTATTTATAAAGAGGGTGGGCACAGTGAGTGCAGAGAGTGTGAGGTTTTATGAGGAAGTGTTGGAAAGGTCACTTAAAAAAATTTAAAGAAGTGTTGGAAAGGTCACTTTAAAGAAATTGAAAGATCTTGAAGATGTATTTGATTCGATTTTTTAGGGATTATTTCATTGTTAACTTTCGTTTTACTTTTGTTTATCAACCAAATGGACTTCAAATCGGAATGATTTACACATATTTTATTAAGTTTTATAATATTTTAAGGTGGTAAAACACTTTTCTTCGCCACTGTTGCGCTGTCCGCAGCCATTTCACGGGGGACACATTTCATTTCGAGCGAAATGGAATTCCTTGGGGTGCAATTTTCACTAATTTGCCCGATTTTCATGCGAAAATTTGCTGAACCTGTCGGTGGGTCGCTTTCGCTTGATTTTCTTTATTCTCGCGCTCGGTGCCTCAGCTATTTTCTCAGGAATTTTCACCCAAACACAGGCGAGTGTGTGTCTTCATCGTATATGGTGCAGACATATCCAATATGTATCAGCCGAAGCAATCGCCGAAAAAAGAATGTGTGTTGCCTCTAATAATAACAAAAGACCAGCAGACACTCGCACGGCCCCCAGCACAAACACAAACAGAAGTCGGCGTGCGGCAGAATGTTTGGCTATATGGATATAGTGCTTCTATGGTCCGATCGGTGGGAGATCCTCTCTGAAAAAAACCAACAAAAATGCCAATCATAAATATGAAAGTCATATATAAGACCTAAAATAGGATCCATAGTTTCACTCTAGGAATGCTCTGTGTGTGGTTTTTAATATGGTTTTAGTTAAAGTTATTTTTTTATTATTATAACAATTTTAAGGACTTTGTGATTACCACTTGCTATCATATTATACTGTACTATATTATCTTGCTATCATATTCTTACACAAATATCTTATAGTTTACAAGAATTTCGATTTTGGATGTATTTAGTTGATGATTACACTGACAAGCTAATATCTCGACGTTATCCCCTACTAAATATATGATATACTTGATCACAGGTCCAGGTTCAATGCCGCGCATTCTGAAAACCTGTGAAATTTTTTATAAATATCTTGCAGTTGCCAAGAATTTCGATTTTGGATGTATTTAGTTGATGATTACACTGACAAGCTAATATCTCGACGTTATCCCCTACTAAATATATGATATACTTGATCACAGGTCCAGGTTCAATGCCGCGCATTCTGAAAACCTGTGAAATTTTATTTTAATTTTCTCACCAACTTTTATAAGTTTATGGTTCATTTTTAGAACAGAGAAGCTAACTTAAACCCTAGACCTTGACATCTATACCTTTTCTTCCAGTTCTAAGATGTATCTCTTCTTGTGTAATCCGGTGATTCTTTTGACCTTGCCGACGGCTTAATCGCCTTGCAAATTGCATTGACGACCGCAAAGCAAAGGAGCTTAAGTGGATTAGCGAAAGTGTTTCGGCAATTCTACGATTCGCAGTTCCCCTCGCCCTTAGGCCCCTGGCAAATCCAATTTATTTTATTTCAGAAACTCAGCAATGCCAATTTGCGTGGGCGACACTTTCTTGGTCTTCTTGGTGCACTTGCTGATTTAGTGAGCCCATTGGCTTTCGCTAATTTGCCGTAAATTGGCTTTCATGTAAGGCTGCGGTGCAGAATGGGGAGTCGGGACTCGGGTGGCTCGAAGACCCCCTCAGAGAGCGACGCACAGTCTGCTAGGGGTCTTTGTCGGGTTTCGCTTGGTGCGCGTCCTTGGTTTTAATTTGATTCCCAATAAAATCCCGACGCGTAGAGTGGGTGAATAAAATTGGGCCAATTTAGCAACATAACAAGAATATTTGACCAGAAAAACTTTATTTCATTTCATAGTTTTTTTTCTTTATTTTAATTTCTTGCCAAACAAGTCTGTATATGAATTTTAAACGTCTTGTTATCTTATAAACCCTTATTGTATTAAATTATTTAAATGACTTTAATGTATAATTTAAATGACTTAACGAGCGTTTATTTATTTATTGATGCTAAGCTTTCTAATTGAAATTACCCCTTAAATATTATTTGTTGTTGAAAAACTGGTAATTATTAATCAGAATCCCAAAAATTTCGCACGTGAAATCCCAAAGAATTCGCGTTGGCGTATCGCACACAAATTCCCATCACGCTGCCATCTCTAGAAGAGAGCGAAGAGAGTGGGGCATTCAGAGTCATAAAATCGAGGATCAGTCACAAAAGGGCAGGAGCAGGGGGAGGGGGGATGGTATCAAAGGAACGCGTAAAACGAGTAGCTGGCAAGGAGGGAAAGAGAGCCCCAAAAGAAGAAGCCAATGGTGGGAGCGAGACGGGAGCAAGGGCAACCTTCAGTGCAAGTGTATTTGTTGCTGTGTTTTGGAGCGCATCTGGCAGCCGGCTCTTCCTCCCCCTCTCCCTCTCCCACCCCTCCTCTTCCTGCTCCCCATTCTCCCCCTCTCCTCGCTCGCTCTATCTCGCTCGCTCTCATTGGCTGCGCTTCACTTTTAGGAATTTCACGACGATGGCAAGAATTTTATTTCGTTGCTTTGGTCGCCTCATTTCTCAGGTCTTTTGTTTTAGCCTCCGCTTCGCCTTTGTTGCTCACTGTTTTTGTTTCTGTTTGTTGTTGTATGCACGCCTTTTGTTTGGGCTTAAATACTTTTTTCAGTGCAGGAATGTCGATCGCCCATGGGCGTAGTGAAAAGGATTTGGAGGGGGTAATCTTTTTGGTATTTAAATATGATCGATTATGTTCAACGAAACATATTCAAATATAAAAATAAATAACTAAAGATTTTGTATAATTTCCAAAGATGATATAATAATAACTTTACGTGTTCAACATATCCCACAGATACACTTTAAATTCGGTTAAAAAAAAAAACTAAAATTAATAAAATAGTAATCGTATTGTACGTCATTTTCTTTTTATACATTTAGGAAGATAATTAAAATGATATTGTAAGTAGTTGTAGAATGTAGTAGTTATAATAGAATGGGTGAGGTCTTAATTAAGTTAGGTCTTAAATAAGTTAACAAATAAGTAATAAAAAAGAAAACCTTTTTGGGTGATATACTCATATCTAAGAGATTTTAAGTATTAATGACATTTATTAGTATTTTTATACCAAAATCTGTTACTTTTTAAAAATTGAACTAACCTCCTGCTCCCTCTCTTCCAGAATTACACACCACTGCGATATACGGCGGCCAACGGACGCAACGATGCACTTACTCCGGACTATCACCACGCCAAGCCGCCGATGGAGCCGCCGCCCTCCGCGTCGCCCTCGCCGGACGTGGTCATCCCGCCGCCCCCCGCCATCGTAGGTCAGCCCGGCTCCGGCTCCATAGCCGTAGCCGGTGTGGGAGTGGGCGTGGCGAACGGACGGGTGCCAAAGATGATGACGACTCTGCTGCCGAACAAGCTGATACGGAAGCCGAGCATCGAGAGGGACACAGGGAGCAGTCACTACCTGCGCTGCAGTCCGGCCTTGGACTCGGGAGCCGGCAGTTCCCGCTCGGACAGCCCCCACTCGCACCACACCCACCAGCCGAGCGCGCGGACGGTGGGGAATCCCGGCGGAAACGGGGGATTCTCGCCCTCGCCAAGTGGTTTCAGTGAGGTGGCTCCGCCGGCGCCGCCACCGCGGAATCGCAACTCCCCTGTAATAACCCAAAACGGGCTAAAGAACCCGCAGCAGCAGTTGACGCAGCAGCTGAAGTCCCTGAATCTGTATCCCGGCGGAGGCAGTGGCTCGGTGGTGGTGGAGCCGCCTCCACCTTACCTAATTCAAGGTGGAGCCGGCGGAGCAGGAGGAGCTCCGCCGCCACCGCCCAGTTACACGGCCTCCATGCAGTCGCGGCAGTCGCCCACGCAGTCGCAGCAGTCGGATTACAGGAAGTCGCCCAGCAGCGGGATATACTCGGCCACCTCGGCAGGATCGCCGAGCCCCATCACCGTGTCCTTGCCCCCGGCGCCGCTGGCGAAGCCGCAGCCGCGCGTCTACCAGGCCAGGAGTCAGCAGCCGATCATCATGCAGAGCGTGAAGAGCACGCAGGTCCAGAAGCCCGTGCTGCAGACCGCAGTGGCCCCGCAGTCCCCCTCGAGTGCCTCGGCCAGCAACTCGCCGGTCCACGTGCTGTCCGCGCCGCCGTCGTACCCCCAGAAGTCCGCGGCGGTGGTGCAGCAGCAGCAGCAGGCGGCGGCGCAGCAGCAGCAGCAACACCAGCACCAGCAATCCAAGCCGCCAACGCCCACGACGCCGCCTCTGGTGGGTCTGAGCAGCAAGCCCAACTGCCTGGAGCCGCCGTCCTACGCCAAGAGCATGCAGGCCAAGGCGGCCACGGTGGTGCAGCAGCAGCACCAGGTGCAGCAGCAGCAGCAGCAGGTGCAACAGCAGCAGCAGCAACACCACCAGCAGCAGCAGCAACTTCAGGCCCTGCGGGTGCTCCAGGCCCAGGCTCAGCGGGAGAGGGACCAGAGGGAGCGGGAGCGGGATCAGCAGAAGCTGGCCAACGGCAATCCCAGCCGGCAGCTGCCCCCACCACCGCCGTATCAAAGCAACAACAACAGCAGCGAAGTGAAGCCACCCAGCTGCAATAACAACAACGTACAAATCAGCAACAGCAATCTGGCGACGACACCGCCCATACCGCCTGCTAAATACAACAACAACTCCTCCAACACGGGGGCCAACAGTTCCGGGGGCAGCAATGGGTCCACCAGCACCACCGCCTCCTCGTCGACGTCCTGCAAGAAGATCAAGCACGCCTCGCCCATCCCGGAGCGCAAGAAGATCTCGAAGGAGAAGGAGGAGGAGCGCAAGGAGTTCCGCATCCGGCAGTACTCCCCGCAAGCCTTCAAGTTCTTCATGGAGCAGCACATCGAGAACGTGATCAAGTCCTACCGCCAGCGCACCTACCGCAAGAACCAGCTGGAGAAGGAGATGCTCAAGGTGGGGCTGCCCGACCAGACGCAGATCGAGATGAGGAAGATGCTGAACCAGAAGGAGAGCAACTACATTCGCCTGAAGCGCGCCAAGATGGACAAGAGCATGTTCATGAAGCTGAAGCCCATCGGCGTCGGCGCCTTTGGCGAGGTGACGCTGGTGCGGAAGATCGACACCTCCAACCACCTGTACGCGATGAAAACCCTGCGAAAGGCCGATGTCCTGAAGCGGAATCAAGTGGCCCACGTGAAGGCCGAGAGGGACATCCTCGCGGAGGCCGACAACAACTGGGTCGTGAAGCTGTACTACAGCTTTCAGGACAAGGACAACCTGTACTTCGTGATGGACTACATACCAGGTGAGAGCCATCCGCTTGCTTCCCTTGAATCTGGGTGATACTAACTTATATGTTCCCCGCAGGTGGTGATCTGATGTCGCTGCTCATCAAGCTGGGCATTTTCCAGGAGGAGCTGGCCAGGTTCTACATCGCCGAGGTCACCTGCGCCGTGGACAGCGTCCACAAAATGGGCTTCATTCATAGGTAAGGGCAGATCCGCCTCTCATCTGGATATTTACTTAACATGTGCCATGTCCTCCTGCAGAGACATCAAGCCTGACAACATACTCATCGACAGAGACGGACACATCAAGCTCACCGACTTTGGCCTGTGCACGGGATTCCGATGGACGCACAACTCCAAGTACTACCAGGAGAATGGTAACATACTATCTAATGTGTAGACTGTAGACTGTTCCATAATACTAATTCGTTTCCGCAGGCAACCACTCGCGCCAGGACTCGATGGAGCCTTGGGAGGAGTACTCGGAGAACGGAACCAAGCCCACCGTGCTGGAGCGGTGAGTTTCGTACACTTAGTTAATTCGGAGGCCATTAATAAAAGTATGCCGAACTCGCAGGCGGCGGATGCGCGATCACCAAAGAGTCCTGGCCCACTCGCTGGTGGGCACCCCGAACTACATAGCGCCCGAGGTCCTGGAGAGGAGTGGCTACACGCAGCTGTGCGACTACTGGAGCGTGGGCGTCATCCTCTACGAGATGCTGGTGGGCCAGCCGCCCTTCCTGGCCAACAGTCCGCTGGAGACGCAACAGAAGGTGCCGTATCCACTGCTCTGCTCATGGGGATGCAATAACCAACGGGTGATGTCTCCGTTTCAGGTGATCAACTGGGAGCAGACGCTGCACATACCGCCACAGGCCGAGTTGTCGCGGGAGGCCACGGATCTGATACGGAGGCTGTGCGCCTCGGCCGACAAGCGGCTGGGCAAGAGCGTGGACGAGGTCAAGGGGCACGACTTCTTCAAGGGCATCGACTTCGCGGACATGCGCAAGCAGAAGGCGCCCTACATACCGGAGATCAAGCACCCCACGGACACGTCCAACTTCGACCCCGTGGACCCCGAGAAGCTGCGCTCCAACGACTCCAACATGAGCAGCGGCGACGACATCGACCTGAACGACAGGCCCTTCCACGGATTTTTCGAATTTACCTTCAGGCGGTTCTTCGACGACAAGCAGCCGCCGGACATGACGGACGATCAGGCGCCGGTTTACGTCTGAGCGGACCTATCCCCCTCCCCCATCCCACCCCGAAAATCATTGTTAGTCAAATAGTCACAAAGGGGGAGAGAAATGCCGAGTGGGTTGGTTCTTGTACAGAACGCGTGACTATAGCAAGAGAACTATATATATATACATTTAGGAGAAGTAGCGAAGGGAACTGCGCATATGCATACAAATACAAATATCTATATACATACATATGCCCGCGGGCATGAACTGAGTAAATTTAAACGGAACAGAGTAGAGACGAGGAGAGGGGAGCGAGTCAGGAGCTTCGACCCTTAAACTGAGCCTAGTATACCTTCTAAAGCACTAAATATGTAGACCAAGGGACCAACTGGAGAGCCGAACTCTTCTGGTGCTCAAAGCGAAACGAAATGCCTTAAGGACGAGACGAGACGCGAATTTACCCGACCACTCCTCTCCTTCCCGCCCCCAGTCCGATGGCCGGCCGTCAACCCAGCAGGCTGGGCAGATCCCGGCCAGCCCACAACCCGGACTGGGGCGCGCGGTGGAGAAGCGGAGACCAGGAGTCGCACGGCAGCGATATAAGCGGGTCTTATAAGCCTAATCTAAATGTAAGCCGGAGGAACAGGGCCCACGGACCGTGTCCCTCCGCCCCACCCATCTATCACTGCTCTTCGGATGTGACCCCTCCCCGAAAAGAACAAACTTAGACATAACCTGTGTGAAATACCTAGCAATGTTAGACCACTTGTTGAATGCCAAACCAAACTGCTCAGCCCCACTGGGAGATGTGTGGGGATTCAACACATACTCTCTGATGACAGCGAGCGGAAAGCAGCCGCGGCGAGGAGGGCTGCGGAAATTGTATCTTTCTACTGTAATATTGTAAAGAAGAACCCTAATGTAGCCTATTCTAAAGTTGTGTAGCGCCTAAGATGTTTTTTAGTTTATAGACCGCTAACCGTAGCCTAGTTTAATTCCTAACCCTAAGCGAGAGTACGTCGAGTTTTTGTTTGTCGTAGGTTCGTTGGGAAATGCTGCAGTTGCATGTGCGTGTGTTTTTATTATGAATATACATGCCCAGCTAATGTGCAGGAGAGGAGCCTATACCGAGCTAATTGAGGGAAATGCAAGCGAACTCTGTGCCTTGGCCAACTAGTTTACTAAAGCAAATTAATAAATGGAAAAGAAAATTGTACAAAGCGCGTATATTTGGGACCCCTTGGAACGCATTGAAAATCATATCACATATTATATCATCGTAAGTGAGCAGTCAACCTTTGACTCTCGCTTTATAAACACAAATATCTTTATTATAAATTCTTTTATAAAGCAATTTATTGAAATTACTAAAATAGCGCAGCATTCAAAAAGCGCGCGCAGGGCGGCCAACATATCGAAGCCATATTCGATAATAGCATATCGAATACTTCCCACTGCGCCCAAGCATGGTCACACTTTTCAAAGGGCGGGATTTCAAATATATTCAAATTTCTCTTTAAGGCCTCTGAATAGTTGACCCCTATTCAATTTAAAGAGTCAAAATATTTTTGTTCCCCCCAAATAACAAGCCAGTGGCGCCTAAATTTTAATAATTTCTTTTTATTATTTTCACATTGTAAATTTAATAATTATAATAATTGTTTGTAAATGTATCAAGACAAAAAGGTTTATTCATTTATGCGAACGCGCTTTATCGTTGAATCGTGGCTTACGTTGATTAAAATACATTATGCGTAATATTTGAAATACAAGTTGCTTGAATCGATCTCGTCTCCCAACGGTTGGTTGCCTGCTTCGGGTGTTTGGCGGTGTTTGGTGATCCCTGGCGAGCAGTAGACGAACATTTGATGCCCTTTCAACGAGTTCTTAACTTAGGGATCGCTCCGGGGTCACAGGAAACAAAATAATACAGTGCTCCGCGTATCTACACATAGAGTGGGTGAACAACTTTAACAGGGAGTGGGCTAGGGGGCTCGGGGGCTCGGGGGCTCGGATCTGGGTTCTGGAGGTCGGAACACAAACGATCGCCTCCGGTTGGGCGTGTCGCATCTAAATAACTAACAATGTTTAGGCTGTGTGCGGGGTGTGTGTGGTGTGTATCTCATATAAGGCCCTAGAGTGCAAGTATCCGTCGCGAGCCACGTAGTACTTGCGCTTAAAAATAGGTTCTCTTTAGTTTAGGCTAACATTCTGTGGTTGTTAGGGTTCTTCAACTAGGCTAAGTGTGTACGGTGTAATAGTAGTTATTGTTAAATTAGGCTACCGTGCTGGCTGTACTTGAATTCCGAAGTATCTCAACTCGAGTGTAACAGTTGCGTTTGCTTGGTTTCTTTTGGATTCTCTAGCTTTGTTCTTGCGAAATAATTTACAAAAAATATATGTATTTACACACATCTCCTCCTCGCTAAAGTACAGTGTATAAAAATTAATTAAGTATAAATGCATTTTTTTGTGAGTGGTTACGCTCGTTTTTGTCTGGAAAGCAAGAAAATCATGGCGAAAATTCCCTGGACAGGTAGGCCTCGTGAAAGAAGTGTTCGTTGTTCTGGAAACCTTGTTTGACTCTAACTAATCAACGTCTGTGGTTGGGCAAGAGAGGATTACAATGAAATCGACTGACTCTTGGGTTGGGCTGGCGCGGGAATCGAAAGCATTATCAATAATTAGTCATAATTTATTGTCATGGCAAACATTTCGATAGTAATAGGGCTGTGGCCTAGCTCTTTTGACTTGACACCTATGCGCAGGTGGAATTTTGCTAATGGATTTCTCGCGAGACTTCCAAACGATTTCCTTCGCTTACATGCTAGTTTTCCTTTGAATATTCGAACGTTCGTAATCGTTAAATAATCTTTAATAAGGCCAAATAAGTGTTTCGTATATTAATATTAGTTAGCTTTAGTTTAGTTTAGCATAGGTTAGTTTAGATTTAGGGGTTGTCGAGTGGCAAGCGGCAGCCGGAGGCCTAAATGCACGAGTTGCACCTTTCTGGCGCGGCTCTGGCCAAGTGGAATGATCTCGTAGGGGTTTGTGCTCACTTCGCGGTTGATTTCGAAGGGGAATTCAAAGCGTGGTTTGAGAAAGACTCGGGGTGCTTTCCTTAAGTAGGGGCTCGAAACGCGCGGCAAGCGGTGGGTTTTCCATCTAACGTAAACTACACACGAAAGGGGCGGGAGTGGGTGTGGGCGTGGTCTAAAGTGGGGTGGCTTAATACAGTCGCTGCTTAATACTTTTGTATCTGGTTTCGGTATTGTCTGCTTGTATTTCCCTCGCTTCTTTGCTTGCTGTTTGGTCCGGAGGTGGTGGGGGGAGAACTCCCTTCGAGCTGGTCTGCAATGGCGACCCAGCCTGGCTTAACCGAGGAAACTAACTAAAAGCTACAGCTTAAAAGAGTGCGTAATCGTAGAAAATGTACATTTATTCCATTCGGGAGTGGGCTCGTAACGATTTGGGTGTTTTGAGTATTCTGCAGCACTTGGTACTGGTCTCTCCAGCTCCTAAGACTACCAACTAAGACGGTAATGCGTAAAAAATAGATAAAACGATATCTTTAAACGGGTCGCGGGGCCGAGCAAAAGTGCTCAGCCCTCGGCTCCAACTTAGGCGGTAAGGTAAATGAATAAAATACTAAAACAAAGCGGTTTCAACACTGTAAAATAATAAATTCGCTCAAACGAAAGGTTTCAACTACGGCTCCTCGTTCTCCTGGCTATATGGCTATAAAAAATATCTCTTTCGCTTCGTGACTCTGAGTCTGTCTAGAGTGCGCTTCTTGGGGGTGTTTTCTTTCAGTGTGTGTTCCTGCACATTTTGAGATTTCCTGTTCGTCTGTTGGTTTAAGTACAGCCTGTAAGTGCTGGCTTGGCTTCCTAGCTTAGTTTGGAAATATTTTGGCATTGAAGAAGTCGAAGGCGGGCGTAGACGCGGGCGTGCTCTGCGGCGGGGGCGGCGGCGGCGGAGGCAGCAGCCCCGCGTGGTGGTGAAAGAACTGCGCCGTCGGCGGCTGACCGAATCCGGATCCGGAGAGCAGGGGCGGCGGATGTGGAGCCGGCGGACGATGCGTCTGGTGGTTGGGTGGCGGTGGCAGCATCACTCCAGCTCCGTTCCAGGAGAGTCTGTGATGCTGCTGGTGCTGCTGCTGGAAGGCGGCCATGGCCGCCAGGTGCGGGTGCGAGTGGGGATGCTGGTGGTGCGGCGGAAACTGGGGGTTCCCCGCCGGAACCTGAACTCCACGGCGACGGCCTCGATTGCTGGCCGCCGCCGCCGTCGTGGGCGGAGCGGGGGCATTGGCTCCTGGTTGGCAGGTGGGCGGCACTGAGGTGTCGCTTACCTATTCCCTGTAGGGCTTGCAGTAGGAGTACCGGTGGTTCATGTGCTGGCTGTAGCTGCCCGAGTGCGAGAACCGCTTCAGGCACTTGGAGCACTGGAAGGGCTTCTCGCCGCTGTGCAGCCGCTTGTGCTCCGTGAGGTGGTGCTTGTGCTTGAAGGCCTTCGGGCAGTCCATGCACTGGTAGGGTCGCTGACCTGATTTGGGAAGGGAAACACAGTTAGCAATGGATCTCAGGCAGCTGGGAGTCAAGTCTACTCACCGGAATGCTCGTATTTGTGTCGCGCCAGCGAACTCTGCTTGGCGAAGGCCTTGTCGCACTGGTCGCACACGTAGGGCAGGTCGGGATCGCCCGCGTGTCCGTGGGTCTCCGCCTTGCCGCGCCGGGGCTTCGGCGGCATCAGGACTCCGCCTCCGAACTCGTCCTCATGGGAGATGCGCGAGTCGTCGTCCCGCCACGATCGCTTCTCCGATCCTCCGGGACTCAGGCTGGTGCCGCGGTAGTCGGGCAGCTTAATACTGTTCATCAGGGGATGATTCGGGGCGTACTCGCCACCCGGACGCATTTTGAACAGCGCCTCCATGGGCAGTGGCATGGGCAGCATGTAGGGGTTCAAGCCCGGGAAGGGCTGGCCGCTTCGAGGAGTGGCATCCAGTTGGCTGTTTGGCGGCGACGGCGGCGGGGCAGCTCCGAAGTACAAGGCTGCCGCGGATGAGGGTGAAATCGAGGCTGGCGACATCGATGCCGATGTCGAGAACTTCCTGCTCAGGTTGATGGCCTCGGGATTCAGGGCCTCTGCCGACGGAGGAGCTATGTAGGGGGGCGAGCTCTCGCTTTTGGGTGTGAGGGGATCCCTCTTCACGGACAAATCCAGCGGTTGATCCTCGCGGGTCAACGACGTCTGCGATTCGTTGACCACCGATGGCGTGGCGCCTTGGTTGCTCTGGAAGCTTTGCATCTTGCGCTCCCTGGAGCGGTTGTTCTGGAACCAGACTTGAACCACCCGGGGATCCAGCTGCAGGCGGGCTGCGATCATTCGGAACTCGTCGCGACTGGGTCGCGAGTTCAGGGAGTAGTGCTGCTTCAGCTGCTGCTGCTGCTCCTCGTTGATGGCCGTTCGCACGCGGACCTTGCGCTCGCCACTCTCCTGCCTGGGCTCCTCCTCCATCTCCTCGTCCTCCTCGTCTTCCTCGCTGGCGGAGGCCATGGCGAAAGTGCTTGCCTGCTGCTGCTGCTGCTGGAAATGTTGCTCCAACTCCTCCTTGATCAGACCACAGAGGACCTTCTCGTGCTGCACCAGCTCTGTGGGGTGATTGAACTGCTTGGAGCAGCGACTGCAGCGCAGATCAGCGGGTTGCTCTGCCTGGGGCGGTTCTTCCAAGTTGATTTGGGGTTCGTCTGTGACATTCAGGGGCTCCTGCTCCTGCTTGATGGCCTGGGAGGAGGCTTCCTCCGCGGCCTCTGGCGTGGGAACTGTTTCCTTGGCCTCCGGCTCGTCGATGTCCATCACCAGCTTGGGCTCATCGGGGGTCTCCTCCTCCTCCGGCTGCTGCTGCTGCTGCTGCTGCTCCTCCCGCTCCTCCTCCTGTTGCTGCTGCTGACCAGCAGCCGAGAGCTGCAGGAACTGCTGGATGCTGTAAGGGTGAACCCGAGGGTCCAGGGCGGCTGCTGCCGCCATAAAGTTGTGGGGGAAGCCCAGCAGAGCCGCGTTCATGTAGTTCGTGGGGTGGAACGGTGGGAAGGGCGCGGGCGGCGCATTGCCACCTTGGCCCTGGGCATCGCTGGCGAAGTAGATCATGGGATTGGGCAGTCCCGGCAGCGAGGGCTGGTCCGGCAGCTTGCCCTTGCCGAGATCGGAGGGCGATCGGCGGGAGCCCGACGATGCCGAGCCGGGACTCTTCTCCAGCCTCTTCAGCAGCGCCCGGTTGTTGTTCAGCTTCAGGCCCATGCTGATGCACTTCTTGGAGGTCATGTGTGAGGAGAAGCTGCCCGAGTGCGAGAACCGCTTGCCGCAGTTGTCGCAGCCGAAGGGCTTCTCGCCCGAGTGGATCCGCACGTGCTCCTTCAGATGGTGCTTGAACTTGAAGGCCTTGTCGCACTCCTTGCACTTGAACTTCCGCAGGAGCGCGCTCTCGTCGTGGCTGATCATGTGCCTCTGCAGGCGGTACACATTCGCGAAGGCCTTGTGGCAGATGCGGCAGGTCTGCAAGGGATCGGATAAGATGGGATTAGATGGTGCTTTTATGGGGCAAGAATAGAATGTTGGTTTGTTGGTGAGTATTGTAGCTTTTTGATCTTTAGATATAGAATCAGGGGGAGAAACTGCTTTCGGCCTAGTTTTCTATTGTTTGTCCCAAGACAGCTATTTCAACGATACTAACATTTTGCAAATGAAAGTTAAAATCATTTTAAATAATTTTCTAACTGCTCAATCTATCGAAATCCGATAGGTCGGCCACCGAAGCTGCCATCTCTAGTTTACAGCTTTGGCTGCCCCCTCATCTTCTTCCATTCTACGATCTTTTGTTTTCCCGGTTACCTTTTCCAGCGAGGAAGAAGCAGCGCGCAGGAAGGCGGCCGCCGACATTGTTGTTGACGGGAATAGGGGCCGAGGGGGAAATGGAAAACGAAACACCAACGCACAGGTAATAAAAACTGTTTAAAACAACACGCGTATTTATTTGCTTTAACTTAATGGCTTTCTAATTTGTTTCAAGGCGAGCGAGGCGACCACAGAGCAGGCCAAATCAAAAGCGACCGCCGAAGACGAGCCATTTTTGCCTTCTGTGCGCTGCCCAGTCGTAAAAGCGGGTATTTTCTGATATTCGGGTAAACGCTTTCGAACTAAAATACGCACCAACTTCGATTAAAACTACAATTAAACGCGGAAAAGCGAGGAAAACGCGAAACGCGCCCAGCACGAAAGAGCGCGAAGAGTGGAATGAAGCGGAGGACGAAAGAGAGCGAGCGCGTAGGCGCGGGAGGGAGATGGCGCTACTTCCAGCGAAGATGGACTGTCACTTAGGAGCAACAACAAGCAAAGCTGCACTCAGCTGTTATTCCAATAAAAAATCAACTTCAATTGGAAAATTGCGACACACGAAGCAAAACAAAGCGCCGAAAATAAACAAATGCATCTCGTCGAAATGTTTCAACAGCTGATGCTAATCAAATTTTGTTCCGTTTTCGGGGGCGCTTTGTTTGTGCTTTGATTTGATTTGTTTGGCAACAAATTGAACGCATCAAACGCCCAAAGGTGGAAATGGAAAGCGAAAGTGCAGCGCCGTCTGCGCCGCCTTCCACTTTTCCACTTAGCGGCTGCGTTGAGAGATTTGCGGTACTTTGGCGGACAGATGGCAACACGTGTTGTGGCCCCCAACCCCACTTTCCCCCGCGTCCGTGTGTGTGTGTGTGTGTGTTGTTTACCGCTCAGCCGTTGAACTTTCCATTTGTTGCTGTTTCACCTTCGCTTCCAGTTGTTGTGGCTGGAAAGCTCACTGCATTCCCGATCGTTATCGGAATTCAATGGAATCGGTTTTTGAAAATAAAAAATGGAAGTGGAGAATTTCAACTAACTTTTGACTTTGACTCCCCGTTTGGGGTTACGTCCACGGTTACTCATGAGCTCCAATTAACGCACATTGCGCCATTAGTCACCACCATCGACGGGCAACCAATTTGCCCACTCGGGATGAGATCACTCAAAAGACTACTATAATGTATTGTAATTAGTTTGTTCTCCGCCGTGACACGGTGTTTATTGTTTTAGGCGTGTTGGGGAAAATAATACATTTATAGCCTGGGCCTTCTACTTTGTTTGTGCTGCTGCCGATGGTAAAACACAAGCGGAAAATGCTTTCCTCGTTTCGTTTTTAGTTTCGACAGCCATAACAATTTCCGCTTCCGCTTGTTGTTTCACCTGTGACGTCACCCTAAAACCCCGTTTTCCAGCGGCCATTTGCTCGCCAGGTGAGTGAGCGCGATAAACAGCTACTATTCGAAAATGGCCACCTGTTGGCTCACTCACACACGCACACCGGCGCAGTTGAAACCCGTTATCTCCCCGCATGGAGTCGGGCCTATCTGCGTCCCGCTCTAACGCACCACGTAATCAGGTTGTTGGGCTGAAAACCGCAGTACGCCTACCTAGAATCAGAAATCGGAGAACCGCAGAACCTAGAGCGGTACAGTGGCCACTCGATGCGGTCAAACGCTGTTTGGATCCTCTGGATTAGTTTCTGAGAGCTCTTTATACTGCTACTTCCTAAATAAACCCTCCAGATACATTATGTTGTTTCTTATATCTGATAGATATAAGATCCATCTGTCGAGTGCCCACCGTACACACCTCCCCGAGCGGACATTAAACCGCAGCCGTGGCTCACAATGGACGGCTTTGTTGTCGCCTCGTCGGCGTTATCAATTAAATGTAAAGCGAGGCGCAGCGCAAACGAAATGGAAATGAAAATGGCAGCCGTGAGATACGCCAGCTACACCGCTCTCACAGATACCGCACACAGATGCGTTGCACGTTGTACCTTCTACAGGGCACACAGCATAGTGCAGACGTTTACAAAAGGTAAGTTCCATTCGCGATGCGTCAGCCGGATTCTTCTTATGCGCTTTTGTTGCTACGTTTGTTATTATTATATTTGCGACGAGCGGAAGTGCCAATTGAGCTACCTTTAACAAAGCCCCATGAAGACGCCCGCCCCCGGGGGTTAACTGACGGACGGATGGACGGACCGGCTGTGTGCATGACTCAAGTGTTTTCAGGGGAGCCACTCGAGCCAAAGCTGAAAATTGATTGATTCCACTAAGCGAATGGCCGGCGCACATGGAAATGGAAGCTAGACCACTCGAGAGTGTTCAAGGTACAGTCTAACCTCCGCGGCATTAGCGTCGATAAGCCACGCACACGTGCGTACTGCGTCCGCTCCGCTCGCCCCTTCTTTTCCACATGTTGCTAGCTGCTTAATTAATTAAATTTCATCTGAACTGTTCGAAATGAAGGGGGAAGGCATGGTTGGGCAGGGTACACTCGAAAGAATTATAGAGAACTGGGAAGTTTTGACTTTATTATTCGATAACTCTTGGACCTTCGAGCAAGATACCTATCGATATTTGCAATCTTTTGCTTTGAAAGCCCTCTGTATCGCACCCACCAAAGAGTCCATGTTTTCCTCCGTGTACTTTCACTATTCACCTCAAATATTCGGGGTTTTCAGAGCTGATAAGGCGCACTATCACCTCACTATCACCATAAATCGATTCCAAAGAGGCGCGTGTGTGCTCGTAAACAAAGCGGATCAGGGTCGGGATCCCGAGTGGTGCGTGGATTAGCCAGTGAAAACAATTACTAACCCCAGCCTATCTCCTTTTCTGCTCGCAGATAACCCAGATCAGGTGAGCACAAAAGTAAATGTTACAAATATGGGAAAGGCAGCGGGAGGCTGGCTGCTTATCAAGAACTTATCGGTTCGAATACCCGAAAATCGAACCGGAAACCTGCGACCACACACAGCTGCAGACCGTCTTCAAAGCGCTCGTCAAGTTTAATTGTACTGGGCAGCGTCATCATGTGCGGATGGTCCAGCGGCTGCGCTTTGGCCTGGCTAATTGCGGGCGACAGTCCTTTGGCTATAATTATAACGCAACGTAGGTGGGCGCCTGCCTTCGGACCCGGCCGAAGAGGCTGCGCCCCACCAAAAGACAAATCAAACGAACGAGGCCCGCTAAGATAATGTCTTGTCGCGGACAGAGAGCTAATTTGTGAACGTATTTCACGCGATTGCTGGCTGAAAAATGCTTTATGCAGTGAGTGACATGGGAATTTGGCCATAATAGCGCGCATAATTGGCCGTAAGAGATGATCGACCAAAGGGATCGTTCGGCTTTCAAAGTGTCAGCCCCAGAGGCGAGCAAACAATGTTGACAAAATACCGAATGATGCGGGGGAATGCTGTGCATGGATACAGCGGGGCTCGAAAATGTATGGATCCCAGGCGCGTAAGTAAAATTAATAAAAAATATTTAGTAACATATGCTAAAATATATTCAAAACATCGATTTTAGCAATATCGATGATCCGGTTCGAAGGACCAAATGTAACTTTTAATGCCCAAGGCTCAGCAGAGCCCTGTAATTTCGAACCGCACCGTTTGCGGTTTGTCCACACAGACTTGTCTATACAGTATCTGATAGATATAGAGGCGCACCTGTCGCCTGACGAAATGCGTAAACAAAAATAACAGAAAGCGACAAGCTCAAAGTTTTGTGTCTCTGTTTTTGTTTCATTCTATGTGCCGCTTTTTGAGGTCAGGCCAAAAAGAAGAAATATTAACGACGCCACAAAGAAATGTTTAGCGCAAAAAGATGAAACGAGCGAGGGGATGCGAGTGGAAAATACGACGAACATATTATAGTGTCTGATCTCTAACTGCTTTATAGCGAAATACGCGACCCAATTCCCCGCTTATCGCGCCGCAGCTGCCGTGCATAGTACATCTATGAGTCCACTACTGATTGGGGTTTCGAAATGAATGAATCCCCCAGTCGGGCCATTGACGTACCTTTCTGGGGGGACAGGGAGAGGGCTGGGCGTAGTACCTCGTGGACCGAGAGGTCAGGGGTTATCTCCGGCAATCCCGATAACGCGGAGGTGCAGCTCGGACCTCAGATCGGTTAATTTATTGGCGCTGCTCTAGGACAATGGGTGATTTCACTACGTGCTGCCGGGCCTCGGGTTCATTAACTTTCCGCGGCGCGATCGCCTCTGCATTAATTCCATTGGGAAATTGATTAACACGCGCAGTTAACAGGGAAATACTTTTAGCCATTGCGGCCACTTCGCTGCCGCATTTCTCAATGTTTTACGACCGCCTCTCGCGCTTTGTGCAGATACAATAATATCTGCAGCAGCGCAGGGATTTAAAATTATTAATTTTCCATAAATCAGGCCGAGTTCATCGGCGGCCCCGGGAAAACTGAAATTTCGTGTCTACAGCTGTGTGTGTCTCGCCTTCGATTCCCATTCGCCAGCGCAGCGACAAATCAAATTTAATTGTTTATAAATAAAACGTTTTCCTCAATGACGATGCCCTGATTTTCCCGCCAACAGGAGACTGCGAAATTAGTTGCGTATTAGGCAAACATAAATTAGACGACGCCGCGGAATAAATTAAATTTATCACTTCTGATAAAAGCCCGCGTCTTGGGAAATTAAGAAAATGTGTCGTGGAAAATATGATTTTGGGGCTGGCAGCTGCCTCGCTTATTCTATACATTACAATATTCTATGAAGTGCTGTTCGGTGCGGCTGGCGGTTATCTTTTCAGAGAAATAACTTTAGTATTTCCTGTCATGTGGCTTGTCCGCTTATCAGCTTTTGCTGGCATTTTTAATTGTAATTTAATGGGGATTCTCTGAAAAGTACTGCTCGCAGGAATTACCTTAAGCTTTTGCTATTGGCACTTTTGTTTACGGGTTATTGGGGTTCTAGGCAATTTAGAGGCTCTATAACATTTAAGGGACAACAAGAACTTCCATTAAAACCATTTGGAACTGCAGTCTCAAACTTTCTCAGGAGACGTCTTCAAGTGCAATCTCGCTCACAATCGCACTGCCCGACGAAATGTCAAGTGCCCTGGTACTACATCATACCAGATACTTTCACCCCGCCTTTCCAATTCCCCTGCTCCCTGCGCAGGGCATTTCTCATTAAACATATCAAGTAACAACCGCACAATAAACGTCACAAGTGAAAAAACCCACGGGACTTGCAGCGGGAAACTGAAAAGTCGGCGGGGGAAATCGTCTGAGGAATTTCCCTGTGAGAAACTGCGCCACAAGCGGAGCCACATAATTTATGGCCCTCACGGTGAAAGTTGATATAAATCTCAGGAGTAACTTAAAAACGAGAGAAAGAAGGGAACAAGAACCAGAAGTTTGAATTGAAGTCGCCCGACTGACATGTGGAAAAGCGCAGGTGAAAAGAGTGGGGAAAATCCAGGGAAAACCGAGGATATCCTCAAGGAAACAGGAACTCCCGATGATGATGATGATGATGTGTTTAGGGAGTGGGAATGGAGAACATAAAAAATGATCCTCCGACAGGGGTTCCTAAGTGGAAATGGAGATGCCCCAATACCAAGTACATTAATTAGTATTTTTCAACCAACTACAATTATAAAAATAATTTAGAAATTATTTATCTGTAACACAGCCTTTTAAATAAGCCAATAATAATAATTCAAACCTATTAAAATATTTAAAAAGTGATTCAAAAGCCAATGGCAATAAATTGTGACTCGGTTTTGTTTAAAAAGTTTTTTAATTTGTTTGCTTTAATTGCGAATAATTTTGGAACTTTTTCCAGCAGACCTTTGACCTTACAGCGCCGCAGAACAGCACAGAAATACATTTAAAAGCGGGCAGACACGAGGGCAAATAAATTGCTATTAATTTTTCACTCGCCGGTTCGTCAAGCGGCGCCGCAAAGACGAGGATGTGTGGATACACTCGCAGCAGCGCTCGCAGGACTCGCAGGACTACACCTAAAGTGCATATAATTTTTCAATTTGAATTGTCCGCTCCCCGCCCCACTTTGCGGCCAAAAAGGTGGCCAGCCGGAAGCGGACCAGCGGAAAAGCTGAAGGGCCAGCCCACCAAATGAGTTGTGGCCAAAGTTGCAGCCCTGTGCGTTTGCAGTTAAGCAAATATTTAATTGCTGCACTTTTTCTGCCGAAAGTTGGCCAGGACCCCGCCGCTTTTTTCCCCTTTTCGGCCATAATTTATGGCCCGCCATTTGCTCGGCCGTCTGACTCTCGCCCCGGTTAATGATGTTGACCTTAAAAACAAATGCTGAAATGTTGCATCAACATTGTTGGATTGATACAACCCCTGTTTGCCCTCGCTCTGCCTCGCCTTAATGCCTTTTCAATAAAACGCTGCCTACTTTTGTGAGCCGACAGCCCGACTGCCATAATGAGCCATTTGTCCACTGGCCTTATTGTTATTTCGGGCACTGTTTTTTGCTTGCCGCATAATTAATTGTTTTCACACATAATAATTTAATACGGCGAACACGTGTAAAAGCCAATGGCCAACAATATTAAATAAATGCAATGTGCCACATCAATTATAATTGGTTTGTTCGCGTAGTTTGTGCGTATTTGGCCATGTGTCAATGTGGCTGTTGCCATTCTGGCCTTTTCGCATGTGTTTAAATGTTTAAATGTCATTAACGAAGCCGTAAATTATATGCAACCGAAAGTGGGCGGGGGCGGGTGGGCGTTGTGGCGCCGAGGAGCTGCACAAATCGGAGTTGCAACTCATAAAGCTGCTCTTCAGCGCCGCAATTGGCCAACTTTATTAGCTTTTTGCCGGGCTGGCCATCAGCGCAGCTTAGGTAAATATTAATAACGGACAGCAGTCGTGGAAAAAAGGAAAATCGAGTAAGAGAAGGGAGGCTAGTACAGTGGTTGTCATGGGGGGAAAGGTAAATAAAAAGGGGGAAAGGTTCTAATAGACTTATTTTCCTCAAAAGATGTTTTTATAATTTAAAAAAAATGCATGGGACGCTAATAATACATATTAAAATACTGACAAATTTTGAAAAAATCAAAATATCAAGTTCTTTTAAATCTTTCTCTAAAGAAAAAATATTTTTTAGGGTAGTTCTAGGCAAATTCTTCCACTGTCTCACGAAAAATCTGAAATCTCATCTCGCTTTTTTCGGGGTGCTGTCAAACTTTTTCATTTCACTTGTGCTCTCACACAGATATGGGGAAGGTAAAAGTAGCCCCAAAAAGCGTAGCACACAAAAAACAACAACGAACTAGCCATATGAATTTATGGCCAACAGAGGTGGGGACTTTGGGATGGGGTCTCTTTTCTGGGGAGTGCAACAAAATTATAATTTATGTGGCTTTAATAGCCGCTGGGTAGCTGGGTCGCTGACTAGCCCAAGGTGAACGAGTCTCCTTTTTCTGGACCGGTCCTAACTTGGCTCCTTATCGCTGGTGTGACGTATGAGCAGGCCCGGGTTTTCTTTTACAGCCCACCATAAGAGCACATCACATGAGGCAAGATGGCGACGAAGGCCGGGAAAAGCGGAGGCGAGAAGGAAGCCGGTGGGCGGGGTCGTGTGGTTAGGTGTTATCAGGTTGCCTGTGGCAACATTCGTTTTAATGCCTTATCACAACGGCAGGCCTTAGAAAAAACAACAACTGCACAATTGGGAGTTATGAGCGTGTGACTGACAGTGCTCCCCCATATTTTTATATACTTATGTACGTGGTACACACACGTTATATGCCCCTTCTGATAACACCCCCAATTGTTTTCCGCCGTCACCGCCATTGGGGAATTTTCGTTTTACTATTTTTTTCCTCGGCTCGGTGAACGCCTACGTTTTGTTTTTATGCCCCTTATCATAGTTTAGTGTTGCTGTGTTTTTTCAGACCGATAAAACAAAGTCGAAGGCGGCGGGCGATAAAAACAAGGCCGCTCCTCAAACGTTTCTTTAAAAGTGTACTTTAAGGCCTTAAATACGAGATGATCCAATGAGTTGTATTGAAATAAATGCCAAAAATACCATAGATACGCGGGTATATTATAGTTAAAAACAAAGTATATCTGCATTTTTTCTAACTGCTTTTTCGGGCGACTCGTCAACAGGAAATGAGCCTAAGGTTGGGTCTCGGATGGGCTGGGATTGGATTGGATTCTGTGCTCGGTTATCGGTGGCTCGTTTCCCGTTAGCCGCGAACAAAGCCCGCGCATTGTGGCGCCGTGATGTGTTCAAAGATCAAGTGCCCCAAGTGCCGAACCCCCCCTCTTTTTTCCAGTCGGACTCTGATTACGCATGAGTAAGGGGCCACGATCCTTAACACGTAAGACTCTCGAGGAACCGAGGGACAAGCACAAGTAACTCCGCTTATCAGCAGTTCCAGGAACTCCCATCCTCTCGCAGCATTCCTCAGGTTTAGTCACTGATTGTCTTCAAGGGGCAGTATTCTTTCTGACTAATTATCACCAACGAATATTTCTGGGAAATGTTTGTACCAGGGAGATATTAAATATCTTTGTGCTTCAGGAAATATGTATATTTTAAGACCACTAAAGTAACTTAATTGAAAGTTGTATGTAACCCCCTAGAGAAATAAGATTTTCATTTAGTATTTAAAAACCTTGACTCAGTATTTACTGGCATACCTCATAAAAATAACTTTGTTATCTTTAACATGGCTGTTGTTTACTTGTTGGGAATTAAACTTGTATTACTAATTTCTTGAAATATTTACGAACATTTAATCTTAATAAAGGGTGGATGAACTCGCTTTGTTAGTGTTTTTCTGGGCAACTGAGACCTGATGTTCAACATAGCCTAGCTTTTTCAGTATTTTCAGGGCAAGGCAGTATTTTTTATGGGTGCTACTGCGACCTGCTGTTGAACATAACCTAGCTCTTTCAGTATTTTCAGAGCTCGACAGTATTTTTATGGGTGCTACTTTAGGATACTAATATTTGCTGCTTTGCAAACGTACCTGAGAGACATTGGGGACCGCCGCCTGTCCGCAGGGCGAGTGCAGTTGCTCGTGCTGCTCGAGCTGCTCGCGACTGGCGAAGGAGGCGGTGCACTGCATGCAGGGGTAGGAGCCACTCAGGTCCCCGGTGGTGGAGCCCGGACTCGAGGTGGACCGCGGGGCACTGAGATCCAGGTCGTAGGCGGAGTTGCTGCCCACGCTGCTGTTGCTGCCGGGCGGCAGTTGCGGCGGCAGCAGTTGCTGCATGGCCATCTGTTGGTGCTGCAGCTGCTGGTGCTGCTGCTGCTGCAGTTGCTGCTGCTGCTGCTGCTGCTGGCTGGGCGAACTGGCGGACCGGGCGGACTGCATGGCCAGGGAGGCGACGGCCATGAACTGGGCGTGCAGGTGGGGCGGCAGCTGGGGCGGCGGGTGCGGCAGCTGGGCGAACAGGTCGCCGGGGGTCAGCGACCCAGGTGAGCACAGGGGCGACATCTTGTTGCTGCTATTGTGGTTCTTGGCCAGCTCGCTGTTGTTGTTGTTGCTCGACTGGTTGTTGCCGCTGCTGTTGTTGTTGTTGCTGCTGCTGTTGACCGGCGACTTGGTGTACCGCCTACTGCTGCCGCTCAAGTTGCTCTGCTCATCCTCGGCATCGCTTTCCGGCTGGGCAGCTCCGCAGTTCAGCTTGTCGTGGGGATGCTCACTGGCAATGTGCTCGGTGAGGGACTAAAAATGAAAATATGAATAAGCTGTCTATAAAAAGAAATTCTTTATCTTGAACCCTAATATTTAGCTCCAGCTAAACTCAATCGCCAACTCTGTAAGTCTTTGTTTTACATTTTAATATTTTCGTGGCTGCGCATTATCAAATTTTACGGCCAGAAAAGGAATTACACATTCGTGAAATGCGTAAGCAACATTCTTATAAAACCAGTAATAAAGTTGACGAAATAATTCCAGAACAGAAAAACATATACCTCACCACTTTTTAGCTGATAAGGTTGAGGAAAAAATGTACTTTTATGTGAGGTGGAATGAGGATAAATTTCTCATTTAAAAACATATAATGCAGTGTTTATTTTTATTTGTGAGTAATATTATTTTATTGCTATTTCTAAGAGTTAAATCTACGCAGTTCACCTGCTACGACTCACCTGGAACCCTGCGAATCGCTTGTGGCACTGGGTGCACTTGACCAGAAAGGCATCCGCAGCCGCACCTGGCTGGTTGGGATGGGCATCCTGGATCCCAGCGGATCCCGGAGTGCTGTGCTTGGGCGACTGGTTGTGGTGCAGCAAAGTGGAGGCCAGCGAGGGGACTGTGGAGCAGAAAAGAGGGAAAAAACAAATTAACTGCCAGATCGTTTAAGAGCCATAAAATATGGCAAAGGGAACTCGAAAACCAAATGAGGAGTGTGGTGTGAGTGGGGCAAAAACGCGGTTGAGGTGCTGCAGACTCCACGTAGAGAAATTCGGGGGCTTTCCTAAGAGGTTTGAATCCAAAATACCGAATTTATAATATTACACAACTGATATTCTTTCAGAAATCCCAAAAACCTTGCTTTCAAAATTTTGGACCCAAATGATATGAAAATGTATCTTCTCATATATTATGATCCCAATTTTCGTACTGTGCTGCCAGGAACTCGGGGATCGACTTAATTTCGTGGCAAATCAACTTCGCAGGCCTTCACGCAAGGCTGAAATCCGGAGAGGCGATGATCTCATGGTTCTTTCGATCCGCCAAGAATCCGAAAAGAAAACAGAAACGCAGAAGAACCAGCGAAAAGAAGTGGAAGAATTGAGGAACACACGCACACTTGAGGGAGAGAAGAGTTGACTTAATCAGTTGAAAAAAGCGTTCAACCATGGCGAAGCGCAGAAAGAGACGGGCTGTGGAAGAGCAGAAAGAGAGGGAGGACGTGCCGTCTACAGAGCCAGAAGAAGATTGCTTTGTTCCCCGAGGGTCACTCAATTGCCCTCTCACTCGCGCTCTGAAACTTTGTATCTGTATCTGAGAAGGTGGAACGTTCGTACTTCACAAAATGGAGTTTCTGTTCTCCGGGGCTCGCTGTTTGTTTCTTCTTGCAGAGTATTTAGAGTGCACAGAGTGCACAACAAAGCGAGTCTTTGTTCTCTCTGCCATTCGATCGCTACCTTAATTTAAGCCAATTAACTGGCGGCAGACGAAGACAGATACTCAGATACTCGGATACTCGGATACCCAGATACTCACATACGGGCGGCGGAATGAATGAACCCTGTTTTATGGCCACCTTTCGGCCAGAAGTATCTGTATCTGAGGGCTGTCGGTTCAATCAAGCGCAATCTACGAGAGTTCATTGCACGTTTTCACTTTCAATAGTTGCAATCTTAATTGATTTCGATGCGGGTCCGATCAAAAAGGAATTAAGAACGATCTCCACGCTGATGATTACGGCGCTTCCTCCCACCTTATCACTCAAGAAGCCATTAAAAGATATTATAGGACAGCAGCTGACGTGTATCTTTGGGATTCATTTCTTCACGGAGAGAGTCCATAATTTCGGGGCCAAGAATTCATTTTGCCCGGCCCGGCCAATGGCATTTTTATTGAAAGTTGTAAAAGACAACGCTTTTTTATGGCCCAACACTTTGTTTCATCAGCATAATGTGCTCCATAGGAAAATGCGCTCGTGGGGAACTCAACGTGAAACTCAACAAGTGTGTCACCAGCTCATTTAGCCCAATCAATTCTTCATAACCGACTCTTCGCGAGGCGAGTGAGGAATTATTAACGCAATCGCCTTTGCACTTTTATTTTTTCCGCTCCGTAACCGTATTGAAATATTGAAAGTGTCCCGCAAATTAATTTCAATTTATGCGCAGCCGAAACGAAATGAAAGGGAATTCTTGCGTTTGTTTCTGCGGAACGGAACTCGAGCGTTATTTTTCGTATATTTTTATATGTTGGGTCTCAGCTTTCAGTTCATTTTCCCCCGGGCCCTCAACTATTTTGCGCTTAACGCGAACCAATTGAAGTTGATTGATAGTGCTAGGTGTGGGGCGAAAATCGGAAGAGAGGCGGCCAGACATTGTTCAAAAGAGAAGGTATCTTAACCTATGAAGTAGATTGGCTAGGAAGTGCAAGCTTCAGTTTCCCCTGAAAGATTTGTGTGTCCGAGAATTTATTAAATGATTCCGAATCAAAAGTAATACTAGAACGTTGATTGGGGCAGTTTAATTTGCGCATATTTTTGACTTAGGAGGGGAGGATTTATGGGCGGCCACACGTTGCCAAAAGCGAAACAGAAACGCCAGCAATCGAAGCCTCGTCGGGGGGAAATCTTCCGAAATGATGTCAAGAGTTTGCCTTTGTTTTTGCTGCTTTTCTCGGTTCACCTGTGCGGTGGAAAACACGCGCAGCCAAAAATATTCAAGAAAATGCGGGGGAATATTATAAATAATACGTAGATGGGCAGGCGGCGTAAATCAATGGCAAAACAACCGAGAAGAGATACATTCGTATCTGCAGCACAGAGACACCCAAGATACACCCACTAATTTAATGTGCTCTTTTAATGGCCAACTTTTATTGGCCAGACATATTTCGGCTAAGCCCGGCTAATGCAAATTTATTTATTTCTCTTGGCCGTTTTTCGCCTCTGAAAATTATATTTTCATCGCATAATTTATTTCCTCTCCTATTTTTCCACCTGACTTTCCCCAGTTCTGCCCCGCCTGTCAGCGCGGGCCAAAGTGTTTTTTAATATTCCACTGACAGCCGATTGTCACGACAATTCTCGCCGCCTTCCCATCAGGTGAGGGAAATTCTTCTCGGGCCCCGGAAAATTGTTTAGCGATTGCTGACGCAGTTGCGGACAAATGGACGACAGGTGGCGCCTGCTGGCCAAGCGGCGGCGAGGGGGCTCCGCCGATATTTAATGCAAATAAACATAAATTTTAGCACTTAATTATAAACAGACCTCCGGGGCTGCACTCGTTTGCAGTCAATGAACGTGGTTAGCATATTTACGATATAAATTGCCTGCAAATGAGGGCGAGTGCAAAAACACTTAGTACAGAGCTAGCTAATTGCCAGTTGAAAGGCGAAAAAACCGAAAACGACACTATCAGACGGTCGCCATTAATTTGTAAACGAAAACCTGTGGGAAGGCTTCGGGCCCGGTTGTTTTGAGCCGTTCGAATTACAGACGTGCGAATATTTATGGGCGGAATCGAGTGGAGAGCCCCTCGCAAAGGAATTCTACGGGGGTCCGAGTCCGAGTCCGATCTCAAGTGGCAATCGGTTTTAAACACATGTGGGCGGCATGTGGAGTTGTCCCGATAATCGCTCTAAAATTGGAATACTCTTTCGGGGCTTACCTACCTAGGGATTAGTGCACTGAGAGGAATTTATAGAGCAAGAAAAATCTATATCTTATCAACATTAATTATGAAGAAAAAATGTTAGAGTGATAATGAAAAAGGTAATTTTCCTTCCTCTTCAAATTCAATATGGTGTATATTGTATCGAGTAAATTAACCATGAAATCATTTATTTTTCTCTCAGTGCGCACCTTTGCCCTGGTCTACTCTCCACTTTCCGAATGGGCACAAAGGTGCCCACGTTGTGCCCCTCAAGTGGCAAATGCAAAGGTGCAGATTCGGAGCCAGACGATTTCCTATAAATAGAGTTCTCCTGGCTGCCTTTCTGCCCTTCTGCCTTTATTTGTTTGCTCAGCAAGCTGATGCTGCGTGCTGCATGCTGCACGCTGCACGTTGCACGTTGCTAGTTGCCGCTGCCACGTTTGTTTTATTTGTAGCATTTTGCTTTGCTGAGTGTGAAATTTTAATAGCCAAGCGAGCCGTGTCCGTGTTCGAGTCCCTGTCCTTTTTCTCCTGCTGCATATGGGAGCTGAATCTGGAGGGCAGGGAAAACATATGTGTCCCGGGGCGAGCTATTTCTGCGATTTACCTTGAAAAAATATGCAGAAACGCGTGTGATGTCGTGGTGTGGGCGTTCTACGTTTTGAAATTGGAGTTGCAGTGCGTTGGCGAGCCGAAAGCAATTAGAGAAATGTGCCACAGAGGTGCTCAAAGCGAGTGGTGAAAGGGGAAAAGAGATCCATAAGATATTTTGGCCTCCCGACCCTCAAAGGAAGATGAAGATACAAAATACATTTGTGATATTTCTTGGAACCAAAATAGTCACGAAAATAAATGAATATTAATTTAAAATGTCGTCACTTTTTCTTAAAGTTTTTACGATATATTAATTTATTTTTTATTGTGTTGATGTATGTTCTTGATTCTACTAGGCATTTCTTGATAAGCTCTTTAACGAAATTAAAATGCTGAAAAGTACTTCATTAATTCAGAGAATATAACCACAGTTCAGCTTAACTTGGCTAATTGATATTCACTCGGTCCTCGCCTGGTGCATAAATCGCCCTTCGCAAAAACTCCGAAATAAAGCCCATCGAACGCAATTGAAACTTTTTCTGCTGCCGTTACCACAATAGAGCTGTTGACTATTTTTGTTTATTTAAAACTTTTAACAATTATTGTGCAATTGTGCGAAATTTATTGCAATTGAACGCCAATCAGAGGGGAAGTGCCGCCTCTTGCCCGAATTTTGCCCGGCTTTCCCCGGCTTTTCCTGCTTTTTTCCCAACGCCAGCTACCCGTTAACCAAAATCGTTTACATGTTAAATTGTGCCTGCTGAGGCCCACTCCTTTGCTTTTTAGAGCCTCCCTTTTGGCGCTGCAATTTTGCCTGCCCTTTGGCAACACCTTTTTTCGGAGGGGGTTTTGGGGGCGCACCCCTTTGTTTGCGCCGATTTTTTGGCACTTTTTTCGGGGGTAGCTCGGCGGGCATTAAATAAATAAGAAAAAATATATATTCGCAAGGAGGCGGTCTGCATTCCGTGCAATTTTCACTTTACAACTGTTTCAAAGTTATCTTTGTTTCAATTGTGTGCACAACGGCAGCGGCAGCAAAAAGGGCAGCAAAAATATTGGCAAACAATTTACTTTTTGGAAAAAATGCAGAATAAAAGTAAAATGTGGCAAATAATTTGCCCAAAGCTGCGGCAGGTTGAACACGGAATAAAGGGACTCTGCAGCAGGATATCAAAGAGGACTTTCCCCCCATTGATTTATTGTCTTTTTGTGTTTGCCGAGGATCTTTTTTGCAGCTCAGCCTCCTGCCGGCTCAATTGCAATTTAAAGGCGCAGACCGAAGCGTGTTTATTCTTTGGGGCAAGTATCTCCAACTCCACTCGAGATAGGCATCGGCAGAATTAATCATCTTTGCATGCCGGTTGCCAGATAGTTTGGGGCCAAGTTTGTTTAATTTCGATTACCAGCTGGCGAGGAGAAAGTCCTGCAGGACGAGCCGGCGTTATAAATGGCAGCACCGACAGCACCAGCATATAAAACTGACATCCACTGACAGCAGCCGAAATGATTAATTAGTCCACAGGAAATCCCATTTCGGGGCCGCTTCTATGGTTTCCCAATCAAAGATGCAAAAGTCAGATAGGTTCTTAATTTCTGGCAGGGCGAAATTCAACTCTAAACGTCTTTGATGGGTGGAAATTAGCGAAAGTATGTGGAAAAATATACGAGCAAGGGGCGTAACCGTAGGTGATAACAGGCGACAGGTTTTCGCCAGGGCGAATGTTTGATTTATGGCATTTTGGAGCCGTTTCGAAATGCGACACAACACACGCCGAGCAGCCGGAAAATTAGTACAAGTTGCCCGGCGTTTCCCCGACTTTTCCAAAAAGCCAGCAGAGAACAGAATTTCGAATGTAGCCGGCGATTAATATCCATCGCAGTCGCAGCTGCCCAGCGCCGTCAAAAAGTTCGCTCTGGCCAGGGAACAGAGCGAGAACGCAAGCCACCGGAAAGTATATAGATACATTTGTATCTGCAAGTATGTGGGCCAACCTGTGTGCCCAGCCGCCTGATCGATTAGCCGAGCCATCTTGTCCGAGGGCTTTTAGTTCCACCCACAGAAGCGGAGCTGCTTAAATAGCCATAAATTATAATTTATGGCTGCGGTGCTGCGCTGTTCCTCCCGAACATGTGCAATTAATCCGTCTCCTTAGCTGGCTTATCAATTGGGAAAAAATCGTGGGCGTTCCCCTCCGAAAAAAACGGAAAACTTGCGCCATCCCTTCCCCGCTCTTCCTGCCCGCTAAGCGTTTTCGATTAATTTCTGGTCTTTCACACCTTCCATTTGAGCCGATGAGCTCTGGCCACTGACAGTTTTATGCTTTGTTTACACTCGATAAACGCTTCCCCGCTGCTGGCCAGCAACATGGCCATAAAACAGGTTCCTCAATGGAGGCTTCGAGCTGGCCAAGCGGCGTTCTACCTGTTCAGCCTGCGCATGCGGTTCTCCCAGGGGTAGCTACCTGTGCGCTCGGTGGGTGGAGGTGTTGCCAAGGCAGCGGCTCACCTCGGCGGTGCCAACAAATCAAATTGAAAGGTGCCTGCAATTGGCTGGCAAGTGGGAGAGAAAGAGAGGTGGCTACAGCTCGAAGGCAGGGTAGGATTCAATGATTTAAGACTGCCCAAGATCGCTGGGTGTCTTTCATGTCTGAAGAAGGTGATGTGGCTAAGGTGCTTCTGTTCTTTCCACTCGAGAGATACGTTATGAGTAAACTCACAGAGCCCCTGGGACGTACTTAGAGATACTTCTCTGGTATGCATGGGTGTATCACTCAAAAAGTACGAACTCAAGG
Source organism: Drosophila biarmipes (assembly GCF_025231255.1). Lineage (NCBI taxonomy): Eukaryota > Metazoa > Arthropoda > Insecta > Diptera > Drosophilidae > Drosophila > Drosophila biarmipes. The sequence continues at coordinate 32,108,857 of NC_066616.1, read as the reverse complement.
GTAAGTACTTTCGAAATAGTTGGTGGATACGATTTTCTTTCGGTGTGCTGATCGGGCAGAACTTGGCTGGGTCGCCCTCCTCTTCGGGAACCGGAGCCCGCTCACCGCGTAGGAGTAGGTAATTCGAGACTGCTGCGATCCTACTCGTTTTTATGTTTTTGTTTCTCCACAGTTTCGGATTGTCCGGGCCCTGAGGTGAAGACCACACAGCCACTCAAGATGGCGGTGGTTCTGGGAAAGTGCTAAGCTTGCGTTTGGGTCTTTCGACCCGGGCTCCCCGAGCCTTTTGGCGCGCAAAGCGCACGCAGAGCGCCCCAGTTCGGTTGCACCAGCTAGCTGATAGAGGTTCGACTTGCGGATGAGTCACCGGGGAGACGGGAGACCTATCTGGCCCAGCGACTGGGATCACTTACACTGCATGGTGAAGGCGGTGGTGGAGGGCATGCTCTGCTGAATGATGGTATCCTCTTGGCCGAAACGTGAAGACGACGGCGCCAGACAGGACAACATTTGGAATGCTTGTTGTAACACTTTGCTCTGCTTTGGATGCGGATTGTTTTGGACCTGGGCTCTGAGCGGGTTCTTCTGGGGTCTACTACTTGTGGTTTCTCGCAGAGCACACGCGTGTGGCGGCCATGGGGGCAAGGCCTTGGGTTTTTATCTCAGAAACATTTGAAACACTGGTTGTATTTTTCGCGCTGCGAGTGTCGCGTTGTTTGGTGTTTTGCGGGCGATTCCGATCTGTGTGCTCTATATGTGCGTTCTCTGCGTGATTCTACTGTGTTCTTTGCAGAGGCTTCTCTGTGGGGGAGCGACGCGTGTGCTGCCGTCGCGACGTCTACAATGCAACTGAACTCAGAGTTCTAGCTTTCGCAGCATCGCACTGAATTCGAAACCGAGACGACGTCCTCGCCGTATCCGTCGGATGCGAACTGAGCGCTTCGGGTTGTACGGGTTCCACGGGGCGCTACGGTCTACGGCGCGGGAAGAGGACGCAGCTAGCCGGGGAGGGAGAGAGCGACAGAGAGAGCGCTGCTGGTGTGTGTGCTCCGTGCCACCACCAGCATAACACAACGGTGTAACGGTTCACCGTTGCGATGTACGAGGTGACTTGGACACGGAGTGGGGAGTGTGTTGGTGCTGCGACGGGGGGTGTGTTGGTGGTGGTGCCCCTCGCAAGACGGCCAGGAGAGAGCTCTCTCTTCCGGCACAACAGGGCTCTGTTATGCCATATCGTAAATGTTAGCCGCACCAGTGCCTCTCCTCACGTAGCCGCGACGTAAGCGCTACGTAAGGGTGGCTCTTCCCCGCTCCTCGTCAGCATATGGCGGTTATGCGGGATTTGACTGCATTAACATTTGCTCGAATTCGTGTTTTATTGACCCAGCGACTTATGACCATCAAGCTTCAATTCGCATTTCGGCATTACCCAAAATTTAATTAATGGTTCGATTGCTGAGCAAGGTATTAAACGCAATCGTGAGCTTATCAGTGGATTCCAGGAAGTGTTTTTGGAAATTTTCTCAATAAACCATCTGTGTGATTTCATATTTTCGTTATGAAAGTCCACTCTTAACAATTGTTTTACAAAAAGGTCTTTAAAATCATATAAGGGGGGAACTTAGTTGTAGAAGTATTTCTAATGAATAACTTTTACTACAACTACCCTTGTGTGGAGTTTCATATAAGATTGATCGCCCACTTTAACAAGCTTTCGATTATTTTTCTGTTGAATTTTAGCGGTGCAAGATGAAGGGACTTGTTCCCGGGAATCCCCTAACCCTTTCCTGGCCATATTGCTGCGTTAACGGACAAACTCATTTGCACTTGCGGTTGCAAAATATTCACTGCTGCGATTCCGAGTAAGAAAGCCAAAATCGTTCCGCGGTTGCCACACACTAATGACATCGTAAGCCGATGGGCGAGTTCCCGAGAATGTCCATCAATGGACACGTCTACAAATGACAGAATGGCAGAGATCCAAGAGATCCCCGAAGAATCGAAGAATTTCTAACGAAGAGAGGAGAATGCGAGTGGCTTCAATCTTTTTCTCCATCAACAAGTTGCGGAGTCCCTTGTTTTGATGCCTCGAGAAAGATACATATGCATATTTTCCAATACTTTAGCATTGGGGCAACAAGAATATTGTGTTTTGGCCTTGTATCTTTAAGATATATCTGTTTGTTGTTCTTATGAAACCTATAGCTAGATAGTTTATGGTTCAACATTGCATTACCTATCTGAAAGATAAAGTGTCTTTTATTAGTGAACCTCAAGGGATGTAGAAGTCTAATTATCGGTTATTTCCTTTTGCAGTCACAACTAACACACGGGTAAAACCACAAACACACAGATACTAAAACCATAAATATTCCCAAAAACTACGCACACCAACAAATACTCTTTGAAGAAGAGCAAAAACAAAAAGCAGACTCAACAACATAATAAACAATTTGTACATTAATTTTTAATGCGGTTAACATGTGTTCCCCCTCTCCCTCGCACACGCACACCACTGGCACTCGCTGCATGTGTGTGTAAGCGTAAAATAGGTGGAGCTTCATAATTTTCTCACTTTAAGCGGATTCGCGTGCGAGGGAAAGGGAGAGAGCGAGCCGAGCGAGCGAGAGGGATAGCGAGGGAGAGGCCGCTTTTTGTTGCCTCGCATTCATTTTGTATGTTAATTAGTTGCCGTTCACTCGCGTGTGTGGGTGTGGGTGCCGCCGTGAGAGTGTGCTGTATCTGTGTGAGGTGGCGTGGGTGTTCAATGAAAAGCGAGCAAGGTGCGCACATTGGTCGTCACTCGGTTGCACCTGTTGCGCTCACTCGATTGGCGGAGGCCCCTGGGAAAACTGAGAGGGGGAAATGGGGAGGTGGGAAAATGAGAGGAGGGCGGGGGTGGAAGTGGGGGAGCCAGACACTTCCAAATTGAATTAGTCCCATACGAATAAAAAGAGCTGGAAATATTTATATTTGTTTCTATTTACATACATAAAAATTTCTTATACTTCAGAAATGTATTAAATTTTTTGTAGGTTTGTAACACTTTTCAGATACATTTGTATCTTCAGGTACCTAAATTTCAGCATTACATTTTCTTCCCACCCAAGCAGCTGAAAATCGTAGGGTTGCCAGAAGGACCTACCTCTCCTTGATTTTCAGATCCTAATCCGCGAGTAGGCTTCCCCCAAATGCTTCTCGCACTGCAGTTTCCCCGCACTTCCTGTTCCCCCAGGAGTTGCCCTCATTAACCGCGTAATTGACACACATCCGCATCGAAATGTATCCGAATTCGATGGCGAGTACCTTCAATTACCACGTCCCGCATTCGCACTCAAGGATTTCCCTTCCCAGGCTCTCAGAGGGCACACACCCACCGTAAGTTCTTCATTTAAATTGGATTTGTCGATCATTTTCCGATTTCTTTTCCTCACTTCTGCGTCTGCAAACTGAAGTTCTCACCCACCGCTGCTGGTACCCACATAAAGTAAAGTTAACTAAGTACTTTTGGTGGTTCCGCATTGACGTCATCGCGCGGAGCAGTCAATTAATTTCACTTTAAAACCGACGAAGGACTCTGGGAAAATGCAATCCTTTGGCGAGGGGTTGGCTGTAAATCTCAGATCTCGCATCCTAGAGGGGCTCTCCAGATGGGTCATCGCCTTCCCACACTCCTCTGGGTATTGAGTTGCATGCATGTTTCTCGTTTTTCCACAATTTTTAATTAGCAGTAAACTTTGCGCGGCCCCGAAAAACAAAAGAACCCGAAACCAATTCGATTTGAAACCGAACCGAAAAGTAATGACAGCATAAATACTTTTCAGAGTGGTGGTTCTGTATTGTGTACCGAATTCGGTGGTGCAGAGTGATGCACATTTTGGGGTCGCCACAAAACATCGGACTCTCGCAATCGGAATAGGAATCCAAATCGAAATCTCAAGTGTTCTCTGTTCTGCGGCCGCCTCTGCCTCATTTCGTTTAACACTTTATGTGACACTTAAGTGCCGGGGAAATGTCAAATTTCCTCCTCCCGCCTCCAAGAATGCATGTACCGCGGTCTGAGCCCCATTTCCCCCACGAATTTTCAAGGGGTTAGAACTTGGTTGGGGCGGTGGTTTAGTCAAGTGTCTGGCTTTTGTGTGGGAAGATTTCCCCCCTCGGGAAAAGTGTTCGTCTCAGGCGCAAAGTGCGATTCCTGGTTGGATTTTTATGAAAACAATGAAATTATTGTAATCTTTAAAACAGAGCGCTATTTTTTTATTAACGTATGTAATTAATTAACCATCTTGAATTAACCATATCTCTTCATGGAATACTAACAATTCCCAGTTTTAGATTAGATATTATATCTTTTAACAATAATTTGAGTCGGTAGAAAAGTAAGGTTACCTAAATTTCTATAACTCATAGTTTCTTTTTCATTTTAAAATTGATTTCCATTTCATTAAATTATTTATTGGTTTCTTATCAATAAGAGCATTTGATTGACTTAAGCTAGCCACCTTCTTCCTTGTTTTCCTTCGCCGCAAAAACCTTTCAGTTCATCCTTAAAGTGTGCCCACAACAACTGTTATCCCTTGACAACCCTAACATCATCATCACCATCCTAAACCTTGTCAGAACGATCATCGTTATCTGTTTTCATAACTGTCAATTGTTGACTCCTGTGCCGAACTGCATTTGAATGTCAGGCCTCAACATTTTGCCCATTTTCATTCACGAAAAGGAAAGCAGCTGGAAAAGGTCCTTGCGGAAGAGAGAGGGTAGATACATTGGGAAATCCTTGGGCACGTGTGCGTTGTCTGGCATTGATTTTGTGGCTCGGCCTTTGTATCCTAAGCAGCCTAACGGTTTACCTGAACTATCAGTGAAAATACTATAAAATAAGGGTTTGATCGTTTGGAACGAGAGGAGTGAGTGCCCTGAAGTTCGCCCGTATAGTTTGGAGCACTTACCGTTCCTCTACTCCAAGTTCGGTAATTTAATATTTTCTAGACTCTGTTTATTTAACGCAAAAACTGTTTGCTTTGCGTTCGAGGGAAATTAACGAAAACTGAAACAGATACTAGGGCACACGTCACACAACTCACGCTCAGCTGAGCAAATACTTGAGTTCAGTTTGGAAAAGGTTGGAGGACACGTCCTTCAAACAGACGTAACATTAGCTGCTAAAAGGTTAAACACTCTTTGCCCAGGAGTCTCGAATCTCGTGAAAGCTAATAAAAATGCAGAAACGAAATTGCTGCTGCTCCTCTCCAATGGCGAAACAATATTTAAAGTACAGAAATAATAATAAATCCCATTGGCCGCCGGCAGCCCGTTCAATGAAAACAATAACAAACAGCCAAAGGATCAGGACACGCTCGGCAACCGAAGTTTACCTTGATGCGGCCGCATCAGCGGACAAAGTGAACAAACAAATAAGCAAATGAACGCTCGCCCAAAAAGCACAATAATAAAAGTACAAAAAAATTATCCACGGAGCAGAGGGAACCGGGATTGCGGCACGCGTCTGGCGACCTACCACAGGACAAAGGAAAATCCAGGACGCGCGAGCGGAGCAATCGAGCAGCAAAATCAAAGCAAATTCAGGCTGAGCACAGTGGGAATAAACTAATGAAATTTTTATTAAATTAATGACAATAACTTCAAAAGTTGTTGCTTAAGTGTAAGTGTACTGTAAACAGTAAAGTGTTAAAAACATGTGGACCAACGCTGTAATACCGGCAAAAGCTCGTCGTGTTTGGGGGCGATCTCTTGATAGTCTCTCTAGCATACTTGGCAGCGCAATCTTTATACCCTAAACCTTTTTATATGTACGTTGAATGCATTTTTATATCAAATATTTTCCACTGTACCTTGCCAGCAACCAGCAAACGGGCGAAAAAACAAGTTTCAGTCACCTTTTTTCCGTGATTGGTGGTGAATTCTTTGGTTGGCAGTCAGACAGAAGACAAAAGTCAGTCACATGTGCACATGGAACGCAGGCCTGGGGGTTTTCAGGGATGAGGAGAGGCTAGGGCTTCCACCTTTCGGCTGCTGCTGTTGTTCTTTCACCTCAATTGCAGCAGGAACTGGAATCGAGATCGCATTGTTGACATCATCGCGAAAGGGACGAAATCAGAGAGCCCTGCTGCGGGGTAGTTTTTCGCCCAGGATCAGCCCTCATTTAGCCATTTGGCCTGCAGCTACCTCAGTTTGTTGTAAGTAATCGCCGTCATCATCATCATCAGCCTCATCGATGGGTGGAAAAGCGGGAAAGGCGGGCGTCAAGGACAACTGGCGACAACATGTGCGTCATCCAGTGGCAGCCGCCACGTTTACTCATTAGGCTTGGCCCAAAAGCGATTTTCTATTTTTTTTTAGCCCGAAACTCATATATTTGCGAAATTGCGCAGGAGATTCGCCGTGGGTGCTGTCGTCATCGCTGGCGTGGGAAGCAGTCTTGTAACCAGTGAATCCATTCATCCGGGGGTAGCTTTTTCACCTTATTCCCCTGTAAATATGTGCGGATGATTTTATTTTTCACCTTTATCGCTGCCGGGCCATGTGTGCGTGCCGAGATTTAATGATTAACGCTGGAGCAACTGCAGAGCTGTCCACTTAAGGGCTGCAAAAATAAAAACAAAAGATAAATAGAGGGGAAAATGTGCAGATCGAATGGCAAAGAGACGTTGCAAAGATACCCTGGTGGTTTTAAGCAGGAACCCCTAATATAAAATTAAATTCCGAAAAAATCGTTTTCAGAATTGTGTTCATTTTCAAATATATTCCTTACCCAACATTGTTATTTAGTTTGTTTTATTATATTGTATGAGAAAACATTATAAGCATTATGGATGGATATGAGTAAAAATATATTTTTCTATATCAGCCTTTAATCTCAAAATACATTTATTTCTAAGAATTTAACCTGCGGAAACCAAGGTCATACAGAAAATATATTTAAAAATATCTACACACCCTTGTTATTTTTTTAATTATATATTTCCTATCGGTTCCCCGGAGAATTTGATTGACGCAAAACCTCTTGAAGTCAAAACTCTGATAAATGTGTGGGACTCTACTTCGCATAGTATTAAACATAGGTAATGCGGGCACTTAAAATTTCAAATCCCACAAGAGAAAAGGAATTCGTTGATAAAAAGCAGACAGCTAATAATTTTGAATAATGTTCAGAACTGTATTATTTATGTGAAACTGATGATGTGCCACTATTTTAATGCGATCTGCGTCTTTGAAATACAATAGTATTCTTATTAAGAGCCAATGAATAAATAAAAATAAATCAGTTAAACTAGGCGCTTCAAATTAAATGCTGTTTTTTTCGGCTAACGTTTCAGTTGATCCCTTATTGAGGTCCTGTCCAGGGTATAAAAGCAATAAAAATAATTTTCATATGCACTCCTGTCTGTCTGATACAAAAGGTAAATAAATATCCCGCGTCTGCTGGACGCTCTCTATCTCTGTTTATCGCGAATGTGGATGTTTTGGGATGGTGTCTTTGGGTTTTCGGGGGAAGTGGGTAAGCCCTTCCAGCGGAGGCGACGCACGTTGGCGGCGGATGTTGGCCAAAGTGCCGGAAGTGCGCAAGTTGCCGCAAAGTATGCAAGGAAAGTCAGGGCACTTCGAAAAATATTTTTATTACTTTAAAATTTTCTTTATATAATATATTTAATATAATATTTCAACCTTTAAAATATTTTGGGTTCTGATTCTTAAATTTTAAAATTTTCTAAAAATGTAGAAGTAGTAAAAATGTCCTGTGGAAAGAGCTCTTACTTAATAATATTATTTTAACATTTATTTTTTTTTAGTGTGGAATGGCATACTCAGCAGGGGCACAACCTGGCCTGATGACTAGTTTGGCATTCAAGATTGCCCCGCATTTGGACAGCTTTCCACGGCGGCCGAATTCCGGTTCCCTTTCGCCCGTATGTCAGCATTTTGCAATGCGCTAATCTGTCACGCTCGGTGCCCCCTGCACCCCCTCTGCACCGCTCGGATTTTGTTCCACCTTCGGATGGACTTACCTGGCGCACCACCACCTCGCCTCCCCCCACCCATCCCACGGCAATCCCAGCCAGAAATCGCCCATCAACCCTCTTCATTTACGGTTTAGCATAATGAAAAGTTGCCAATGATGACGGTAGGGCAGAATGGGAAGCGAATGCAATTTGGGGTTGCAAAGCGATGCGATACAGCGACACGGGGTTTTCGGAGCGACACCTTTCGAACAGGGAGGAACGGCTGAAATGGGATATGGAAAGGATATAGCGGACGCATGCCCGGCGCATGCAGCGCGACCAGCATTAATCCTTCTGCCTTCCTCGCAATTGTTCAATTGTTCGTGCCTCAGATTGAGACTCCCGGGTCCCCAGGACCCCAGGTTGCAGGCCGAGGGTAGTCTCGGGTTCCCTGGCCCTGCATTAGGGCACATTTGTTGCCATATCGCGATTCTGATGGACTCCGCGTCCCTCTGAGATATGAGAGGTCCAAGGTGTGCGAATTCCAAAACGAGTGGAAAGTCAAGTAGACAGGATATAGAATTTAAGAATGGAAATATAGCTCCTCTTTAAATAGTCTTGCAGATAAATATATTCGTTTAAAAAAATAAATTAAAAAAAACAGGTACAAATATTCTAAAAAATAAATTTTTCTGCCGGTGGTCTGCCGACACACACACACAGTATTTGCTTAGTTCTCTAACTAAGCATCATTGAATATAGATTTATAATATGGAAATTATATTTCCAAGCAAAGCAAACTACCCCAGGAAGGAGCACACAAATCAGTTTGAAATTCAAAGATACAATTGTATCTCGAGCGAGGTTTCGATGCGTTTCCCCCCTCATATTGCTCCCATATTTTCTGTGCATATACAATCCTTTGACTTTGTTTTTGTTCTGCTGGCTTCTCAAATGCCGGCTGACAGATGGCATGTCCTGCAGCCGGCTCCTGTGGATGAATCCTTTGGCTTCGGGGAGTGGGAATGGGAAAGTGGCTGTGGCATGGATACGCATCGACTGCATCCTTGCTGCTGGCACACGTTACAGTTTTTGCAGGTTTTTCACCTATTTTTTATTGGGGGCGCCACGCCTGCTGTCAGTTGAACGAGTGGGCGGGCAGCAGATTGGTTTCGTCTGCACTTTTTTAGAGAGCAGCTTCCGTGGGTCCCAAACATTGGTTCGTCGGCGTGTCTGTGGTTGTGCTCAACATTTATGGCCAGGTTTTTTCCTGGCGAAGAGCAGGAAATGGCTCATTGCACTTTGGCTACACTGAAAGGCATTTAAGGCGCACTTCCTTCCTTAGTAGTTTTCCTTTTTTCGAGGGGGCAGCAGAAACTGCTTCTTCGGTGGCCTGGCATAACTCAATTGGATTTTTTCTGAATTTTTTCAAGCTCTTTTTTGGGCAGAGGTAAACCGATTGTCGAGTTACAGGGCCAACCCCTAGCCACTCGAATCCGCTAATGACACTCAACCTGGCGGCGCATGATAATGCAGAATTGAAAAAGAACTCGTTTAATGGTGGTGGCTTAAAAAGGGAGAACCGTAGAAAAATGCAAAAAAAAAAAAAGCACTGGGTACGCCACAAAAGGGAAAATTTAAATTAGATTAATTGATTGAAATGCGAACAGTCCGGGGTGATTGTCGCAGTTGTTGCACGGCCGCCCGTGTTTTCCAACTTGTTTTTACGCCTCCGTTGCTCCGGATCCGGCATCCTTGTAGCCGGAGGTGTAAATAATACGGATTTTGTTAAACCAAGCGAAAGTCATCATCTGCCAGTTTTTCACCGAGCTGCTTTTTGTGTTCTCGCCTATTTACAGTGGCTCAATCGGAATGGTATTGAAGTGCGCTCCATATTGGATTAGGGCATACGGGCGGGTAATCTAATAGGAACTATTGGGATGCGCTGAGAAGTGTGAAAATAAAATAAGTAAATTAAATAAATCCCATTGAAATGAATTTTGAATGAAGCTGATGAACGAATGTATAAATGTATATCGGTGTAAAATAATTTTAGAGAGGCAAGTTCAACTGAAGAAGTGAAGAAGTTAGGCTTTGAATTATTTTTCATACTGGTGATTCGAACCCTATACCAAGCAAACTAAATGTTTTCTTTAGAAAATAGTGTAATGAAATTATGCTTGGAGGTACTGATTGTACTGATAACACCTCCCTGCAATATGAACCTTTCGACTTGATATAATTTTGCCTGCCCTGTGATTTATCGCCTTGCTTGATTTTTCCATTTCGCTGGGGCCTAATAAAGCGCTCAACGTCAATAAGCCGCCACATGTTTGTTTTATTTCCACTGGGGGCCTGGGGAACTCTTTTGCTTTATTTTCTGCAACTTTCTCTTGCCGGCAGTTCATAAAAATGACGCGTCAAAATTAATAAAATAAAAAGGGGAGTGAAAACTTCATTTTTTAAAGGCGAAAACACGCGTGTTCGTGCTTTTTTGAAGCCTGCGAATGGAGTTTTTGGATGCAGAAAACGTATCTGTCGGCTGCATTTTTCTGTTTTTGGGGCTGCTGTGACACATGTGAAGCTGCGACGGTGGCTGCAATGTTGCAGCCTCTTCACTTTTTCATCCGTGCTGCCGCCGCTGCGAAAGTTATTAATTTTAATTGACTGTTGTGTAATGTGTCGCTGTCGCTCCTCCAAAAGAGCCGCATTCCGCCCGACACTTTGCCATTCGACAGCGGCCACTTCACATGCCCTTCGGTACTCCGGTGCTATGGTACTACGGTCTGCGTCTCAGTTCGCAAGGAGCAGCAGCAGTCCAAGCGGACCAGAAGTCAACGTCCTGTCCTGGCAAAGCTGCAGCTCAGCCCACTGGATTGGCTTTAATTAAACACTTTAACACTGAGAAATAAAGTGGACTCAAAGTACTTAATATAACCGAAATGGTTTAAGATAGTTAGCTAGGCTGGAAACATTTTAAACTTAACAAACATCTAAAACAAATCATTTTAAAGATTTAAGGACACCTAAAAATATTTTTAAAGCGTGCTATTTTTAAATGCTTTAAGGTATTAAAAAAGATCTTAAAGTATTTCCTTTTTAAAGCTAGTTTTTATGGTAAACATGGAAATTTAATCTTAGGTGTCTAGAAGTATGCAATTAACAGGGTATAGTAGTTATTTTATAATAATTCATAGAAATGTTGCATGCTTTCAAGCACCTCAAATAATATTTAAGCGTGGTTTCAAACACTTGTGACCTGTGTGGTTTTAAGCTTATAGCAAACTCCAATAAATTAAAATGTTATTTCCTTTTTCTCAGTGCAGAAGCGCGAAGAAACGCTTGACACTTTGTATATGTCGTCATTTGGCGTCTAAAAATAGCCGCCGGCCGTTGGCAATTGCATTAATATTTTGTAACCGTTGTAATTAGCAGTGGAGTGGGTGGAATGGTTGAAAAGGGGGCTAGGGGGTCTGTGGATGGCATAGAAACAGCGGTGGGGTGGAGCTCCTCCCCTTTCGCCTGCTAATTGAGGTATGCGACGGCCACTTGTCACATTTCGCATATAATGTTAATTGTTTAACTAGAAAAAGGCGCCAGCGATCGGTTAGAAAAACTTAATGCATTTGCTGGCGCCTAAACAAATTTTGCACTGCTGCTGGAAATAAAAATGAAAATGCAGCTCACGAGTGACATTATCAACGGATCTTTGATGAAGACAAATGATCGCGATGGCTGCATTTGGTGCATCTTGTCTAATTAATGAGTGAAATACCAAAGAAACGAAACTCGGACTTTGGACCCCCAGATGAACGGGAAGTGCCAATGGTGAGGAGAGACTGGGTCACAGACTCACTTCTAAATGATCGATGGAGTTCACTGAGGAAGCTGAAAGATTGAGATTGCAAGACTGCAGATACGGAGAATTTTCCCACACTTTTTAAGAGCGCAAGTGGCTCGGATATCCAGAAAAGCGTTGGGTTACTGTTATTAAAAACATTAACTTATCAGATTTTATCTTTAGCACTACGTGAAATCAGTCAGCACATCCATCCCATAAGGCATATATTTTTCTGCAAAGTAATCTGTTAGCACGGGCCATCTTTTCTAAACGTGTTAAATGCCTTCATTGGCCTTTAAAGACCCTCGTCTATTCATGTGGTGGCCGGAAAATGTGTGAATTCATAACTCAGGGGCGGAGAGGAGTGGGAGGTTCAGGAACAGAGCGCCGTTTACGCCCATTCAGATTTTTCGGCTAGGAAGCGCCGGTGCGCCTGGTGAAATTGGCACGAGATGCGGGACAAAGGAGGGGCTAAGAGGGTTTTTCGGGGTTTCGGAACCAGAAGGATCGCACGGCAGGCGGGCTCGAGCATAAACAAAGTGTGAAATTTGTACCTAAAATAAAAATGCGGCAAAGGATGCGGAGACGGCAATGTCTGCGTTTGATTTCCGTTTGCCTTGCGAGGTCGAAGTCGAAAATTCAGCCTCGGTTTCCAGCTCCATGCGGATTCACACCTCACGGGCAGAGTTTTTAGAGACGAGCTGGAGGAATTTCGAGCTCCGAGCGGAGGGAGGTAGATTTTTCACATGCCGTGGCAAACATTTGGCCGACACATGGCCAAATGCCGCCGAGAAATGTATCCGTGAGTCGGGCTTGGGCTGCGCATCCGTGAGATACTCGGCTATTCGGATACTCAGATGCAGTCTGTGTGTACCTACGCCTTCTGGTCACTGCTGCCGATGCTCCTCCCTCCTCCTCGCGAGTCCACCCGCCATCCTTTGTGTAAACAAATCAAACGTTCGGCGTGTTTGCTGTTTTGTCCCGCGCCAAACGATGACGACCAGCAAGGAGACACTAGGAAAAATATTTAACTCAAAATAAACTGAATAAATTGAAAAGATTTGTGTGAAAAAAGTGCTACATTTAAGTGATATATAAAAGAACGGAGAACAATTATTTAGAGTTCTTTGAAAATACGGATGTTCTTCGGGTGAAGATAGACTTACCAGGTTTGTTTGTCTCAGGCTTTTCTTTCGGTGCATGGAGCGCGCAAAAACAAGCGCTGAATTGGAATTGACCCGGCAAATGTCTTTGTCAACAAGCGTCAACAGCCCCGAACCGAAGTGAGCCAAGAACCAAGGGCCAAGAGCTGGGAACCAAGTGGAGCCAAGTTAAGCCAAGCCAGGCAAATTGCCTTTAAACTGCCAAAAAGAGCGTGCAATGCCAGCCATAGCAGCCATCTACACGCACTCGGATCGGGGGAGCTGCGAATGTGGCGAAAAGTTTTCGCAAATCAGCTGAAATTATGAACTTCCTTGCCATTGCCCGGGCGGAAGTTCATTTTAGTCCGCAATAAAAGTTTGCATCTCCTCAATGCTCCATTCGTTCTCGAAACTCCCAGCCTCGAGTTCCCGGCTTCAGTTTCTATTCATGTTCATGTGCGAAAGTTTTGCGCTTATATAAGAGCATCAAATTTGCATCATTCACTTAAAACAAACACGCCGCACAAAGGATTCCGGGCGCTGCACAGAACGGCAAACAAACAAACAAATATTAAATGCAAATATAGATGCAGAGGAGGGAGAAGCGAATTGGGATCAGTTGAGTGAGCTCGATATCGGGCCATTTATTGGGGATGTAAGTAGGTGTGAGGGTGCAGCCCCCACCTGAGGGGGCTATTCGAAAGCCATATATCTGAGTAACCAAGGCAAACTTTAGTGGCAGGCACTTGGCGGAAAAAGAAACACACACATTAATAAAGTTGCTCTGCAACTCTGCAGGATATTGCCTTTAAGGTCCTTGAAGAAGCCAGAACTGCTGGTACTCGCATAAAACGCAACGTTTTTCTAGTTTTCGATTTGAAAGACAAACTTTTGCTGTTAAACCAACAAATGCCAGGGCAAACACACAGAACCCAGGCCAGATTCACTTGCAGATACAGATACACATGGAGCTCTGCATTCGGATGCGAGTGGGTAGAAGCACCTCCGAGAAGGCAGCCCAAGAAAGGAAGCCCGAAAAGCATCACGCATGCATGCAAATTGCTCTCGAGGAGCGGCGAACATTTTAGGAATTTATAGTTTTCTCTTATTTACCGACAGGAAGTGCAATTCACAAATCGCTAGCTCAACCTCAGGCAAGGAACTTGAGAAATCGAAGAGGACGCCCTTAACCCATTGCGTGTGGCTTAGGGAACCGGATAAGTAACTCTTAGAAAGCAGTAAGTTTCGAACAGCAATTTAGTATATTGTACCTACAGTTGGATGCTAAAAATAATCTATAAAAGGGTTTATAACATAATAAAGATAACATTAACTTTTCGATTAAGAAATAATTATTCTAATTCCGATAATATGCTCTTTTTATGATAACATACTATCGGAACCGGCATATCCAATGACAAGTAATGGGCTAACGGAACTCCCAAGAACCCCCATATCATATCATCCGGCAGCAGTTGTGTAAGGTGTCCCAACCGAAAAAGAAACTTATAATCAACAGCTTTGGCGGCTCAGCAACTGCCAAGGGCGCAAAACTATCTCGAATATGTGTGGGAGCGTCTAAGTATTTCAAAATAACATAAGTATCCCTCGGAATACCCGCCCCCCCTCTCCAGTGAGAGAAACTTTTCCATCCCATCCAAGTCCTGTCCTGCAGCAATTCCCCAAATGCGGCCCGTGTGTGCATTTAAGCCACTTTTACTGAAACTTCACATTAATTTCAATTTGCTGCCAGTAAAAGTTTTTCATGCACGTCCGCAAATTGCTTTTTGGGGATAGGATCTGCGGGGAAGGTAAGCCATATAGGAACTTTAACACTTTGCGGTTAAGACTTGGCTTTCGATAGGTGATAGCCCGACAAGGACGCGACCGGCGAAAGGCAAATAATAAAAGTCAAACTTGCTGACGTTAAGATATGTGGGAGTGTCGGATTTAAGATGGTGCACTTGGTAAATCGGGCTACTTATGGCACATATTATGTATTTTAATGTCAGAATGGGACAGAGAAATACTGATAATCCTATCTATCTAATCCTAACATCCTAGGTATCTATATTTACGAACTGCCTATCTGTAGTTAGGATATCCAGATACAACGTTTTTAACAACAGGTCACGCTCCCCCGTCTGCCAATTTTGGCTTTGTTTTTATTTGGATTTCAATTTTATTTTCCACAGGGGAACCTTTCTGCTCTCGGCCACCCAAAATGCGATTCGCGGAAAGCACAAGACAAACACACAGCCCCCGAAATGCGAAACGTGCTGAAATCTGCTAGCTCAACACTCGGATTCAGACCCTGACTTTTCAGGGCGGCACCTTGTGATGACGACGCCGAGATGGTGGCCACGAATCGAGCTCTGATTCAGATTCAAATTCATATTCGGCAGCTCGGAGTGAGAAGGGGAGCGATGACGAAACGCCCACATGCGCCGTTTCTTACGTGACTCGGCCAGATGAGGTTCAGATACAGTTTCTGATACTCAGGTTCAGGGCCTCAGCTGCGGCTGATAAATTTGCGTTTCTATAAATGACGGGGTTCGGTTTTCGGAGAGGGAAACAGGGCCATCGAGTGGGGGACAACCCTCATTAGTCTTAATAGTTTAACGACTAACTATGGTTTCGTTCCTTAATGAGCTCGAATGTCGGCCAGTTAAATTTTATAAATTGGTAAAGGGTCTCAAAATGGTGTAGCTACTGCAGAGCTTGGGGGTGTGGCCAACACCTTTGAGCCCAGGAAATTTGTCTCAGCAGAGTCCCAGCTGAAATGGGCAGCTTCCCTACATTGAAAACAAGAAATCATGTGGGAAAGCTAAACAAAATATTTAATTTAATTTAGCTTTAGTTTTATTTTAATTTTTTTAGTTTATAGTTAAAATAAGTCCTAAATATGCCTTTATAGATTTTCTTTTATAAGCTTACAATTTTAAAATATTTTTTTGAGTGCACCAACACACGGCACGCACTTGTCGCCTTTTCTGTCCGTTGTCCGTTGTGCGCTGTCCGTTCCTTGAGCTCTTAGTTTATAATCCTGTTATTTGAACGTTGTATGTCCTTTATGTCCTGCGGGATATGTGAAACTTTGTGGCCCGATAAAGAAGCAAGACATTTGCATACGAGGGTTGAAAGTTTCTGGCAAGTTTTGCTGTCCCGAGAAGTAATGCAGAGATATGATACCCAATTTCAGGAGGTATTTGTGCTGTTAAAACGTAAAGAAAAAAGCCAGAGGAATTTCCTGCAACTTTGTCCATATCTATTTGTTCATCCAGCTGTCATTCACCTCGGTCGCCGAGTGTCACCCGAATGTGTGTCCTTGTCAGCCTGGCGGCCACATTCCTCATTCCGCATCAAGTTCAAGTGCCAACATCACCTGGTGAGGCCCCGGACCATTTCAATTCTGCCGAGGATCCCCGATTTCCCCTCAAAAATATCTCTTTCCCGCTTCTCAGTGGCCACCCAGGGTGTTTGGCTTTTTGCAACGCAAACAAAACGTCAGTCAGCCCCAAAGACTGGGGCAAAACCGCGAATTGCTGCCTTGCATTTCACATTTCACTGCACGAGGAAAAATATTTAGGTAATACAAAATTTCTAATAATACTTCATAACATTTAAAAATTATTTATATTGAATGTTTGTGGGAAATCATTGTTTGATATATTTAAAAGTAATATTTTAGAGTGATTAAGTATATCTCGAAAAGTATAATTGAAAAAACGAGATAGGAACCATTGCAAAAATTATGTTGCATACTTTTTGATGTTGTACCAAGCGATTTAAAAATCGTCCAAAAAGTTGAAATGCTTTAATTTATTTGTTTTGAATATCAAGCTGCTGCTTTCAATTTTATAAATTTCTGAGCATTTTCATTTATATTTCTCCCTGTGCACTTCCACTGATTATCTGCTTCCACAGCGTCTCAATGCTGGGCAAAAATAGTGCGCCGTGTCCGACGGTGTTTACTTTGGCAGCACTTGAAAACAAAAATCCAAAACCGAATCAGCATATAAATCGGCAGACAAATCTTAAAAGTCGGGACCACCCGCGCTGCCTGCGAGAAATGTTTCGAAATTAATTACAATTAAAAGTTTGGGGCTGTTTTTGGGAAAGCGGGCGCACCTTGGCCAATAAAATGAAAATTTATGGGTCACACATGAGCGACGGCCCGAGAAAGATGTGTGTGCCTCCGCTTTCCTAGCCTTATTAATTGGCCCGGCTTATCCAGTAACCGGAAGGCAGTGGTCGCCTCTCAAAGGCTTAGGGCAAATTTGTCTTGCCTTGAGGAGACCGCAAGGCAAGGCAGTAATCCACTGGGAAAAACGGTTGTGGAATGAAAATATTTAATGGGGAATGCTCTAATAACGTAGATTACAAACTATTCAAATAAATTCCAATACTATATTATTTATAAAAAATATCTTTAAATAATTAATAAAAATTCATATAATATTCCTTCACCTTTTTAAAGATTTATTATTATTATTTTTTGGGGATTTTAAAGTATTTTTGAGGAGTTTTCAATTTTTCCCAGTGATGGGAGTGCTCCTTTCCCGAGCAGGGATGAGGTAAGTGGCTGAGTGGGTTAAGGAGCGCTCTCACCTCCGCCTCAGCTCGCCGAGGGATTCAATTTGAGTCGAGGGCCTGCCACATGTGTGTTGGACTTGATGGCCCAGATAAAACGGCCATTCTTTTGGGTGAGATTGTAACCAATTTCGGGCTGCTGCCTGTAGGTGAAGCGATAAGGTTGCTGCGGGGTGGGCCACCAGGAACTGGGACCAGGAGCACACATGCTGGGAACCACATAATAATTCTTGAGAACAATGTAAGCGTCAATTGTGCATGGCCAATGTACGCACGAGTATGTGGGTAGTTTCTTTGGCCCTGCGGCCTTCTCCGCCCCCCGAGCCCTTCTGCCCACATCCGAGGGCAGACTCCGGGATCTTTGGACTCGGAGACTCAGACTGAAACTGAGACTCAGACATCGGGGGACAAAGACGACAACGTCGGCACATGCCACACGTCAAGTCAAGAAATTTAAATTAAAAACCTTTTTGCATGAAATGTTTTTGTTTGCCTGCAAGCATGATGCATATGTTTCCACTAATTCTGGGGTTTTTGAAGGAAATGGACGAGTGGATTGGGGCAGAAGTGTAACATTGTACAGACAAGCTTGAGTAAAACTTGGACAAGGCTGCCTAAGTGACATATTATTAGAGGGAAAGTGCCGGGTATAAATTGAAACGATTTCGGGGTGATATATGCACTAAAGAGCCAGGTTGTGGTAAGGATACTAAGGTAATTGAATAGAGATGACATTTACACCGATAATCCTACAAAGAGTGCGATATCAAACGTTGTTTTTTTCACTATCACTCTAACATCCGCATTCGAGTAATATACATTAGGAGAGCCAAAATTTGCGTATCTTCCTCCAATGAATCATTATGGAAGACTGTTAGTCAGCAGAGGAAGTACATGGCCCCAAGTTCCCTATGAGCGAGATCAATTAGACATCAGTTGATAGTGAGCTCACTCGGCTCACTTCCTCCTCGCACAACTGTCTCCGAGTGTGATTAGCTCACTTCTATCAGCTGGAAAAAAGCCGTCGTAAATTCCCGAGCTTCAGGGCTTTGTGCCTATAAAAGTAAATCAGTTTGAACTCTAGATACTTTCCCTTGTATTTTTCTCTCACATATGCCAGAGGCAATTAATTTGTGTGCTTAATTCGCCTAATTATTCCAGGCGATAAAATTTTCAATACACTCGACGGGCGATGATGATGAGCCCCCTTGGTCCGCACCTCAAAGGGAGAATCGTGCGCGGAGGCGAGGAAGGACACGTTTAATTCAATTCGCGAAGGTTCCTTGACTCGACTTCTTTTTATTTATATTTTTTCCGCTGCTCCCTGGCTTAGTGGCGGTACAAAGAGGCGAATAAAAAAGCAGAGCGACATTTAAATTCAAATCGCTGAAGACGCTGACAAAGAAGCGGCGCCACACGTCGGATTAATTTTATGTGCCCCAAGGAGGAGAGCGTCTCCGGGACATCCTTCGCCCTCGCCTCAATTAGAAGTGGCAGCGGCAGTGGGAAGGACCTCGCGTCCTTTGGCATTCGCCATTGGCTGGCTGCAATGGTTAAAATCGAATTAAGCCACGGTGTCGCATACTTTTGATCTCCCCCGGCAGCCAATGAAATGTTGCACTCCGCGTCGAGTGTCCTTACATTGTCCTTGTGGCGCAAATGGAGGTATTTCCACCCGCCACGTCCTGCTCCTTTCTGGACTATTTCAATTTCGGTTAGCTTGGCGCAAATGAAATTAAACGAAGATTAGTCGTGTGCTCGCTAGATTATTCCAAGAAATAAAAATCCAACCGAGAGATACAGCCGGGCGTTCATTATTTTTTCGTTTTGCTGGGCGGCTTTCGCCTGGCTCTGGTTTTTATTTGTATTTTCCATTCGCTCGCTGCTTTTTTATGGCTCTAGAGGTGATTTGCTCAAGTTCGCCCCCGTTTTGTGGAAATCCTGGGGGTATGGGAGATAGGTCTGCCACTGGAGGGGGTGTCACATTAGTGGAGCTGAAATCTGGGCAAATCACAAGCTACATTTAACCCGCAAATGATGGCCGGCTTTGGCATCAGCTGCAATTTATGAAAGAGTTTTTAGGGCCACCGAGTTCTGGCTAATGAAAGGAAATCCATCCTATTTACATACTAAAGATTCTTATATCATACGATAAATATATATATTTATTGGGTTCGATGAACAACTTAGGGATTTTTTAAATTTAAATATCTTAATTTTGACCTCCAAATTATCTGAAATATATTCAAGTTTTTTTTAACTTAAACCCTTTTTTTATCCCATTTTAAGGGGGCAAAGTATAGCCCGGTAGCCACCCATCCACTTCCCCGCTCGTGTGTTCAATTAAAAAATGGCCACCATTAATTGCTTACCAATTTGCAGTCCAGTCGCTTCCTTGTCGGCGTCTCAAGTGTCTCGCACTGGCTTTTCCGATTTTCCTGCTGCCACTTTGATGAGCGGCAGTCCATGTTGACATTTTTTGCATATTAATTGAAGACACGGCCTCGTCTTGCGGCCCTCGGCTTTTCCCTCGGCCCGTAACCTCGTCCACCCTTGGCTTAATTTGCGGTAAGTTCATTAAGTAATAAAACATAAATTTCATCTTTTTTTGTTCGCCAACACCCCGTCGTCATCGAGTTCCTGATACTTTTCCCATTTTTCTCGCCGCTGTTTTGGTTGTTTTTTAATGCTTTGCATATTTCTTTAATGAATTAATTCTGTTTTGGTTCGCTTTGGGTTTCGGTTCTGTTGATTCACCGTTCACTGGACTTTGGTAAAAAAGGCACAAAGTCGCCGCAATAAAACTGAAGAAACGCGGGGCAGAATATTTTGTATAATTTATGCGAAAAACATTAGGGGAAAATCGGGCGGCAGGGGAAAACGCGTTTGTCGGGTGTTAATTATGCGCTGGCCGCAAAACTTTTCTATCAATTTTTGGAAATATAAATTTGAGAGCGCGAAAACATGTTTTGCATGTGAAAGCGGAGCTGCGGAAAGTTGGGAAAAAACAGGGAAAATGTTGCGCTTTGCAGCGGTTCTCCTCGGCGGCTAATTGCGTACTCCTGGGGATTCCTCTATAAAAGAGGAAAAATCGTATGCATCGAGTTGCAATTGTCGGGGAACACTCGAAAAAATTACTAATGAGTGAAAAATACCTTGCTTTTTGTTCCCACTTTTGTGGGGATATGGTAAAATGAACTGAGATCATTTAAATATTTTTCATGAAGGGTGTTTAATTTGTTTAAAATCTTTAGTTGAGAATTTTAAATTGTAGTAGACTGAAAATAAAATTTAGTTTAATACCATTACCTACGTAAGCATAATATGTTTTATTCAACATTCCCAAAGCCGCATAGCATATTACTCAGATTCCATTTTTGTGGCTTTCCCTATATTCACCTTGCCAATTCCTTGGTAATTTCTCGCCGTGCACTTGGGGGATAGGTTGGCCGGGGGTGTCAGGTTGTCAATCGCCTCGCCTGCTGTTTGTTGTCCCTGATTGTTGACATGCATTCCCGCAAATGAGCCGTGCAATTGTCGGGCTGCCTTCTATTGACAGCTCCCAGTTCGATAGTGAAAAGGCACATCTATATAGTTACTATAGCTCGGGACCTCATCCCTGGACCCGCGGGATCCGTCTCGAGTTTCAGCTCCATCTTCGCCTGCGATTCCATCTCAGGCTTCCCTGACTGACAACTGTCGGTTTCCATCTCTGGGTTCCCGACTCTGAAAAGTGTGACGATTTGTTTGACATATGGCGCGGGGTTCCGGGCTCGGAATCGATTGGTTTTGTCGCCGGGCAGATGCCTTAGATCTGCGACACGGGCACTGACAACCTCAACTGGACACCATTTGTCTTGGATGATCCTCCGCTTGGCTCCGATTCCTGGCTGACTGGTGCCTGTCAGCGGTACTAAATGGGTTTCTATAATGGACTCGCTGTCTATAATATGACAATTAATTATGCTCGAATCTCCCTGCGCTGACTGGGCTGCTTGGTGATAGCACTTAGTTGATAAGAGCTATTCTAGTACTTGGAAAAGTCATAAATAGAATATGTAGGTATACCTACTCCCGCTTTTTGGGTAATACCGACAATTAATTAACTTGAAATATAGAAACATATTTTACATGCTTCCCATTTTTAAATAAAAGTCTTTGTTATTAATTCATTTGATATTTTTATTTTGATCATTAATCATTACAACGTTTTCCCTATGAGCTTACAATATTTGATAGCACTGACATGCTTATTTTTCTAGGGTATATCTCTCCTATACTTACAGTCCCACCGATTCATAGTCCGCACCCGCAGCTAGTTCGTGCATTCCGAGTCCGCCTCTCGATCCACCATGTTGCGTTTGATCTCGCTGCTGACTATCGCCTCCTTGCTGGCGGTGGCCTCTGTCTCCGCGGAGAACGTCAACTTCCAGACCTGTGCCGATAGTGTGGACACCTGCACCATCCACCAGGTGAGCGTGGATCCGTGTCCGGAGGCCAAGGCCAATGCGGCTTGCCACATCCGCCGCAGGCACAGGTTCACGATGAGCTTCGACTTCACGCCCCACTTCGACGCCGACACCCTGGACGCCAGTCTGGGGTGGGCCAAGTCGGAGACGGTGGAGCTGCCCCTGCTCAGCATGGATCGCGAGGCCTGCAAGTACACCGCCTGCCCCGTGAGAACGGGGGCCAAGCAGACCTACACCAACAACATGCTCGCCGATGCCAGGTTCCCGCTGAGCCCCTACACCATCCGCTGGGCCCTCAAGGACCCCGTCTCCCAGAAGCGCTGCTGCTTCACCATCGACATCAAGGTGGTGCGCTAAGAGATCAGTGTTCCAACTATTGTTTCGTTACTTTTTTCATATTTGTAAAAGAGGGAAATAAAGTTTGTATGTGACTGTAAGTCTATATTATAATAATTAATTGGATTCACCTTGAAGCTGTGAGTTTGGTGACACACAATAGAGAAATGCGGCTGATAATAAAGAGATCGTTAACTCTTAAATGACTAATAAAGTAGAGTATTGTCAATCAATGAAAACAGATCTGTATTTAACTCAAACAGGCATAATATAAAAATGTTTTTCATCAAATATGGTATTTCAAATAAATATCTAAAAAGGAAACTTAGTTTATTCGAGGGTTTCTTAAAATTAAGCGTAGAAAAGAAGCATGTGATATTTTTAAGTGACTTCAAAAAGTTTTCTGTTCTTAATCATAAATTCTTAAAATGCTTTAGGCATTGTTGAACACCCTACCTAGCACGCTAACACTTGGAGTACATTGCGATAAGGAATTCCAATCTAATCAGCTGAGAAGTGTGTGGGCACAGATGTGAGCCGGTTCACGGGTCAAACGGGTCCGGAGATAAGCCCGCTTTAGAGTCCAAGTCCACACCCGTAGTGCCTGCATTCCGAGTCCGACTTTCGATCCACCATGTTGCGCCTGAGCTCGCTCCTCGCTCTCGTCCTGGTCTCGGCCTCCGTCTCCGCCGAGGTGATCAACTTCCAGACCTGTCCGGACAGTGTGGACACCTGTACGATCCAGCAGGTGCGGGTTTCCCCGTGTCCCGAGGCGGCTAGCAATGCCGCCTGCCACATCCGCCGGCGACGTAGTAGCGCCATGAGCTTCGACTTCACGCCCAACTTCGACGCCGACACCCTGGAGGCCAGCTTGGGATGGGCCAAGTCGGAGACCGTGGAGCTACCCCTGCTCACCATGGATCGCGAGGCCTGCAAGTACACCCCCTGCCCCGTGAGATCCGGAGTCACCCAGACCTACACCACCGAGGTGCCCATCGAAGCCAAGTTCCCGCTGAGTCCCTACACCATCCGTTGGGCCCTGAAGGACCCCGCCTCCGGCAAGCGATGCTGCTTCACCATCGACATCAAGGTGGTGCGCTAAAAGGTTTTGCCAACTTAAGGTCCGATGGACCCTCTTCGATATTTGTCCAAAAACATTTGCAAACATGTTTTCTACTCTTGTTTCCAATTTTCTAAAATACAAAAAATTTTAAATTGCGTTAAATAAAAGACCTAATAAATTACTGTACTATTTCGACTACATTTTCTTTGTGATTTTAATTGTTTCTTAAAACTATGGTAAGATGTTTGGAGAGGTAAGAAAGCTCTTAAAATCGCGCATTCAGGTCGCTGGGCTTCCCTGCCGTCCTGATTGCGGCGAATACATTTATTTTCTGTTAACGATTTAGTGCGTTTTTTAATTATTTGTGTGCCGGGTTAGGGCCCTCTGGGGAGTCCTCGAGGAATAAAGATATTTACTCCAATAATCATCAACCTGCCGGCGACTAATTTGAAACCCCAAGGCCCCGCGGGCAGCAGAAGGAAAATGTATAAAACTTTGATTGAACTTTTGGGTGCCATTAAAAAGTCGCCCGCCTGCCTCTGCTTTTCTCCACGGGTCTTATCAGCGTCGTCAAACAATTAAAAATTGAGCACTTAAGTTGTGGTCATAAAATCATTTGTTTTTCTCCTATTTTCCTCTCATTTTTTCCCGCGTTTTATTGTTTTTCTGTTCACATTTTTCAGTGGTGGAAAATTCAAATAGAAAATCACTTTTTCTACCCAGGGTTTTCGGGGCATGCGGGTGGATTGTTTTGGTGGCTTTTTGTTTACTGAGGTCTGAGATAATGTGAAAATAGTATACAAAATATTAAAATCATTAAAACGATAGGATCTCTTACAGAATGTATATTTTTTACATAATAAATATATATCTAGTTTACATAAACATCTTATTAATTAGGTATCGTTTCGTCCATCAATTTCCTAGCCACTTCCTTCCCACTTAAGTTTCTCTTTCATTTTTTGTTTACCTAAACGAAACCGTAGCTATATTTTCTGGGTGGACGGGGATTTGGTCAGAAGGCTGATAGGCCTGACCCCAAAAAAAAGTAAAAACCAGGGCAATAATAACACAAACAACGCCAGACACTTGGGCAAATAATAATAATAACGAGAATAATCACAGAAAGGACTTGAAGAACACATTGTTACTCAATTTGGATGCAGAGTGCCGGGAATCAAATTCAAATTTCGGCGTTGGCCTCGCCGTATTTTTTACCCAAAACATAGGGAGTTTTGGTGAGTTGCGAGATGATTTTGCATTTGACCTGCTCGAAACACGGCGAGGCGTCCACATAGACGACCTCTCTTCGCTGGCTGAGATAGGAATTCAAAGCAGGCTCGCTTTTCCGGAACTGGGCCATCTGACGATCCAGAAAACTGATGTGAGCCTGAGGTCCTGGCGAATAGCTGTTGAGCAGAATTCGCATGCGAGACATGCGCTCTTCGATTTGCAGGAAAACAAATCGATTTGGCGGCACAGTGAAGCCCTCGAAGAGCTCCTCAGCCTCGCACTTGTTGTTGGGGTAGTTGATCAGTATCCAGCCCCTGTGGAGGGCATCCTCCCTGAGGAGCCTGTTCTGGATGAGATTTCCCACCGCCTGGGACCTTTTGTACACACAATCCTGCTCAATGGCTTCCTGCAGCAGGCGCGAGTGCTCATCCTGATTCGGACTATTGATGCTGTGGTAGGCCAGCACATCGGCATCCAGTATGAGGAGGTCCCATCGTTGGGCTAGCACGTGGGCCAAGGACCTTCGCCCAGATCCTGGCTTGCCGTGCAGCACTATTCTGTGGTAGAAGCTCCTGGGCAGCTGGTAAAAATCCCCCAGTACTCCCTGATGAAAGGCATCCAAGCATTTGGTGTATATATCTACGCCGATCCGCCTGATGTTCTCGCCCATCCATCGGCGGACATCTGTCACCCCATCCGCCACGGAAATCTCCGCCAGAATTCGACTCATCACCTCCATGAGCTTGTGCTTCTCCATGTAGTACATAAAGGCGGCACTGTACTCCACCAACATGGATCGGTCGAAGTTGGTGGGCGAGGACATGGCGCTGTCTTGATTTTGTAGCACTGTGTTTTTAGGAAACTTTTCGAACTTTACATCAAGGCTTAAGAAATAAATGAAATATCTGTGAGTGCTAGCTCGATCGATCTTTATAATGTGCTGTATAAGCTGAATGTTTTTAAATCTCCTATAAAAGTGCTCGAAAATATGCAATGGAAAATGAATGTTGAAGAAGATATCCTTCGGTTTTTAAAATATGTTAGTGGTTCTATGAAAGCCTTTTTTAAAAACATTACTTTTAATTTGTATTACCCTGTTAGAAATCGAATGATTATTTTCTCATAAGCCCTAAGACCTCTGTCCTTTTCATGAAGGGTTATTTAATATCCTGTCTCAGCACATCTCACACTCTCCCACATTTCTTTTACTTTTCCAGCTCATAACGAGATCTTAATAGAGGGCATTACCATTAAGACGACTGTTGCTGGGACTTCTGGCATTGTTATGATCATATTAATTGCTTCCGTTGCAATACTAGAAAATGGCGCGTACTTCCGGGCAGCTGGAGAGGATTCGGATCGGGGAGCCCAGAAAGCCCATATAATGGCCAACTAATGTCTTGCCAGCGAACGGAGCCAAGAAGTGCCAGGCCAAGGCAGATTGGCCTCATACATGGGAGTGCAGCTTGTTGGGTGACAATATTTTGCAGCGAATTATGACAGCTCCTTTGTCTTTCGGGGGAAATACGAACCAAGCACCCACCCCGACCAGGCCACATTAACAATTTAAAAAGCCGGCACTGCTAACGGTCTGCAAAGTGTTGCCAAAATGTCTGTCATACTTTATGTTGTCTTATGAGCCGGCCATGGCATGTCCTGGCCAAGAAAGCCAAGAATCCCCATAAGGATGCCATGAATGCCTGCTCGGTGAGTGGATGTGGATGAGGATGTCTTGAGTGGGCTAATAAAAACCAGCATACGATGAGAAATTGCTTCCTGCTGGCTTCGCAGGACACTCTCCATATTGTTATGTCAAATATGCTGTTAATATCTTGCACACACTAATATCGCATCCTTTGCTCTTGGGTTTATCTTGGAGTTTTGTTTCTTTTTTCGCCAGCTGGTCAGGAGAAAAGTTGCGGCGATAAAGACACGCCTTCAAAATGCATTCGGGAACGGATTTTAATTATATAAAAAAGCGGAGAATCAAAATGTGAATTTGAATGTGGAGTGCTTTCGGCTGTTCGCCGCTGCCACAAAGAGCGAAACTTTTTAATTAAACTCAAAGCAAAGCAAAAGCAAAAGCAAAGCAAAAGCGACAGCGATAACAGCACGACAGCCTCTCATCTCAGTGCTCCAAATTACATTTCGTCATTATGGCCAGCGTCCACACACTCCGCCCACATTATATGTACATACATATATCCCCCGATCCGGGTCTCTTTATTCTGTTTTAATCGCCAAAATTGTGGCACAAGCCGCCGCCGCCGACGGTTGACGCATTTCGCAGATATCGCAGAAGAACTGCCGATCGAGTCACGCAGCTGGGAGACAAGAAGGCGCCCTAGAATCGCCAGCCAAAGTCCCCAAGCCGAAGTGCAAGATGCTCTTAGAATCAGCTTAGAAGAGTAAAAATATAGTTTATGTACTGATATTTTTAGGTAGCTGTTCAATTGAGTTTTGTTTTAAGTTACAAGAACAAATAGATACAAGTAAATGAACCACCTATTTATAGCTTTAAAATGATATTAAATCAATTGATATTTTTTATTATAACATTGATCTTTATTCCCGAGTTGTGGCAATATATTAGGCTTTCATACTGAAATAATTTTTTTACAAAAGTAAATAAGTAAACCGTGGCTCCCGTTGTGGTTTTGTAAAAAACTACCCAGCTGATTAGGGCATATATTAATCTCAGATTGACTTAGTATGGGGTCGCACGCGGGCTTGAGCTACTCTTAAAGAAAAGAAATTCTACAGCCGACCAACCTCATTATCCATTGCCAACCGTTGAAAACCGAGGCGCAATTCGAAGTGATAAGAAAAGTGACGTTCGGTGCTTGGCACGGCTGTCGAATAGGAGAAGCCCCGTGGACCCGTGCACTCAGAAAGCAGCTCCACCGGAAACCATAATTGATTACAAATATTTTGGCATTTTGACACTCAAAAGGTATATGAATCATACGATTTTATTCAATGATTGCAAGCCGGCTCAAAGTATAATATATAAAATATAAATATTTATTTTAAGTAAATGCTTAACTGGAACTCTGTTTTAGTGATATTAGCATTATTAGTACTCTTATTCTCCAAGTGTGGATGCAGCTCTAGCTAGAGATTGTCGGCTCCTTTCAAGTTTGCCGCCCGCCATCTGAGGAGCGCTTGAGTTAATCGTAGTTTCGTTGCATCTTGGTGCGATGGATGCACTGGCCCTATCGGGTCTGTCGGACTGTGGGCTTATCGACTTCCTTCGAGGCCCCTGCCCCGAAGGGCCGGAAGTAACGAGCGCCGTGTGTTGACGACGCCGACTTGGCTTATCAATTTCACAATTGCACAGGGCTTTATCTTTGGCCGACAACACAGCCAGCATGAAAAAGCCCCCCAAATGAGCCAGAGTTTCACTGATTTTCACCCTTTTTCCCTGTTCTCCGACCACAAAACCCTCAACACTCAACGCCCAACAATTAAAAATCATTTTTCATCTGCCGTTCACACAATTGCTAGTCAACTTTCCATTTTCCCCCAGAGGACACGAACCTATGGCAAACAAAAAGGCAGAAAAAAGTGGCAAACAAAGCCACACATCAACAGGCTGGAAAAGAGGGAGTCGGGGTTTTTGGTGCTGGACCACTTTGTCATGCCGACAATTTGCTGCCAATATTTTGCCAATTTTTTTCCGGTGCGAATTTCTCCGCTGGTTTGCCTTCAATTATGCAGCAATTGAAAAATTACTACGTGTACAACAATTTCGGTTTCAGCTCAGTTCTTTTTTGTGGCAAGGGAAAGGGGCTTTATTTTAGGCTGGCAGACAACAGGTTTTAAATTTGTCACCGCAACGACAAACATGACAAACGCCAAATGAAGCGCAAATTTAATTACGCAATTTTATTGGATTAACAGGCGCAACCTGAAATGTGGATAAAAACAAATTTAAATATGCCGCACACATGTGTGCCGCGGCTCCGCCCTTTCCTTGTTCTCTGGTCCACCCCAGCGCCCGCTTTTGGCCCGGTCAAAAGCCGTCTAGTCGCGTAGGTGAGTCGTAAATTTGCGCGCCATTGTTGGCAGATTTGGACGCCCACTCCCCCAAATCCTTAACCCCTTGTTGACGCCAATGTTGCACACCTCCAGCTCCCACTCCTCCTGCACGGCACGTGTGTGCGTATGCGTTATCTTCCTTTTTTGGCCTTTTCACTTATGCAAACGGAACATTTGAAAAATATGTTGGCAGGATAAACAGAGGGGCCACAAAGTGCAGCTGATGCCCAGACGAACCGGCCTCTCCAGACTGCTTTCTGCCGCCCTGACATTTTAATGAGCATGCAACGCTGCAACGTGCTGCTCGTACCCCGTTCCTACAGAGAAAAAAAGGAGGACTACAAAAAAGTTTTTGAGTCACATAAAGTCACTCTTGTGTAAAGTTTCTTTATACCACAAAAATTACGAATTTTGTGTCCAAAAGTATGCAACATATATTTTAAATCTTGGAAATCCTTCGTCCCTACGTTCCTTTGTATTGCATACTTTCAGACACCTTTTATGTGTTTTTAAAAAAGGAGGTGTACCGTGTTACAAAAATGTAAACAGGATAATGAGTCCATCGAAGTACTAACTTTAAATAAGTGAAGGGGGCATATCCCAACTTTTATATTTCAAACCGAAATATTTGCTATCACTTTCCACTTTTCTCTGTGCATGCACCCACTTTTCACACCCACTCTTCGCCAGCCAGCATCCTTGTTAAATTCATTAGTAAAACGTTGCACCTTCAGCGCAATTTCCAGTCAGAGATAGAGGGTCCGGAGAGCACACGTCTGTTTGGCCTGATGTTGCCACACAGCACACACGAAATTAAAACCCCACCACCCCAGGAAAATCCCCCAGAAATCACCCACAACAACAAAAACAACAGCCCCACCATGAACGAGCAGACAACATGACATGATACCGATACTAAACTGACACTTTGACACGGACTTAACCCTAAAAACGCTTTGTTGGCTTTATTGGTGTCGGTTGCCCTGCCCTTTGGCCTCCACTCCCCACTTCGCTATATTTTTCGTACGGCTCCTGGGTATTTTTGGGGGCCATTATGCGTGTGTGGGTCGAGGCATCAAGGTATCCACTTGATTTTTGCACTAATTTACGTGGATTAAGCGCTCGACGTGACTGTGTGACCTGGGTATTAAGCTTAAATACCTTTTAATTGACAATTTGTGTTCGGCCATTTGATGCCTGATTTTGTTTATTTATTGTGTGTGTGGGCTGGCTCATTAAATGTGTTTAACAGGGAACAGGGAACAGGGAAGGGAAACCCCAATTAATCTCTCGGGCACAACATACTCAGTTTCCGAATGTTGTTTAAGGTTAAATGTCACTAAAGTTGTTTAGGAAGAACAAATTTGTTTTCCTTTTTAAAATTTTTTAAATATACCTTATAAGCTCGAGGAAAAAAGACATTCAATTTAAATTCAAACAACTTTGATTAAACTTTGGCACCCCATCTCCCTTAGCTATCCAATTAACCTTTGGTCAGAACTTTTACATTTCTCAGGATCAATTTCCTCGGAAAAAGAATCTACGAGCTGCAGGTGAAGCTTGTCCTCATTTGTATGCCACTAAACTGCGGAAAAACTTTCCCCTGGGCATTAAGAATTGTGTGAAATCGAATTGCCGCTCCTTTTCCCGGCTAAGTTCGATCCATCAGCTGCAATTTGTTCGTGGAAAAGCTGAAAAGTCTCGCCACGCAAGCGAAAAGTTGCACAAAAAATTGCTTAAATCAGCGATTTTTTTCTCTTTTCAGGTTTATCCCACTGGTGAAGGAGGCGTTGGGGGCGTGGTCGGTCAGCCGCTTAAGCTGCCGCACGGTGCACCATCGTCTAATTGAACCCAACAGATATTTTCAATTAGCAGCAAAACATTTGTGAGCTAAAAAAGTTTTATTTAATTTTTTCTCCTCCGTTTTTTCCTTTTGGCCTGCACCTTGAGCTCGAGGACTTGGGAGTTGAAAACGGGAAGTGAATTCCTGCGGGGCAAACACGTCCTGGCGCCAATAAAAAAAGGCACCTTAGTGCTGAGAACTTTGGCCAGCGGCGGACAAACTTTTTAATGCCATTAAAGAACGAAAAAATGACGCTACAAGACGTGAAAAGTTTGCCACCGCCCAAAAGGTAAGCCAGAAAAAATAGCCAGCCAGACTGCACTGAAAAAAAACGTTCTAATTTAAAAGATAGCAATAATTAATATTAACAGGCAGTGTCTTTAATTTTCGTAGTGTGTTAAAATGATGGAAAGTGTCTAAAAGTATGCAATGAAATATTTTACATCAATATTTTCTCATTATTATACAGAATTAGGTTTTAATATTTTCGGGAGTTGCACAACTCCTTAAAAATAGTATGCTACAAAAAGTGCAAGCCTAATTTAGACAGCGATCGTAAATCCAAGCGTTCTCCTTGCTTCCGCACAATATTTGTAACATTTTCGCTGCAGCCTCTTTATGCCAGTGCGTAAATTGAATTGATAAAAGCGGCCGCACAGCAAAATGCAAATGCAAAGTGCGGCCGGAAATGACTACAAAATGTTGGAAATCTACAACTTGAGATAAGGCTCCGAGAGTTCAAACAAACTAATTCAAAAGTGCGTGTCCTGTGGCTTTCGCATGCGGATGTGTCCTGTGTGCCTGTGCCGCAAAGTATGCAACACAAATCAGCGCATAATGGCTGCCATCCACCGACCACTTCCAAATCCACGATGTCCAGAGTCCGCAGTCCCAATGCCCCATGGCCCATGCCCAAGCCCCTTCCCATTCCACTTCCAGTTCCATATTCATGCCCATGTCCATGGCTGTGTTTGCATTGGGCTGCAGGAGCAGGACCTCGACGGACCACGCATTTCAATAATTCTAATTAATTTATTAACGCTTATCAGCGGCGATAAATTTGCCAGGGCAGCAGTGTTTGCTCCCCCTGCTGGATTAGGGCCAAACTCTGTGCGAACTCTTTGCGGATGCTTTACTTCTGATCCACAGGACAACCGTACTTAGCTGACAAACTGACTGACTCACTGACTGACTGAGGGAATCGCTGCCACCACATCCCACCCTGCCACAGAAAAGGGCTTTAAGAGCCCCGCTGAAGATGCACATGGGGCGATAAGTTAGCCCAGCCCCAATTCACAGCCATAAATGGAATGAAAAACTTGGAAATCCCAGTCATTGACATCTCTCGTAAATAGCAGGACTCGCAGGAGTCCCGGCACTAGGCGTTGATTTTAAAACGAGCCCATTGATAAGACCAAGCCGGCCCGCAAGTTAGAGAAAATGCTGAGGTGGCCAAAAAGAAAGTGGAGCGTGTATGAAAAACGGCAAGAGAGTCGACTACAAGATACTCACTAAAATATATATTTTATTTGCTGGTTATAGTAATAAATATAAAAATTATGCTTAAATAAACGAATCATGAAGATTCAAAATTTTTTATATCAAAAATATATATAAAATATTATGAAGACTTCATTAAAGGATTTCCACAAGATATAAAAAGAAATCTGAAAATAATGGGGATAATATAACTTTTTAAACATATTAGGATCTACAGGGATTTTATTTTTGCTTATTCTTAATAGTACCGAACCCCTTAACACTTCTTTCCAGGGTAACTTAACCGCTCGTTTGCCTGCTCCTTTTTTATTGTAAGCCCCGAAATGGCTTTTGTTTCTGTCGCCCGAACGACTGAAAGTGTTAAAATTTATTGACGCATTTAGATCAAAACTAAAAATTGTCTCCCATTGCCCTATTCCACTGAGATGTGGCTCATTTGTACGGGCTTTTTCTGCGTATTTTTTGTTTCTTTGCTGATTCGGCAGATCGCAGCTCGGTGGGTCCTTACTTTTACCACCGGACCCCGAAGCGCGATGGTGGGTGTGTGTGTTTTGTTTTAATACGAAAATCCCCTGACTTGGCCAATCTGCCACGCCCCCCGCCCACTATTCAGATTGCCTAGCCGGCGGCCAGAAGGGAAAATGCGAGAGATATACCTTTAATGCATTTTGCTCATATTGAAAAGCACTTAAGCGGCGGGGGTTGCGAAAATATGAAAATCGTAAAAACCTTTGGGCGGGGGTTGGCTGAATATTGTCTGAAGGTTGCTTATTTTATTATTATTTTACAGGGAATTATCTCATTTGAGTGGAGTTTGCCCTGCCGAGCACATCGGGCTATCCATCCTGCCCGCAGTCTGCTGTGTAATGTGTGCGTAATAACATAATATCCTTAAGATATTTTAATATTGCCTGCCGCTGCATATTGAACTGCGGCATCGTTCGCAGCCGGGAATCGTCCCCCGTCGCCGCATCCTTGGCCCTCGACGAGAACGGGAATCCTGCTCCTGGTCCTGGCCGCATTTCAACATATTTGGCTTTGCTTTGCTTTGGCTGCCGGCTTGTTTGCTCCTCGCCTTCCTTCCTTCCTGCGATTTAACAATACCTTTGTGCATCGTAAAATAATTGCCGCAGGGGTTTGTAATCTTCTGGGTTTGGGTGGCTTGCAATTTTCATTTCGCCCAAATTTGGTTTACCATTTTTCCTGATTTCTTTTTTGTGCTCTGCAGCAGCTAAAAGGTTTCCTAAACGCCGGCTCACCGAGGGACATATTTATGGATGTTTGGCATACTTGGAGGTCTTGAAGTTTATGGTACAAACAAGTTTATTAAGGGATTTTCATCGATTGTTTATTTGGGAAAGGTGTGCTTACTTCTGAGCATTTAAAGATATTTGTTTCTATTTAAAATTCTTTTTTCTAGGTATTTAAATATTTTTAAGGCTACATCTTAATGTATGATTTATATACAACCAACTAATGATTTATATTAACAGACACATGGATTTTTCCTTGTTTCGTTTTCATTATCTTCCTTATGCGCTGCGACTTAACCCTAGGATAATCTCGCTAATTCCCCCATCTTGCTCAACGCATACCTATAAAAGTAAGACCCTTCGTTATCGGCCCCCACTTAATATTACGAGAATTTCCCCTTCACCCCAGCAATCCATTATCCGATTCACTCCTGCCCGACTCTGGTGTGTTTATCAATAACGTGCTCCGAGGCGGAGATGTTTCTGGTGTTCTGGCTCATGATTGTTTTTAATAAGTCGCTGCCCTTTGCCCCTCGCCTTGCCCTGTTCCCCAGGACCGCTCGACATATGCGGCAACAATTTAACGTTGAGCTCATAAATAAATCGCTGTCCCCCCATCGACTCGTTTTTAGGGTTTCTTAGTCAAAGTGCGGTGACATTATTATTGGAGAGTATGCGAGAGTGTGCGGCACGGCACTCGAGTTATTGACAAGTTTATGTGCTTAATCCTTCCATAAAGCGCACCATTAAAATGCCAACAAAAGGTACTTTATATGAAAATTTCCTAGCCCCGCCCGTGGCGTCCACTTTTATCGCCAGCTCATCGTTCATATTTCAATGAACGCACCGAAATTTAAATGCTTCCTTGCACTGAAAGGAAATCGGGGGAGCAAATCAGTAATGAGATTAGAATTTTTTTTATTGTCCTTCAAGGGAACTCAAAGATGATATTAATGAATTTCTTCCTCACGTGGTTAATGCTTGAATACTTTAACCCACATTACAAAAACTCAAAGTATTTATTGGGGTTCTATATGAGGATGCTGAGTGTTATAAGCATATTTGTAAAATATCTATTGTTAAAAAATTTCTTTTGGTGTACTGAGAGACATGTGTGTGGGTGCCGGCGTCTGTTTGAGCGTAAGACAATCGAAAACTGTGGGCGTGTCGAATGGCACACGATGGCGAAGGCAGCTGCCCGCCTATATAGAATATCGGCACCATCCTCTAATATTCCCCGTCCCCGACTCAGTTCCTGATATGCCCGGGTATTTTTATTGCCCGTGCCCCGCGCTCGCGATTCCGTGCATAATAGTGTAAAACTAGACATATATCTCCCAATCGGCTGTATATTTCTCCATGGCGAGCTGCTATTTGCGGCGAAACTCACGAATTCGTAATAAAAATGTTTCGCACTGCCAAACGTGTGGCAAAGTGAGGATTTTTGGGGAGCGAAATTAAAAACGGAATGGTTCCGAGCGGAAGACGCAAAAAAGAAGGCCTCGCAAATGAAAGACAGGCATTAATTTTTGAAAATTTTTATTTACGGGGAAGGAAGTGCCGCCGATTTGGGGGAATCAAGTTGAACTCATTTCACAAGTGTTTACAAAAACAGCAATTCGGATGGGATGAGTAATACAGCGCGGTTTTATTATCAGGAAAGCCTTAGGGTCAACAAGTTCTGTAATAATCTCTTTGTAGTTGACTAACGCAGAAGTAGAGCTAATTTTCGGGCTGAAAATATTGCTATAATATTTTTAAGAACATGTTTACTTTTCATCTTTTAGACTTCCTTTTCCATCCCGCACTCCATGTGTTGCAATCGGCGCCAACCCCATCCACCTTCAACCCATTTTCAATCTGCTCATCGCCCTCCAAAAAAAGCTCGGTTTAGAGGAGAAAAATTATGGAACCTCCTGCAGACCACATTTAAACGATTTCACATTGCTTAATGATTCTGACAGCTGAATGATCTCTCATTCGGGGTGCCCAAAATGTGTTTTTCGTATTCTCCGTTCGCGCTTGTCAGCCCCAATTCGAAATTCGGCCGAACTGGGGCCTCAAGTGGCGTCGGTCTTTAGTTAATGTCAGTCAGATCGCCCAGATGTTGCCCAAGTTCTACTCGGGCTGCTCTTCAGCCTCTTCTGTGGGATTAATTAGGCTTGGGCTGCGCACACTCGCCACAAAGACTTCATTAAAGGGGGCAACCTGATCGGGCTCGTCAAAATCTCTGGGCAGTGGTGCTTTTAATTTTAATTCCACTGCTAATACATCATCGCAAGTCAGCAAAGAAGGTGGTGCAGTGGCTCGGTGGTGCGGTCGTGCGTGTGTGTGATAAGTCCTGGAAAGCGCCGAACTACACGTTCCGATTTTCACAACAGTTGGTAGTGCTCGCCACCCCCAGGACTTCCCCTAGTTGCGCCTGGATTTCCTCGCACGCCACTCCGGTAATTACACTGAGGAAAAGGGCAGGAAATTGCATTGAATGTATTATACCATTTTAAAATCTTCATTTTTTACTATATTGGAATGTAGATCTGAAACTAGGTAATTAAAAGTTACTACGGGTTCCAATCTAGTTTATAGTGCGGCTCTTAAAAGTATGCAGTATTATTTATTTTAACTTTATATATTTCCACCATATTTTGATCAATTGTAAATATTTCAACTACCTTTACTTATATTTACATAATAGATAAGTAAAATCCAAGCCCTATTCTCTATATCTAAAAATAGTATGAGTATAAGTGAGTATATTTTAATGGTTCTATGTTAGTGTCTTAAGTTTAATTTTCACTTTCCAAACATTTAAAAATACACTAAGTAAGGATCATTTTTTCAATATCAATAATCTTTTTTGGCTTGATTTTTAAAGGATAACCAAATTACTCCAGTGTAGGCTGGTGCGAAAATCAAGTCGAGGCCAAAAGTTGCCCGATGTCGAGTCCGGAGTCCCGAATCCGCGGCTGTTCCTCGGTGGTGTTGCTCCGTGCTGCCCTTGGTGGTGGTGGCAACGTCAAGGTGAAAGCCGCTTAAGGTGGTTGGGGTGGGGTGAGCCCGACCTTCGAGGACGAGGCAGGAGTCCATTGTTAGGACTCAACATGTGCGCTATTGGATTAAGTGGCGAGCGACGGCGATTCAAGGACAATCAATGGAACAGCACGAGAGTCCTGGGTGTCCTGTGCCTGTGCCCATGGCCGTGCCTCGTCACCTTCTGTCCAAATCGAAGCTAGACCGCGTAACAGAAATCCATTAAGGTGACCGTTTTATTTGCTACATTAGCGGAGGCCGGGGGTGATTCCGACTTAAATGCATGCATTTAGCCATCTGCCTGCATTTGGCAGTACAAAAGTGTTAATTGAGACTTCTTTTTTATTGGATTCGAACTGTTGGGACGGGAGTCGTTCGAGCGGAATGGTCAGGATGGCAGCTCTGTATGCAAATTTCGAGCCAAAGGATGTGTCTCGGGATCCGGGCAGCTGCTACTTGAAGTAGAGCACCAAACGCCCACGTGCCGTGGGAATGCCAGGAATGCGGGTCCGGAATTTCCAATCAATTTTAATTGGCACCCCATCGATGGAGGACAGCGAGAAGAAATCCAAAATATTTGTGCATAATTTTAATTAGAACATTTTTCCTACTTGCGCAATTTATCTTGTGTGTTGGATAGAAAATACGTTGCTTAGAAAATACGGTGGCAGACGTTCAATGGGTGTCAAAGTCAGTGCAATAAATTATTTTAAACGAGCATATCGAAGATGTGTCGCCTCTCTCCGCTGCAGTGTAACTCACACATGTGCCTGCTGGGTATTCCAAATATTTTTATGGCTAGGTCTTCGGGTGGGTCTTCGGAGTAGGTACACTCGTAGGGATTTATGTGCAATCAGGGGGATCTCGGAGATAAATCTCCTGCCCACTCAAGCGGCCAGCCAATCAAAGTTGCAGTGGGACTCAGTCGCCCCTCGACTCCCGGAAAACTCATTTAAGTTTTCCTCGGCCAGAGAGATAGGTGAAAAGGATAAGGTCGACTCCAAGGGATTGGCCAACTTTGGTCCGGCTTAATTGCCCAGTGTCCTTGCAGCGAAAGGGAGGCTTAATTGCCTCAGCCCCCGTCTCTGATTCGGATTCAGATTCTGCCTTTTGACTCCGACTCCATTGCTTAATTGCCATTTAGTCCTTTTTAATGGACTCCTCTGTGCGGGGACACTGGTCCTTGTTCATTAATGACCACCACGTCTAGATTTCCGCTTACCTCCTTTCGCAACTTTTGTCAAGTCCTGTCGATACCAGATAGACTTGCAAATGCCAGCATTTTAATGGCAGCATTTTTGACTTAATATGTCCCGGCTTATCTGTGTATCTGTGTATCTGGGCATCCTGCATGTCCTGTGTGTCCTGCGAGTCCTGAGCGCCCCTTTGGGGCACTCTCAGCTCGTTTGTGTTGCATAAATTTGACCAAATTGTTTTGCTGCCCTCCGATAAGACGCCGTCGATGGCATGACAATTAGCCCGAAACTACGTTTAAAATATTACTTGTGGTCCTGCGATTCCCGTCCCCACGTCCTGTTTCCAGCTTTAATTGTTTCTTGGGGTCGTGGCTGTCGAAAGTGCAAACACAATCTGATTGCTGATATCCCAAATATTGACTATTGGCCAGGAATAGTAACGAGGGCAAGTCATAAGGACTTAAGTTTTAAGTTTAAATTGACATGGGGTTATATTTGAGGAAGGATTAAATGTGGGATTGTTTCGAATTATTTTCCTTTTAAGGACTTGGACGGCCTCTCGACTTATATTTACATAAAGTTGTTTTGTGTTCACTTCAACAAAGGTTGTAAACTCCTTAAGATACTTATCAATCTAAGTTATTGGATAGTTTCTTAAGACTGTTGTTACATTCTGGAGATATACCTATACTTTTTATAAGGAACTAACTGTTTAAATAGTACTTAATTTATTTTCTGTTGTCTGAATCTATCACCTAGTTATCTTTCACCTTTTAAATGAGTCTCTTTGAAAGTGAAGTTCCCAGCTCCAACCTTTTCTTTCCCACTTATCACTTGGCTCATTTTAACCTGCCACTTAGCTCAACTTCTTCTCCTGGTGCACTTATATTTAATGAAAAAAAGGGAGCATTATTATTAAATTGTACCCAGGGAAAAGTCCCCCTTCATCCCCCTTTCAATACCATTTGAGCACATGACATAAACATAAACTTTGCGCCTTTTGTGTGAGCGAGTCCTGCGGGCGTTCCTTGTATACGTATATACATAGTTATCCTGATCCTGGCCGGCGGCTAACAACAACAACAACAATAACGCCAACAAACACCTTTAATATTTTCATTATGAAGTCATTCAGCGCGATTATTAACGCGTGACCCCCAAGGCGATGCACAGCATCCAGGGCGAACGGTCAAAAGCGGAGGAGAGTTCAGGTCCACCCTAAGGAACAACAGCAACAAAGCTGCTTGAGCTCAGCGCACAGAGAGAAAGATTTTGGAGTTTTATAACACAGTTTATGTTTTAACTGTTTCCCAGGTAATGGAAAGGCTGATAGCTTCCCGACTTATAATACACCTAGAAGACAATGATACTATCCCAATGCACCAATTCGGATTCAGAGCCGGCCACAGTACGATTGAGCAATTGCACCGTGTAGTCAATCACATCCTGAAGGCCTACGACAATAAAGAATACTGCAACGGCATCTTTCTTGACATACAACAGGCATTTGATAGAGTTTGGATCCCGGGACTACTAGCCAAAGTCAAAACAGCGCTGCCAGCCAACCTGTTTGAGCTCATCAGATCGTTTCTCACAAACAGAGATTTTTGCGTCCAGTCCAGAGACGCAATCTCTGCAAATGTTGCCATTACAGCTGGCGTTCCCCAAGGAAGCGTCTTAGGACCGCTACTGTACTCCATCTTTACAGCAGACATCCCCAAGCCAAGCTATGAAGAAATGACCTACGACAACAGCAAAATGCTGCTGGCCAGCTTCGCTGACGACGTCTGCTTTCTCAGCTCCTCGAACAGTGAGACCGAGTCTTCACAAACGCTGCAAACCTACCTCAACGAATTCGAGAAATGGGCCACGGCGAACAATATCAAAATCAACGAAAGCAAATGCGTAAACGTTTGCTTTACGTTACGCCGAAAAACAACTCCGGTGGTCCACATTAATAA
Organism: Drosophila biarmipes; assembly: GCF_025231255.1. Lineage (NCBI taxonomy): Eukaryota > Metazoa > Arthropoda > Insecta > Diptera > Drosophilidae > Drosophila > Drosophila biarmipes. Next base: position 32,069,389 of record NC_066616.1, on the reverse strand, counting down.
TGTGGACATAGAGCAAGCGACTAAGGCGAAATACCTAGGCCTCACACTGGACAAACGCCTAACCTTCCGAGAACATATTGCCAGAGTCGTCAAAATGTGCAACCTAAAGCGGAACCAATTATTCTGGATGCTAAACAAGAAAAGCAAATTATCTCTAAGATGCAAGCGGCACATTTATCAACAAATCATCGCACCAACTTGGAGATATGGAATCCAAATTTGGGGAGTGGCGGCTGCGTCCCACCGAAAACGTTTCCAAACCGTCCAGAACAAAACATTAAGACAAATCACTGGCTGTGAGTGGTTCGTTAGCGGCCAAACGCTTCACAATGACCTAAACCTGAGTCTTGTTGAAGACCAAATATCGTTCTTCTCAAGCAGGTACAACGACCGTCTAACTGCCCACCGTAATCGTCTAGCCCGGAGATTACAGGGGGCTATCCCAATTCGCAGGCTCAAAAGAAGACATTTTGGGCTGCTCCTAAGAGACTAATATGAATATATTATTTACTTGAAACTAGTCGTAATTTGAGCTACTCCTATATACCAAGTTGAAAACTAATTATAATTTATAATTAAGAGATTATTTACTTAAGAAAACATTTAGGTTAAAGGCTTTAATTAGATCTGTTCCTGGATTATATTAAATAAAGATGTTAATTAAATAAAAAAAAAACTGTTTCCCAAGGTGTTTAAAAGTATGCATTGAATAAAAGACTGTCGTAAACTGGACAATTTCTTGGCTTACTTTGAGGCGCACAAAAATGGATTTTAAAAGTGATTTCTTCGCTATTAATCTTTTTTTTCTTTGTAAAAAAAACAGCCTCACCATTTCACATTTACTCACATTTCTGCGAGTTATTTTACAGAAATTTCTCTCAGTGTCCCCTAACGCTGAGGTAAATTACAATTTTTTGTTTATAAGTGGCAGCCGCTGGGCAAGTGCAGCTGTACCTAATAATCATAATAATTGCGCCATGGGCGTCGGCGGCATCGTCAACTTTTCCAGACGCCATCGCCGCCCCCATTTTCCGCCCCTCCTCCTGCCCTTCCTCGACAACAATTGCTTATAAAGTGCGTGTGACACATTAACGGGAAAAGTCCGGCGCGAAAAGCGGGAAAGCCTTGGCAGCCAGGGAAAAAGGCAAATAAAACTCGCGGCCAGTGGGCGAACTTCAAAAGAAATAAAGAAAAGGCAGAGGAAAAAAACAGAAAAGAAAAGTCCTTTAATGCCGTGAATTTTCCGCGGGATTTCTATAAAGTGCAGCGGGTTGGGGGCCAGGAAAATTAGACGGGGGTCAATGCGGTTTGTGCCGCGCAAATTGAAAAAATGTTCGTGCGTAAATTGGCTTTTCTTTTTTTCGGCCCGGGAGGATGTTCTCCATATCGGCCAGAAATTTTTAAATGGAAACAGGCGTGGCCAGGTCACCTCACATCCGCATTTTCCTTTCCACTTGCTCAAATTGAATTTCACTTCGAGAGCTCCTGAGAAGGCCAGGCGTAAAGTGAAAGTGGAAAGTGGCGCGGAAAGGCAGGGAAAAGCTAGCGAAACCCGGCAGCAAATTAAAAAGAAATTAAGCCAATTTGCCCTTACAAGCCAGGATGTGCGGCTCAATTTCAGGAAAAGTGGCCGCGACTTGTTGTGGCTCGTAAATCCTGGCCCATAAATACCAGGGCCTTCTGCTCCTGCTTTTCGCCCCACTTACCAAGCGTCTTCATTTCGGCGTAAAATTCTTTAATCTCGTTCAATTCAATTAGTTCGAGTTGACTAGTTAATGCCGCGCCAAGTGTCCGCGAATGTCCTTTTCGTCCCTCGGAGGTGAGTTATGCCCATCTTCCTGCCGGGACTTTGTCACCGAGCATTAACTTTGGCAATTTATGGGTACTCTAAGTGGAGTGCCGAGGGGCCAGAACTTTATGGTTATCGTGGGCTGATCAGCCTCTAATTAGGTAAATAACCTTTCCTGGCGGGCAACCCATAAATAAAGCGAAATAGGGCCTAGTGATATGGTTAAGTGTTTGGAACTCAAAGCACACAATCATTATCGTTTCTGAATTATTTTGGAAACATTTTTAAGAAACTCCAGGAATAACAAACTTAATTATATATAACGTTTAGAGTACCTCACGTTTTTTAAACCATAATTTATTGGTATGCCTAATTGAAGATCAACTTGTACAATAAGATCAATTTTGAGTAGAATTTGAACTATGTGCGATACAGTCCTAATTTAGAAGGCAAACGATTTGACCAAACATCACGGGATACAAATTTAATAAAAATATAAAGTGCCTGTGGAAAGTTTATTGAAAGAACTCTCCATTCTGACGCCAAGTCGCCGCGACTGTCATCAGAATGGTAAAGTTTGAACGTGGACTGTGCAATTTAGTCGCCGCCCGCACCAGGATTGGGATCATCGGGGCCAGGACCTCCCAAAGGAGCTGAGGAGCCCAAGACATTGGACAGGGCATTCACCTCGGCGTCATCGCGTGGCGAGGAGACGGGCGTGGCATTATCATCTCGGGGCTTGGCCTTTCCGAAGATCAGGGCAGCCTGTTTGGTCTCGGCCAGAGAGTTTATGGGCGCGGTCACCGTCCTCGGCTTTAGCACCAACTTGGGTCTGTCATCATCGTCGAGGGCCCCGAACGGATTGCTCGAGGACGGACCAGTAGCCGAAGATCCTGGTTCTGGAGGTCCAGGATCCTTGTTGTCCCTGCCAAAGTTGCCACCACTCCCGTTGTGGCTATTGGGATTGTAGTGACCACGGCGATCGCGGTTGCGATTTTGCACAAAATTGTTGTAGTTTCCGTTTCCATTGGGAATTCCACTTGCGAAGCCAACTATACCAACACCTCCGCCACCGCCTCCGTTTCCGTTGAAGCTCCTTGGGGGATTGCCAATCCTTCCTATGCCACCACCTCCACCATTACCACCACCGCCTCCTTCGCCTATGCCACTGTTGAAGGAACTGGAATTAAACCAGGATAAATATACAAAAAATGTAAAATATAATGGTAAAGTAAGGTTACTTTTCAACAGTTTATCATGCTTAAATCTTATATCATAAGGAATTCGCGTTTTTGTATGTTTTACCCACCGATTAAAGTTAAAGTTGCGGTTGTGGAATCCCCCATTGGTGGGCGACTGCTGGCCGTCGCGGTCATCGTAATTGGGTCGTGGAGCTCCTCCCTGGTAGCGATTGCCATTTCCATGCCCATTCCCGTTGCCATTACCACTACCATTGCCACCACCGCGATCACCTGCACCACCACGGTTGTTGTAGCCACCGCGATTGGTGCGATTGTAGTTTATGGACATGGTGCTCTGGGTGGGGCTGCTGTTGGACATTTGGTGGTTGCTGCTGCTCCGTGTGTCCCGCCGCCGAAATTGGTGGGAGCCCACGCTGTCGTCCCGCCGATAGTTTCGTCTTTGGTAGTAGGGATTTCCATTACCATTTCCATTCCCAGAGCCACCGGGACCGCCCCCGCCACCACCTCTCTCATGACCTCCCACACTTTGGGATCCACTGGGTCCTCCTGCACCGCCCATGCTGGAGCCCGGGGCCTGGCGACGATGATCGGCTATATCGATGCGCAAGGGGGCCGAAAAGTTGTCCAACTTGATGCGTCCGTTGCAGGAGAGGGCCCTCTTCAACTGGGCCAAGGTCTCGAACTCCACGTAGCCATAGCCCTTGAACTCGTCCGTCTCACGATCCTTGATCAGCCGCACATTCTTCACCTCGAAGTCCGAGAAGATCTTCATCACATCGCCCTGGACGAGACCCTTGGGGAGGTTGCCCACATAGGCGATGAAGGGTGGTTCCGTGGGCACCTGTCGCTGCCGATCTCTGTCCCTGTCCCGATTGCGAAAGTCGCGAAAATTGCCGCGACTCTCTCGATTGTCGCGATTGTCTCGATTATCCCGATTGTCTCGATTGCCTCCACCATCTCGATTAAAGTCCCGATTGTCACGATTGTTACTGTTAGTATTGTCACGGTTGAACTCGCGGTCCCGCTGGCTGGAGCGATTGGCCATGGTCTTCGACACCTGCACCAGAACCTACAAAAATATATGCACCTGCACGTAGCACCTTGAACCTCGAACCACGGAGTCACGGATCACCAAACGCTGTACGAAAAGTCCGGAGCTTGATATCCCAGACGCTGTTGATAAGTCTACGCGAGACGAGGGACTGGGATCGGACCTGAAGGGGGCTAACTATTTTCTGACAGCCCAGTGACGCTAGTTTCAGTTCCACTTGATGAGATGTGCTTGGAACTTGTTTCTTATTTTCTAAATTATATCTTTATCGCTGCATCTCTACTTTGTTTAAAACTAGGCATATTTTAATGTGCACAATGAAGGAGGGCTGTTTACAGCCAGGCCCGAAAGGAATCTGCTGCCTGCTGAAAACTAAGCTCTGAGGTAAGGTAAACCATAGATGATTAATTGCGGCGCCAGGCTCCAGACCCATTCCCCTTTTATTTTTCGCACAACATGTGTAAGCAGCGCCATCTCCTCCGCCAGTTTGTGTTTGTTTTATGGATAAAACCAGCAAAAGCAGCAACAGCCAGTACATGAAAAAGTCAACAGTAAATAGCGCAGCCAGGCAGCAGCAACATGATGCACAGCAGCAACATCACGAGCACAGCAGCAACACCAAAGAAATGCTTTCTGTGTGCCCCGCGAACTCATGACTCATTTTTGTACATTTGTCAAAATTTGTGCCATACATCATTTTAAACAGTGCAGCTTGGGGGAGGGAGGCAGCAAAGGTTGCGCAGAGTGGGGGATCACTGTACTTTGGCCACAGCCTGGCTTTCATTGAAGCCCTGTCTCTTTCCATTTTCCCCTGCCATCTCTCTCTCTATCTATTCAGGAAAACCTTGCCCCAGTGTTTGAAACGACTCAACGCATGGAGCCCAAGATAGATCGCCAGCAACACGGAATTAAAAACTGATGTAGCGATTAATTTATCACTTGCAGGCAGTGCACTGGAAGAAAGTTTGGCGGGGAATATATCCAAAACTATTATTAAACTTGGGAGGAAATGCGGTGAGCGCATTTCGTAAAAAATTAGCTTCACTACTTTGGGCTTGGCGCTGATTCTTGAAAAGTAGAAGAAACTTTTGTCTATACAGATTTTTTTTATTTAATGGCTAGTATACAAACATTTTTCCGAGTGCCTTCGCAAGAAGAGTTGCAGCTTCTGGCAATATTTAACTAACAAGTTGCAGTGGGCGAGTGGACACACAGAGGAGACGTTTGAATGGATCTATCCGAATGGAATCGAAGTGCACGGAGTTGGGCAGTAAATAAATTACGAGCAGCAAATAAACGCGCTTCATTGCACCATCGATGGACAGTAGCCGTCCTCCAGAGGTGGACTGTCTGGGGGCCAAGGCGAAACAAAGGGAGATGTATGGACAAACAGAGACAAGCAAACGGAAACGGAAACGCTTTCAGCTGTCGAATTTGTATGAGCCGAAAGTGCCCGTTCCCCATTTCGCCGGAGAGTCGAGAGCTTTTGTTGTAAGCGCTCAATCATTTGACTGTTGCAACTGCAGAGGGGCCGAGCCCGGAGCTCATCGATCAGAATTAATAAAGATTTGGTCCTTGGTGATTGACTGACTGACCCACCTCGACCAGCTGCGATTTTCCACCCCCTCGTAAGAACTTTGGCACAGCGCATTTGTTTCTAATCGGGCAATCCCACTCGAATGGCACAGAAGCGTAAACGATTTTAGTATTACACAACATTAGCGAAATTAAATTGATTCGAGGCTGTTTTGGAAGCACCACCCCCCAGCTCGCAGCATCCTCGCATACTCCAAGCTCATCATAATGATGTGTGCCGCAAAATATCTCTGTACCTCCCCCGGCCACTCTCCATTAGTCCACTTGTAGTACCTCACACATCAAGGCTGGGAATCGGGGGTGTGGCAGGACCGCTCACTAATCATATTAACCGAAATTCATACGTCGCCGCATTTATGCCATCTACCCAGGAAAGCGTCTGAAAGTATCCAAGAACCAGCCGGAAAAAAGTCGGAGGGGAAGCTATTGTTATGACTCGGTCTGGCAGCATTTTCCGTTGTCGTTTAAACTAATTGAGTGTTACAAATTTTATGTGCAAAATCTTTAAGCTAAATTGAAATTTGTTTTCTTTTTGCCCGCGCCGTCGTACATTTTCCACACATGTGATACGATGCTCGCCACTATCCCCGTGAACCCAGCAAACCCGTATCCGTAAGTGAACCCATTTAGTGTTATGTGCACATTCTCGGCGCTCATACCCGCAAGTGCGTTGAACCATTTTAAAACGCCCGAGTTGAGGTATGTTCGACTGGTTTTTGTCCACGAAATATGGCCTACGGGGTGGAGTTTTCCTTCTTTTTTCGGGGTGGCTCTTCCCTTTCATTTTCATAATTGAGGCTGGAGTTCGCGATGAAATATTAAGTGTAGGATAAGCAAACACTTTTTGCTCTTTGAGTTTCGGTGTTTCGTTAAAATGTGCAATTTATTTGTTTATTTAGTACTCAATCTTACATTTTTGTTTATCAGTAAGCTTGGGGATGGAGAAAAGGCATTTTTGTGGTAAAAAGTACTATTTTAAATGTCTTATTAGTATTCCTCTAAACAGCCTTGGTTTTTACTAGTTTTTGGCCCATGATCCTGGCCAGAATTCAAACAATAATTTCAGAAATGACAAATACTACCCACTCCGTTTCGCTCCAATCCCCAAGCATATCATGTCAGCTAATTAAACTGCCAACGGAGTGTATTCTCAAAACAATTTACATAATTTACGATGCAAGACAATTGGCAGAGGATGCCGGGAACATCGAGGCGGCGGATTGCAGGCCAATAAACAGAATTGCATATGAAATAATGCCAGGGATATTTGTATGAATTGTTCGGGCCAAGATAAGGAGCAAAAGGAATACTCGCGGATTCTCCAAGCTGGCGACTCTGTGGCCAAGAACAAAAGCCCACTCAATGTGTGGGTCTGGAATAAAGAGCCACTATCGTCTGAGATTTATCATTGGTAGGGCCATATATCAAGTGTTTTGGCCAAATAATATAATATATGGCACTTGCCAAGTTCGCAATTACCAGCAGAAACTGTCGCGGCGTTTTGAAAAATTAACATGCAGCCATATATAGTTCTTTGTATCGGCCAGTGGCTATAGATTTATGCCAATTTGATGATCCTAGTGATGCTGATTTATGGGCCTTCGGCTTCCAAGCTCCAAAGACTTTCGGCGGGGCCATAAATAATGCCGGCGATCAAATTGCTACCTTCATGTGTCGATAGTGCGGAAAGTACAAGAGCGCGGGTGCCGAAGAACAGAGTTCCTTGCCTTGCCATTGTTGTACTTTCAATTAAGGCAATTGATTTTAATTAGACCACGGCTTACCATAAACATATTCCAAAGAAATTATTATTAAACACGCGACCCTCGAGATCTGCTGGTCTTTGGGCCAGGGGGGCGTCGTACTCGTAAAGTTCTTCCTCACCTCGCCGCCGCCACTCGGGGTGTAACTTAATATCTGCTCTAGCCATTCGGTTCAATTAGCAGGAATTATATGGCCAAGTCGGGTCGCAATGCACCCTGCACAGGAATGTACCCACATCTCGGGCCAACTGCTGCTGGCGAAGTTGGAGGAGGTAGAGCAGCTATATTCCTTAATTGGCCGATATAAAGGGGGACAATAAAACACTGAGAAGAAAAACTATAAAATGTAAAAGCATTTGCAACGTATGTATGAATGTTCCGGGGTTCTTACAGAATAAAAAGGAGGTTAGGCATCATACTTATTTTTGAGAAGCGCCGAGGGAGGCGTGTGTGCCCTTCTCCGTGGATCTCAAAATGTTAGCTAGTTAAGTGCAATGCTGCAACTTCTCAAGATTGTGTGCTAGTTGTCGGTATTTTCTTCCAGTGCAGTTAACGGCGACGTGCCTCAATTGAGGTGATCAACGTTAATTGAAAGCCAGCGCGGATGACTCAGCCGCCGGCTCATTAAGTGGCTGGGAAATAAGAACGAAGGCTGACGGAACTCGGGGCGATCAAGATGAAAAATTAACATTTCGCGCATCATTAAAATTCCAATAGAAGAGATGGTCGCTGGGCTTGGCCATATGGAAATCGTTGACAAATGTAGCAACGTGCTCAATGTCTCCATTTTCGTTTACATTTTCTTTTCCATTTCCACATATCGCTGTGGTGTACTTGTTGTCCCTGTTTTTCTTGTCAGCTGCCGACCGCCTGGCTCATTTGTCGCCTTTTCCTTTGGGGAGTGGGGAAAACAAATGCGTCAACACCGAATTTTCATTTGGTTAATGTGTGACTAGAACTAAAAACTAAATACGCCTCGGCCGCATTATTCTATGCCGCTTTTTCCAAGACACATTCGAGCACCATCAGTGGAATAATAACACGAATTAATCAATTTGTCATGTTGATATTTGTTTGGCAATTTATTTCCCATGTGCGCAGAGTGGAAAGTGGAAGGCCCCATCGAACCGGACTGAGGAGTGGTTCCGCTCCCGGCTGCCTCACTTTATTTTTGGAACCACTCGGCGGTACATTTCCTATGTGCCGCATGTGCATCGCCGGCAATTGTGGCCAGTAATTGATTGCACTACTTACACTCAGACTGAGCGGCTTCCCCGGGAGATTAGTTGCGATTCAATGGATAATTATCATCACAGATCACGGCTGCCACAGATGCAGATACGTAGATATAGTATAGACCCCCAGATACAGAAGACCCCGAGCTGAAATTGCCATTTTGTGAGTTTTTGTCCCTCGCAAATCATTCAACAGCACTAAAGCCAAATAAACAAATGAAGTAAGTCAAGGAATCTTAACTCACATGGGTGCACTGAAGGAAATATTTTATTTATTAATATCTATTTAATGAATAGATCTAATACGATAGCCAAGGATGTGAGTACAGAACATAGGTCTTCTGTAGATATGTTTGAGGCCAATTGTAAAATCCCTTCGCATATTTATTTAGTTTTCTTTTCCTCAGTGTAAGAACGATGATGATGTCACCTTGCAGAGGATACACCCTGCCATAAAGCAAACATCTCCATAAACCCATTAACATCTGGTGTGATTAACTCTTGGCTCTAAGCTCCGAAAGGGGTGCTGCTGTCCTCCGGAATTTCTCACGGATCCGGAAGGGAAAGGGGGCACCTAGGGGCAATGGGTAGTGGATAGTGCCGTACTCCCCAGAACTCCGAGACTCAGACTCGGTATCAGGGTCTTCTGTGTGTCGCCATCGAGGTTTGTGTACGAATGCTTTTGGAAATTTATGAGTTTCGCTTGAAAAGTATTTTATTGCATTTATAATTGTGTGAGTGTGTCTGGGAAATGACGACCCGCCCCCCTGTAAATGTTGCACATAAACTCTTTAACACTTTGCCTCTCGTTGCAATTAAAAAAGTCTACTTATTGAAGGGGAAGTGGCGTGGAATGTATCTGTGTATCCCGTATCTTTGTCCCTGTTTTGTGCATTAGGGGGCCTAAAAATGGGATGAGTGTGGGGTGTGGGACCCTGGTGCTCCACTTCGGTGTTCCAGGGGCCACCGCATCATTTGTTTGCGCAACTTTATTAGACTCTCGAATTGCGTGTTTAGTTTTCCAAGCGATTTATGTGCTCCCCGTCCAACGGGCGGGTGACGAAAATGTGGGAAACTCATCGGATGGAAAAGCCATGTGTGCCGCAGACGTGGCCCTAACAAGTGTCTTTGCATCTCACCACCCTGCACCGCCCTCACTTAGGATCTCGGATCACTCGAAAGTGTCTAACAATCCGCAGCTCAAACTTGTCTGGCCCCTCCAGTTTACTCTTGACTCCATTCCTTGAGAAAACATTGTGCTTCTGACAATCTCGTTGATTCACAAGCAAACATTTTAGATGTGGACAAGGCTTTCAATAAAAAATTAGAATATGATATACTTATTTAGTCGTTTATCTTTTGCGAAGAAAAAAAAAAAAAAGGATATTCTTTGGTAGAAAATTAGAATTAAGAACTTGGGGCAAAAATATAAACTTTTTTTTGCATTTTTTGTCGTTATTTCGATTATTGAAGTCGTTCAAGAATAGGAATAACAGTTTTGATTAGCTAACAACCTAAGCTAATGATCTTTATCACTTCCGGTTAGATTTTGGCAAATCTAACTTTTCGACAATTTTTAATTTTTTTTACAAGGGGTTACCTAGAAATTTTTTGCGATAATTTGTCAAAAAATAAATTTTTTAGTTTTGAAGTCCAACCGATTGGAAATTGAAATACGAGCTCAACGCGGTGTTACACTTTGTATTTGGACAATTTTAGACCTTGTTTTGATGAAAATTGTGATTTTTTTGGAGTAAAACTGGGATTTAAAATTTAAGGCAAAAATAGGAACTTTTTAGTAGAATTTTTGTTCCTAATTTCCATAAAAGAAGCGACTCAGCCAAGATAAACACTGTTTTGATCAGCTAACAACCTAAGCTAACGATCTGTATCACTTCCGGGTAGATTTTCGGAAATCTAATTTTTGGCCAATTTTTGATTTTTTTACAAGGGGTTGCATCGAAATTTTTTGCGAAAATTTGACAAAAAATAAATTATCTAGGTTTGAAGCCCAATCGATTGGAAATTAAAATACGAGCTCAACGCGGTGTTACACTTTGTATTTGGACAATTTTAACCCTTGTTTTGATCAAAATTGTGATTTTTTTTGGAGTAAAACTGGGATTTAAAATTTAAGGCAAAAACAGTAACTTTTAAGTGCGTTTTTTGTTCGTTATTTCCATAAAAGAAGCGACTCAGCCAAGATAAACACTGTTTTGATCAGCTAAAAACCTAAGCTAACGATCTGCATCACTTTGGGGTAGATTTTCGGAAATCTAATTTGGCCAATTTTGGTTTATTTTATAAGGGGTTGCACCACATATTTTTGCACAAATGTGTCAAAAAATAAAGTTTTATTTTTGCCTTTAAAGTCGAAAATAAATGCTGTTGTGAAAGTTCTTTGACCTCTTATGATTCTTCCCCAAAAACCTTTCGACTTCTGCTCTGGTTTGATTAATAAGCAAAGTAAAATTGAAATTTTTCGAAATGCACACAAAAATTAAAACGCACAAATTGCCAGTTATTTGTTTGCCCCGAAGTTCCGGTACCTTTCCTTTCCGAGTTTTCCTTCTGCAACTCCCTTCTGGGCGGAAAGAAAAAATTCATTTTCCACGTAATTACTCTGCTGTGATTAGTGAAATTAAACTTTTCTCTGGCATTTCCCTTTAGCTGTGCGTGAGTTTTGCTTTTCCCATCTGCTCTTTGATTTTTGGCCGCGGAAAAAATGGCGGCGCTTTTCTTTTCTTCTCGCCTCTTTTCTTTTCCTCTTTCTTGCCGCCCTGCAGTTTCATTTAGCGCTACGTTTTTCATGGGAAAAACTAGAAAAAAGCGCGTAACGGCCAATTACAAGGATTGATTGTGTATGAAAATGATGTTTCCCTCGCTGGGAAAAGTTTTCAATGCAAAGATGCATAAGGTGTCTAATTTTTCATGCGACTGGCGCGGGGGTTTGCAGACGGAACGCAAAGATTGACGGCCTTTGTCGTCGGGGCCAATGAAATTTTTAAATATAAAACGAACACAGAAATAAAAAAGGAGAGCAGGCCACGGGAAACGCGCAGAGTGAGTGCTCAAAGAAAACACTTTTTGCGCGGCAGACACTTTAACACTTGAATAAATATTTGTGCGCCAGCCGGGCCCGAAAAGGAGATTTTATAATGCCACAAAATCCGAACTAATTACTCAAGCCGCTCCCTCGGACGCTCGCATCATTTCACTTGATATCCTGTCCTGTCACAGGATGCCGGTTAGGACCGTTCTCACCCCACTCCATCCGGAACATCCCGAAGCCCGGCCCAACCAGACGGCCTCTGGAAATCGCAGACAAAATAAATGTTTTGGGCATAATTTCGTGTTACTTTGCTGCAGCAGCGAGTCAGAGGCTCGGAAAAGTGTCACTGGCGCGTGTGTCAGAAATTAATATTAATTTGCTGTGTCAATGCATATCCGTCATTGCGACGACGGCGACAGTTGGCCATCCTCGAGGCCAGAAAGTGGTTACTTTCACCTCATTATCGTCGGCGCGGCGAAAAGGGTGGTCCCAGCACGTGCGAAAATATTCGGAAAATATTCAAATTATCTTCACATTTTCTGGGGTTTCCCTCTGGTTTTGATTAGAAAACGCAGTGATAAATGCGGGCTGATCTCCCCCGTTTGGTTTGTCTATCCCAGTCCCATTTCTGCGGCAGGTGCGGCTGCCGAGTCCCGAGTAGTTGTCATCGAGCCGAGTAATCAACTGCTCTCCGGAGAAAACCCATGCTGGGAAATGAAACTGGGTGGGTCAGGTCACATGCCAAATGCCACACGTTTCTTGAAATCCATGCCGTGTTACTTGCTAATGCTCTCTTTGGGGGATCATGGCCGGGGTATGTTGGGCAATCCAAACAGCCAGAAAAATATTCTTAGTAATAAAACATTTGAAGCATTTAATTATATCTCTTCTCTGAATATATTATTATATCTTTAGGAGATATAAAGAGGTTTAAAACTCTTCTTGTTTTGGCTGTCGGTGCAATTACCCTTCTCCTCTTCCCAAAATAGGTATTTCAAGTTCGACTCCTCACCCTGACTTTCATCACATTTTCCCGGGGGTTGGGGGATGTGACGATTTAAGGTTTGCCTGCTCATCAACACACGCGGCTGTCCGCCGGAGGAGGACGGACCCCGAGTGGCAGAGATGCTTAATTTGGACGCCACGTGTCCTGGTGCTCATCCCTGCCTTGCTGTCCGTGAGTTCGGAAGGTGTCCGGCGAGTGTTTTCGAGAGTGTCTACTGCGTGTTTGTCCCCAGGGCTCTCTGTTTACACGATTTTGTTGTTAGTAGTTTAATTTAATTAATGTTTAAATATGCAGGCTTACGACCCGATGAACAAAGGGAAAGGGAGCGTGAGAACCCTGCTTTCCTGAAGAAAAGAATATATTATATATATTAAATAAAATAATAATTCCTATCATATAAAATCTATTAGGAACTATGTTAACCCACTTCTTGTTACAATATATAATGTTTTATTTCTGCCGCCAACCTGACTTTTCTCCCCTTTCCCTGAGACTTTCCCGCTGCACTTGAGTTAACATGTTCCGCATTTCCCCGACTTTGACGGCTGGCAACTGTTCCATGTGCGATGGCAACGGCTCTGGCACCTTTCAGACTAGTTTCGCCTCTCCGCAAATATTTTGATTAGCCGAGTGAGTTGTTTCGCGCCCTGGGAACATGTTGCATTTGGCCAAGGAAAACAGAGGCGGCGGGCAATGTGGCCAGGGCTCAATCAAGTCACTATTAATTCGAGGACTCGCACACATGTTTGCCTAAATTACATTGGACATTTACGAGTTTTGCAATAAAAACTTTAACAATGGCCGACGCCATTTTACTCGGGAACTACTCAGCCTCAGACGATTGGGATGTGGCCGGGGATGTGGATCTGGGCACTGGCATCTGGAGGGGGGTAATGGGTAATGGCCATCAAGTGCAGATCGCGTCGTAAAAGACATTTTACAGTTGGCACCGCTCGATTTCCATGGCCCGATTCGATGGGCGATGGTCGATGGTCGACGGGCGATGTTCGATCCTAGCCTCCCTCGAGTGGAAAAAGTCGAGTGTGTGTGCATTTTTAATTAATTGGGTTTAGTTTTTATGGCTTCATTAATTACCAAACACTGGCACTGCAAGGGGACGTCCCTGGGTAGACCCAATCCTTGGCATGACTTGAGTTGAGTTGACTTGACTTGACGTCAGGGCGAATGAGTCGTCTCGAATGAATAATGCATCATGGCAGTCGATATGGTGAGCTGTAAATATCAATAATAAAAGTGCGACGCCAGGACCAAAATCGGGCAACGAGTGCATTAAAAATTTATTTGAATCTGCCTGCGACGCGTGGCCATATACCGAATGCCCGATATAAATATCGGGGGATATGGGGGCATGTCGGGGGTGCGCCGCCATAAAATAATAATCTTTATGATGGCAAAATTTTAATACAATATTGGCGGGCTCCGCTCTGCGACAGCACTTCCTCCTTCGCATCTGTCATCGGTGGATTCATAAATCCACTTTAATTGCTGCAGTGATTCCCGATTCCCGATGCCGTGGACATAGCCGTGTCCTCCTTGCGGGCGATAAAAGTGGCCAAGTGCCCAGTAAAACCGTGCTCATTAATATTCAACTATATGCGTTTAGTGGCTCCTCCCATTTACGGCCGGAGATAAAGTTCGACGAGCAGCTGTCGGCTGGCACATCGCATACGCAGGGAGAACCCATTTTCCTCCGATTGATTAAGTTTCCCCCTTGGTAATAATTATATTACTAATTCATTTAAAATTTAGCAACTGGGCGTTCCCTTAGTTCACCCTGCAAGATAACCCCTATTTTGTCCCAAAAAATCAGATCAGCGTCATGCTTACAGAGCACGAACTTTCGGCTTTTGATACCCAGTGGTTAGTTTCGACTTGGCTTTCTGGTAAACACTTATCGCAATGAAACTGTTAAGATTCCCAGCTGTGGATGGAGCCAACTGGAACGCCTCCTGGTTCAGCTGGTTCAACATGAGCGACCACTTGACTAGTTACGGGGCAGAGAGACTGATCAGCGAGTGGATGTCGGCCGGTTCCACCTTTAAGACACTTTTAGAGATCCTGAAACTGGATTTCGACTCCGTCGTTCAGAGGGATGATATTCTGAGTAAATCCTCTCACGCCTGCTCCTATCAGCAAGAAGATTTCTTCAACTCGTTTAGTAAGCACCGCGTTCTGGGCGTGCTGGCCATCAACAAGGACCTCGAAGCTCGAAGCGTCCTGCGTCAAAAGTGTGAAGCATTTGTTAATCTGTCATTCCAATAAGAACAACTTTTGAATACATATTAAGCTAGGTAATGGGTATCTGATAGTCGAGGCAACATGACAACTCATGAGACGAATCCGGTTTGGCTGCTTCGCGGCTTATCGCAATGGGACAAGGAACTTCCAAATATAAATATGATTAATTGGGGGCTCTTAAAGTTCCAATCTGGGCATATAATAAGGGTCTTGCCTTGCGAATACTGACAGTATATATTTGTGCTCCGAATCAAACAGTCGGACCGCATCGGTTGATCAACATGGAATTAATCAGACCAATGAGACTACTGATTATCGTGCTTGTTCTAATATTGTCGGCGAGGGGCGATGAGAATGTCATCAGCCATTACGAAAGTGATTACCTCGAGACCTATGCAAGGTACATGAAATCCGACATGAACTTGAGTGTAGATCCTTGCGACAACTTCCTGGAGTACTCCTGCGGAAATCATCGGCACAGCTCCCGGCTGCTATGGAAGTTGCTGGGAGAGTGGGTGGGTGACTACAACACGATTCACCTGGCGGACAAGATCGAACACTTTCTGGGCCGGAGGGCTCTGGCCGAGTCCCTCAACGTGTCCGTCGAGCTTGGAGTGGCCCATCGGTTCTACAACGCCTGTCTCGAAGCCGACATCTATCCGTTCCCCGCTGCTGATCCACACTATCTGGAACTCATTCGGTCGATCGGAGGCTTTCCCGCCGTCGACGGGGCCAACTGGAATGCCTCCAGCTTCAGCTGGTTCAACATGAGCGCCCACATGCTTAATTACGGGGCAGAGGGTCTGATCTTGGATGAGGTCCATTCGGAACACCCCTTTGAGCCTGACTTGAGCTTCCAAGGACAACGGATGGGTTTTGAAAAATACGTTAACGGACCAGTGACTAATGAGGAGCGTATGGGTGGTTACCTGAGATCCTTTAACCTGCCGGAGGATAAAATTGCAGAAGTGATCTCCGGGGTTCTTGCCTTCTGGGAAGAAGCGCGAGAGGTTGGTTCACAAGGGGACCTGCAAGGAGACTGCGAAGCCTTCGAGACCAACTACTTCAAGATCGTTTGGAACAGAGTTAAGCCAGAGAAGCTCCGAAAGTGCAATTCCTACTTCGTGGAGATGGACAAAGTGGTTGCCCGTCAGCCGGAGGCCGTGGCCAATTACCTGGCCATGAAGCTGCTGCACAGATTCGATGCCAGACTTAGGAGCGCTAAGGGTCAAAAAGGGTATTGCCAACAGTTACTGGAGGCCTCAATGGCGTTTCTTTTCAACAAACTGTATTTGGCGGTGAGTCCCTCGCCCCAAAGATACAACCCAGGAGAATATACTCGTATACAAAATATGTTATTCGCTTGCAGGAGCACTTTACTGAGGAGGTAAGGCTGGATGTGACGGAAGTTGTGGAGGAGGTATGGAGTACGCTGAGCAGGTCGCTGGACGAGGCCGATCGAGTGAACATGTTTCACAAGTCTCGGAATATTCTCATGGACTTCCCCTTCAACTTTACGAGGGCCAACTTGTACGCCGATCGCATTATCTCCGTGATTGGCGGTCTGCAAATAGTCGACGATAGCTACACGGCCACCACTATCAATCTGCACCGTCTTTTCGTTGACACCAATAGATACAACGCTCGCCACCCTGAGCAATTCGACAAGTTCTCCAAGTCCCCTGACCAAATGTTGGATTACATCTTTGATTTCGACAGGTTCTTGCAGCCACCCGTGTACCACCCCTCTTGGCCGGCCTCCTTAAAGTTCGGTGGCCTGGGCAGTTTCATTGCGCGCCACGTTTATAAAAATCACTACCGTTTTGACTACAACATGTACAGAGTTGAAATCAAAAAATTGGGACTGGCATTTGCTGCCTATAAAAGCCACGTCGAGCATCTGCTGGAGGGTCAAAAGCAGGACAAGATCAACGCGACGATGCCAGGACTCGCCTTGTCGCCAGATCAGCTGTTCTTTTTGGGCTCCACTCAGATCTTTTGCGACAGTTCCATCAAAAGACCGCAGACAAGAGCTCGGTACTCCTTATCGAAAAACCAAGAGTTCTTCAAAGCCTTCAACTGTTCTGCGGGAGCTCCCATGCGTCATTATTGAATATTTGTATCACTCAAAGAACTGTTAGGATGACCAATTAATTGAGAATTGGAAATCAATAAACATGTACAGCTGTGTAAATATGCTTTGTGCTAGAAAGGAATTCGGTATGGAGGTATAAATGTTCTTGACATTTTTGATTTGAAACAAGTTTACTATAAACCTTGCCGTCTACCTATCCTTGCCCCATATGGAATCCGTCCGCTGCGCTCTTCAAAGCAACCCATTGAAAGCCGTGATTTATGGTGGCAAATTCAGTTGTAATTTGCATTTCCACAGCGTCGTTCGAGGAGCCATTTGGTTGGCTGACCTGCCCAAATGTCCGGCGGATTGTTCCGCCAAAGATCGCACTCGGACTGGCCATTGATGAAAATGGATGCACCCGAGGGGGAGGGGATGCTCGGCCGCTTAGTTTTGACCATGCCTCATTTGCATTTATTTGCCAATTTGTTTAACGATCGATCGTAAAGCGTTTGCCGCCTTGGACACTCGGATTTTGCCCCACCGACGTTCTTCTTGCCTTGCTGCTTTCTGTGTTTCGGTTTTCAATTTTCAGCCTCTGGCTGGTTTTATGTCGAAACGGGGGAGACGAGCGGCTGCGTTGTTTACGTTTTTAAGTGAATTTTCATATTTTAATGTTTGGCAACATTGTTGTCGCCTCAAAAGGCCGACCTCCGCTCGCGCGGTCATAATTTCCGGCGTGGAATTCGTGGAAGTCGCCCGACCAAATAAACTCGGTCTCCGTTCGCCGTGGTGGGGCTGAAAGATCGTAAAGATCGGACATTTTTATAGGTGTTGTGTCGGGCACAAAGGTGTTTTCCCTGGCCGGCTCTGCAGTTTATGTTGTGCTGCTTTGAGATGTCAAAGCGAAAGCAGGAAAAGCATCGGGCACGGGCATATAAAACTAGCGACTCTCCTTTGAAGCCCGTGTACAAACAAATAGCCGAGGCGCATTCCGATCGCAGATACAAATCTGCACTGCACGTCAAATTCTTGCCAAACTGATGACCCCGTTTTCCAGTTGAAAGCAAACTATCGCTTATAAACTTAATTGCTTCATTACTTAAACAACATCCTTTCAGAAAGAATACCTTTTTGGCATTTTGTTTAGAAAGGATCAAATAACAATGCCTTGATGATAAGTTCTAAGTTTAAGCCGAAGAAAGGAGCACAATATTATCAAATTTCCTATAAATAGTATTCGTATTATTCACAAATATACATTTATCAAAAAAATTTAAGAAGAGTTCCCAAGGATTTCCCAATTTTCATCAGGAATTAACATATATTTTTACCCATATTCATGAAATAAATATGAGATATGAATATACTTCTGAAGGACCTTCCTTGAGTATGTAGAGTAAGCAGTTATCCCAGGGTTTTGAGCAGATCAGCAACATTGGGATGATGATTTTTTGGTGAGGAATATAAAGATACATTTTTAACCAATCCCTTGATTTTTCCCGGTGCCTCATATAGATCAACCCCATTAGGATCATGATCTGCACAATGGCGCCCATCGGACGCGATGAGCTTGAAATTTTATATGCCGCCGGCACTCGTCTGCATTTGTCTGGCATTTGTGCAAACATCGACTAATTGGCCAACGGCTCAGTTCAGTTCAGTGCACTTCGGATCGTATGGGATAGGATCGAATGGGACGGGCTGGGATGGGATCGCTGGCGTGGGTGGGGTTGATAGGGAGCAGCGCTTTATAGAGTTGCCCTGGACGTGCGTGCGTGCGTTGGGGCCATTAAAAAATTATTGAAATTGAACTGAATTTTGAAAATAAACTGGAAACGCATTTTGACTTTCGGTGGAAAAGTGTGGCACACGGCGCGCTTCATTTGTGCCTTGTGTCGGGAAACGGTGAAAAGCGAGGAACGGCGGGGGAAGCCCACATCGCCTTCGATTAGGGCTGCATTTCCACGTTTTTCAGCGTTTGGCTTTTTCGCCAGCCGAGAGAAAATTTAATTTATTGCCTGCCCGTCTAGCAAGTCAATGCGATACACTATACTATATGTGCGATGCTCGAGCCGTGTACGTGAAAAGTGTACGGCGTATTTTTAAGTGAAAATGAATTGAAACGAAATGATTTTTCATTTATTCGCCGACGCGGTGACGCCAAAGCGACTGCTGGCCCCGCCCCTTGCGGCAAATGAGGAAAATGCCGGGGAAAACTGTCGCTCGCTCGGGGGAAATTCTCACCTAGAAAATCGCCCCGATTTCCCTCTCTTTCCTTTCGCCCCGTTGAAATGTGCCAAATAATGCGGCATTAAGTGGTTGCACCTTTCCGCAGCAAGATGCATTGTTGCAGCTGCAATTGTTGCTGCCGCACTTGCTGTTGCTGTTGCAACTGTCAACATCGCATCGGCATTATCGCAGCGCCACTCGCATGTCGAAAGCGCCACAATCCGAAAGGTGCGACAATGGCGACAAGGCCCGCATAGTGACAATAATTTGTGGGCCGTGTTGGCAACTATTTTCGACCGAGGAACGGCAATGGCCACAGTGTCCTTTGGATAAGGGGGGATTTTAGGGTGTTTACAATGGAAACTATTCTTCAAAACAAGCTGAACATTACTTTTTCGCGGACTCGTATGCCCCTGCATTTATGAGATACATTTTTTAAAAACGATTCTGAAAATATTCTATTAAGTGGTTTTCATGAATGTTTTAGAGGATTGTTTTTCAGATACATATGGGTAAGTATCCCTGGGATTGCCTGATACTATCTCAAGAACCATCTCTAGCGCCTTTAGGGAACCTCCACTGTCTGGCGAAGTAGGTTGACGCCACCTAAGTATGCGGTGGCCCAAAGGTGCCACTTTCCCAGGGGGAGTTTGACGCGCGAGGTGCTCGAAAGGGCGGAAAACCGGGGCGGGGGCTGTGGGAGTGGCAGGGGCGGGCCGACATGCTGGCGTCAGTGTCAGTCTCAGTCTCAGTCCCAGTGGTTCGTGGTCCCCAGACTACCGGCCATATAGACCATCGTCTGGCAGCTATTTATTCACAGATCTCACCGGCGAGTATGTGTTGCAATTATGCAGACAAGATGTCGACGCGAATTGTTTGCATTCGTCGACACTCGGCGTTCGACGTTGAAACGGGGATGAGGCTGCGGATGAGGATGGGCCCCCAGCGGATGAGCCACAGTATTCAGATAACTCAGCTGGGCCCTAGGTGCTAATGGTCAATAAATATGAAATTTTTATCGACTTACGCAACACGAGCCGCACATCTAAAACGCAACACACATCATTCTGGGAATCCGGAGCGTCTTGGCTCACGTTCTCGCTGGCTAACAAGCTCCCAGGAGTGAAATAAAACCGAAAACCTAAAACCGAAAGTGCAAAATCGTGATTCCATTTCTCGACAGTGGGCGTGCAGCGGCGGATTGGGAGGTGGGCCCTAGGCTCTATTTCACTGGCCAATTAGGCGGCCTGTTCTGGCTAATTGGTCTACCTCATTTAGCCCATTGTCGCTGTCTGCGGGAAATTAATCAAATGCGCAGATGCAGTTTTCCGCAGAACAGTGCTTCCATCGAGGCGTCACGAGAGTTTGACTTTGTAGATACATTGTGTATCTGCATCTGCAAAAAGCAAGTATCTCTATCTG
This sequence comes from Drosophila biarmipes, assembly GCF_025231255.1. Classification (NCBI taxonomy): domain Eukaryota; kingdom Metazoa; phylum Arthropoda; class Insecta; order Diptera; family Drosophilidae; genus Drosophila; species Drosophila biarmipes. Next base: position 32,048,708 of record NC_066616.1, on the reverse strand, counting down.
GGCTGTCAGCACTTGGCCAATTGTTGCCGACGACTCTCCTGCCACATTGGATTCTCCACTTTTTCACTGTTTTCTACCGAAACGGAGGCCCAATGAAATATGAACTATTTTAACGCCTACTTAATTTATTTGTTTTTGCTCACTCGCCGCTGCTGTAGTATAAATTTTAATTAATTTAGCGTTGAAGTGAAAGTGTTAAGTGATTTGCTCGGCTGCCGCGCGCAATACCTTCGAGTACCAGGGGCCATATACCATCTAGACTATATATAGCCGATATGTATGGGCCATCAAGTGCAGCTGTGGTAGGTGGGACCGTATTTTAGTTCGTTTTCTGCTCGACCTAAATAAATAAAAATATGTTTATAGGCAAAATATTAAAGACAAACACCGAACCACCACCACAGACTCCCGCACAAGGACATTCTGGCACACAAGTCCCTTGACCAATTCATAAGTTTGCACTTAAAGGACATGGCCATCGTGGCCAACCTGTCCCAAGGTTGGACACTCCACTGCAAGATGGCTCACACATAAAAGCATAATAAAATGTATTTACCCCAGGATCAAATTATGAATCTGCTTATGGGCAAAACAAGGACAAGGGACGGCTAAAAGGTGAGCCCAGCTCCTTCAAGTTATGGAAGCCGCAGGCTGCCTGCGTCCCCCGAAAAAAGGACAAAACGCATATTTATGAAATGAACAAAACTATAAAGGACACACACACATTTATACACAGAGAGAAAAATGGGAGAAGATTTCCAAATTTGTTAGTAAGATTTCCAAATGGTTCAATTTATTTTGATAAAGATTTGATAATAATCATTTATTAAATACAACCCAAATTTAGGAGGTTTACTGTTTGCAAGGTCACTCCATCCACAAAATAGGCATCTGCCACTTTTTGGTATATGGTCACACTGAATTTAGTAAGTAAACTTAAGATAAGTGATTTAAAATGTATATAAATATATATACGTTTTGACCAAAGCTCTTTTCTATGTGTATAAAAAAGGGAGACGGATCCGGACAATGTGCGGACATCTACGGAGATTTGGTTTTTTGGGTTGTCGGTCGACAATGAAAATTTGTGCACATTTCAGCAGAATCGAGGGCCTGAGGTGATGGCCAGCTCCTTTAAGGTGTGCCCACATCGTATGGTGTCCCTTTTTGGGATGCCCAGAGTCTATTACCGAAGTTTATGGCGCACGCAGTTACACCTACGACAGCCCCTGGGTGAACTGGCAGCATATGGTCAGAGGGAAAGGTACAAGGGTGGCAGGACGGACACCCAACCACCCACTCACCGAGCCACCGCACCACCCAAGGGCACAAGCACTTTGTTTATGCCAGTCGCAACATTTTACAAAGTTTATTTCGCCTTTCGGCATCATCAACAGCCATCGGAATCATCATCATCATCAGTCCTCGCAATTCTCGGGTGACATCTGGATGGTGGATTCTCCAGGATGCCCCAGGGCATCCAGGAGTCGCTTAAACATGTGCGTCACATACGTCCAGCCGGGGAATTACCTTTGGTGCAGGAAAACGGGAGGCGAGAATTACCTTCGTTGAGTGGCCAATTTTTTGGCAACCTTCTGGAATCAGATCACGTAGCGTTTTATTAGTCAATCAAAGGATACTTTGGGGGCGCATCTCATTGGCCTCCCGAAAAAGTGCAGGGTAAAAATTAGACTGCAGACCTTCGATTACTTTAGGGGAAAATAATTAAGTTGGAGTTTTATGAGGGTATATAGTTTTCCATCAGCCAATATTTATATTTTCATTAGATCCATAAGCATTGCGGAGTAATTTATTAGGTACTTGTTCACTTAGTAACTCATAGAAACTCTCTGCAAATATATAATCTCTCATAATTGAGAGTTCCAGAAATAAACTAACGAGTTGAAAGCGCCCCTGATTAATTCCCAATTTGCTGGAGGAAATGCATTCAGCGAATCCAAATGCTAAATGCAAAATGCCTTTTCCCGAGATTTTAATAAAACGTCTCAGAGAGAGTGCTGTGCACTTTGCGTTAAAAATTCGCTGTCTAAAAGCTCAACAATTAGCAACAATTTCCGAATGCAAATGCAGAGGCGGAGGCAAACGAGTGAAATTAAAGCAACTTAAATGGAACTTATTAGATTTGTATACTTTTAATTTGCATTCATAACAGACTGGCGAGGAGGCAGACTGGGGGGCAGACTGGCTAAGGATATTCCCGACTTTGGCCAGCAGTTGTGTCCTGCGGACCCAAAAAACAACAGCAGCAAGGGCCCCAGGGAGGGGAAAACCCTTTTCCTGTTCTTCCTCCAGTGGACATGACGTATTCTACCCCCCGACTTGGTTGATTTAAATTTTGCCTTTGCTGGAATAAAAGAAAATTAATTTGTGCATATTTCTTGAGCTGCTGGCAGACGAAATACGAGCGGCTTCAGCTGCTGGCTGGACATTTATTAAAAGCCAAAAGAAGTTGGCCCAGAGGGAAAGGCAAAACCTTTCTCTCTTGGCCAATCGTAGGAATAATAATAATAACCGAAAAAGCGAAAAGGGACCATCAAGTAAAGAAATTTAATAAAACGAAAACAATTTGGCAAAATGAAAGAATAATAAGAAGCCGCCAAGAAATCGCTCTCGAGCATGGAAGCCAAAAATCCTAGAGGCGCTTGTTCCCACACGAAATATTCATAATTGCACGGACATTAAGGATGTGCATCCCTGCAAAAATAAAAAAGGATCAGGAAACGGGACAACAACACACGTGCCGCGGACGATGACAACGATTGATACACAATCGGGCCGGGATCAGAGGGGCAGGGGCCATAAATCCATTAGTCCATAAATAGTATTGATATGGAATGAAAACAAAAATAAAATAAAATTATTTATACGTTTCGCACGGCGCGACAAGCAGGAAAATTAGTGCCAACCGGAGACAAGAGACACGAGCCACGGGCAAAAATAGCGGGGAGAATGGAAAATCATCGAGGGAAATCGCACAGGGGATGCTCGTCGAGTGGGAAAGCGGAGAAGTTTTCCTCAATCGGCGACGCGCTTCGAATGGTTCCAAAGATTCGCACACAAAGCGAACGGCAATCGAACAACTGTATCGAATTACCAATCAGCCGAGCAACAATGGTGTCCTGCGGAGGGTCAAAGCGCATCCCCCTGCTAATAGCCCAATATCCAGCCATCCCCTGAAAAACCTCTCTTGCCAGTCATGACATCACCTTTGAACCTGTATCAAAACTGGAAAAAGTTAAGCTCAATCAACGTATTTTTAAGTAAGATATAATACAAGGCTACAAAATATTATGATACGAATAAATAAATATAAATGAGGAACTAACGCTATAAGCTGAAGGGAGTGCGAGGGAGATGGAGATTTGCATGCAGCAAATCTGCTGTTTCAGAGATGGGACCCTTTATTTGCTTATAACATTTCAATTATTGCTCAGATTTGAAAAACTTTTGGTAAGTAGATGGATATTGATTATCAGAACCAATTCTTATTTTAACTTTTAAAAATTAATAAGAAATTTGGGCGCTAGAAAGCTTTTAGCGTTATGAGCGGTGAAGTTGGAGTGCGGTCTGTAACTAACTTGCGCTGCATAGACAATTTTTTAAATGGTTTTTTAGAAAAGAAATTTGGAAAATAATCCCATATTGCTATTATAAATAATTTTTTTATTCGACAGATATTTATTTTTGCCAGCATATATTTTCTGAACCCCCAACTACCACATCCCCGAATCCATATAGAGCCATCAAAAGCGTTATGAATGCTCTTTACTATCACTTACGCACAGCCCCCGCCCACCGCCAAACAATTGAATTGAAAGGATCATCAAACGGCGAGTCCTGGTTAGAGGAGCCGTTTGAACAGCATCTTGGCCAAATTGCCGACAATTTGGGTTAACTGTAAAATTTCTGCAGGCCGAGAGAGCAAACAGTAAACAGCAAACGGCAAACGTGCAAGTTTTGACAAATACGAATGTGAGTTGCCAGCACTAAACGGCACAGCCCACATCCTGATTTTCTCTATAAAAGATGAAGACATCCCCGGATTGACAGGCCGAGAGTGTGGGAGCCGGGGGCTCATAAAACTCATTGGGGCGTAAAGGATGCGAATGCCTTTTAATAATAAAATGAGGGGAAAACTGCGCTCTCCTCTCGAGCTGGACAGGAGCAGGACCCACCAGGGCCGAGTGGCCTGCATAAACTAAGACTAAAGCCGCTTGTCTATGCCCAGGCACGTCTTAAATGTTCAAATTATGTAAAATAAAATGTGCGCCAAAAAAAGGCCGAAGGAAAAGCCAGGCCAAAGGGATAAGGGCGGGTCCTTGGGAGGCTGACGTCAGCTCTGAGTGACAGTGACAAGAGCAGGACAACGGGATGGGATGGGATTGGCCCAGGGATCCACTCGAGCACTTGACAATCCTGGCAAGGTGCAAAAAAGCGAGCCAGGACTGACACTTTTTTGTGCTCAGAAAGCGAGGGGATGCACTCAGAAAATTCACTTACCTCTGAACGTTGTATCATATAGAAAACGCTATACCTGAAATCGGTATAATAGTTTATTAAAAAAAGTACTTTTTAATATATTATTTTTTGTGCACTTGTGTGGTCTCTTAAAACCTAAATTATAAAAAGTAGTAGTACTATATTATTCCCAGTGTAATGCTGCCGCTGGCCATTTGCATGCCGCCGCCTCTGAGCCCCCTCAAATCGCAGATCCTGCGTGTCCTGGCTAATAACCGTGAGTAAGCAAACAGGTGCAGCTCGCCAGTTTGCTGTGATCAATCTTTTGCTAAGCTTTTGTTTTCGCCGGGCTTTTGTCTCTGGACAAAAGTTGGGTCGGCCAGGATGGCGATGATGACAATTTGGGAGGGGGAATACTTAGAAGTCCCGGGATTGAGATGTCCTTTTGCGTCTGGCTGACAGGCAAACAACGGCGCGTCCTTTTTTATTGTGGGTCTGTGGGACCGTCTCGCTTTCGTCCTATGATTGATTAGCAATTAATTAGCTACACAAATAACTGTAATTATATGCGACGGGAAAGCAGGGTAAGGGCAAAGGGAAAGGGAAAGGGAGAAGGCATCTAATGTCAAGGGTCTCCGGCGGCGAGAATTACTTGCAAAAGTGTTCCACCTTTTTTCGCGCGGCCTCGAAACTCATTTGCATTTTGTTTTCGCTATTTTTTATGGGCCAATGAAACGAATTCGGTGCTCTAACTTTGTCACTTGCGGCTGCCATTTGCCATTGCTTTTTATGAACGAATCCCGGCTAATGACACTTCTTTGGGTTGGGAGGAGGATTCGTCACACAGCTGAGGAGGCCATAGATACGAGTATCTGGCTGCGATTGGGTTCCCACTCCCAGCCACCCCGCGAAGTGCAATTAAAATAATGCAAAGCTAAGTATATTCAGTCCAATAAGAAGAAACCCATGGGGGTGTTACAGAAATTTTTAACAGGAGTGCCCAAAAGTATGCAGTGAAAAATGGACGTACGCTTTTTACAATTGCATACTTTTAGACACTTTCGCAGTTTCTTGAGACCCTGCAGATTTCAGTTGGATATTTCAGCACCATCCGATCCCATATTTGGTGTCTTTATATTATAAGTACTAATAATTTTTAGTGTGCGAAAACGTAGCAGGAATCTCCTTTTGTTTTAGACCTCCACAGCCCATTTGCCATCTCCCCAGCTCATTGGGCCGGGCCAAAAGTTGTGAGATGTCCTGCAGTTGACATCCCGACCGCTTTTTTGGCCGGCCAACAATGCATGACTGACCCTGTCAATACGGGCGACCCCGAATCCATTTGGTGGCTCCTGCTCCACCACATATATGTGCGATGAGATATTTAATGCATGCAATATGGATTGTCAAGGAGCAAGGAGTTCGCAGAGCAAAAGTGCGTCCAAAACTCATGTCATTGTTTCGCCGGCTTCGACTGGAACTGCAGTTGCCCCCGAATCTGGTGACATTGAGTGCTCCGACAGGCGACGTGTGTGGAGCACCCTTTCCGCACTTTCTGCCCGGATCCTGCGTCCTGCATCCTGCATCCTTTATGGCTGAAAGCTTTTGTCGCTGCTGCCGTGCCACTAAACATGTCTCCTTTTCTGCTGGCCGGGCGCCAAAATATAACTTAAGTTTCTGGTCAAATGAATTTGGCAAAGGTAGCTGGCTGCTGCGAAAAATTCAAAGCATACTTTCGGGAGCCGTCGCCAGCGAAATTCGAATTTATGCAAAAATGCTTTTTCTGGGGAATGAAAATGGAAAACCCGGCGAAAAGCCACCACAATTGGCAGTTTAAGTGGCCTTTGTTATGGGCAAGTTTTTCCACTTTTGCGGTGGCTTCTGTTTTTGCCGTGTCACCTGTTTTTCCTGTTTTCCTCACGAAACTTTTTACGATCTTGTCAACATTTTGAGTTGAGTGCACTTTTACGCCCCCTGTCGATTTTCCGGGGGCTGCGGGGCTGGGCAGTAAAATCGAAAAGTAATGCAATAAAATTCGCTTTCATTAAAAGCATTAAAATAGGTTTTTGACATGCCATAAAAATTGTTTCCACGTAAACACGCAGCCGAGGAAAACTGCTGTTGCCACACTTTTCCGGCGCTTTTTCTTTTGGGGAAATCGTGCAAAGGGAGTGCGAAAGCTTCACGCGACTTCTAAATGGGAATTTTATTGTTCTGGGAGCTGTGGCCGACGCATCGCCATTAGCCGGGAACACGGCACTTCAGCTCACCTAGCCATCGTAAATCGGAAAAACCGGGACAACCGAGAAAATGCGGAGGAATAGCTCATCTTCGCCGGGGGAATCCCGCTTCATAATGCAGAATTTCTCTGGAGATTGCAGAACTTCGTTATACGTTATTCACATACGAAAAACATTATTAAATCGTATTCTTTCCTCATCCAGCCCAAATGTTCCTCATAAATTTCCCCAAAAAATATGATGACATATATGTCATATCGAGCAAATATTCGTATTCATAGCAATTAAGTGCAGACTTTATAGGTGGTTCACCGAAATGCTTTGGACTCCTGATAATTGTACAGTGAGAGAAGTGGAAAGATGACTTAGATTAATTATGATGTACTTAAAAATAAATGTATAACGAAGAGAACACTTTAAATGGTTCTTAAAGATACAAGTGAGTACTAAAATGTGAATATTAAAGTATGTACTTCTTGACTTCCTTTATAAGTTATGGAGTTAAGAAAAAATATTTTACGCTTTGATTTTCTTGAAGAATCAAATATATATAATGTTGATGCATTATTGATACCTTAGTGCAGTTTTTAACATTCTTTCTTTCAGTGCCTGGTCATGTTTTGGCCTGGGCAATTGGCAAATGTCGGTCCGCTAAATGGGGGCGATACAAATCGAATGGGGAATTTATTTCAACGTTATTAACTTCGAATTACGCACACAAAAACACTGGAAGGACGAGGGGGCAGACAAGTCAATGTCCAATCCTTAATTGCAGAGGACAGCGTGTGGCGAAAATATTTTGCTCGCTGGCCGGGAAATATTTTCATGATGTAATAAATGAAATTAATTTCAATAATTGCAGCTATTCGGTGCTCGGATCGGTGGGTAATATGCGCAGAGAGGTTTACTTCGCCCCTTCAGCCCGCTGGCTTTTTATTTAGGCCACTTATTTTATTTCGGCCATGATTCGCGAGCGCTTGGCGATGACCATGAAAACTGCTTAATCGGAAGAATGAATATGAACGTTCCAATTGCGATTCCCCGAACCCCCGCCCCTGATAATAAGCAGAAATCATAAATAAACGAGGAGAGAAGCGAATAAATGTGGAAATCCAAATGTTTCCTTTCCGTCCCGTCTTTTTATTTCTATTCTGATATTTTTTCCATATTTTTTCTTTTTCTTGCAGCCACAGCAGCATTTTTAATAAAGCAGAATTTGCTGTCATATTCGGTCCCGCCCCCGTCTGATTTTTATGTGAACGAGTATTTTTCGCATTTATAATGCGGAGCCATATATTTTCATGAACACTAAATTAGGCAGGGCAAAATGGGGATTCCTTTGAAATCGGTAACATGGGAAAGTATGAGTTTTGGTAGCATATTTAGTAAGCTCCGAGTTAAAGTACAAAATTCAGTGGGATATTTTTTTTAAACATCATTTTTAAATACACATTTCATACATTATTTAGCCATGGATATGTTTTGCAAATTTCTAAGTGCCGACCTGTATTGCTTACTAAAACAGATTTTTAACCATCTAAGCTCCGGGCCTTCGCCTTCCGATTTTGATGAAGAGTTGCTTATTGAAAGAGTGCAATGTGAAGTGGATATAGCGGTCGAACTAGTGACACGTCCTAGTTATACAATCAGGCACAAGTACCCAGGTCCCTTGGTTACCTACGACGGTGAGGCGAGGTGTGAGCCGCGTCTTATTCGCTTTTCCGACTTGAACAGCAGCCAATTGGGTCTCATTTTCGAGGCCTATGAAGAAGTCGATGATATAAATGAGAAACAGGTGAAGAATTGCCCCGAGGAAGAGGATCCTTGCGAGGAGAAGCCCAGAAGCAGGGTGACTTTCAAGGAGGAGCCAAAGTGTTCTAATAAAAAGAGGAATTTCGGATGTCAAGCGAGTTATACCTTGGAAGACGAATGCTCTGAAGAGGACTCAGAGGATAGTAATGATCAGAGAGAGGGATTCAACACCACGCTTGTGTATTTTTTAAAGGGTCTTTTTCCCCAAAAGAAATGCTCAAACAAGTCCAGGTTGGCTGGAGGCAAGGAGAAACCCGACTTTGATGAAAATCCAGCCTCTGATAAGGAACTCGAGAAGTTGGAGGATAGCGCCAAGGCCATATACGATGATTATATAACATCGACTTGTAAGTCAGCATCATGGAACTCCTTGAAGCCAGCGGCAAAGCTGCGTTTTCAGTGGAAAGCCTTGACAGGCGATGACCTGAAGGAAACCCCCTACGAGAATTTCAGCGCCAGTTTCACGAGGAGTTTTCGCGAGGCTTTTCCCTCTGCCAAAGCTGCGTCGCTGAGAAACGAGAAGAGGTTAGCCTGGTGCCACATGGATCGCAGCCAGCGAATGCCCTTCATACTGCAGGCCCTACTGTACCAAGTGGCCATGGGAGCCATCGATCCCGATGATCACTGTGCCGTGCGCGAACTCTTTCACAAGCTGAGATAGAGATAAGGGAAAGAGGGGTTTTCCATTTCCATTTCGATTTTATACGAACCAGATGTCTTCGCTGTGGCCAATCTATTTTCGTGCCGATCCTCAAGAAATTCGCAGTTCTCCCCCCTCGGTTCTTGCTCTTGAACCAGATTTGTGGAGAGTAATGGATCCCCTACTTCTGGCCAAGGTCGCCCCGCTGACATGGCATTGGCACTCGATTAACAATTAAGAAGCGCCGCCAAGGTCGCGCAGAATTAAGATGGAAAATCTCAAACAACCTAGCCGGGGAAAACTCGGACCTGGGGGCCGGAATCAATTTCCCATGCGCATACATTAGCAATAAAAATTTGTTGTACCCCCTGGAACAGAAACAAATAAAACAAACGAGAAGTAAACTTTTTAAAATGTAATTTCGCTGGCCGGCAAATAAATAAAATGGAATTGTGGCGAATCGAAAGTGAGAGGAGCGCAGTGGAGGGCCTGGGAAATCGGCGAATCAGACATTATGCTAATGGAAAGCGGGCGGGGGAGGGGAAAAGTCTGCGGCTGGCGTTGGCTTTTCAGTGAAAAGTCAAGGGAAAGTGGTGGGTGGCTGGCGTTTATGGCCGTTGACAACTTTCGGCGAAGCGGGCATATAAAACGAAATGAAATGGAAAACTAAACCGAAATAGGAAAACTCGAATGGCGAACGATTCGCCACGAACTCTAACTCAAAAGCGGCGCGCAACTGTATCGAAGGAGTCGCAATTTATTGTCCCAGATATTGACTTTTATAGTGGTCCGAGTCCGATTCCGATTCCGATCCCTTTCCCTTTTTTTGTTTTGGTTGCCCTGCTCATAATGCGACTCCTCAGCTCCCAGGGATTTTTGGCGGATGCCCATCTCCTCGAGAATCGAGAAACAATTGGCAATCGGGAATTTCGCATGCCTGCCATCGCCAGTTTGAGGCGAACAACCCTTCCTCCCCCTTTCCGGGAAATCCACCTCTTTTTTTATGGCCGAGATTTTGTTGTTTTGATACTCGGCACTTTTATTGCCTCGACCCGAGTTCGCACCTCAATTTGTCTTCGTAAATGTGAAAAATGTGGAAATTAGTTGGTCCTCCTCTTTTCGGTCGGCTCGTGTGGGCAAACATTTCATCAATCACGGTATGTGTCACACCTATCAGACCGCCGACTTCTGCTCAGATCTGCAAGTCGCCCCTTTTCCTTACTTCAAAATCTGTGGCGAATCGTAAAAAAGGAGTGCGAACGCCACGCCCCTTTTCTCCAGGACAGCTGGGAGTGAACTTAATGGGCCAGCCAGACAATCGTGGCACACTTTCTGGCTCTTAACTGGAAGAGGAACGACATTCTCCACGCTTCTCATTATCAGATGATAAGGCTGGGAAAAACGTATTTGAATATTAAGACTCTTATTTCATTAAGAATAGCGTTTAGGTTTAATGAGAGTGCGCAATATGTATTATATGAATGTCATATTATTCAATTCCTTATAGTAAAACTCAGTAGAAGGAAAATCTTCCGAAAATGAAACCCAAGACTGGAATAGCAGCTTTGATTTCTGACAAAGGCTTCATAAATATTTCCCCCATCCCGGAGACCACTCATCCATTTTTATGCAAAGTCGCAGGGCAAACAGAAAGCAGAACGTGGCAACCGATGGGCAAACAACATTTGTCGATATCCCAAATCACGACGATGGCTTAATGGTCAAGAGGAGGCCCAATCAACCCCGAAAGCAGCTCTCAGTCGCCCCTGCCGATGGTCACCATTAACATAACAATAATTATGGCCACGTTCGGGCCGAAATGACTGACCATTCAGCCCGGAGACATGGGCAAACACACTCCCAAAGTAACTTCACCATACAGATTCTGCAGGCATAAGCAGAATCCAGACTTCCTGCATCCGGTTGAATGGATTTCACTTCCCAGAAGATTTTTTCTGCTGGGGCTGGCCCATGCAAATCGGCAGATCGAACTGCGAGTGTTCCGCGTAATTAACTTCGATTGGAATTGGGGCAAAGTGCCAGGCTCCTGTTTTCCTGGGCTCCTTGTAATTTCTGCGCTGCAATTCCCCTCATTAGGAGGGCGACGAGGACATAAATTTCGATCAGAAGCGTAAATTGACAGGCGTGCAGATTTAAGAGGCGCAGCTTAGCGCAAGGCTGCTCCAGGCGTCCTCCGGCAAATCCAATTTCCGAGCAGGTCCTGCACGTTCGGATCCCGGCATGAAGGCTTCAGGACTCTAGATTCCAGATTCCGGATTCAGGACTCGTTACTCGAGGACCGTTTATGTGAGCAGGTCATGTCGCGGTCATAAATACAACAATGCCGCCGCCGCCGCCGCCAAAACTTTCGCGAGTGTCGCGAGCGCCATAAATTTCGCTGGCAAAAACTCACGGATTTATGTTTCCAGAGCGCAGGAGATAGCACTTGGACAGGGGGGACTTGGACGGGGGGACAGCCACCCACATCCTCCAGATATAATCCACTTTAAAGTTTCCCCTTCTCGGATCTCTCGGCTTCTGTTTCGGCCCACCATCCATGTGATGGGCGCAGGACATCCGCCTTGGCAGCCACATGCAAGTCTTTCCCCCGCCGACGACACGACATCTTATCCAATTTGCATTTAACGCATTTTTTTGGCCAATTTCGCTGGCTGCCAGTAAACCTCCTCTCCAGCAAATCCCATTTGCAGCGATTTGCATTTAAGGCTGTCCGTGAAATCGAGACGAGCTCACACAGAAATTAATAAAGGAACCCCCTGCCTTCCGGTTCCTCCGCCATATAGCATATACCATACTTCCGGCGGCTCTGCGGCCGAACCGCAAGTAAAAATGTTCAATAAACGTCCGGCCCGAAACGAGAAGTCCAACCGCAAACGCCTTCAATAGTCGACTCGGACACGGACACGGACATCCAGGGCAGTCAATTTGGAATTTTTCAGCGTTTTAGACGTTTTACAGAGATGGTATAGGGGCTCCAGGGAGCGGGGATGTGGGGTTAGGACATAGGATATAGCCGAGGGAAGCAGCTGACTTTGACAGCGCCGCCCGCTGGCCGTTAGTTACTCCTAGTTTGCGGTTCTGCCGCTCGAAATATTGGCGGTACCCCGAGATGGGTCCAATTAAAAAACAGAAAGCGGCATGATCGAAGTGCTAAGAATCGCCCTCCGGATGCAGAGATACCTAGGACTAGATAAAATCATTTTTATTAAGATACTACAAGAGTTCAAATACAACTGAAACTGCCACTAAAGTCATTAAAAATGTTTAATTTATTTTATGTTCTAGGAAAAAAACTGCATGTGATTAAAATTTAATTCTTAAAATGCAGAGTAGATACAAAAATGTTTGGTCTAGACTTATGGAATAATGAACCATTAAAGGCTCTCATTATTTCTATATACTTTTATCTGCTAGAAATATTTGGGTGATTAAACATTTCATAGAACCTTCCCTTCGCCCCATCATACCCCGAATAAAATCCATTAAAGCACCCGGCCAACTGCAATTGCCAACAAGTTGGGTGGGCGTGGCTGTCGCCCGGCAGCGATGCACTGAGCGAAAAGGCCCAGCACTTCGGGCAGCTGCCCCGAACAGAAACCGAGAGTGGGTGGAATGGGAACCGTGGCAGAGGAGCATTTCAGATGCCAGAAGAGACCTGTCCTGGCGGGGCCAACTATTAATTAGGTTGTTAATTTTGCATTTGGCGAGCGTCGCTGGCTTTTCCCGTGAAAATTGTGAAAATCGTGCAAATGGCAGCGGAGCGCAGGCGACGAAATGGAAAACACACGTGGCATGTGGCACGATGATAAATCTCCGCGTTTGTGCGACACCATAAGCGAACACATGTCGCAGCTTGGCCGCACTTCCTCCTCGAGTTTCCCCCAGGAAAACTCCCCCCTTGGCCGCCCCCCGCCACCCCCTTTGCACCCCCTCCTTGGAATGCACCTGTCTCAATTAAGCGTGCAAATCGCATGCCTGTCAAAATAAAATGTTTGGCGTGTAAAAATACGTTGGCAGCCAGCGGAGATCTAAGGCGATCATAAAGATGCTCGGAATATGGCCAAAGTTTTCGAGTTTCGGGATCTGAAAAGGGAGGAGTAGGGCTGGGCATCCGCGGGTGGGACACACCCAGGAGATGTCGTTGTCAACATCACTTTGATCGTGCCCCAGGTTGATTATTTGCGCAGCGTTTTGCGACCAGTTCTGGGGCTCTTGAGGCCCAGAGGAATGCCAGGGCACCGCTAATGATGTTCATGCGCAGAAAAAATATGTGATAATTGAGTGAGGGGGTGTGGATAAGGTCTGGGTTCCCTCCTAAAAAGTGTACTACCCATTTATATATTAAAATCTCAGAAAGCAAGCTTTTTTAATTATTGCTTTTTCGTTTGCTCAATAATAAATAAATACTAAAAAACCTATGCGCCCATAAATCATTTTCCTCTAACATTAGAAATAGTTAAGGAGCGTGTTGAGCGTCTCATAAATTAATTAAAATATAAAAAGGAATAGTATTGCATTTATTTACTTTACATATGTTTTTGATCGTATACTTTATTAGGTAATGAAACTAATTTTGGAATAACAGCCGCATGTCCCCGGTTTCCAAACTCCTGATGAATCCAACGCTTTGTCAGCCTTCCCCTGACAGCGTTGATGTTTTGATGGATCTCATTAGGTCCGCACTGAACTCGGCAATCGGGCAACAGTCTGCCTCAAATCAAATTGATTTCTTGCAAAAAACTGCGCCGAAACGCGGCATCAACGCCTCGTTAATTAGAGGATGGAGCTGAGGCCAGGGCTAAAGATCCGTGACAGGCGGCGGGGCAATTGACATTTTGATAAATCCCGGGGAGGGGAACTCCACTGCGCGGCTACACATGTTGCCAGGTCTTTAAATCAGATAGACGCAGTGCAAAACTTAATGATCTGTGCCTAAATGGAGAGAGCCGAAGTCAGATATGACAAGTAAAAAGAATTTATGGCACTAAACAACATCAACAAAGGCGCACAAACTAACCGAAGCAACCACCCCGTATCGCGTTTCCCATTTTCCACCCCGCCCGCCGACTTTTCCAAATTTTATCAGCCTCAACGAGACGGAGAAATTCGCACAAATCACGAAAAAATGCTGCACACTTAACGTGAGGGTGAAATGTTGGGAAAGTAGATGTGGCAAGTACATTCGGTTCAGGGGCTGCTCACCCTTGTCACCCAGGCGCTGATAAGAACTTGCAGCCTAATGCAGCGGGGCAACGAATTTTGCAACAATTTCCGATTTCCATTCGGGAAAGGGACAAAGGCTGCCGGCCAAGTGGCAACATTTCAATGGCCCCGAATCAGAATCGGAATACGAGTCCAAAAAAACCGAATTGAAAAGTCATAAATTGCAGAGCGGCATTTAGGAGCGGACCGGCACGGAAATGCGCACCATGCGTGACCAATTATTGAAATACGACTTTAATTGAATTTCAATAAAATGTCGAGCATTTTGCACTCGCCGGCGGAAGGGGAAGGGGAAGAGCCGGGATCCTGCGACCAGGACCAATATCAATATCAATATCGCCACCAGCAGCCGAAAGCGTTTCATGTTTATTTATGGCAAATGGCGAAATGTTAAAACTGTGGCAATTGTTTTATTCCGCGCTTTTGTTGCCATTATTTGCTCGCGCTTTGGCCCAGCCGGAAAATTCACGGATGCCTCCCCACGTATATATCGATATAGTCTCGGCCGATTTGGGGGCAATTTGTTTAGAATATGGCGGGGCCAACTGGCTGTGTGCGAACCTGATGTCCGCGGATCCCGCTGATTTATGGCCCGAACGGGTTGTGTCAATAGTTCGTGGCTGATTTATGGAGCCCCTGGCAAGGTAGCTCCGCCCTGGGGCAGGGGAAGTTATGAAAATTACTGTGGGGCCAAGGTTTACTGGAAAAGCCCTCATATGGACGAGCTCAGCCAACTGCGAAATGTCAACGTGGCCCACCCGCAGAGCAGTTTCCGCGATGATTACTCCATAAATGCACTGGGAGAAAGCCCTATAAAAATCCATAATAATAAGCTTACCATATACTCGCATGTTTTAGATATACATCTTAAAATTATTTGGAATTATAAATGTAGTCTTATAAGTTTAAGTTAAATATCTTTTATTTGTTATAAATATTACTTGATTATATATTTTAATATTTCTCATATAGTAATATTTGTTACATATAACATACCTAATGGGAGGTCACCTACATTTCTTGTAAACTTTAATTAATCCATTTTCTGAACCTGGCTCTTTAAAGCAATATGAGAATATATTCTTCTCTTCCAAGTATTTAACTATATGCTAGTGGAAAAACCAAATTCAGAACCATTTTTTCTGAAAGTGCAATGCCAAGTCAAGGGATTACAAGCGGCCTTCCGAAGTGAACACTGGAATAAATCGAGGGGAGGTAAATTGGGGGTGGAGAGTCGGGGTCCGTTGATTGAAGGTGGAAGGCCGCTCGGCCGTGTGTTCGGGGTGGAATCGAGAGGAAAACCTTTGCCATCGGATTGGCAAGGGTTCATCGGCTGTCGTGTGTCGATTGTCGTTTTTCGCCCGTACATATAGGTAGCGTTTGACATCGGCGCATGACAAAAGTCACATGGCCAGCGGATTAGTTACACCTTCTGAATCCGCATTTGAATCCACGTCGCACGGTGAGGTGGAAGGTTTTTCGCGGTGGTTCGGGGCTCGGGGCTCGGAATTTGGGATTCCCTTCCGGAAGTTAGTACATTGTTGCTGCCCGCTGAACTGTGAATGAAGGGAAAACCGAATGCATTTTCCGGGAGCGAGTGCAGAGCGTGCCTTGATTTATTCCCGATTGTGCGGAGATTAGCGCTAATGGCCGAGGCCAGTGCGCCGGCAGCTGCTTTCCGGCGGTCCCGAAACCTTTCAGCATAATTGAATTGGGCCGGGACATTCACCTACTTAAGCCCAAAAAATGGCCTCTGATAACTAAGCCAAATATTAGCCGGGCGGCCAAAGACAAATGCCATGTGTGTCAACAGTTCATCGAGGCGTCAATTACTTTGCATAGCGCTGGGGATTGAGTCCTTCAAGACAGCAAATGAATTTTAAGTGTGGCCCGGCCATACATGTTCCATACGGGTGGGGCCAAAGAAACGGCCGAGAAACGTGTGCGTACGACTTAATCTGCTCTTGGCCCGCTTAGCACACACATGTACGGCCTTATGTGGCGGCTTCTAGGCCTTCCAGATATTATCCGCTTATTTATGGCCGTCGTTAACATATCTTAGCCAACTGGAGTTTATCTGGCGGCGGGCTCTAAGTTAAATGAGCCGGATTTCGAGTATACATTGGCTAAGTGAAATTGTTTAGTTTTTGCACGCCTCCCGCTGACAGTGCAAGTGAAAGTCTCCCAGTACGTGACGATTTGTTTTATTTTAAGCGAATTAAAAGCCAAATTATTTGTGGCCCCGGCAGATGAGTCAGTTGAAAGCCTTGCCGGCCAATCAATAATGAAGTTCCTCGCTGCCGAGGATAAATGCCAGGGCATTAGGCCAGACCAGGGGCATATTTAGAAACCCATTTTCGCATGGCTCGCAAACCAAAGCTGACCCAATCTGCCAATCTGAATGCCAGCCCGGCCGAAAGATAATGATTAATCGTCAATTTAGGTGGCTCAATGACAACAGGCCGGCCCGAAATGGCCAATAAACGGTTCGTTTTGGTCCCATTCGCTCGACAGTTACCTTAAAAGCCTGCAACAATTTCGGCATTCGGCTCTGCTAAGCCTACCACTGTCCCATCTCAGGGCCACCAGATACCAGATACCCACTCACATGTCCATCAACATGAAGATGCGGTCTGGAGTTCCCAACTCGACTGGCCTGACATGTGGAAATAAATGTACTAGAAAATTACCAACTTATGTAATCTTGGTTAGCATCATTTATCAAGCGGACGTTTTGCAATTTTTCTTACTTTTGCGGCCAGGAGGCAGCCAGTGAAACAGGACGAGCTCTCAGGACATGTCGAGAAGTCGGACTCCGGAGCACACATGTGTGCGGACTCAGTCACAGTCGCAGGAAACTGCCATTTCTCAGTCGCCCTGGGCAGGGATGGAGGTGAATTTGTCATACCTTGGAGAAGGGCTCTGTCGGCTAATTGAAAGAAGTGGGCCTTGACTTAGTCACGCATTTCTGGGATTTCTCGAAGTTCCCTTTACCTGAAGTTGAACTGTTCAGGGAGTATTTAGTTAGAACAAACCATTATTAGATATCGCATACTGCTTTGATTTTAAATATCACCTTTACACCTATCTTTGCTTAATATCTAGTCTTCCAAGAACGACCGAAAGAAGTCCTCCGCAGCCTTCGTTTCCCATCAAGGCTTTGAGCCAGATGTCACTGACTATCTGATTATTGTGTGAAAGTGATGAGAATCCAAATTCCAAGTGAATCAAGCGCCCATTACCGAAAAGACCGGCCACTCAAAATCGCTTCGCTAGTTCAGCTCCGCAAGGGAAGGCATTCGCAAAGGCGCCGTAAGATGCGCGATTGGCCGGATTGTGGACTGCTGTTATGAGCCAGCACAATACGCAGTACACCTTCAACTCCAAGGAAGACTACAGCACCACTTTGGACAACATGAGTCGCGAGTTCGACGAGCGATGGAACCACCAGGTCCAGTCGCCCTACACCAACCTGGATAACTACATAACACGGGCGGTCCTCGGCAACGGAAGCTTCGGCACTGTGGTATATGCAACGCGTATTCTTGGGTACTTCTTACCATTACAGTGTGGCACCCTTAGATGCTGGTCAAGGAAAAGGGTGGCAAGAACTACTACGCCGCCAAGATGATGAGCAAGGAGGATCTGGTGCGGCTCAAGCAGGTGGCCCACGTGCACAACGAGAAGCACGTGCTGCACGCCGCCCGATTCCCGTTCCTCATCTACCTGGTGGACTCCACGAAGTGCTTCGACTACCTCTACCTCATCCTGCCCCTGGTGAACGGCGGGGAGCTGTTCAGCTACCACCGCAGGTGAGTATCTAAGTCCTAGCGAGGTCTCACCATCTGATCGCAGATGGGTATCCCCCACCTTGAAGGGTTCGCAAGTTCAACGAGAAGCAGGCCCGATTCTATGCCGCACAGGTGGCTCTGGCCCTGGAATATATGCACAAGATGCACCTGATGTACCGGGATCTCAAGCCGGAGAACATCCTGCTCGACGGGAAGGGCTATATTAAACTCACGGACTTCGGTTTCACAAAGGTGGGTAGCGGCGGAGCGCAGCCAGAAACCTTTTTATACCTTTGAGTTTCCTCAGCGCGTTGATGGCCGCACTTCGACGCTATGTGGGACCCCGGAATACTTGGCCCCCGAGATCGTGCAGCTCCGGCCGTACAACAAATCCGTGGACTGGTGGGCCTTCGGCATCCTGGTGTACGAGTTTGTGGCCGGGCGATCCCCCTTCGCCATCCACAACCGCGACGTGATCCTGATGTACTCCAAGATCTGCGTCTGCGACTACAAGATGCCGAGCTATTTTACGGCCCAGCTGAGGAACCTCATCGAGAGCCTCATGCAGGTGGACACCTCAAAGCGGTGAGTGGATTGGGCGGGGACCTGCTCTTCCCAGGGGAGCCGCTCATGCCAACCCTTCTCAGTTTAGGAAACTCGAACGAGGGCGCCGTCGATGTGAAGAGCCACCCGTGGTTCCAGGGGGTCGAGTGGTTCGGCATCCTCAACCAGGAGGTCGCCGCTCCCTACCTGCCAACCATTTCCGGCGCCGAGGATCTGTCCAACTTCGAAAACTTCGAGTTCAAGGATCGCTTGAAGTCCCGAATAAATCGGCATCCCGACCTGTTTGCGAATTTTTAAATGTCAATATGTTGGTAATAATCGTCTTCTTAAGGTTTTACTTGATTTGTAAGTTAATGGGGAGAACAAGGGATTGGATTTTATAAAGTATGTTACTATGCATTTAAACACTTTTTTTTATATTTTTATCTGACTAAAAGTATGCAACAATACATTTTAAACTCAGAAGTGAAGTAATTTCTTTGGAAAGGCGACTATCCATCATTGACTGCATACTTTTAGGACCCTTCAATGACATTTATAAGTTATTTAAAAATGATATCTTGAAATTCCTAAAACTTTTTTAATAAATACGTAGCCCTAGAGCCCCAAGTCACTTTCCACCCGGTTTTTTGATAATGACCTAGACAAAAAATTCGAAATTCCAGTGTAGTATATTATAGCGATAACTGAAAGCCCAAAGAAGCTAATTGGCATCGCAATGGGACCGCAGCCTGAGCAAGCGCAGATGCACTTCAGTCCCAAGGTGGACTACATCCTCATCCTGGACAAGTTGCGCGAGGATTTCAACAAGAAGTTCGCCGTTAATGTGCCATCGCCCAGCACGGGACTGGATGACTACGATGTGAAGGCCACCCTGGGCTCGGGATCCTTTGGCAAGGTGCAGTTGGTGAGGGAGAAGGAGTCCGGGGTGTACTATGCCTCCAAGCAGTTGAGCAAGGATCAAATCGTGAAGACCAAACAGGTCAGCCACGTGATGAGCGAGAAGAACGTCCTGCGATCGATGACGTTCCCGAACACGGTCAATCTGATAGCCTCGTACAAGGATTTCGACAGTCTGTATCTCGTACTTCCTCTTATAGGCGGCGGAGAGCTCTTCACCTATCACAGGAAGTGAGATCTCTATAGTAAAGCTTAGAACTTATCTCTAATATATACACTTTTTTTAGAGTGCGAAAGTTTACTGAAAAGCAGGCTCGTTTCTATGCTGCCCAGGTTTTCTTGGCCCTGGAGTATATGCATCACTGCAGTCTGCTCTACAGAGACCTGAAACCCGAGAACATAATGATGGATAAGAACGGGTACTTGAAAGTAACCGATTTCGGATTTGCCAAGGTTAGCTATCGCAACTTTTTAAAACCAAGAAGTATCTTAAAGTTCTTAACACTCTTAGAAAGTGGAGACCCGTACCATGACCTTGTGTGGAACTCCGGAGTACCTGCCGCCGGAGATCATACAATCGAAGCCCTATGGAACCAGTGTGGACTGGTGGGCCTTTGGGGTCCTGGTCTTTGAGTTCGTGGCGGGTCACTCGCCCTTCTCAGCCCACAATCGAGATGTTATGAGCATGTACAACAAGATTTGCGAGGCGGACTACAAGATGCCTAGTTACTTCAGTGGAGCCCTACGCCATTTGGTGGACCACTTGCTGCAGGTGGACCTCTCCAAGCGGTGGGCTCACCACTTATAATATATAAATAGAACAAAAGTTATTTCTATTACAGCTTTGGAAACCTGATCAATGGCAATCGGGACATCAAGGAGCACGAGTGGTTCAAGGATGTGGAGTGGATCCCCCTGCTGAACCAAACAGTGAACGCCCCCTATGTGCCCAACATCAGCAATCCGGAGGACATATCTAACTTCGACAAGGTCTCCGAAAAGCCAAGGCCCAAGGCCAAAACCATGCGCCACGAGGAAGCCTTCGCGGATTTCTGAGCTTTGTTTGACTTGTGATAGTGATAGACCCTTTGGTTCCGTAAATTTCGACAGCATTAGCTAAACACTCGACCCCAGATCCCCCAGTCTTTCTTTTTGGATATGCGACAGCTGCTGCTCACATGTGTGATGTCAACAGCTCTGAATTCAGAGGGGTATACTTTTCCCTTGGAATTTTCCGGGAAAACAGCTGGCTTTCCCACACTTGTTGCGCTATTTTCCCCGATTTCTGGGCAGCCCCAATTTTCAATTCGACAAACTTGACTTGTAATTAGACTGGCGGCAGTGCCATAAATCTTGTGCGTTGTCGCTGTTGCAAGTGGATGGATGGATTTATGGCCACTTTGTTTATTTATCTCCAAGTGGGTGTAGCTTTCGCTGAAAGAGTTCGCCTTCATCGGGAAACTTTTGCACGAAATTATGTTAAACAATATTTAAACGAGCTCGCTTGCTGGGCAGCAAGCACCATAAATCTTTTATACCTTTTTCTGCTCTTCTGCATATCGGGCCACATTGATTTATATGCAAAGACTTAATAAAAATAGAGCAACGGCCAGACGGCAGAAAAACTAGACGCCATGTCCTACGGTCCAAGGTCTACCTTTGCAAGGGTCCTTTGTCCGGCTAACAAAACAAGGGACCTCGGCGATGGGGTGCGTGGGGGAGAAAGTTATGATTATCATAATTTTCGTTACGTGAGTTTTCATGTGGAAAAGATGAAACATCATCGTCTCCGTCGCAGTTCGCCCCGGAGTCACCCGGCTTTTCCTTGGCTTTCCTTCGGGGTGGAAGTCGTCATCGCTGTAATCATGGCACGCATTTACTCCTGTTTTTACCTCTGCTTTTTGGCGCCCGCCAGGCCGGCGCCACTTTCAGTTCAGCTCCAGACTCCCAGCTATCCCCCTCCCATATAGCAGATGTATACATCTTCTATGGCTTCGCAGCTTCTGAGCTTCAGACCTTCCTCCAGACCTCCAGTCCTCCAGACTTCCAGACACATTTTCTCCGTGTTGTGTTTTGCTTTTCGCATGCGTTTTCGGTGGTTTTCTGCTCGCAGGAAACAGGGGGCTCGCACTTCCTGGCCAGACTGCGAATCAGATAGTAAGACATCATGCATTCTAATGAGAATTTTAATTGCAGCCCATTGACCACTTGAAGAGTCCTGTCAGCGTTCGTTCCGGCGAGCAGTTCGCAAGACACGTGGCTCGGATGCGCTTCATGCCCGAGTGCCCTGGGAATCGCGAGGATAACTCGTCACCCGATGACAAATTTCGAAATTAGCGATGCCCCGTGCCCAGATACATTTCACATTATGGATGGACGATTGAATACTGTTTTCCGGGGGTTGCTGCTGCTCATCTGTAAGTGAATTAATTGCTGTTTTGATTGCGCTGGGAAAGTAGTTCTGTATCTTTAGGAAAATGAATTGTGCACGTTTATTGCATGGATCGGTGAAAATTCGTTACGAAACTTATGAGAGACTAAGGCTAAGCAGACTACGACTGCTCCAGTTCCACCTCGACGGAAACCGAGGGCAGATCCTCCTTGAACTCGGGCGTGTATACTTTTCCCGAGGCCAGGACGAACTTCTCCTGGCAGTCCACAACGAAGTAGGCAAAAGGACGATTGATTTCGAAGCGTTCCACGCCGGGCTGTTCGGGTTCGGGTTCTGGAACAGGAAGAACGGTGGACTCCACGCTGGGAGTTGGAGACCTGGCCTGCGCGTTGGCTGCCGACAGGGAGTTGGCACTGCTGCCTCCCTCGTCCACGCGCACATTCACGAACTGCACTATCTCGTCCACATGGACGTCGGGATCCTCGGAGAGCAGACCCAGCTGAGCCTCGGTCCTCGAGAAGACCTTCTTCAGGCCCATCTGCTTGAGCATCGCCTCTGAGCGGGAGGTCTCCTCCACCTGGAACTTGGGCAGTGAGACGTGCAGGTTCTTCTCCTGGAACTGCTTCTTGGCCAGCAGGAAGTCACTGGGCTGCAGCTGGGCGATCACATCACTCAATCCCTCGGTTTCGTCAGGCAGGACGATGCACAGGGCGTAGCGGGATGTCTCGTAGGGCAGACTGAGGACTCGAGCCTTGACCTGGGGAAGATCGGCCACCTGGAACTTGCCGCGGGCATGCATCATGGGCGCCTTCATGGCGTCCTCGTTGGTCATGAAGAAGAACTCATCGCTGCCATCCCTCAGCTGGAAGAAGGGAGTTTTCCAGCTGCCGCGGTAGTAGAGCCCGTTGAAGAGCAGCATCTTGGACTTGGATCCCGCAGAGCGACCCGTGATAGAGTTGGCACTCAGGGCGGAGGCGATGTCGTCCTGGTGGAACAGACTCCGGGCACCATAGACCTGAAAAATATTAAAAAATGTTAGTTTGAAAGCTCTATTTTATTATTCTACTATTATGATAAATTGTTCATGGTTTTGTGAAATTTAATCATATTTTCGATTTTTTGTGAAATTGTTCTTAAACAACTATATTCTTTTGCATTATAAATACTATTCTCGCTTCTAAAAACTTATTAATCTAACTGATTTATATGCAGTGTATCACATATTGCTTTCTAAAACCTTTTCTCAATTAAATTTTGGCATATCTGCATAAGGAATTCAACTCACCCGACTGACAGAGGCCAAGTGCGACTCCAGGGCGAGCATGATTTCATCGGCTCCATCCTTGGTCGCCGACTTGACGGCGTTTTCCAGCTTCTGGAGGGGCAGGCGCACCTTCTCGGGTTCACCGGCGGTCACCGCGGGAGTCGCGTTGATCTTGGCCAGCTTCTCCGCCTCCTGCACCGTCTCGTTCTCCTCCAGGTTCTTGATCTGGCTCTCCTCCTGGTCGCTGCGCTTGTTCTGCAGCTTCTCGGCTGGGTTTTCCTCGGCTGCCATGTCTGGTTTTTCCTGTTTTTCCACAGCCAGAGTGGTGGTTTCCTCGGGCTGGGACTCCAACTCCGATTCTGTGGTGGTGGCCTGTTCTTTTTGCAGCAGCTCTGCCTCGGCCTGGG
This sequence comes from Drosophila biarmipes, assembly GCF_025231255.1. Lineage (NCBI taxonomy): Eukaryota > Metazoa > Arthropoda > Insecta > Diptera > Drosophilidae > Drosophila > Drosophila biarmipes. The sequence goes on along the minus strand of NC_066616.1, from coordinate 32,024,975 downwards.
CAACTGGTTTTTCCACATACTGCTTGTCGTCTATGTCGCGATCGAACTTTGAGGCCTCTTTGTCGATGACTTCCTGGCCATAGCCATCAGCCGGAACGGCGGGGATGTCCTCGTCGTCCAGGTTGATCCTTTTGAGGGTCTCGAATCCAATCACATCCTTGCTGTTGCTCTGCTCGGTGCTTCCCTCGGTGGAGTCCGCGTTGTCCTTCTCCTCGGAGAGCTGCAACGAGGTGTTGGGCTCGTTCCAATCGTACTGCTGCCTGTTAATATCCTTCACATCCACGTAGTAGTGCTTCTCGAGCAGATCCTTGAACTCCTCCCTGGCACTGTTGTTCCGGTAGATGTACAGCCAGGTCTGGAAAGAGGGCAGGGCGACGGCGGCATCCCTGTTCTGGTAGCTTCCCAGGACCCTCTTGTAGACCTCCCTCAGCTGAGTGCGATCCTTGGGATAGCCGAAGACCTGCTGGAACTCCGAGTAGGTGTCGCCCTCGGAAGCCTCTGCCAGAACGGCCAGGATGGAGGCCACTCCCAGCGGGGAGTGCACCTGGTTGGCATCGATGTCCTTGTTGAACTTGAGCAGCTGCAGGGCAATCAGCTGGGAAACCCTACCGGCAAAGGATCCCTGGCCCTTGCCCTCTTCCTCCAGCTGGGTGGTGGGCAGACCCCGGCCCAAAGTGGCCAGCAAAGTGACAAAAATCGCGCAGAGAACCGCTTTCATGGTGACGACGAGCGCGAATGAAGCCCAAGAAAGTTGGCCAAAGACTTTTTATGAAAGCCAGAGCCCGAGAACCGGCGAGAACGAAGCGCCAAACTGGTTAGGAAAACGTCGGAGATACGCTCCCCAAGAGGGGGCCTCCAGAGGAGGGGCTTTGTGTTTGATCAAGCCCCGATCACAAAGAAAGCCAACGAAAGTGGAAGTGGCGTGGGCCGCTCTCGAGGGCCCAGGCAAATGGGTCAAGCCAACAATCAATATGTAAATGCTACACAAAAAAACAGCTCACAGAAACCAGCGCAAACAAAAGTTCAAAGTCATTGAAATGTTAGAGAGCCAACAGGTTTCTTTGAACAGCAACAAACTACGTGATTGACATTTGATTTTCTGGCCGGTTAATTGCATTTTCTTGTACTTATCGTAGTTTTTACAGTGTGTGGAAATTGTTTCCCCGAATCGCTTGAAAACGGGATGTGGATTGCCTCACAGCCTCAAAGAGCTCCGAAATTTGGCAATCTTCGGATCTCGGGATCTACCTGACCACGCTTAACCCAGTTTTCTGCTAGGCAATCAAGTGGCCAGACACATAAGAACACAAATCATATCCCAATCACAAAAAGCTGGCCAAAACAGTTTCAACACACTTGGAGGCCACTGAACTTGGCCATCGCATTGTTGCTGCCTCTGCCGCTGATTACCAAATACGATGGGCGGGCGAAAGCGGCCAGAAGCGAGAACATGGTAAAAATCTAGTACCAAGCACAGCAAAAAATTGGCAAGCTCAAGCATAATAACGAACTTCATCAGGTAAAACTATTGCATTATTAATGTTAAATACCCATTACTAACCCCTTAAAAATATCTGATTGAAGAATACTATGGAAAATAAACCTTAACCATCTCAACACTCCCAACTTTTCTCAAAGTGCAGACGGCAGAACCAGGTGTGACGCTTATACTTGCTAATAAAAAGTGCTAAATTAAAGCACGGCTAACAAACTCTGGTTCTTTTGGAGGCTTGTAAACGAGTTTTCCGCTTTAGAACGAGTCACACTAAACGTTGCACAATTTATAAGACGACGAGGTGGGCCTTTCGAAGGGGGCGTGGGGATAAACACATATACTATATAGTGAGTCGCCAGTGCAGCGAACTTTCCAGAGAGCCACAAAGAATCCGAGGAGCAAAAGATACTGAGCGGCTTATGTAATTTATTCGACAAGTTCCGCATTTGTTCTCCATACCCTCGATATAAGAAAAGGTTACTGAACTTCGTGATTAATCAGAGGTGGTAAAAGTCCAGTTTAATTAGCATGCATTGGAATCGGTTCGAGATTGATACAACTTATTTGGGGCGATACAAAGAGTTTGAAAAAGTTATTTTTAAAAGCCATTCATGTTTGACTTCAAAGTTGCTTCTTTGCTTCCTACTTTCCTGGTGATACATGAATGGGTTTGTATTGCATTAAGCATTTTTACTAAAATAAATATTTTTTAGAACAAGACAATAATAGAGGTACACTTTTCTTATAGAGCATTTCATCTTCGACCCAATCTAAGCCACCAGAACTTTTTCAGTGGCTGTCACCTTGGGCCGGCCGTTATATTTTGAAACAAATACGAGTATTTTGTATTTTTGTTCGGCTTTTTGTCCATAAATTTCAATGCCCAAAACCATAAATTAGTGCTTCTCCGAGTGCTGAGTGGTTGAGGCTTCCGCCTCGAGTGCGACTCCGCACGAGCAGCCCGAAAAGGGTCGAAAGTCGGGTTAGGTGAATTAGAAGTTATTATGGCAAAACGGCAAACTAGCAAATGTCGCATAAATTAGAGGAGGAATCCGGCAGGACACCTTCCCCAGGACTCCTTGCAGGCGGAAACCTTGTAAGACGAGGCTCAAGCATCCAAACAACACCGCGGGGACACATTAAGGACCAAAATAAGAAGAGTCCTGGCAGTGGACAGCAGTAGTTTTTGGGCTGGGAATAGTTGGGACCACTCCGGCATTCGAATTACTCTTTATAGACGGCGTGACTAATTGTTTGATTTATGCAAATGTACTGGAAAACTTGTTTCTCAACTTTCAGTAATTAGTGGGGGCAGGAGTTCTCTTTAAGAAAGTTCTCTGGGCCCAGCTTTAAGAGTTGAGGAATCCTTTCCGACTGCCTCTCTATTTGTCAAGAGGTGAGCTGTCATCTGTCAGCTGTCGTACGGAACGCAATACATCATAAGTCAAAAGGTGAGCCCTTGGCTCAATCGCCATTGCCCCGAGGCAACTCGCAAAATAATTAAACTTCTGTTTATTCTCCATGGCCCGTCCTTCCCCTCGGAGAACTTCTTAATTATGTTTGATAAACTAACACAGGCCTCCTGCGGATCCCACTCCCCGCTATCCTCACACATGTCACGTTGACATTTGGCACTCGACAGGACTCGAGGTGATGAATCTCCCTGCTCCTGCGGCGGCCATGTGTGCGACATAATTACGGAACAAAAGGCTCGGGGAGCGGAGTTAGGCAAGGTGAAAGGCACTTGGAGAAATGTTTTGGAAATAGCCATTTTATATTAAACATAAAAAACGAGAAAAGATTCCAAAAGAATTTTTTATTATATGTTAAATGCAGCGGTATCCAAAAGTATGCTACAATAAATTGTCAATGCAGAAGTCCGTTGATATAGATCCGTTCGTTTTTTCATTGCATACTTTTAGATATATTTATACTCTGAAGTAAATCTAATTCAATCTTAATAACTCTCGTTTAAAAATGTTAGAAGTTATCAATATAATATACAAAAATAAGTGAAAATTTTAAAATTTTCCTACAAATGTAACTTTTTTTCCAAGTACCCACTTCAAGGGTGTTATTAGGAGGTGGGGTCCAAAACAGTTGACGGAATTCATGCGCTTCATTTGCTCCACTTAATTTGCTACCCTGGCAGTCGCAGAACTTTTCGTTGCCTCAATTTAGTCACGTTTTAAACTCGAGACTTAAAAGCTACGACGCGAGGGGGAAAGTCTCTGCAAGGGGAGTCACCTCTAACGAGTTGCTCGCCACGAAGGCGCAAATCCTGGCGTATCCTGTCGTATCCTGGCGGTCCTGGGCTCGAAACTTGCTGGCAACGTGGCGGCAATCCCACTCGTAATTGATTTATGACATCAAAGACATATTTTTCGCAATGTTGCGTGGCCTACGTGCGTGACAGGCCGACTGGCTGGAGGTCCTGGTTCCTCTGGTCTGGTCCTGATTTGGTCCTGCTCCTGGCCTGGCCATCTTGTTGATAATTTTGACTTATGGCTGGTGCGGCTGTTGGTTGTTCGCTTTTGGCCCTTGGCCCAGGATTTGTCGCATAACTCTGTCAGTCAAAAGTCGCCCAAAGAGCAGAAGCGGGGCCCACGATCCAACCCATCTGTTTCTGTATCTCTAGCCGCCTTCTGTATCTGTATCTCTGCACTTCAACTGGCAATCGGTGGCAAAGTTTTTCTATTAGGCGCAATTATTTCAAGGTATTATTGCTTTTAATTAATTCAATTAAACGCTTCATAAATTTTTACTTTTTGATTTCGCTGCCTGCGGCTGCCTGGGCTGGGTTTTCCTTTAATGGAAAAACTTTGCCCACAGATTTCCAGCAGCCGAAAAGGGTTTAATTAACGGTTGACTGGGGGGTTGGAGCTCTCCCTGGAATTCGCTACTTTGGCAAAGATTTCGGATGTTTATTAAGGGATTCCCGTGGCTCGTCGTAAAATTTGATTTCGCAACTGCAGAAGGCAACCGAGTGGTCGCGTTTATTTGCATTTTTGTGTGCATGGCTGCGAATACCAGAGATACAAATTACATTACCCAGAAAAATGGGAAATAAGAGTGCTCCCAAGAAAGCTGTAACTTCAATTAAAAGGCCATCAGCAGTCGACACAGCAGCAGGGAAAATGACCGGGGGGGCTTACCTAAAATGTTATTGATATGTACGAAGCATGCTCGCACCTTCCCCAGAAAAAACAGAGGGAAAGCCCTCCACATGTGATGACTTCCATCATTATCAACACATAGACGGACAGGAAAACTTTCCCTGCTTTCTTCTGCCACCCCATTGGGGGTCGAATAATCGAACTAGCGTCGAACAACAATTTGTTTTAAATGCCAAAAGTGAGGGCCGGACAATCGAACCCCCCCGCCCGAGCCCCTTAATAATTTATGAAGAGCGCTCCACATGTGGGTCCTCGGCAGGCTGGCAAAGTTTTCTATCACTCCGCTCTAATAGAGATTAAATGCATGTCGAAAAGGCAATTAGTTGGAGCGACCAACCCTCCGGAGGAGGAAGTCCCCGCACCCTCGCCACTTTGCCAACTTGAAGTCCAACTTTCGACCTTTGGCCGCTCATTGAATCAAAGTGTTGCCCAATTCTCCTTACGGCCTAGGTGTTGCTGTGAATCTGAATGATATGGGGGTTGGTAGCTGCCGGAAGCAATTTAGCCGAACCCTTCTCAAAGGGTTTCCTGTTCCTGCGAAACTCAGACGCCGCGTCACTGCTAATTAAACTCGCGCTGTCGCCGCTAATGAGCAATGAAAACAACGTGTTGTCCGAGAAAAGCTCTCGAGGAAAACTCAAAACGAAAACCCAAAAAAAAAGGCTCAAAACTCCATCTGCAGCTGGGCGGGAATGGACTGATAAGGGGTTCCTTCGGAGTCGTCAGGTTGAATCAGCCATCAAAATAATGAAGGCACGGATTTCTCATTACTTTTAAATATTTTCCAGCAATTTTTCCGGCTTTAAGCCATTTAAAAGGATTAACTCGCTCATGATTTTTTCAAAGGATTCCGCTTAGGGGTTCTATCGCATTTTCCACCTTTTTCAGCTAGTTCTAAGCCCCGATTTTTTGTTCACTCAAGAAAAGTACGTGAAAAGAACGTTTTTAATTCAATTTTCTGCCTGCTGGGGGAGATAAGCTGAGCCAAGGGGTTATAATTAAGAGCGACAGTGGGTAGGACGGCCAGGAGACATATATTTCTCCACCGTTTTTGTCTTCCTTGCCATCTATTGTTTGGCCAATAAATTCGCACACATTACAATTGTCATTTTTATGGGCCAAGAAAGTCGAATGTTACAAGGAAACCCCGAATATTCGACTGGAAAACACTCTGCAGGAGATGCTTCTTCCCATTTGATCTGCGAACTTCCACCTGACGACCGGCGAATGCTACCCCAGATATTCGAAAGTGTATGGTCGATGTAATTCATATTGCGTAGCACTTTGCCATAAAAATTACAATTGACTTTGAACTCGGGCGAGCGAGCAGCAGGACATTTCCACATTTTTACATTTTGTCAGGCAGCCAACAGGGCAGCGATACATGGAAACTAACTCAGGACCCCGACTCCGATACTCCAGTCCCCGTAGTCCCGCACTTTTCCTGCTGCAGTTGTTGGTCTGCTTCCTTTTATGACACCAAGGTACACGGCCGAGACGACAGCGACTCCGACAGTGGCAAGGACTACGGATGTGTCTGGGACTACGCTGAGATAAAAAACTAAACCTATATTAAATTGTTAGTCCACAACTAACAACATTTAAAAAAAATGTCTGTGAAGCTGATTTAAAGACGTGTCTAAAAGTATGCAACAATATATTTCCATACCAAACGATGACCTTATTTTATTTACTGCATACTTTTAGACAGTTTTATAAAGTTTTGTTCGCCTTTTTCTTTCAGTGCCCCACGGCAATGCAGCTTTAGTTCCAAGGTGGCAGTGCCGTCCTGGCCAAAATGTTATGGTGTTATGGCGGAATTATGCGACGCCGCCGTTGCCCCTGGTGCGTTTATGGCCCCCCTGTTGTGGGGCGGAGTGCAAGGGGGTTGGCCAGATGATGAGCAACGCACTTTGCCGACACCCATTTCCCACCCCCTTTGCTCCCTGCGAAAATTATAAATTACATCCTTGGAAGGAGAGGCCCTCTTCTTCGTGCGGCCCGAAAGGAGAACTCCTTGGTAGTCGAGAGCTTTCTTTTTCCGTGCAGTTGAACACGAGATGCATGACAAATGGCGGGCAGAAAGCTGGGAAAGCGCCGCGGGCCAGGGAAAACCCTTTAAAGTTTTCCATCTATCGCCACCGCATCAGTTCATTAGTCCTACACAAAGATGTACATAATTGCCAAGGATATTCGCAGATTCGCAGCCCGATTGCCGTGCCAGATTAATTGGTTTGCTGAGCCAGCCGAGTAAATATTTAATTAATCGCCGATTTGTGCACTGAGCTCTCTATAACTCTTCGTTCCCATTTCACCCGAAAAGCGAGCGCCTTGTGACTAATCGAAGCCATCAATTATGTTGATAGATTGGCCCACGTACAGCAGCGGAAATAGTTGTGGAGTCCTTGGCGAAGGTCCTTCCACTTAGTGGCCACAGTTTGTCACCGAAGCTTACCGCTGCCTAAGGTACTTGTAATTGAATACCGGGCGGTGAACGAACTGCGAAAATCCAGGGAAAATCTATAGAAATAGCTGGGGCGAAGGACAGTCAAGGGGAGTTCGCTTATTCATAAGCTGGCTCATGCAAAATTGCAAGTGGCTGTTGACAAAAGTTTCAAGTAGCCACAGCAGCTGAGCAGGAAAAAAAGGCATAGAGGAGTCTGGGAAAAAGGACCAAGGACCTTATAGCTGGACAGACGTGTGTCTGATCTGAATGCTAGATAAAATTATTACCCTTTTTATTCTCGCCGCTGCACGCTGGGATTTGTCCGAATTCGAATCCGTGTCGGTCTTCTTTTTCAGCAGATGAAGATGGCAGGGGCACCGGGAGTGGGACTGGAAGATGGAGATGGAGCCGTAGTCCGTGTTCAGATCCAAATCCAAAAGCAAGTCCGAGTCGGCGTCGCCTGTTTATTTCCTGTTGGACACTTTCCGTTTGTCGTTTGTTGTATAAAAAGTCGCCGCTGTCGGTCCACCTCCCTTTTTTTCATTTCTCTGAGTTTTTGATACCCTATATAGGTCGCAGAAGGAGTCGATTACCAGGGAAAAATCACTAAAATATTTTAAATTGCTTTGGTTTTAAATCCGTAATATAGATGCCTCAAAGTAGGCAGTGAAAAAGCAGCAATTTGGATTTGGAATACATTGTTGCATACTTTTAGGCACCTTTATAACTGTTACAAAAGCTCTCTTTATTTCTTTGTCGATGACAGTCAAAACATTTGAATGCATAATCAGAAGAAACCAGTTAATTTTTAGCTTATGAAAATAAAGAAGTTTTTAGGTAAGGTATCAGTAAAGTCGCCAGTCTGCATATCATTTCCCATACTTGATTTTTTCCCGCTCGTTTTTTATGGCTCACACAATAAGCATCATCAGCAACAACAACAGCAGCGGCAGGGACTGCAGGAGCACTCGACGTCATCAGCAGCACATTGTGTCCTGGCGAGCCGAACCGAAATAGTCTCCAAGTCCGAACCAGAATCCGGAGCCCTGGCCAAGGAGTCGGAGACGATGGCCGCATGCCGATAATGTGCGGCCATAAGGTAATGAAAATTTTATCTGATTCTGGCAATAGTTGCACCCTTTCTGCCCTGGCCTTTGATTTGATTTCGAAGGATCGAAGGGGTTATTACGGGGATTGGGAGTGGAAATGTGAATGGGAGGATAGATGTCCCCGAGGTTCGGCAAATGATACAATACTTTGTGGTCAGCATGTGTGCCAAAAGGTACGAGTATTAGTATTGGTCGCATTTGATTGAAATTTGAATTGCCACCCCCTCTGCCGCACAAAAGGATTCGCATCCGAGTGGGCGTGTGCATACTTTTAGGGGCAATCGTTGAGTACGTGCTGCGGCGACAATAACAAAAACCGAAAATCCAAACCGAGATCCGTTCGAACGACAATAAGACCGAGCACTATTTCATTTTAGATTTTAATCAATTCCGTTTGATGTGACACGTTTGCGGGCCGCTCTCAGAGCCCATTCCCCAATAAGTCCCCATAAAGGATCTGCAACATATGCAGGCAATCCGCAGCACTTGCCGTCTAATGAAGGTACAATCAATCCCCGGCAAACCTATCAAATCAGGAATGGCTTCATTATGGCCATTATTGTTCATAATTCGCCTTTGATTACATTTTGAAAAGGGCGTTTTACAAAAGAAAAGACAATATAATATTGTTTAATAAGATGGAGAGAAGTATATTCAATTTCAATACAACTCCTATAATGACCTTACAAATACCAGACCTTATCGAATAAAGTATTTCAAAGCACACCTCAGGGTATTCAATCTGTTGTTTTGCAGAATCAAGAGGTTTTGCAAATAAAATTAAGGTTCATAGATCACAGAGAATTATTAAGAGCGCAGCTGAGTTCGCAGTTTCGTTATTGGCGTAGAAAAAACACTCACTAAACAAATGTCACCCAATAACCAGGCAATTATCTGCAGCTTCATCCCCTGAACCCCAAATAGATCCCCTAAGCAAGCCCATAAATAACTACTAAACAATCCAATTGAGCAGAAATCGACTCTTTTCCACCGCCATCCAAAAAAAGGAGCCTCAATAAATTCCGGGCACACACCTGCAACTTCCTTAGGACAAACGCTGCAATTATCGGAGGTCCGCAAGTCCAGAAGTCCAGGGCTCCAGACCGACAAGAGCAACAAATCCAATAAACTTCACAATCAAACAGCACATAAATATTAAACGATGATTGAGCTGCAACCCACACACAGAAATTCGCAGGAAAGCAGGGAAAAGCTTAGGGAAAAATTACAATTTATTGGACATTTCCGGTCAGTGACAAAAGTGGACAGTGCAAGATTTATGCCCTCGACGATTTGCTGGCCCTGCGATTTATTGAGGAAAGTTGCCCCCAGTTAATACCTGATCACTTAAGGTTAAGTGGGCACAAGCGGCCGGGCTTAAAGCCACTTTAAGGACCCTTTCTCTGGGGAAAGCAGGACCAAGGATGTGGCCAACTCGATTATTATGCAGGCACCTCAATTGCATTTTGCAGTTCCTCAAATTTGCATATCATTCCACTCCGAAAACTAAACTAAAACTAAATAAATGCCAAAACAAACCGAAAACTTTCCCTGGGGCCGCATAGCTAACTTTATTATGAGATCAGGGGGTCTGGGGATGGGCCTTGAGGATATTACGTATCTGTGGCTCTCTGGCCATCGCTCAGAAAAAGTAAAGCGCTCTGATTCCGGATTCTATGCTGCCGACATGTGTCACTCTGCAGTCCAGCAGGCATAAAGATTTGCGGGCCTCCAGTTCTCCATCTCCAATTCTACTAGCCCCCCTCTATTTCGGGGAGCATGCGAAATTTGCATTTTCTAAAAACTCTTTGGTGAGTGTGAGGTGTAGCTGGTGGGAAATGCTGAGCTGAACACAGGGAGAATTAACGGTGAAGGTGTTTATATTAATTTGTGAACATTATAGCTAATTTTAAACCCAAAATCGGTAGCATGGCCACACTGGAAATTTTCTTAAAAGACGATACATTTTTGACCTAATGGTCACACTGGTAAATTGAAGAAAAAAAGATTGGAGACGTTTGAAAACATTTCTATGCCAATATCTTACTAGCCTGCATACTAATTAACCTTAATTTTTCTTTCAGTGCATGGCTACTGTCCAGGACAGTCCAGTAGAAAGCCGTAGAGTCCGGAGCAGAAAAGAGCCTTCCAGGACGGGCTGGTCTTCCATCATCGTCGCAGTCGCACTAATTCCTCAGCAGCAATTTATCAACAATAAACAGTTGCAGACATTTTGCTTAGTTTCGGCGTGTGAGGGTGCGTGTGTGTGGGTGTGTATCTGTGTGTGTGACGTGTCCTGTCCCAAACAGGGATGCATGAGAAAGTTTGGCTCTCGAGTGCTGCGGGCAGGCTTTAAGTGCCAGATGATTTAAAGGCCTCAACGAAAGAGAGCAAAAATCCTGGGACGTGGTGCGGGTTCCTTATTGAAATTCCTCGATTGATATCCGCGAACTTCTTTGTCACTTCTCGACGACTGCGCGTTTAGCTAATTGCGCAAATTGGCTAAATAATTTGCACATTGTTCGAAGGCCTCGCACACGTAAAGTGGCAGTAATCCAATAAGCGACATCAACAATTTTCGCGCTTGCATTGCCATTTAATTCCATTTAAGCCTCATTTGCTGCCTGTCAGCAGGAGCTGCTTTCGCAAATCTATACTTGAAAAAATCAAGGACATACTTAAGAAAGGTATATGATTAGATATTAACTTTATAATATTAATATTAATATATTAAATAATATAATAATATTATTAACATGTTTACCAATACCTAGCTGAAATTTTCAATCTGCATACATAACACTTGCTTATTTTTCTCTCAGTGATAGTATAGGGAATAGCCTTACAGACATCCGTTCATAATAATCGAACCTGCTTTTTTTGCCTCTTGATTGATTCGATTTGCCATCCTGGAGGTGGAGAGTTTGTCACTGGGGTGGCGAGATGCTAAGTGGAAGGCTAATGAAATTTCTAATCATTTCGTTAGCTTATGCTAATGAGCATGTGTTGTCCTCGAATCCAGGTTTAACTAGCTACATCCCGACTCACGATGACTGGCCAGTTTCGTAGGTTTTGAATGGCGCCCGTCTGGCTTTTGAAATCCACGAATGCTTAAAACACCTTGGGCCTGGCGCCACTGGATCGCTTTTAATAAACTTGTCGCACAGTTAACTTTATTAAGATTAATGAGCATGTGCGATGGGGGGCATTGGAAAGTGTTCCTTCTGTGGAGTCTGGTCGACAAACGCCACAATAATAAAAGCACATTTCACTAGCTTTAATGACGTCATTACGTGGCATTTACTTGCACCGCCACCCACTAGTCACCCCAGCATCGACATCAACCACCCAAAACCACCCACCATGTCTGGCCTTGTCTGCCTCTGCTGGTGCAGCAAAGTCAAGACGTTAATGTGTCCAATAATTTAATTTTAAGTACCTTGCAAAAAGAAATACGGCCACATTTTTACAGACAATTTCCTTTAATGGCCAGACAAACTGCAAGCAAGTCGAACCTGTGGCAGGTCCTGTTTTCCTTGGCTCCTGATTGTCCTGTCGAATAGGAAGGACACCCCGGTCCGGAGGTAATTGCATGGAAAAAGTCAATGCCAAAGTTGCCCTGCAGTCGCCTTTGTGTAATTGAAAATTTAATATTTATTTCGCAGTTAGTAAATCAAAGTTTCAACGCAGTGGATAACACACTGCCATTACATATTCATCATACGCCCCGTGGGTCATAAAAAAGAAGCCAAAAAAAGCAAAGAGTCAAGCACATGTGGAGAGTGGCGATAAATCAAGTCAACCTTTGCATGAGTTTCGCTTTCTTTCTGCGCACTTCTCCATAGAACTCTCGTGAGTCAGCGGAAAGTAATAAAGTTGGGACTAAAACATCAGGGGATGGGTTCCAGAGGGCCATTATCCCCCAGTGTAACACGCTCATACATGGATTAGTGTTCAATAAAGTCAGGGGTCCTGTTAACACTTTTGATACTTTTTAAATTTCCAGTTGCTATTGTTTTGTGCTTTTAGGTTATTACAAAAATAAAATTATATGACATAAAATAGCCTAAATTTGTCATTTGTTTTTGCTGCATGGTCACACTTAGACTTAACAATTTATTGGAATAAAAAGTCCTTTGCTGAGAGCACCTATTTGTTTTCTCGACAACATTTTTGAAGATATATTTTATTATCAGCATGCCTGTGTATTATTTACTCAATCTTTTTCAAAAACCAGCTGTTGCTGCACAAACTCTATTTTATTCCCAGTTTTGAGGTGTAAACAAGCTGGCAAAGGAGCCGACGAGTGGCAAATAAATAAGAAAGTAGAGACCGGACGAATAATTCACAGAGCATTTTAGCTGCAAAATCATAAATAACAACATGTAAATAGCTTTTATCTAACAGCTCTCGTCACAGCGGAAGCGGCCAAAAAACCTCACGGAAAAGCGCTCGAAAAAGTTGCACAAAAGCCAAAAAATATGGGGAGGGGAAATGGGAATCCCCGGGGGTCAGAGAGAGTTCGAGTTCGAGTCCGACACTTCAACTTGCTGCTGCTGCAGCTCGCATCAATTAAACCTAAATTGTTGCAGTTGTTAACACGCAACAAAATTGTCTGCTGCACTGCAGCTAAAAAACTCTGGGAAAAAACGATCAGGACTGGCAACAAAAAGGAGAAGTGTCAACAAAAAAAATCGAACCCACTGAATTGCATGTGATGGCTATCATAACCCAAAGATACCCTAGATGGCGGAAAAAGAACTTATACCTTATATAATAAGCTAAGTTCATTCGCAATCCATTACCTATTTTAACAGTAATTTTACACAATTAAAAACTAAGCTACTAAAATATTCAGTGCAAAATAAAACAAGAGTTCGAAAACCTGTTCATGCTCTCCAATTCATACCCCCATTTCCTCAAGTACAGGGTGCAACAATAAAAAGAACTCCGAAATTGGTAAAACGTCAAGTGTAAAACGGCATAGAACTGCATAAAGCCGCAGCTGGGAATGTGGGAAAAGTGGAGGGGCAAGGCGGAAAATGTTTGAGTGTACTTCTGCAATGGGATTTATTCTTTGCTGTCCTCTTTTCGCTGCATCTCCCCGCAGGAGTGACCGAGTCCAGAGCAATTACGCCGCTTGAAATATTGACAATTACTTAAATTTATCTTTTCTAAACGCGCCGGATGCACCTTTTGCCTGGCATGGGAACGGGGAAAATGGCGGGAAAACGTTTGTCAATCAAGCGGCAGACAGGAGGCTTCACGCGTGATATATTTGAAGTGGCCAGCAGCGGCACCACCACCAGGCTGCACTCCAATCCAAAACAGCATCCAAAGAGACCTAGCCCCATTCCACCACCTGATGCACTCGACTGTGTAATTTTTGCATATTCCAAGCGCCAAAATTCATGGCGTGGGGCATTCCACGTGGCTGCTCTCACCTGCGGATCGCCACGAATGAATGAACGAGCAAATGGATGAATGAATGCCTGAATGCTGCATGGGTGTGCAGAGAGATAAAAAAAGTATGATATTGAAAATTCATTGATAATTATTCATAAAACTTCAGATTCTTCAATAACAGTTAGCATAGCTTAACTTTATTTAATAAAAGTAACCTGTTTGTTCTGTTGAAGCTATGAAAAAATATGTTGCGCCCAACGTGGGGCTTCGTAAGTAGACCACTACAGTGCACTGTAAGAGTGGTAAGTAAAGTTGCTTATGCCTTTGAACTGCTTTTATAAAAATTATCAAAGTGTTTGACTCACTTAATTATTTCCCTTAGCTGACCTGGCTCTTTACTATTTTTCTTTCGGTGTAATTCGGCGGTTCTCGGTGGTTGGGCGCCATTTCATTGCGGTGGCAACGGCGGCTGTGAAATGGCCTGGAAATGATTTAATGCGGAAAGTGCGGTCGGGCCAGAATTTAAAATTTATTCCCGCCCGCCAGGTGAGAGTGGCCTGAAATAATATAGCCCAGTGGAAGGCGGAAAAGTGCAGAAATAAATCACGCATCTGGGGAATTGAAACTATTCGAAATCCAAAGTGCGTTATTTCTGGACATGGCAACTAATTAACTGTAAAGTTGGTTCTGCTGAATTTTCGCCTGACTATTTCTGGCTTTTTGCTGGCTTTTTGTTGTGTAATTAATCACTGTCTGCCCCGAGTGCAGCGTGCTAACAAATTAACACCAGGGGCGGGGCAAAAAGGGGGGCCAGCAGGATGCAACAAGACACGGCAACAATGTAGCTGCAGCTAGCGGGTCTAGACTTCAAAAACTCATTTGGCCAGGAAAATTGCAAATTGCTAACTTTTTGGTCCGTTTTCGGTACTCTTTTTTTTGGCATTTTGAAAATGCATTTCTCATTTCATTTTCATTCGAGCCGCGTGTGAGTTACGAAAAGTCATTTGCCCGGCCAGCTCATTAGGGGAATCGCCCCAAACCGTAGCCGTTTTGACAGTCTATCTCCAAAAACAGCCAGGGAAAATCCAATGGGAGCAGGCAGCCAGCCAAAAGATTCTCGGGGACTACTTAAAATAGACATCAGGTTTCTTTGGCCCTGGAATAGATATATACGAGGTGGAAGGGGGACTCTGACGAGCCATAAGTGAGCGCTGGCCATTGTCCATTGAAGAGCTAAACCACAGGTTAGCCCCCGCCCCAATTGTAATCCCAGGACCATCAGCCGCATCATCGTTTTCATTGTGTGGGCATTTTTATGAGCGTTTTCAATGCCCGAATGCGAAAAAAGCACAATAAAATCAATGAGGTGTGTCTGCGTCTGACTGCAGCACCTCAGCTCCTCAGTTTTCCTGGGCCACAGCCACATCCACATCCGAACCCGCGTCCATGGGGCTGGGCAAACAATCGGGTATCTGATGGATACACAGACACAACAGCTAAGCAATCAAGCGCAGGTTCAGGAGCTGAAAGGGGGCATGGGTGGGCTCTGGAGTTTGAGTTCCAAGGAGCAGGAGATGGAGGTGGAGATGGAGATGGAGATGGAGCCACCTACAGTGCAATCAACGACGGGGGCTGAACCACGATGAACAACCCACACCATAAAGGGCAGCTTGTACCCTATAACCAGAATATCCCTTATTAAACAAGGGGATAAGTTCTAGGAATCCTGGAAACAGGATTAAAACAATCGATGTTTTTCCCTTGTATAACTACCTTGTTTAAATTATATTTTGGTGTAGGAAATAATAAAATCAGAGCATAAATACGAGTATATATAATATTGACCTAATATCAATACTACCAACTAGTGTGATCATATAATTTGAATATTTTAGAAATATTTTTAAATGCAGGATCATCTTTGTATCCAGTATCCTTACAGGGCATCAGTGGCACATACCTTTCCCTGGAACCTTTCCCTGGAACTCTCCCACAGTTGTTACCTATTCATAGGTTATTATTATTATCCTGGCACACTCAGCCACACACCCACACAGGCGCTCTAAGCTTGCGTAACACGTTATCCTTATTTCCCTGCCCGCTTTGTTGAGCACTTTGCGAGCCGAACAAAGAATGTGCTTTATTGGCACTTTTTGCACAATTGCCGAGCCGTCCCCTCTACTTTCCTTTTGCCCCTTATGACCCCCTCCCCAGGAGCAGTAAATGAGCGTGGAAAACTCGGGGTAGGGGGCGCAGGATATAGGATATAGGGGAGCCGCTCGACGGCCAACAAGGTAGTCACAAGGAGAGTTTATACACAGAGAAACATTTATCACAAAACATTAAAAGATATTTTTTTATTCTATGATACAAACATTAAGTTAACTTTAAGTACCCTATATCAAGGATATCCCCTATTAAACAAGAGGATATGGTTCTTTATTATGTAATCTTCTATAACTAACTATTTATAAAATGACAATCTAATGTCAAACTCTAATAAAAACAAGTTTAGATCATTTATACTTATAACCCCAATTTTATTACAATTTTTGTTCAGTACACCTACAACTTCGCATCATCGCTTCCTTTTGTTGGCAACAGCCGGTTTTGATGTGTGCCACGCCCCCGCTCAAACTTCCGCCACCGCCCACATCCTCAGGACCTTCAAGAAGTAGAGGGAGGGAGAGAAGGAGTACTGGAACGCAGAGCTGAGCAAAGGATAAACACATTCATGGTGTGCAATCGATTGGCATAATGCGAGGCATTTTATTAAGGTTATCAATCGGCTATGAATATAGGTATACGTACACCCCGTAGGTGGCAGAGGTGTTTGTATTTGTGAGGAGCAAACAGCGCCAGGATCTGCGGTGACGGCGACAAAGGGACGACCTTATTGCCAGTGACGCATAAAACGTTCCACGTTCGCCGCCATGAATTATGCGGAAATTATTAGAGAGCATTTAAGCGGAATTATTAATGAGGGGGGATGGAACGCCGGGGATTTCCCCCTTTCCAAAGGATGTCCTGAGCGTGACTTTCTATAAGGATATTGATATGATATTATTACTTTCCTTGGGCGTCTCAGACTTCATGACTTGGCCACCCACTTAGAAAAGTTTCAGTGTCATGTCACCAACTCTAATGAACCCGTTTACCTTATTAAATTAAACTAAAGAATTTAGGGGGTATGATTATGCAGCACTTCCCATCCCTTAACACGGATCTACTTCTGGTGATTATGTAGTTTACAATGCCGAAAATCGACCAGAAATGTTTGCTGTCTTTTCAAGAGGTATTTATTGGAGTCAATGGGTGTATTGGATTGCCAAAAACTATAGATGTCGGAAGTTTTTGGCTGAATAGATAGGAACTTGTGTTATTTGATGTATTGTTTTTTATTTTCCAGGTTCCAGGATAGTTATCCCACACCAAAATATATTTACCCCTATATCAAACATCCTGGGTATACAAAATTCCTTCATTATCCATAAACCGCATCCATTTGTTTTACCTTTGGGCGGCGGGAAACCCGAAAAACAAATTTCAGTTGGCCAACGCAATGAACAGCATCATGTACTCGAAAGGGGGCGTGGCCAGAGGTGGGGGCCGTGGAAAATACAATCAAATGCATTCGGGCGGAAAAGCTGCTAGGAAAAATAAATACATATGCACGGACCTCGTGCGTGTGCGAAAGCCGGGCTGCACACAATTGGATTAAAATTTACACGCTCCGACCAGGCGCAATTATCCCGGAAAATCGGCGGGAAAACGGGGTAACTTTGCGTGACTGCGTTAATGTGCTTAACAATAAAATGCAGCGCATTAATTGATAACGAAGAGCATTCGATGCGATGCGATTGGAGAACATGGTCGGCTCAATCAATTAAAAACGCCGCCAGGGTGGCCGCAACCTGAGTTCGGTTAAGCATTTTGGCTAAGCAGGGGCGGGGGCTCCCCCTAGACCGTTTCATGAGTTCCATAAATTGCAGTCAGCCAGCGACACTTGCGCGAATTAAAAACACTTTTGCATATCATTTTGGAACGCGGCCAAATCGCCGGCGCGACGCAAAAAGCAGCGCAGAGAAATGCTCATTTAATTTGCCTTAATTTCGCTTTCGTTTTAGCCAAATGCAGCGGCGTCATTATCAATCCCTCAGCCCTCATCCGATCCATTAAATAGCCATAAAGCTGCCATCTTTGTATCGGCAGAAGCGGAAAAACTCATGTGCAAAACGCAAAGGTCGCGGGCTCGTGGCAAACCGCAGTTTATGACATCCCATAAACATGCTTCCTTTGTGCATGCCTAAGGTGAAATTCTTTGAAATTTATGCTCAGGATATTGGCATAGACAGCAATTTTCATAGAGGCCTGTGCCAAATTTTTGATTGGATTGTAAAAATGGGAGCAAATCTTTCATTAAACAAAGGTGAAATTGATGGGACAGGCATATTTACGATGGAAACATGATTTCATCAGGAAACATCTGTATTTTTGGTAGCCTGACTATAACTTTTTGTTGCCTCCCGGTATTACAAAAATAATCTTCGTTGTATAAGTTACTTAATGTATTCGTTAAAAAATATACAAAATACTCTATTAGTTAGAATCTTATACTTAAAGCTTCCGCTTGCAAAGCCGATTAATTATTTAAATTGAAATATATAAAATCCTGAGACCGCCAATTTTCAAGCCCCAAAGTATGCTGCGGGATTAGACGAAACCGCCGCTTAGCGGTTGATTTCGGTTTGGGGCAATTGAAAAACGGCTAATAGAGCACACTGCCAATAGATAATAATAAATTATTATCATGGCGACATAATGCGAACAAATCTAGCCACGAGCGAGAGTCGTAAAAACTGCTTAAACCGATCAAATTGGCCTGCGATGGCGATTTGTGCCAGCGCCTGGAATTTTATTTATTTATTCGCATGCAAACAAATTGATTCGCCCGCCGAAACTAAATCAAAGCCCGGGCAAACATAAAAGTCGCACCCCGCTTTCCCACCCAAGATGGGAAATCCCACTTGCTGCACGCGATAAGTTGCAAAAAAATAAAAATAAGAGTTTGTACATCGTAAACAACAACAAACGTGGCAACGGCAACCCTTCTGCGAATCTTCCTCGGAGGCGTAGCGGGGGAAAATTGCACGTAGTATTTCAGCATCAGGAAAGCGAGAGAAAGGCGAGCGAACTGTGCGCTCAGAACGGCTTATCCGGGGCAATGAAAATTTATACAAATTCGAAAAAAGTGACAACATTTTGCTTTTATTGGCCATTAAAACGACTTAGCGACTTGGCGGACTCCTCTGCTCCGTTTCCCCAGCCTCGTCGCAAGGAGATCGCGTGTGATTTGTACCTTGTCCACCCCTCTTCCCTTTCTCCTTTCCCTTTTCCGGCCCCATTATCCTTTCCCACTTTGCATATGGGAATCCGTCCTGATGGGTGGTATGTGATGACCAGACATAAGCGCAGTTTACGACGCCAGGAACTGGAGGAATGGCTTCAGCAAATTGAAAGCCACACATGTGCTCGATTCTGATAAAGTTCAGGAATCAATTGAATTCATTAAGTGTCAAAAAAGACATTGTAATAAGATTGTTATGTTTGAGAAAGAAATCAAATGGGTTTTTAAATATATTAGAAAAACGCCCCAAATTATGCAGCAAAAAATAATTCGTAAGCAAATCTAGAATTTAAGGAGATTATCTTTCAGTAGAAAGATTGTTAAAGCATGATGTTTCGCTTATTTTATTTTGAAATCATAGACACAGAAAAAACATGTTTATAAATTTCTATTGGAGGTGTCCAAAAGTATGCAGTAAAAAAATAACCCTTCCTCCTATAATCAAAGCAGCTTGAAGTTAACCTTTTTAAATTGACTTTTTCTTAGTTTAAAGCCCATTTCCTCATTTCCCTTTATCTCCATAACTAATATCGATGTCCTCCTCCATCTGCTTGCTCAGAACAATTTCTCGTGGCACATTAAGCAATTTTCGGCGTTTAAGACAATGGCATCCAAGGTGTTTTCTTGCCCGTGCTAAGCAGAAACAAATGAAGCAAGCTGCTGGGAAATTGCTTATCGGCAGGAAAATGTTGCCGCAGCCGCCGAGCAAATTTATTGAGTGGAAAATGCTGCAAGGGAAAAGTGGAGGGAGACCGAGTAGCAGGAAAAGTGAAAGTGAAACTGCGGCGTCAAATCCATTAACCTGATATTTACTTTTCCACACGCACACACACACTTTGTGCCGCAGTGAAAGTGTTTTTCCCTCTCACTCCGCATTTCTCCACCAGGCCTATTTCCTGTTGTTGTTTTTCTGGCCTGTTTTCGGGTTCGGAGTGGGCGAAACACGATATTTTTACGTTTAGTTTGCAAAATTGAATAACACGTAAATGTGTTTAGCACCGAGGGGGGAAGGCAGTAAATTAAGCCCCTGCCCACGCACAAAATAGAGATTGTAGTTGAGGTAAATTACTTACATAACATTTACGCACGAGGCCGAAAGGAAAGGAGCAAAAGGACGCAGGACCTCAGGGAAAAGGAGCCTATGAAACGCAGCTGGTGGGACCATTGGCCATTTTGCCTGCTTTATTAGCTAGCATATAACCTTTTGAAGTATATTTGGTGTGTGTTCTCCTTTAAGAAATTCAGGAAGTGGTTTTCTAACCTTGCCCTTTAAATTTTACTAAAAATAGAATTTTAAGAACCTTATTTCTGAAATAAACATCTTACTATGCACTTAAACAGTATATAATTACAAATATAGAAGAAGTTGAAGTTTACCATTTAAACTCAAGGAGAAGACCTCCTCCTTCTTCGGAACTTATTATTTATGTTTATAAAACTCTTACAATTTTCCCTAATTTTGTTTCCTAAAACATTCTGCCAGCTTAACCTTTAAAGTTACCCCTTGGTATTGCCTCCCCAAACAAATCAAATTAGGAACCCGTTCGAAATATCTACAAAATAGGACAGCTAGCCAAATGGCAGGCCAAAAAAATTACCTTTGCCCAGAAATGTAACCCTGTTTTTTCTCCTTTTCCCCGTGTTTTTTTTTGGGGAGCGGGAAAAAGCAATTAGACGCACTTTTTGATGGACACGCGTTCAATCATTCGGCCGGCTGTCAAGTCGATGGATGCAGCAACGTGCCGGGAATGGGAAAACCGAGCGTCGAGCAGGGAAAAAGGAGTAAAACTCATTACGGGAAAAAGAGCGGAAAGGTGCGCGAAATGTGGCTATTTTTCAAGTATTACCCAGCGCAATAAGCACATAAATAATGACCAGAAAATGCGGGGGTGAGGGTGTTCAAGCACTGAAGCAGCAAGGAAGCACTTGTCCCCACATGGGGGTGGCTAATTGTATCAAATGGCTCATCAATAGTTCAAAGGCTCTGCCGTTAACCAAAGACAGCAGCTGAGGCAGGTCGAGTTGTTGTACTTTTTATGGGCCAAAACTTTGCTCAAGTGTCTTCCGTTTGTCATAAAAAGTTGCCCTGACAGCATATGAATCACAGCAATTGGCAGCATTTAATAGCGAAACTTTCCCCATCGATGTGGCGACAAATGACAGAGATACTCAGATACTTTGTGTCGTTCCCATGCGAATTCGGTGTGTGCACAATATATTTATGGAAAAACCTGTGGTTGCGTCGGCGGCCGCCTGGCGACTGAAAGCCCTGACAAAATTACTGGCCTCATCCGGCGAATCAGTCAAGAGAATTTGTAACAGGGCTGAAACAGATTCTGTTAGGGGAACAGCACTTCCCCTTACGATATTGGGCCAAAACAACGTAAGAGCCCGCTTTCTTGAGTTATTCTACTGAATCATCGAGCCTCGTTTTAGTCTATCTATTAACTTTCGTACATATGTCCCAACTATAATTTAGATCCACTTTTTATGGTCCTCTGCGCCATGAGTTATTGGCCCTAAATCATTTATTTATTTACGGCCTGGCCCATTTAATATTGTTAACCTTTGGCCCGCTCGCTTTCGGTTTTCCATTCGACATTAGATATTTATGCCGCCAAAAACAACATTAACATTCGCTCGGTAATTGTATGAATCATTTTCGCTCCGCGTAAACATTTTCCACACATTTATGAGGCGCAATGTGCAAAATATAATAATAATAATAATATGTTTCGTTCGATATTAGCCGCAAATGATAAATAACCGCATAAATTGCCCCCTCCCCTGGCAACACACCAAATAGCATACGTTTTGGCCATTGGACCATTGTATTAATTTGTCATAAAATTATACAACCCCTACAGCCGCGGAGACGGCGGCTCATAAAAATGTTTTCGTTTTTTGCGCACCCAAAAAATATATAAAAGTGTTTATCAATAGGGGTTCCAGTTCCTCAGGGATCCTTCAAAGCGGCTGGAATGCCACCTGAATTGGATGCGGAAGGAGATTGATCTATGTATTTTATGGCCATGGCTAAGGAATTTAATTTTGAGTATCTACAGGGTATTTATTCTCGCAAGTACAACTCCAAGAAGTGATCAAATCGTCTGAGATCCGATGGCTAAATATAAGGCCAGGCGGATGTTTCGGGGCTACAAAGTCTCAGCTAACCCATATTCCTCTGCGAATTGCGATTCGCGTATTTGTCAGCAGCTAATTAAAAGCGAATTTCCAATGCATAACTTCCACGGCAGCGGATCTGCATGTGGAGCCATAAACCAGGGCTAATTTGGTTGCGGTTTGCCGTCGCTTTTCCCATTTCCACATTGTTTTTTATGGCCAGAACACAACAAAGTTGTCCTGGGGAAGGGGTGGCTGCCTTAGAGATGGGGAATCGTAAAGTCAGATGACATTAATCCGCGCATAAAACTCTGCCGGCAATAGGATTCATTTGCCGACAATGTTGTGACCTATTACCTTGATTCACTCACTCATGGCTGTCAGCATGTCAAATTAGAATCAGGCGATTTGTCAAGTATCAAATATTATTCAATTATTGTGGGGGGAGTGCCAGCAGAGGGAAAACCCAGATACAATGGCATGCAAATAACTTTGTCAGGACAAACGCTCGCTGGGGAGCAATTTGTTTTGTGTCCCCAAAAACTCAAAACACACCTATATTAAAAAAAGAAAACCTCCCTGCGGCGCGGTATAAAATTCAAAACCAGTCTGCAAAAGTAGTGGAGAGTGGAGAAAGGTATGAAATGGCAAACTCACTTGTTTATAACTCCAGCAGAGCAAATCTGACAAGTCCGAGGGGGCTGGTGGTTAAAAAATGGGGAAAAGAAGGAGCTCTACTTTGAAATTGGCGCAGCAGCGCAAATAAAGCAATTTGTATTCAAAATATGAAAGCAAAGGAAGCGACAAACTGACTACTATGATGCTCCACCCCCATTTTCCACATTTTCCACCCCTCGCCAAATAATTCGAGCTTTAAAGAAAATTCCTTACTTCGACTGGCGCCAGTGCGAAAATTGCGTTTGATACGAATTGGCGATTGAGAGCGGGAAAATTCGCAAAAGTGCAGGCACTAAAACTTGATGGCAGCCAAAGTTACGCATACGCAGCGTTGTCCGCGAGAGAAAAATACCAAGAGGTGATTAACTCGGATACGATATATCGTATTTTAAGTTATTATATAAGATTTTTACAATTCAAGAATTAATGCATTCCCTTTCATTGCATACTTTTAGACAGCTTTGAGGTCTTTTGGATATCTATTTTTTTTTTTTTTTTTTAATTAACATCTTTATTTAATATAATCCAGGAACAGATCTAATTAAAGCCTTTAACCTTTATCTACCTAAATTTTTCTTAGTGCCTCGCTGACAGCGCGGGTAAATTAACATAATTAAGCCGGTTGGCTGTGCTTGTTTTTGTGGCTCATTAGCAGGCAAATTAACGCCGCCATTGTCGCCCTGGAGTCGATGTCTTGTGCAGGTGCTGGAAAGTATGCTACACTGCGCGCCATAAATTAGCGACTGTCTCCGCTCCGCCACCCCTTTACAGCACCCCTCCCCGGGCAGTGTGTGTGCGTGTAATTACCGCACAATTTGCGGTGCATAATATATTTTGGTTGATTTGTGACTCAATTAGAGGTGCACGGCTCGGAGCTCTCAACAGGATTTCCACTGCGAAGCCTGGTGGCTCTCAAGTGGCTTTGTTGGTCAGCCGGCGAACAGGACAATGCATCCTGCATCCTGTGTGCACGGGTATCTGTGTGTGATCAGCTTTCAGGGTGTGCGTGGCCGGGCTAATTAAAGCGGTTAGCCCAAAATGCCACATAATGAGGCGCACAAGTGCTGCCAAACACCGTTGAACATTGCCAGTCATTTGTCAACAGATGTGAGCACACAGACAGCCTGCCCCGCCCCCTCCTGTATCTTGTGCCGCCCCTCTGGCCTCGTGAGGGGCTGTTGAAAGCATCTAATTTGCTGTGAAGTGGCTTAAAATTCGGCCTTGAGTCGCCGGGGTGTGGGTGCCAGGATGCTCGGATGCAAATTTGGTCTCGGCTGTATGCAGCTAGTGGTTAATAGTTGGGTTAAAGCTAGTCTTTAAGAAGACCACAACTCACTACCAAGGATCTCCAATTATGTAAAAAACTGCCTCAAAGTATGCAACCACATTATTCACTGCCTACTTTTAGGCACCCTTATGTTAAAACCTGGTTATTTGTGGATCCTTAAATAACTAACTATCAAATAAATTACGAACACACCATACTTTTTTATTATTGGCGTATGCCACACCTGTTTGCTTTCCCCAAAACCCCTCCAATAATAGTCCTCGACGCCGCACATTTGTTCACTTCCGATGCCCCACCAATTGCAGCTTAACTCGAATGGTTTTTGCCCCTGGATCTCCCACCTACTTCACAAACTTTAAGCCAACTGACAAATGTGTCAAACGACATGTTCACATATGTTCCGCATCGATATTATCGACGGCAGCAGCAGCAGGCGAAAAAAGGAGCCAGGCCCGGGGAAAGTTTGGCAAAAGTTTCGCTCCTGCTGCAACGTCACCTTTTCAATAAACTGGCCAGAGGACCTGGAAAGGACCTGGGAAAAGGAGCGGGCGAGGCATTAATCCCAAAACCGATGCCGGGATGCGCCGGCAGACAAAACGATGGGGCAACAGCTGCCGCCCTCGACCTTTGTCTTTGTCCGGGGACTGCCCCCCCTGGTTTTCCTACTCCTGGAAACTCCTGTTCCCTGCTCTCCGGCAAAAACAAAAGCTGCAAAATGCCAATGGTCAGCAGAAATGCGCATAACTTTGAAAAGTTCACATGCTGGGCAGACAGGCGCAAGGACACATACCTTCCTCGCAGAAAGGATTGCTGGGGTGGCAGTGGAGGTGGACGTCCTCCTGCTCATAGATAAACTTCGATGTGCCGTGCTAATGTTCGCACATTTGGGACCAGGAGGCCAGGAGGCTGGGCAACTCTGCCAAGTTCAGTTACTCTTCGAGGGATCAGGATAAATAGATTTTTAAAAGGGCACTTTTCACTTTAAATAGATGGGAAAATAATTTTAATTGGACATAGACAAAATCTATTAAACTTTCGGGTAATGTTATTTAGTGCTCTGAGGTGTTTAATATTCTGAAAAAAAATGTATATTAGTTCTCATTTTCATTCTTTTTCACAGAAAATATTTACCACAGAGATGGGGTGTGTGTAAGTCCCTTAAGTGGAAGGGTATTAAGCTGATCACTTAGTAACTCCCTGGCAGGTTAACCCGCCATTCGCTTATGAATTGCAGCCCAACTTGGAGCCAGTCCAGGGCCAGCTGCTTATCGGCCAGAAACCGCAGAGGGGAAACGGAATTACCTGCTTACAACAATATTAAAAGCCAGACAAGGTTCTTCCGTCACCTCATCGCCACCCCCACCCCAGCCACCCATCCACTCCCTTTCAATTTTCCCTATCTGCGCGAGAATTTTCTTGGCAAACTTTTTAATGTTGGCCACTAAAACGACGCATTAAATTATTATCTGCGAGATTATGAAATTTTTAACAGCAGGTAATAATCGTAGAGAATTTGTTAAGCAGACACCGCCGGCCGGGAAACTCGGAGGATGGGCCAAATGAAAGACAAACATTTTCCTACCCCCGGAAAACTCGGATGCTTGGCTGAGCAACTTGAAACGGCATAAATGAAAACGGCGCCCAGGCTCGAATGTTGTAACGGTAGCAATTCCCCAGCCCAAGGACCCCCATCCGCAGGACCCATTTCGAAACTCCTGGGTAACTGAGGTAATTCAAAAGTTTCTGCCAAGGCGGCCCACATTAAGTGCCGCTCCCCCCATGGATGGCAAATGACAGCCAGAAGTATTCACTTCAGACGCCAGCAATTAACTCTCTTCGGGCGAAATGGGTGGGCTTTCACCAGGCCGGGCTCAGAAATTCCATGCCCCCTCGATCGCCCCAAAAAAGTGCAAGATACATTTGGCGACATTTCCTTTGCGGCAATTGGCAAATTGCTTTTGCCTACGTGTGCAATTGTTTTTTGCAACAGTTTTTTGGCCCTTCGGCCCTCAATTACAACACACACCTCCCTGGAAGTCTAACCGCCCGACATTTCTTATCACGTGTCATTGGGCAAGAGCCCGTTGGAGCGGGAAAAATTGGCTCAGCATCCGGGAAAGGTCTTACAGATACCCTGTAAAAAAATAAATGGGAAAAGTAAATGTTATGGTTTTACTATCTATATGTTTACATTGTTATACTTGCCTGAGATTCAATATATGAAGTATAA
The DNA here is from genome assembly GCF_025231255.1 of Drosophila biarmipes. NCBI lineage: Eukaryota > Metazoa > Arthropoda > Insecta > Diptera > Drosophilidae > Drosophila > Drosophila biarmipes. The sequence continues at coordinate 31,998,617 of NC_066616.1, read as the reverse complement.
CATCCATTTATATAGGAGCTTTAAAATATATTTAAAATCTTTAATATAAACTATTAAAGTACTTATATAATGGATGGGTCTTAAAATGATTATGCTATATAATCCGATTCCGGATTTTACAAAATATATATTTCTAAATTTTAAGACATAGGTTGAAGCCGAAAAGGCTACTGATACCCTTTAAGCTTTCCCCACAATAAAACGCTGACAAGTGGCTCAGGCCACAGTTGAGTTTCGTCCGATTTCGATTCCGAGTCCCAGTAATTTGCACCAGGCAACGCGGCCTGCCACGCCCCAAGTGAAAAGCCCCGCCCCCTGGAAAATGCCACAAATGAACGCTTGTCCGGCAGGAACGGAGTCGGAATCGGTATTCGAGGGGATATCCAGAGGTCTGGGTATATGGTGTGCGTATGCAACATTGACATGAAGTTAATGGATGTTTTATGACCGACTAACTTCGCCAACGATAAATCGGTTTTCCATGAGCCAGTAAATTGCGATTTGATTGTTTCTGTTGGACATGCAAACAATTCCTGCTTTTCGCTTTGCCTGGGCACTCTCACCGAAACGAATGGGAAAAGTGAGCGATTTTGGGGAAAACTTTGATTAAAGCTTCTTTCGGAAAACTCAGCCAAAGATCAATGGCCAGGACCTCCCTGGGCAGTCGGCAGAAAAAAACCATATAAATCAAAGCCTGAAATTTATGAAAATTTATGCAAGCAATGCTTTCTGCTGCTCGCTCAAGATTTGCATTGTCCGGCATTGGTCACCCCAATATATTGGTCCACCCTCGGGGTCCCATCCCCCGTTTCGGCTCACCTTTTGTTGTAATACACACATCAAGTGGCAGCCGAATTTATGCAACATTTGGCTTTTGTTGTTTATTTTTTTGGGGGAGACATGCCGGAGAAAGGAAATTCATATGATAATGTCTGGATGGGAATTTGTTTTGTCCATATACAGTTTTTTTTTGCAGCTGACAGTGTCCTTTTCATAGGTAAATTTTCGGCCTGATTTATTGGCCAGTCAGAGAGTGAAATGTTTATCCCTGGTCCTTCTTGGGCAATCGCCATTTCAACATCAATTTATTTGCTATTAATCCTTCACCTCTTTATCGCCGTCCCGAGAAGTCCTAAGTAGTCCCCAGTGCCCTGTTCTATTTGCTCTGTCCAGGCAATTAGATGTTTGCCCTCGTCTCCCGGCCTTGTTTTCCTTTCGGAGGTGAAATGAGCTCACGGCTATTGGCCATCGATTGGAAAAGAGTCCTGGGTCCCTTACTTTGGGGGTACCCCTCCCTTTCGATACCCCTGCCTTTCGATACGCCCACAATCGAAACGTGCTCGCCATGGTTAGTTGCATGTTAGCAGAGGAAACTCGAGGAGGGATGGGGAACTCGACTTTCCTTTAATCTGGCTGCTTGTTTGACAAGCTCTTAACACTAATTGAAGACACAATCGAGGCACACTCCAGATTGCTCTTAACTCTTTTGTCTTCCAGCAGCCAAAAATCGGAGACTTCAAACGACTCAAAGGCGCGTGATTTATGCCGCGTTGCTTTGAGTCGGAAATCCTTTGCGTGCTTTTCGATAAATCAGTTCAATATGCTGGAATCGAGTCAAGTGCGACTTAAAAAACCGACGGTAAACATAAAGTTTCGCTCGTATTTTTTAACTTAATAAAATCTTTAAGAGCTGCCAAACAAATTGACAAGCATTCTGCAAACTTTTCTATACCTTTGTTTGGCCTTTTTAAAGGTACAACTTTCGACTGGCCCAAAAAACTTGTGGTGCCTGGCAAATAAATTGCCTTGTGAACTTTATGAACTCACGCGGGATTAACTTTTACCTTTGATTGAATTTCCTGCAAAGTTTCCACCGCAGTGCAAGGCAGCACCGCACGTCTCAATCCGATAAAAAGCATTTCCAAGTCACGGGAGCCAGCCGAATATTTTTGTGCCGCCCAGGGAAGCCCGCGAATCCGGGCCCTGTCTGCGGAACAGATGCCAGACACCAGGACCAGTCTACAGGTCTCAAAGGATCTGGCCAAGATGGAGTGGGGCCGAGGCAGCTCCATCTCAATCTGGGCAACGGGAATTAGTCGTTTCCGTTCAAGTGGCCCAGGCTAACAATTCCGAAATTTTTGCCACCCAGAAGGAGGCTGAGGCTGATTCTTGATTGTGCAACTGGGAGTGTGGAAACAAGTGCACTGCGATATGAATCTAAAGATTAGAATATTATTACAGCTATTGTATAATTTGAAAGATAATGTATTTATATAGTAATATAATATATTATTAAACGATATGATATGACTTAACTTAATTTAATTTTAAACACTTTCCTTTATTTCCCACATTTATTTTCCTCAGTGCAAGTTCCACCTTTCTTGGACTGCCTTAAGTGGCTGCGCGTCTAACAATTGGTCGGGGACTTATTTCAATTAAGGCGCATTACGATCTTGGCTCTTCGGCTTTGGGCCTGGTCCAGCGATTGGCCTCGAGTGCCGCCGAATGGAGAACGCAGAGGCGAATGGGGGGAAAGTTTTTCTGGTCCTCTGGCCAGGAATTCCATTAAAAAGTTTACGTTTAGGTGAGTTTGGTTTCGGCTCAGCTCGGCGGCGATATCAAATAGTTTCTGCCAGCGCGGCGAAAAGTAATTAAAATTCAAATAGCAGACAAACATTTACATTAGCGATTGTCGGTTGGATTTCGGGGAACGGAGTGGCAATGGGACTGAGGGTGAGAACGGGGTATTCTCCTCTATAAGGACCGGGGTAATATGTATCTCGCTTTTGTTGACGGCTCTTTGTTTTGGCCTGGCGCCAGTCTGCGGCTCAAAGTCTGGAAGTATTTGCTCCCCGAGTAAGGTAAAAATCGAGTGTGTGTGGCTGAGTGGATGACTGATGGCTCTTGGCGGCTGCTGTCGACACACCCACCCGAAAGACCTCCCGAAGCCAACCCACCACCCACCGCACATGTGAGATTATTAATATTGTATTTAATATCTGAGCGGGGACGAGCTGTGTGTCCTTTGTCTACGGAATGAAGAGTCGGCGTCTGTATGTGAATTTGTATCTAAGTCTCCTCGTCGCAGTGGAGTGAGTATCTGCGAGTGCGTGTGCTCAGGTTTGAGGACAACGTGGTCACAGAAAGCAGATGAATCTGAAAGGATTTTCGCTTGTGTCGCGACTTTATTAAGTGCCAAACGTTAAGAGCGTGTTTGCTTAGGGTTGAGGTGATAAACCTTCTGGAAAACGCGATTGCACCTTTAACCTCGGGGCTTACATCTTAATACACTGTGGCTATTAACTTGAATATTATGATAAGCTTATATTTGGTGAGCTGATAAACGCTATTTGAACCTTGAACGCATTCAGGGTATCCTGGTCGATCGTTCATTAACTTTCAATCAGAGTGAAGCTCCTCCTCCCACGAACATATAGTTTATGGAGGCCCCTGCCCCGTAAATCACACTGAAACGGTGATCACGCCCAGCTCTGCCCTATAACATCCGTACTGCCCGTGGTCAGTATCCGTATTTCATTTCGCGGAAATTCAATATCAAAGCCAACCGCCCACTAAGCTGCAAAGTTCACCCAGATGAATGGCGGTCAGTCCTCGCCGAACAGCATGCAATGTCCTCATCCTGAATTTGGGTCCTGGGTTCAGCTCCTCCTCCACGGCCATCCCTGGCCTGCACCTCGTATGCAGAGCACGCTCACGATAACGTGGAGTCCGTTCCAAAAAGGCGGAATGAAAGGAGCCCAGGACGGGAACATCCCGGAGCACAGCATGGACATAATTAATTTGAATCCTTTTTTCCTGCTGCTTTTTGCGGTTGTGTCTCTGTTTTGCTTTGCATTTTTTCGCTTTACTTTTGCGTGCAACCAAAAATTAATCAAGTGCTAGTTACGCGAAGCGCGCAGTTTTTAATTAAAGCAGCATCAAAGCGAACTTTTTCCGCCAGTAAATACCCATATAGGAAAATCATATTTTTTACGGCCCGCGATTCCCTTTGCAGTGTGCTCGTTAAAGCTTTAAGACACCGCCGACACTTGCTGAGGTGTTTCTGCACAAGTAGCGCCAACGGCGAGGAGCGACTGCAAAATCATAATACAAACCAATTTCATGCTGAATTAAACAGGAGTCGGGGTCCTGGCAAACAATAGTTGAAGCATCCTGTCAACAGGCGGCGGCTAGCAATTACAACTACAACCACAGCGCGATTCGCACAAAGGCAGCACGTGCATTTTGCGCTTTTTAACAAGGGGAATGCCACACACTTGGCCTTGGGCGAAATGAACAGCCACCGCAGCAGACCTATACAGAGCCTCTTAATAAGCAGGGTAGCAAAGGTTGCTGGGAACACGGAAATACTCTAAAGGGATTTTTTGGATAGTAAGGAAAATACCATTTTAACAAATAATTTGTAATCACTTAGAAGGTTTTCGAAAAGTATGCAACGAAATATTTGATTCAATTCGAAAAATGTATTTTTTGTAGCATACTTTTAGACACCAATTAAAGTTATTTTAAGCTCCACTTAATTTTTTTACATTCCCAATTTAATTTAAGTTATACAAATTAATCAACTAAAACGTAAAGAATGCAATTTTTAACAATCCTAAGAATATGCTACAATATCTTTTTTAATTTCTCCAGTAAAGAATCCCCCTTTTTTAGATCTCTATTATGAGGTATATTGTTTTCTTTTAAAGATATTCCCTTAGCTAAAAAAAACTTTAGCAGTGCTAGGATTATCACACGTAGGGCTGTCCAAGCCAGTTGGCCTGGGGGCGAGTCCGGCTCCCTTTTCTTTTTCCCGACCCCTCTCCCTCCCCGTAGAGAAATGCACCTCAGGCACACCTCCAGACCTCCGGAGCGCTGGCCTTTTTCGATCTGTTCAGATGCGAATAATGCGGCTGGGGCGACGTGTCTCGCATAATTTGCAGCAAAGTGCACAACAATGGCAGAGCCCTCTGTCAGAGGCATTAGCATGGCTCTGGGGTGGCGCAGACCTGGACGGGGCGTACTTTCCGATGGGTGGGAGTGTGACGCGTGAAATATTAGAAATTAAAAAACACATGACAAGCAATGTTGGCACTTTGATTTGTCTGCCAGCCGCAGACAATGTTCTCTGCCCCGCCCTTGCCGGTTTTAGTAATAATTTCGCAGGAGGTACAAGTGAGAGCCGGAGTGGTGGGATGGCAATTACGATGGGATGGGGAACGAGTGTCTGCAGGCCAAGCCAATAAATTAGGAAACACCTGTTTTCAGCCGGCCAAAGGCAAACGCGGCGACAGATGTCTGCGAGGGGGAATCGAAACTGTTTTCCTGGCCGTAATGAAAATATTATTCCGACTACATAATTTGTGGGACCCTGAACACGCACACCTCCCCCCGGCGCCCTTAACCCCACCATGGGCTTTGGGGGTTTGTACGTAATTTATGTTACTTTTTTCTGCCGCTACTTGGCCGCATTTCGCGGTTTTTTATTGCTACGTGCGGAGAGAGAGACGGAGAAAAAGATACAGTACAATGCACTGGAAAAGCACTTCTGGGGATTACTGTATCACAGTGAAAGGTTCCGCAGATATAACTTGCGATTTTAAATAACTCGCAAAGGTGCCTAAAAACAGGCAACCGTTTTTTTGTAATAATTAATTAGGACCTGGCTTTTTAAAGCATGCTTTTAGGCATTTTAAAAAGTTTTTTTGTGTTATTGTAATATTTGAAGAAGAAGAAGAAGAATGAATTTGATATTCATAAGACACCATTGCTAAGTGATCCAACTATTAAATCACATATTATTTTATACATGATTTCTCTCTCTGTTCAGGGAATGAGAGGGTGATGGGATGAGCGGAAAGGACGGGAACCAGGAGCAGACCACGCCATAATGTCGTCATGACAGACGCGGCCATAAAAGATAATTATGATTCCGGTAATAGGTTTTATTTTTCGCATGTACCTCTTTTGTTCATGGGCACAGCTCCCAGTTCAAAGTTCCCGTCGCCGCCTTGCCCACCGCTCCGGGAAAACCATTGCCAAAATCCTCCTCTGTTGTTGTTTTAGTCGGGAAAGCGGTTGGGTGGTGCTGGCACAAAGGTCGACCTCGGTGGTTCCCCGTCTCCCGACGGACGACTTTGCTGTGTCTACATTTACTTTTCGGGTGACCAACGTGGCATAGAAATTATGCGCATTATACGCGTCGCGCTCCAGCGCCTCGCTAAAAAATTATATCCGCGTGGAAAATGAGGAGAATAAGGGGTTTTAGTGGGCGGCGCAGGGGATAAGGGCTTTATTTTACATACTCTTTTTGTGTTTAACAACCTGAATAAAAGTCGTGGCCTGCAGTATAAGTCGTTATTTCAATTTCTGACACATTCAAAACAAGATTTAAGTCAGCTCTTAAAGTAAGTTTCGCTGCAGAAACCTATTGATAAATTGTCAGCCCAGCATAAGCTTAAGATGACTTACATTCCCAATTAGCAGCCCCTCAAGGGGTAGAGTTTTCCGGGGATGGGGCATCAGTAAGTGGGAAATGAATGCCGTGTTTGCTATTCTAATGAACTTGTCACGCTTATGAAGATTAATGCCACCTTGGCGCAGTTCCATTCGACGGATTCTCAGTTTGAAGTTTCGCAGCTTGAAGTTGCCGGCGAGAAGCCAGCAGTTTCAGCTCCAACCTAACAAAGAGTAATTGTCCCAACATGATAATTGCTTTAATGACGAATGCAAAACGAAGCGGGGCTTCCGAATTTGATTAATGTGCTACCCGGCAATTGACCCAGTTTTCAATTAGAAGCCCGGAGTGACAGGTCTCAAGTTGGCTTGTCCAAAAGCACCCCGACTCCCGGGGATTCTCACCCATGCCGAGCTCAAACAAGGAAGCGCCGAGGGAAATAGGGAAATGACAGTCCTGTTGATGTCTAATGGAAAACGTGTGCGGGCATAAAAATGGCCGCTAAGAAAATGCATAAAAATGTGTGCGAGTGCGAGTGTGCGAAGAAAGGACATGCAAGGACAAACGGAAGTCACACACATGCTCGCTTATCGGGCAAAGTAACTTTTCCCCAGCAAAATGCCAAAGTCCATAAAATATTTTTACACACCAGATCCGGATCTGGAGATACTCCTTCGGTCTGCTAACTGGAGTAAGCAGAGTTTTGCGAATGGGGTCGCCGGGGCAGGGGCAATGGCAGGGGGCGGGCATACCTACACGTAGAAGGCTATCAAAGGGACCAAGGACTTTGGCCAAATTGTTTACACAAGTCATAAGCATTTTTTAGCGAGCCATCGCTGTCTGTTTGCCAGTGTATAAAAGCCCTGCCGGCATTTGCATAAACCTTTCCCTTCTGTTTGCCCAGCCCATTATCCTCCGGACCACCAATCCGCCACACCAATGCTCCTCGCCAGTCCCCCGAAAACTTTCGACAACTGCAATAATCATAACTGCAACCGCTCGACATTGATTTCGATTTCGGAGAAGATTGGCGGGCGGCACTGCTCGACCGTTGGGCGCCATTAATGGGGCATTGTTTCACAAGTCGTTCTGCAGACCGAGTGCTTGAGTTTCCGCATGATTTGAGCTCAGCGCCATAAAGCAGGGCTAGAGTTTTGCGAGTTTTTAGCGTTTCGAGTTTTATTCACGCGTTAGACTTCAGTGGGTCACCACTTGTAATTGATATGCCCCTGAAGGTGGTTCATGGTGCACCCCCTATTGAATCAAGTTCTGTGTGTTTAGGTGTGCGCCGGGGGTGTTTTGAGGTTCTGATTTTCCGAGAAGGCAACTCCACATCACTTATCCAACTGAAGTAAATAGGTTTTGTGTTCCTGGCATTTTAGGTTAAACGATATTTTGTACCGTGACATGTTTGCCCGTCGCCGTAGTCGCTGATTTTGATCCATCCACCAATGATTGATGACGCTTAATTGATGAACATCCCAGCGCCTTCTCTGGGGGAAGCGCCGGGGCAATGCCTTGGGTAAATATTTGCCATGTCTGGCTTAAAGTGGCCCGAAAGCGGCTTAAAGGCTCGTCCAGCTGTTGACAGCGGACCCGCAAAGCCAGCCCGGAATCCCCGAGCACCGGAGTCTACGGTCACGGACACAAACCGGACATTTTCCAGGTCACAGGTGCTTTTGTTGTCCGCATTAGATTTGCCTTCCAAACGCCGCACCGTATCAACTACACGCACACAAATCTCTGGCCTCCGTGCATTCGGTCTTTTTGTTTGGCCGCCCTGTCCATTTGGCTGTAAAATTTATTTCATTTGTCCAACAGCCCGACCCCGCAGAAGGCATGACGCTGACAGTTTTATGGCAAAGTTAAGCCGATATCAACGGCAGGACATATGACCCGGCCCCCGTCCGCAGTGCCGCCCATAAAAGTGTAAAATTTAAAGCCTTTTTTGCCCTACCTTGGCGCACACAACAAGTGGGCCCCACCGAAACAAAGCGGTATTTAGGTTTTCCGCAAAAACCCTTTCAACGGATTCACTCATGGCGAAAAGCAGATAGCAATTGTTCAGCAATGCGAGCATTAACCCATAAGAATGCACGGTCGAGTGCTCCGGCTGCCAGATATCCGCTTGCCATTTACATTGCGGCACTCTTTAAGATCGAAATTAATTAGGTTGTTCCGAAGGAGTGGCAGAAAAGACACTGATATCACAGAAATCACAGGGGTTTCGATACCATTTAAAAGGGTGCTTAAAAGTATGCAACAGTAATTTCAAACTTATTAGAGCTTACCAAGGTTATGTATAAGTTCATGACCAATACATGTTCACATTATTAAGCCTGTAAAAATACGTACAAAATTTGGAAAGGAACTCCATGGGTCTGAAAAATCTGGCACTAGAATTTGGCAAGCTATTCCCTGCTCTTCAAAGAAGCACTTCCAAAGAACCAACTACAGGTATATGGTTTCGTTCTCGCAAAAGTCCCGAAACCACTGGAAGGTGTTCAGCCTGGCGTGGATGACCCGTCCCAGGACGAAGAGCGGGATGGGCATGTAGTCGCCCTTCACCTGACCCTTGTTGAGGTCGGTGGTCAGCTTGACGTCGATCATGATGGTGGCGTGGAGCAGGTAGAGCATCCCGCAGGCCAGCGAGGAGATGGACTGGCCGCGGAGGAAGTGGAAGACCGGGTGCACGGGCAGGTCCTCTGTGAACTCGGTGTCACCGTGCTCGTTGTGCGTATGCGGTCTCTTCGGGGTGATGAACATGTGGAACTGCCGCTCCGCGTCCCACATCGTGGTCAGGGAAATCAGGGTGAAAGCCAAGGCCGCCGACGAGGCCTTCCAGATCTCCATGCACACGGTGGGCGTGTGGCCCGTGCAGATGTTGACGCTCTGGAAGAGGGTCAGCACCATGAACACGTAGAAGGTCACCAGGTAGAAGTAGTGGAACGCCTGCGCGTCCCAGCTGAACGTGTCCAGCTCGATGGTCATGAAGCCCGAGATGTGGTAGCCCATGCAGTACATGTTGAAGACGGTCTCCAGGGTGTACGAAGAGCACGGGTCGCAGGGCCTCAGGTTGGTAGTTTCCAACCACGCTGTCTGCCCGAGTGAGGACACCAGTGGCGTGGACCCAAGTGAAAAGGGATCCTCCGGACATAACGAAGTAATTCAACAGAAAACAAAAGAATTATCACCGTTTTTTCTGTGACATTTAACAGAAAGGGTATGTATATTACCCCTCAATAAAATGAATAACGCGTGCATTTTCTAAAGCTTTGACATTTAATTTATTATCGAAATCCTATTTTTAAATTTTTTACGTGGAGCCATATAAAAAATTTAAAAATAAGGCTTCACAGCTCAGTACTATCACACAATAAAACCTCAATTTTTGGACCTTCAAATATCCATAATGGTGTTGTCGCAGAAATCCCGAAACCATTGGTAGGTGTAAAGTCTCTTGTGAAAAGCACGTCCCAAGACGAAAAGAGGGATGGGGGCGTGCTTGCCGTGGTCATTGAACCGCGAGGTCAACCTGACGTCGATCATTATGGCCGCGTGGAGCATGTAGATCAGGCCGCAGGCCAGCGAGGAGATGGACTGGCCCCGCATGAACTTGAAGAACGGGTGATTTGGAAGGTCCTCCCTGAACTCAGTGTAGCCATGGTCCTCATGGTCGTGGGCCACAATCGTGGCGAAGAACAAGTAGAACTGCCGCTCCGCGTTCCACATCGTGGTCAGGGATATCAGGAGGAAGACCACCGCGCCCGCCGACGCCTTGTAGATCTCCATCAGAACGTTGGGCGTGTGACCCGTGCAGATGGAGACGCTCTGGAAGGGAGTAAGCACCATGAACGCGTAGAAGACGACCAGGTACAGGTAGTGGATAAACTGTCCATTCGGGCCAAGGTCATTGAGGTTGATGGCCTGGAAGCCCGTGACGTGGTAGCCCATGCAAAACATGTTGAACACCGTCTCCAGGGTGTAGAACAGGAACAGCACGGGGCGCAGGGCTCCGGGCAGGTAAGTCAGGAAGTCGGTGCTTTGGGAGGACAACTCACGTCCCTGACGGGACGCTCTGGAAATCATGCTCTTTGGGAGCCTTAATTTTTGGGGGTAATATTTGTCGAAACCAAGTAGTTTTAACCAAGTGCCAAGTGAAGTTAAAATCAAGTGGGACCTTGGAAACATAAGCGCCTTTACCCATAAACTTGATAACATGATATTAATTAGCCTATTTGAAGCTACAAGTTCGCTTACAACTTATCCACAAGCTCTACACAAATGGTATTTATTATCTGTAGTAATATATAGCTGTCAGCGAGAGATTACAAAGCGGTTCGACTGAGCTTTGGCATAGCTTTTTGCCCTATCAGCATTTTTCTGCTTAGAGTGGGGGATTCCGCCGCTGACCATTACACACCCCATAGACACCTCGCGGTTCTTGCCGGTGGTCAGTGATCTCGGCGAGCTGCGAGCACGTTCTTTGGTGACGCAGCTCTTCGCCAGTTCACCAGCACGTAGCGCCAACGCGATATTGTGGTTCCGGTACTTCGGGTTAATTAAATCGCTGCGTGCCGCTATCAATGCGCCGCTTATCAGCCGTCGAAAGAATCGCTTTGGTCGGGAAAGGGGGGGACATTTATCTCGGCCCGATGTCAACTTGCCAACTTCCACTCTTTTGGCTTTTTGGCTGCCAACAGTTGGCTCCGGCACGTAGACCCAAGCAGAACCCCGACCAGAAAGGTAACCCACGATGCGCTCTTCCAAGTGGCCGCTTCCGCTGCTGGTGCTGCTCACCTGCCAGGTGCTCCTCCTTCTCCCAATCCGGCAGGCGAGAGGCGAAGAGAGCCACTGCACCTCGGTGGCCGGGATGGTGAAGCTGCTCGATCTGGAGGCCCAGCTCATCGAAAACCTGGAGGACTACGCCGTCGAGCTGGAGAAGAAGCTGGAGACCGTGAGAAGGTGGGTGATTATCGGGACTAAAATCAAATTCCAATTCAGAAACATAACCGTTTGATTTTGTTGGACAAGTTAGTCTGATTTTATGTTTAAATAATATAAAATAATATAATAATGTTTTTTCTAGGAGCTTAGCCAGCTTACGTTTGGAAAATGATAGAGCCCGTAGCTCCACGGAGGAGTATCTATCCAACCCGCTGAACTCTTTTTCCCTCATTCGCCGCATGAATCGCGACTGGATGATATGGCAGCTCTATATGGAAGATCCCACCGGTCTTTCACAGGTGGAAAAGATTCAGGAACTGAGGGAGCATATGCCCACCAACACGGATGTGGAGGAGGCTGTCACTGCCCTGGATCGAATTCAGAGTACATATGGCCTCAAGGTATCTCACATTGCCCATGGCCTGCTCAATGGAAAGCAGTACAAGTACGTCAGACTTGTTTAAATTTGGAATGATAGACTAATGTAGCACTTCACCCCTTACACAGTGTGAGTTTCACAGCGCTGGACACCTATGCCATGGGTCAAATACTTTTTGACCAGGGAAACTATTTCGCAGCTGCCAGCTGGCTCTATCAATCGGTTGTTTTGATGGAGGTCTATAAACTGCCTGCTCCTCTGGAGCTTTCCAAGAACGAAGTGCAAATGGTCTATGCCGAATGCCTGCTAAAACTGAGTAAGTTTGGGCTAACAATAGAAATATCCATAATAACAAATCGCAAATAGACCAGAACGCGGATGCCCTGAAAGTTGTCAACATTGCACTGACTGATAAGCCACATGATATTAAACTTTTGCTGAAGAAGTCGGAAATCGAAACGTTGATAAGGACGGGCACCAGCAGTGCGCCCCTGTCGAAGGTAGGTAGTTGTCGGCAGGCTGATAAGGTCCACCTCTGAGATAGTGCCAAACTAACCGAAATGGAAACAGAGAACATTGCAGGTTCAGGGAACAGGGACTCCAACCGCCTACCAGAGGGGCTGCCGAGGTGAGTTCCCAGCGTCCGCGGATGGCAGGCTCCACTGTCGCTATAATAGCACTACCTCGCCCTTCCTGATCCTGGCTCCCCTCAAGATGGAACTGGTGGGTCTGGATCCCTACATGGTGCTGTACCACGACGTGCTCTCCGACAAGGAAATAGAGGAACTGCAGGGCATGGCCACTCCGGGCTTGCAGAGGGCCACTGTCTTCCAGGCCTCCTCCGGCCGCAACGAGGTGGTCAAGACCAGGACCTCCAAGGTGGCCTGGTTCCCCGACTCCTTCAGCCCCCTCACACTTAGGCTCAATGCCCGGATCACCGACATGACCGGGTTCGATCTCAATGGCTCCGAGATGCTGCAGCTGATGAACTACGGGCTGGGCGGCCACTACGACAAGCACTACGACTTCTTCAACCAGACGGTAAGTAACTCTAGATGGTCTAGAAGCAATGTTATTAATAATATGTTTTATAAATGCCTACAGAACTCTAATTTAACTGCCATGAGTGGCGATCGGATTGCTACAGTACTATTTTATGTGAGTAATTTTAAAAACACTTCATTATTTAGAATTTATTGAATTATTTGTTTTTCTATTTCCTAGCTGACGGATGTGGAACAAGGAGGAGCCACCGTCTTTCCAAACATTCAAAAGGCCATCTTCCCCCAACGCGGATCGGTCATAATGTGGTACAATCTAAGGGACGACGGAGTACCAGACACTCAAACTCTTCATGCCGCTTGCCCAGTTATAGTGGGTTCCAAATGGGGTAAGTAATCTTAAATTATAATTTAACCCCATAATACAATGTGTATTGTAACTTACTTAGTTTGCAACAAATGGATTCGAGAGCGACAACAGCTATTCCGCAGACCTTGCCTGAAAAAACGAATGTGATTCTCAAGTACTATTTTAGAAAAGTGATAATTTACGACCACTAAGAAACTCAATAAAGTCAAGCCAAAATCGATCATTCTGTCAATTAAAGCCTCTTTTCCAGCGATAAGAACAATTTGCAGTCAAGTCTCAACACATCTAGGCGGAATAATTAGAGGTGTTTTCACCCAAAAACCATTCATCATAATCAACGAGTGGGAATACCTGCCACATATCGCGTATCAATCAGCAGTAATTTGACACTATGTTTGCATTATAATTATAAGATACCGAGTTGGGCTCTTCAAAAATTCTGCTGTTTCAAGACTTTCTGACGGGGGTATGATCAAAAATAATGCCGATTTCAATATTGTATACCATCCCTTTTATTTATAAACTGAAGCAGTATTGTGTTTTATGACAATAACATACAATTTAGATGATGACGTATCTGAGTAGATCATGCAATTACAATCTTAATAAAAATAAGTTTTGATATTTCGAACACATTTGTATTTAATTAAAATGTCAAGGCTCCAAATGGAAGGCAAAGGGAGGAAACTACCAGGGTATATCTTGACCTTGCTGGTACTCTTGGCTGTTGTCCATGGAAGTAGTCGACAACAAACATTCCACGCCTTATCGGTGGCCTCTATGCCTCCTCTCCTTGACCTCGAGGCGAAGTTAATCGACAACCTAGAAGACTATGCCAATGAACTGGAGCAGAAGCTGCAGATGCTTCGCAGGTGAAGGTTCCTCCAAGTGTTTTATGTAGTATTCTGTATCACTTTGCTCCTTAGTTACATTCCAATTATGCGGATGGAGAATGAAAAGGGTCGACTGGATACTATATCTTACCTGTCTAACCCCCTGAATAGCCTCTCTCTCATCCGAAGATTGCATCAGGATTGGTCAAAGTGGCGGAGTTACATGGCTCAGCCAGTTGGCACTGTCCAAATGCGAAACATTGGCGGTTGGCGTAAGGATCTTCCCCAAAAAGAAGACCTTACGGATGCCTGTGCTGCCATTGTGCGCATACAGAGCACTTACGATCTCAAAGTTGAAGATATTATCAGGGGCAAACTCGATGGCATACAGTACAAGTGGGTATTTTAAGTGATGATATACTTATTCCTCATACAATTTATGATACTCCCTCAGCTTAAGCATGAGTTCTGCGGATATTTTTGCCGTAGGTCATCATCTTGCCAAGGGAAAAGCTGAAGCAGAAGCTGTTCCATGGTTGCAGGAGGTAACCCAGGAGGTGGGGGTCCCAAAACTACTTGCAGAGTGCCATCTAAAACTAAGTAAGTGGTTTCATTGTCTACCATACAAAATCTAATGTACTCCGCCAAGAGCACTATTCTCAGGCTCTGCCTTTGCTGGAAAATGCCCTGAAGTTGGAGCCCCACAATGCTGATCTCCTGCGACTGCGGAACAAAACAAAGATATTGATTGACATCACCCATAATACCACTCTTAGGGAGAAACATAAGCCTGAAGATCCTTTGGCAAAGGCATTTACTTTGGCTTGCAGGGGCTTGGCGAAGGGCTCCACCAGACTCCACTGCTCCTACAACTTTAACACCACTCCATTTCTTCGACTTGCTCCACTGAGAGTTGAGGAGGTCGGACTGCATCCTTATGTGGTCCTCTACCACGATGTGCTTACGCAAAGGGAATCGAATGAGCTAATCGAACTAGCTCTTTCTAGCTTAAAGGTCAGCGGTGTCAGCGGATCCGAGGGTTCAGCCTTCAAGCGGATGAGAACTGTAAAAGCTCGCTGGGTAAGCAAGGATACGAACGACATGACCAGGCGAATTACACGGCGAGTTCGTGATATTGTCGGTCTGGATTTAATCACTTCAGAAAAGTTTCAGGTAAGATTATGAAAACCTAAAACCTATCTTGAAACCTATCTAATTTATTTACAGATCATCAACTATGGCATGGGTGGCCACTATAACATGCACAAGGACTTCTTTAACCTAACCAATATCGATAGTACCAAACAAAGCTGGATCGAAATATTGGGAGACCGCATTGCCACTCTTCTGTTCTATGTGAGATTGGTTCAAAATTGTTTTTTTTTAAGCTTCCCTATCTCTGTATCCCTAGCTATCCGATGTTGAACAGGGTGGGGCCACTGTGTTTCCCAAGTCAGGGTACACCATCTATCCTCGAGCTGGCACCGCCCTCTTATGGTACAACCTTCATACGGATGGCAGCGGTGATCCTTCGACCCTACATGCCGCCTGCCCTGTAATTGTGGGCTCCAAGTGGGGTAAGATTTTTTCATTTTCCTATCTTAAGATAACTATAATATCAACTTTGCCAGTTATGACCGAGTGGATTCGCGAACTGGCCCAGGTATTTGTTAGGCCCTGCCTAAAATCATCACCTGAGCAATAAATTTAATAAAAGATCTTTGCTATTTATTTTAAATATGAATGTATTTCTGATTAAACATAAAGTAGGCCCGAATAAATGTCAAATTACAAACTAATACTTCTATAATAAAGACAATACATGGCATTAAAGATTAAAGAATGGGTCCGTTTGCCAGGATACCTCTTGGCTGCGCTGATCCTCGGCTCTGTGGTTGTTGGGAAGCCTCCGGTAGAGAAGAGTCACTCCCTGTCACTGGTGACAATGGTGCCTCTTCTGGAACTGGAAAGGAAATTAATTGATATCCTCGAAAACTATACGAATGCCGTTGAGGAGAAACTGCAGGCCGTTCGCAGGTGAAGTTCGACTATCCTGAAGAGCGTTTATCTTCTATTAAGCCCCTATTCGTAGTCAAATCCCTCTGATGCGCTCTGAAAACGAAAAAGGAAAACAGGATGCCATATCCTACCTATCCAATCCTCTGAACAGCTTTTCACTCATCCGACGACTACATGTGGATTGGTTTCAATGGCGCAAGTTCATGGAACAACCTGTGGGCATCCCCCAAATGCAAAACTTGGACAGCTGGTTGCAAGAGCTTCCCACGAAAACGGATCTATGGGAGGCATGTACAGGAGTAGCACGTATTCAAAGAACCTACAACCTTAAAATCAGCGACTTTATCGAAGGGAGAATCAATGGAAAGCAGTATAAGTGAGTCGCATTGGAAATGTTTAGTTAACTAACATTTAATTAAAATTTTTGTAATATTTATTTTAGTGCTAGCATGAGTTGTGGCGACATTTTTGCAGTGGGCCATCATCTTGCACAGGAAAATAAAACATCAGAAGCTATTCAATGGCTTCAGGAGGTTTCTCCTCTTTTACAGGAAGATCTTTTAATAATACCAAAGCACCTGGCTATCGAGGAATTCGAGGTTCTAAAATTACTCGCCGAGACCCACTTTAGAGAAGGTTGCTGGATTTATTTTTCACGTATACAATAACTAACCAAAGCTCCCTAGAACACTATTCAAAAGCCTTAACTCTGCTGGATAATTGCCTGAAAATGAAGCCCCAGGATGCTCATGTTCTCCGACTACGAAGGAAGACAAAGGACCTTTTGGAAAATCAACCAGTACCTACGCTTGAAGAAACTAAGCAAAAAGAAGTTCCAGATACTTATAAAATAGGTTGCAGGGGAATGTTTAAGAAACCAACTAGATTGCACTGTTTCTACAATTTCACCACGACTCCATTTCTTCGGTTGGCACCTCTTAAGACAGAGCAAGTTGGATTGAACCCTTATGTAGTGCTGTACCACGACATGCTCTCTGCTCAGGAAATTTCTGTGCTTATAGACAAGGCTGCTCAAAATATGAAAAACGCCAGAACCCATACTCTTTACCCTACCAATAAAAGCCGCGGAAGAACTGCCAAAGCCCACTGGTTTAATAAGGAAAATAACAAGCTGACAAGACGGATTACGAGGAGGATTCAAGATATGACTGGTTTTGACCTGACCGATTCGGAAGAACTCCAGGTGAATTATAAAATAAGGATCATCTTAAAATATTACATCTAATCAACTCTATATACAGGTGATAAACTACGGCATAGGTGGACACTATTATACCCACTCGGATTACTTTAACTTCGCATCTGCTAATTACACAAGAAAACTTACTACCCAGGCCGCCATTTTGGGGGATCGCATTGCCACAGTGTTGTTCTATGTAAGTTGATACCTGAAGATATATAGGAACTACAATTTCCATCTCTTTCAGCTGACTGATGTTGAACAGGGTGGAGCCACGATATTCGTAAATGTAGGATACTCTGTGTATCCCCGTGCTGGAACGGCCATCTTCTGGTACAACCTGGATGCAGATGGGAATGGGGATCCCCTCACCAGACATGCCGCCTGTCCCGTGATTGTGGGCTCCAAATGGGGTGAGTTTCCTGCCAGTGATTAACCTTAAATTAAAACCCCTCAATCCCAAACTTTTAGTGATGACCGAGTGGATACGCGAACGGCGGCAGATCTTTATCAGACCCTGCCTGCCCCGCTCCAAGGAACCCTCGCCAAAATCATAGGCAAACAAATTTCCGGCATAATCACTCTGCACACTTAACAAAAAACCCTCGCAGCTCAGCTTAAATGCCTTTTTAAAATGCCAACACGGAAAAAATAAAGTGCTGAGTGGTGATAGTCCCTGAAAGTCGACGCGTTGGGGGTGCTAGCAGGAGGGGTATCTGCTCCAGGACCAAGGTAAAACCAAAGGCCACCGCAGCCGCATTTTAGCATACTCCTAGAGAAGCTCCTTCCCCTATTCCGATCCTGATTCCCGGATTCTGTTGTTGGCGTCTAGTGTCTGACACCGCGTACGTGATGTGCAACTTAATGTTTCAATTAGAGGTGAAGTGGCGCCCGAACAGGGGCCATCGTTATCGCTTCACTGCACTGCGAGAAACTAGTGATTAACTTCTTATTAGCATAATTGGTTGAATGGGAAGTTAACAATTTAGATACATATTTTAAAGCTTCTGTTTTAATATATAACGGTTAACTTTCTAGTTTATTTTGGGCTAAAGTGGCGCCCAAACATGGTCCTTCCTTATCAAAAGATAATTAGTTTTAAAGAGTGAATAATGAGTTATGAACTTTTAGTTATTAACCTAAGCAAGTGTAATGGTTTTTATTCTAACCATATAATACTGCAAGTAATAATTATTATTAAGGACATTGTTTTAAGTGTTACATAATTTTTTCTTGTGTACTTGGGTGTGTTTGCCCAGCTGGGATACGAGTATCTCTATCAGTCTGTGCACTTATCTGCTTTTAAAAACTTTTAATAATGAACTCTCGCCCACCGCCAAGCGACGTGTTGGTGTCAGACCTTTGGCCCCCGACCTCTGACCCCCCAACCCAGCTGACTCGGCAGTTTTGTTAGTTAAACCCACTGAGCCCACCCCAAAACACACCTTTTGTTTGAGTTATTTGCATGTGAGGTAGTTACTATCTAAATTAAGTTTTAACTTGAAAAAATACAGAAGAACTGTAGGAAATCCCCACAATATCTTTCATAAAATCTTATAAGGGGGTTGCTCTGCCTGGCCGTCCAACACCTTTTAATAAAGCGCAATGTCAATAAATAAAAATTGCCGACATATGCGAAAAAGTCCTGCTGACTATCAAGTGGCCAAAGCCCGCCAGAGGTCCCAGTGTCCCGTACAGGAAATCAAGGACGATAAAGGAACAGGCCCGAACCCAAGACCGTCGCACACATCCCAACAGCCGCAAAGGAGTTGTACCTAAAACGAATTTCGATTTGATTGTGTGCACTTTATGGGGCGTCCTCGGGCCGAGAATCCTCCACTTTGCCACAGAGATGATTACATATGCGCAGACCAATAATTTTGCCCACAGCCAAAAGAGTAAAAAATCGCATCTAACAAGGTTAAGATATGTTCCGAGGCGGAGAGCATTGATTGTGTAAATCTAGTAAAATGTTTTATATGCGCACCGAAGACGAATGGGTGGGTTGTGCGGGCGGAAAAGGGTTGGCCGCCCACATTTTGTGGTCAATGAAGGAAATATGATTTGGATTTTGTTACTTTGATTACACACATTACATGCGAAAAATGAAAAAGTAGCAGAACAGAGCCCAGACAGACGGGCCAAAGGGGTCAGGGTCGAGCAACGTGTGTTAAATTTCAAGTTGCGGTCCGCCGTCGTAAAGCATTTGATGGGTTCCCCAGTCCTCGCGCAGGAAATTGAGTTTTTCGAGCAGCTGGCCGGCTAGAAAAGTGTGTGCATCGCCAGAGAAAGAACCGCCTCGCTCAGGGTCAGCTGGGGCAATCGATAAGTTGCGTCGGGCTGGTTTAAATTTAATTCTAGAAGTGCCACCGATCGGCCGATCAATCGATGGGACCGCCTTTCAACACCTTCATCGGCAAGGTGAGCTGTCTATTTATACGCGAACAAGTCACCGAAAAGCAAGACGTTGCCCCCGGTCTTTACTGTGGGAAAATCTTTAATATTGAAAAAAATTTAGGATATATAAATATCATTCCTTTATGACTTTTCCAGACTTAAATCTTTCCAAGCATGGCTCCATTTCTGTTTTAGAAATACAACAGCTTAATCTTTGAGATATACTTTTAAAAATCTTCTTATTATCTTAAAGGCAAAACCATGCTTTCATGCAAGATATGAATATGTTTAATATTTTTTACCACTCCAACTGTAAACGTATTGTTTCAAGACTTCTATCCCAGTGCCTTCAACATTGTATCTCCTTCTCCCACCTCCTGTAATTGACTTTTTGCTGGCAGACTGATCACCCGATTGGAGGTGGTGACAGGTGCCAAGGCGCAGCAGCGGGTGCAGTGCACCGGCATCGATCTACTCGATGCTCGAAGTACTCACTCGCCGCAGTGTGGACTGCCAATTCGGGCACCGGGCATAAATTGATTAAATGCCGGGGAGGGGCGACGGCTCACAATCAATTACGGCAGGACGAGTTTGAGTTTGACATGGGCGCAGTGGATGTGGAGTGGAGTGGAGTGATTGCATAATCTGCCGGACAGTTGCATACAAATCGCAATCACAGTCAGCCGGGGACAGCCAGTACAGTACAGTGCCGTCCCGGCGGCCAGTGGAAATCAATGCCAAAGTTGATTTACGTGTGCGGACGTTCGTCAATTGTCCTCCGACGAGGCGAAACAGCACCGAAATCCCCATATCGAAATGATTTGGCCAGGGCCCGCAGAGGGCCGTGCGGCCAATGACAAATGCAGCTAAACGAATTATGTCTAATGGCATTTCAGGTTGAAATGCGATTAAAATGCAATTTGAAATGCAAAACATTTCCCTCTCCGAATTCCCTCCGATTCGGTTACACTTTAAGAGTTCTCCTGTCTGCTGGCTCTGGGCCAGAAGTTCTGTGTTCTCGGCCCGGCAGTCCACAAATTGTGCTTTGTGTTCTGCGGTCTTGTCTGGGAGGCCCTTCTTTTGGCACCTGGCTGACCATTAAGGGGCTGCGATAGATTGACTTCAAATGTTTTAGAAAATCTTAAATCGCGCAGCCAAAATTTATGTGGCCCCGTTGGACAATTAAAACTCCATTGCGCTGAGGACAATGAAGCCAACCAGCCAGGCAGCCGGCAGCCAGTCAGTTAGTCGGGGAAATCTATTTTCTGCCTGCCAAGAAATTTCCCGCAGCAAGTCTCCCATTTGCTCGGTACCTTTTGTCACCTCAGACGATCCGACTGCTACTTCTTCCCCGGCCGACAACGAAGCATAATTTATGCGTTGGCATTGGCCGGAGACTCGGGAAAATAAATGGGAATGGTGTGGTGGCCTGGTGAGATGGTAATGGAGTTGCTCTTGGATGCACAACCTGGCCAGCGGACACATTGCTAGACAAGCGAACATGACAGCGGCTATGTCGTCTGGGCCCTCTTTGTTCTGCGGAGGAATTTCACGTGGAAAAGCGCAGCCAGCAAACGTAAAAATTGTTTTAATTAAAGCAGCAGCAGAAAAGGGATAGAGTGTAGGAAATACGAATAACAAGTTCCCTTATCTTCAAAATTTATTAAGTTAAACATTTGGTAAATTATATAGTATGTATATGTTATACTATATTTTGACTATAATTGAGATTCCTCCGGACAAGAATAGGTATTACTTGAACCACTGTAACTTAAATGCTTGAGCTCAGCATTGACTCAATTTAAGGTCCGTTTTGTATACATAGAAGAAGGTAGAGAAGTTAGTGTGAACCGCCTTAGAAAACGAAATGACCCGTTCCCACTAAAGAGCATCCAAACGAACGAGTTTCGCTGGCGGACAATGAACGAGGTGTCTTCGCCGGCGAAGAGAAAAAGCAGTTGCGATCGGGGGGCGGCACAGTGGGCTGGGGAAAGTGGGAAAGTGGGAAAGAAAGTCCCTGCTCGATTTGCGCTCTGCATTTGTCATGATCTGTTTGTTTTGATGCATGGCCACGTGATTAATTTAGCCAGATCGCGGAGCTTGTGGCTCCGTGTCGCCGGCCCGTGATTTATTTCGCTCGATTTGCACTTTGTTAGCGAATCCCAGCCTGCCGGGGCTTATTTAAATTCATTTGCCCAAACTGCCAAGTAAGTGGCACCGTTCCCTCCCTCTTTCCCCACCCGTCCGACATATTGATTACGCTTTTTATGGAGCCATCACCTGCCATTCCGCCGACAAGCAATTTGCATATCTATGGACTGCGGATGCGGACTCCCCCGAATAGGTAAAATCAAATCAAGGCAAATGTTCGCCCGCAGATGCGACACCTCGCAAGTGTCTTTGTATCTGAATCTCCGTCTGTTTTCGGCATGGCCTTCCGTATCCGTGCCGCAACAGCTGCACACACCTACACACAATTTGATTTTATGTTTGCACACGCAGCAACAATTTCATTGTTTGCAAAATAATTGCAAGCCTTCGCAGCAGCTGTGCCCGCAAATCCATCCACCTTCCCAGCGCCCCCGGTTGCCGAAAAAAGAGGGAAAAAGAAAAGTGGGCGGCGCTGGGAGGGTGGAAAAACAGGGATTTTCCCGGGCAAATTGCTGGCAAAAGTAGTCCCAAACAATTAGCACGGAAACAATGGATGAGCCAATATTTCGGTTTGGTTGATGGCCCTAAAAATGGATTATTGGCCAGTGGGCATAAATTCAGTTGCAGTAGACCCCTCCGCTCTCCCTATCCCCCCGGAATTTCCCGATGGAGGAGCACTCGATGCCGCAGCTTTCACCAACCGGAAGTCCACTCCATTTAATGCACGAATTTCGCGCCATTCCCGCTGGTCAGCTTTGGGGGCCAGTGTGTGTGTTTTGGGAATGCATTCAGAATACCCTTTCTTTTTTGGGTAACAAAAAGCATTGTCTTTTTAAAAGGTATAAAAAGTAATTGTTACAATTTCCCTAAAAAATCTTTTACCTTTTGATTGATTTAAATCTGAAGAATGTATAAATATTGTACTATAAATATTATCTTCTTATTATACTTATAATAAAATTCTATATCATTTATTCAAAACCCAAATGCATAGCGTAATTTTTAAGGATTTTTGGTACTGCAAGGACTATCAAAAAAAGTCCCCTGTAAAGGGTATCCTTTAGTCCCCAAAACCCACCAATAATAGTGTTTTTTCCGCCTTTATTTGAGAGTGCCCTCCGGAAAGGGGAGTGTCACAAAAAGGTACACCGCAAAATGCTGGGGCAAAAGCAAAAAAATATTTGGCACTGGAAACGCTTCCGCTCTTTGGGGCTTCCAACTGCAAACAGAACCGCGAGTGGAGCTCAAACTTAGTTTCTGGATCAATTCGCCATCGCAAACTAAGCCAAAGTGCTGCCCCAATAACGAGCAAGTAACCGAACGCTTTTATGGCCCATCGGCCCCCAATAAACCCGGCCACCTTCACAATTAAGCCTAATTTGAATAATCAAAAGCCAACAAACAAGAGGCAAAACTCCGGGCGCGTGCAATAAAAACTTTGCCAGCCATCGAACCTGACAATAAATTTTCGGGGCGCAACAAAAACAAGCGCAACTAATGAAAGAAAGTCCGTCCGGATGGCCTTCGGGGGGGTTTTCAGCGGGCTTTCCAGGGCAGTGGTTGGTTTGTAAGAAACTTAATTGAAATAATTTCAGCAGGCGTTCCCCGGGAATCAAAGCCTTGAGAGGGTTGAAGTGGGAGGAGAGCCCAAAGTTTTACGACAAACTGAGCAATCAAAGGGAGTCGCCAAAGGGGTGAAGATGCTGGCTATATGAGTATGGGAATTACCTTTAATATTCGATAAACATCAATGGGCGCAGCACATGTAAATTCCTCCCTGAGATCTGCTTAAATCTTGTTCCCCCGTTTCATGGCTTTCCGGATGTTTAAGGGCGAACTTTGGCAGACAACTCCTGGGAGCCTTTGGCTATTTGTGTGCCAAACTTTGCCCGCTTTTAAGAAGGTGCCTTTCCATCTAAACAACGTACCTCCAATCCACCCAAATAAAACGCGTCGAAGCGCATCTCGTGAGCTAACGAATCGCCTCGAGGCTCCTGGGATAAGAGTGCTATACGAGTATCTTCTGCAGCTCATTAGAATTCATTACAAATTTCCACGGAGAGCCAAGGGAAAGGAAAACCCCATAAAAGCAGGGGAAATGCAGACAGATAAATAAGAAACACCTGTTAAGTTTTTTTTAAGATAAGAAACTTAAATTGTCAAGAAAGATGCAGATACATTTTTAACATATTAATTTAAATGGAACTAGTAAAATTAATATCAATGAAGATTTCTCCTGTTTTTGTCGAACTTATCACTTCTCAAAAATTAAGAGCTTTCCAAATATTAAATGTAATCTTTAAAAATACACACCCGAACAATTAAAATCCAGTTGCTCCCTCACAATCTTAAATTCCGGCTGAAATTAGTCGGCAGGAGTAGCAGGAAAAGGACTCGCATGGCTTATTTAACTTAAACGTAACTCAAACAGGAAAAACACATATAACAGGAGCCGGCGAAGAGGGAAGAGCCAGTGCCGAAAAAGTCTGTGGCAAAGTAAACGATTAAAATATGCACAACACGAGTAAACATATTTTCAAGAAGTAAATATCCTCGAGCGGGAAAAGGAAAAGCAGCAGCAGCAGTAGCAGCAGCAGAGGAAAAGCGAGCTCAGGAGCGCATGAAATGTATTTAAAATATGCCAAGTGGCAGACAGCCCCGCCCCTTTTCCCTGCGCCCCCCGAGGACTCAGGACACAGGACACGTAGCTGCAGAGCGACGACAGCGAAATTGGGAAAGGAAGTCGGGGTTTCTGGGCAATATAGATGAAGGAAAAGCGGAAGACGAGACCAAGAAACTGCACGTGGGCACAAAAGGCGCAAGGTAAATAAATACTGAAGCTAAAGATGCCAGGGGCGGCGGGGAGGGCAGGGGGCGTCCTGAAAGGGGCTCTTCTGCCCGCTGAGATACTTACAAGGATTAAAGAGTCACTCAAGTTAAATGCATTGAAAATGAACCGAAAGAAGCGTAAAAATGTTGCGCACTCTGACGGAACTTGTTCGGAGTACTGGGAGGGGGAGGTCCTGTAGGTGTACGGCTGAGTCCTGCGGAGGAAAGTCCCCCATCCGCCTCCTTGTGGCACTTTTAATTTTACTCACAGTTTATTCAATCTTCGGAGCTCGTATTTGCAGAGGGTTTTCCCGCCACTTTCCCGCATTTTCCCCCGACTTCTCCTGAGTGGCAGTTGTTGATTTAGCGGTGTTTAAATTGAGTCGTATTAGTTGGATTAAGGACGAGAGCTGCTTGGGCTTGGGTTTTTTCCGGGGGAGTAGAACAGAGTTTAGGGAAAATCTTGCTAAAGTGATAAACCAATTTAAAAGGGCGTATGATGTAAATGTGGGGAATATAATAGGGGATATTCTTAGTAGTTAACAAACATTTTCACCATAGTTAAAATTTATGTTAGAGGCTTTTCCAGCCGCACGAGTAAATCAGGTTCAGCCTCTCCTCCGCGCCACAATTAATGGATTTTTATTGCCGTACATCATTCAAAATTTGTCAATAGACGGCCAGACCGCAGCCCATTTAATATATATAAAGGGCGCCCGGGTGGGCAGGGGATCCCCCACTCCCGTGGGGACACTCCCTATAGGTATTTTATTATTTATCAGCCGGGCACGATCGAGCCGGGCGCTCCGCGGCCGCTGTTTTATATTATAAAGGCAATATTTCTGTGAGCGAAACAATAAAGTCGCGCTGTCATTGATTTATTTGTCTGCCTCTGCGCGGCAACAATAAACTGTGACTGTGCAGCGCGAAAATGCGAAATGCACTCGCACAATGCTGCACAATGGATGTAGGGCCACCTCAGCGGTGGTTCGAAAATGCAAAAATGCTCCCCGAAACTGCCGGGGAACGAGGTGTCGAGCCTCGAACATAATTCATTTCCGCTCATTGTCAGCGTGCGATTTTTTGCGTTCACTGTTTTAAAATATGCGAAAAAGCATCTCAAGTGCAAAAATCGCGGCCAATAAAATCGGTGGACGAGGCCCAGTGCGTCCACAGGACAATGCAGGTAAATTGAGTGTGGATTTTTGGGCTTTGTCCGGCAAATTTGCCGACGACTCATTGAACAATTGCCAGGTTCTGAGCACTTTTTGCATTTTAATTCTGCCCCCCTGGGACGACGTGTGGCACTAAGCTCCTTCGGGGATGACATAATTAAATCCTTGCAGTAATTAAATTCCCCAAAAAGAGTAAATAGAACCCTGCCAGAAACTACCTTAATTGCAGAGGCGATAAGCCCGGGACGCAATGCAAATTATTTTCAACATTTTCACATTTAATTGCAAAGCGGGGGACGGAAAGGACGACGACTCGGCACATTCATTAGGGCCAGTCCGCCGGGGGAAGGGGGTGTATCTGGCCGGTCAAGTGTCCTGGGCCGTGTCCCTTGTCCCTTATCCTGCGGACAGTGGAATGCGGATGCCCCATGCATGGCGTGCCAGCTGGAAATTAAGTTTTCCTTTCCTACCTTGCTCGCCATATGGGCCCCGCTCTATTCCACTCCGCAC
Organism: Drosophila biarmipes; assembly: GCF_025231255.1. NCBI lineage: Eukaryota > Metazoa > Arthropoda > Insecta > Diptera > Drosophilidae > Drosophila > Drosophila biarmipes. Next base: position 31,972,342 of record NC_066616.1, on the reverse strand, counting down.
CGGAGTTGATAATCCAGCATAATGCGCTTTATTCCGAATAATAATGTTGCTGTCGACATCGGTCCGGGCTCATTAAACCCGAAAAATAAAAAGTGGAAGCCCGAATGGGATTCGCATAAAAGTTGCCAAGTCCCAAAAAGGTTTGTCCACCGAAAAAGTGCTGCACGAGGTGTCAAAGTTCATTCCGTGGCTGGGAATTAATTCCTATGCCGACCCATTGTTTAAATTTTCCAGCAAATTAAATCGGACATGTGGTTGGGCCGGGGGCTTTGGAATTTTTCAGGGCATATGCATATTTTGCGGAGGTGTGAATCCCTGGCATTCCTTGCGCTGGCGAGATGACAAACGCAGTCGCATAAATTCCGATGGAACCTCGGTTAACCAAAGGAGTCCCCAATAAATCTCTTGGGAAACGATTCCCAGCATTTCTACACACACTTTTTGGCTTCTTAACTTTTCTCCCTCCTTGGCAGGCACAAAATTCCTGCGGCATTTGCTCAGAATAATTTATCATTTTCCCGGGGCGACAACTACCTTTTTGTGGCTTAAAGTTTGTGCCAAAACCCAGTTTTACGGCCATTTCAAGTTTTTCGGTTAAATTGCCGAAATGCCAGCCCTGAATTTAACCCCTACCTGGGTGGGGGGTCGTGTAGGCCCGAATACCTCAACATTAAAATGCCATTAATGCATTTGCATTTCCCGGGCACGGGCACAGGCACACCTCATTGAAAGCCCATTAAAGTGACTTATGGACCCGCTCCTCTTTTGCGAGGGCGAAATGTAAAAATTGCATTAAAAGCGAGTGCACCGGGGGCGGAATGGTGCCAAGTGGGCGTGGCAGGTGGCACTGCATTTGTCTTATCAGTCGGGCTCGGGCCATATTCCCGGCTTTCCCGGTTTTCCCGGCCAGCTGGCAAATGGCGATGGCGATGGCCACATTTGCCTGACCATAATGAGCGGCAATTACCGCATCGGCCGCAAATTTGCATTGCCCAACGCGAAAAATGTTGTCGCGCGGGGGTTAAGGGGGCGGGGCGCAGTGGGTGGTGCGAGTAAACATTGTGCAATCTTTTATCAACAGCCATAATAACAGGCATTGCAAATGCAAATGGAAGCGCGAAAATGGAAAGTGCAGCAGGGAAAGGAGTTTTTTAATTGCGCCTACTTGAGCGTGAAGTGAGTGTGGAAATGGGGAAAGGTGACAGGGTAAAGGTTAATATTTGTTTGGAAAACGCATACAGTAAAGGGAAATCGTTTAATATATATATTATCTAAGTAATTTATATAACTAAACATGAATAAATACTATATTTAAAAAGAAATCTGTGCTGTTTCTCCTCATTTAAATATTCTTTAGTTCTGACAGCCACTCAGCCATGAGTCATATCTCGTTTGGCAACCCATTTTAATACGTTTATCCATTTGCTTGAGTTTCACTATCCCCACCCCTGCTTTCTCTGTCCTTCCGGACACTTTCACTTTGCTGCCAGCCCGAAGCGGAAACGGAAACATCTGCCAGAGTCCACTTCCAGGTCCAGACCAGCCCCATCCCCCGAGTCCCAAGCCCAAGTAGTGCGGCACAAGTTTCGAGCTAAACAAACTCGAAAGCCCAGAAACTGAAACTCAATTTTTCGCACAACAATGCGCTCATAATTACTACAGCCAGTCGGTAGATCGGGGAAGGGGTTTCTGGAGTCGGGACCCGGGAACAGATGAAGACAGAGCCTGGCCTCAAATCAAATCAGAAACTTTAAATCTTCGCCGGACCGGCTTCCATCTGCCATCTCGGTCTGCATCTCCTCCTAATACACGGGCTCATTCAATCGTCAGTTCCAGCAATTACACGCATTTTGCGCAATTTAAACCAAATGCTAACGACAGCCAACAACCGACAACCAACAACCAGCAAACGACAGGCGGGCGACTTGTGACAACCTTTGCTGCACCTTGGACAGGGCGAAATATCGGGGTTCGGCAGTCGGGACTGTGGACTCGGCCAGCGGGGTCAGGAAGCTGGGAGCTGGTCCGGGGTCAGAGGTCAGGCGGGGCAGCCAGGCGTTTGATGAACAACGAGCTAGAAGTGTTTAGAAAACTTCGCGACACCTTGGATACCCACTAGCCAAGTAGTTTTATTTTGTACTGCAATATAACTAGTAATAAGACTATTTTTAACTTTATAAAATAAAAAGAAGCCATAAAATCCTTGTTTCTATTTCATTTTTATAGCAGTCTGAAAGTATGCAACAAAAAACTTGTCATTTAAAAAGTACACCATTTGTAGTGCCTACTCTTAGGCTGCATTATTGATTATTTCAAATTAAAAGATAGATTACTTCTCTTTTTTTAGCAACTAAGCATTATAACAAAACAATTGTTCTTTGTCTGAATCTATAAATATCTTCAGAAACAATATACCCTTACCACCCCAGGTAAGGGGTACAAAAAGTAGCATACTGTAAATCAAAAAGTAACTTGCCTGCCATACGGATGTCATCCGTTGCAGATCGTTCGAGCGCAAAATTTAACAATGACACAAACGCACACAAAGTTTGCTGTGGGCGGTGTTTAGCTGGGCCGTGGGTGGGGCATTCCACATGCCTCTTGCTCACCACCAGCACCAGCCCTTTGCCCTCCCAGTCCCCTCATCACACCCCGTACAAGATAATACCTAAACACACCTAAAAACCTACAGACAACGGGCCTTGGCTTTCGGCCTTTTGGCAGCAACATGTTTGCCATAGGGGCAGCTTTTGGAGAGCGAGTTGCTCATGCAGAAGCTGTCATGTCCAGCACCCGTGGAAAGCCGGGCAAAAGGGCGTTGCAGGGGGGTTTTCAGGGGGTGTTCCAGGGGTACGTACCACAGAAGGCAACACTTAAAAGTCACACGGGCGTGGCAAGTTAAATGAAATGCACAATTGATGTGGCCATTGTGCGTCTCCGCTCGCATTGTGTAGGTGATGTGGATGGTCCTTCGGCCCCGAAAGGTCCTGCAGCTGACAGGATGTGCGTGTAGGCCAGAAGGCAGCCATATGGATTCCGAAAGGAAATGGTCTAAGAATACCTGCCCCAGATGGTGACTGCCTGTCCGGGGCTTCCACTTCTCCAAATATCGAGACAAACTCCGAAGGAGTAGAAAACCAGAACAGCAGCTGTCGCTTTCTCTTAACCCTTGGCCGCCGCCGCCAAATGTGACTGTTCCTGGGCCGACAGCGGGTTAAGGGGCAGGAAATGTGGCAACAAGCAAAGTGTAAAAAATTTCAATCAATAACCGTAACGATAACATTGTCAGCGGGAACAGCATTCCGAAATGAAGAAGAAAGTTACTGGAGAATCTACGAATGTTATATACACTTTTTCTTTAAAGAATAAAAATATGAAGCTATGAATAAGAATATGAATCGGTCTTAAAAATGCATAGCACTTTATATATAAAAAACATATAATTTATTTACACATAAATTAAAAGGGCTAAGAGATCTTTAATAAAGGTTTCTGAAAGGTTTAATATTAATATTATTAATGTAATATTAAAACAAATTCACATTGCAAGTGGTAAATTTAAATTAATTTATTTATAGCTCTAGATATATTTACCTTTATTTTGAAAGAAACTGAATGTGCCAAAAATCTCATGTTACTTCTCAAGACCTTCGTGATAGGAAACCCACCCGACTAGATCCACAAACGTCTCCGAGTTCGTGCAACTCTTTGGCGTACATTTGCAATAAATTTTGCCGCCTGTTGACAAGCCGCAAAGTATGCTTTAAAACGGCTAAACCCGTGTCTCCTGCAGCCCCAGGACGAAAAGGAAGAAGCGGCGGGGCGGTTCAAAGGGTGCTCGCTGGCAAACGCGATTTTTATCGCAATTCAATAGAGTTTCCGTTACATTACGCCGCTGTCCTTTGTCTCCGGCGAAACTGCGGAACTAACAGCGCCACATTTTGTATCCCTGCGACGTGTCAACGTGTATTGCTTCCGCTCGGATCCTGTTTACCGGCTCCTTCCTCCCAAAAAAAAAAACAGAAAAACGTATCCTTATTGCTTCCAAAATGGGTGGGACCATGTGGATGCTCCGAGTGCACCTTGTGCCAAAGGACAAGACACGCCGGGAATGTTATTGAAATTTTATATTGTCTGCGCTTTTCCTCTTGCCGGTGGATTTACATTTTGAGACAGCTGATTTATGGTCCTGCCTCGACGTGGAATCCTCAAGGAGCTTATCAAAGGATGAGCACGGTAATTAGCTGAAAAATGGTTAATATCCTTGCTATAAGCTCTTATATTTAAGAATATCTCATTGCCAAAGATCTTTATTGTTTCGAAAACTTTAAAATTATATTTTTTCTATAGCTGTCAGAAAGTATGCTATCAAAATTACTTCTTTCCGAATCAATTTCGTTCTAAATATTTTGCTGCATACTTTTAGGCACTCATATCAGTGATTTAAAAACTTTTGCACCACCCTACACACCTATTTTCAGAAATATTTCTGTTAACCTGTACTTTTTAAAGAGCTCTTGAAAGCTGTGTGTGGCATAATTAGCCAGCCGCAAGGAGGGTTCGTTAGAGCCCCTTTCCTCAGAATACAGAACCAAGAAAGGGGTTGCCTGGATAAACTTTGTGCCTTCTGCTTTTATTTTTGTTTCAGCTTGCGGAAATTGAATTAACTTGCTCAGCCTGCCGCTGAGATGTCAATCCGAAGAGCCAGAGTGAAGTCACCTTGAGGAGAGGCTCATTAGGATTCCGTTTCTGGCGGCGAAGTTATCTGCGCTTGTTTACCTTGAAATTAAAAATGCAAAGATTCCTTCCAAGGCGAAGTCCGCTTCTGCAGCAGCGGGCCAGCTGAATTATTTATGGCACTTGCTGCGGAGTCGAACAGAAACAGATTACAAGATTAAATTATTGTAACAAGAGCATTACGCAACTACTTTGCATAATTTACCGCAGAAAGAAGGAAGGACGCAGGCAAAGGCGCGGAAATAAAAACATTCATCTTGGCTAAAAAGTCGGGACCTCTTGGCCCGGCTAAAATATGTATACAATAGGTATGCCATCCCTGAACCCCCTTTTCGTAGGTGACAGTCGAGGTCCCACGAGGCGAATACGTAACTTGTGCAGTGTTTACAACAATTTGTCACTTTTGCCCGGGACGCGAAAGGGGGAATCGCAGACTGCAGGCCAGACTCCGCGGCAGGAATGCCTAATTTGCATTTTAATTTAATTTTTTCCATACCGCGAAATGTCAACAGACAGGAGACTCCTTCAGCTGAGTCACTTGCAGACATTTGCCACCCCTCCAAGGAGTGTTCCTTCGCGCCACTGTTTGTCTTTCTCGGTTTTTCTTGGCGCACTTTTAATTGAGCCCTGCATATGCATGAGCCCGGGCAACTCAATTAAAGTGAATGCCGTCGCTTTGAACTTCAACTCTTGAACTCTCCTTGGGAATCAGCGAAAATCAATGCCCGCTCCCATCGATTGTCGAGACCATGAAACAGGGGGTAATAAAAAAGAAGTATGGTTGTAATCCACACCGACATCCACCCCTGGTTGTAAATTCAGCGGGAATTGTCGGGGCCAACCAATCGTGCAACCGTTATTACCTGTTGACCTCCGCCCTGCGGACTCATTGTGCCCTGGCCACTCGGCCACTTGGATGGCACTGCGCTTCCGTCTGGGTCACGGCTCATAATTCTTTAAATTTATGAAGTGTAACAGGAGCGGAGTCTGTCTGGCTTTTGCACAAAACGCGGTTTGCCATCGGACGGGAAGGGGTCCTCAAGGGGTTAGGCTTTGCATAGCCAGGAATATAGATTTCAAGCTCAGAGAGGTTACCCCAATCGAAAGGCAAGGTTTAAAGCTGGAGGTTATCCCATCCAATCTTTGTCCTTAAAGTTCCTCCCATACGAACAGCCCACCTTTCCGCTTCCTCACCATCCTTTCATCACTATCTGGATCTCGTCTTGTGTCACGTGACGACACTCACCTAATTTGAGAGCAGCTCTTAATCTGCGCACAATGAGATAAATACCTTTTGTGGTGCCGGCGGTTAACCGTAGAGTGCCCCCGCCCAGCCGCCTTAACCCACTTGGGTTTTTGTAGTCCGTAATCCGTGGGCTTTTACCGTTGCCAAGGCACTTGGCACGCTCCCGAATTGCCACTTGAGGCAAATTGCCTTGGAGCAAAACTTTCGAGACTTTGGCACGAACAACTCGGCGTTTATTACCTGTCGTTGGAACCCTCCCCCCAAGGTCGATTATCTCAAGTTGTTAATGTATTAATTTGAATTCTTTATGGGGCGAGGAGCAAGCAGGTTGCTCCGAAATATGTTTGAGATGGCAAATTTAGTGGAAAATTGGCGCATGTCGCAAGTATGCAAGTGAAAATGCTACGTGACTTCGTTGCAAACAAAAAGTCAACCAGCTGGGGGAGACAAATTGGCCAGCTTCTGGAGCCCGGGCCCAAAATTTAAAAAACAAATCACACCTACAAGCGCCCAAGACAAATTTCCAGACGGTCCACCTACAAGTATACGAAAAAACGAAGGAAGGACGCGTGTCCTGCCGGTAATGGAGTGGACTTTATTTGGGCTCCTTGTTTGCCAGTGCCACGCTCGACTGCCGACTGCCGACTGTCGACTACCAACTGCCCTTATGGGGCATACCTTTTGCGGCACGCTCCGGCGACGAGCGGCGCATTTGTCAGACTTTCTCTTAGGATTGGGACACAAAATACGGACGGGGATTGCATGTGGAATGCACTCGAAAGAAAGTAAGGGATATTTTCTATGATAATTTGAAATAATATATTTCAATAAGAAGAAAATGGGAGGTAAAAATAAATTTAAATAAATATTCACTGCCCTAATATGAAATTATGATAACTAATTTTCCAACACTTGCCTTCTGGTAGTGCTACCAATATTTTTCCGTATGTACTCCACCGACATCGGAGTGCAAGCTAGTAGTCCAGGCAAACAAACTCAGTCCCACAGTCACTGTCAACCGTTGTTGGCTCAACTCACATTCCTTTCCTACTCCATTCCATTCCTTTACTCCACACATCACACAACAAATAAATTCTTGAAAATATTCCCTGTAGAAAACACATACTTTTCGATACCTGAAATATCTACACGAAATTTGCTGCAAATGGCCAATGAGACGGAGCAGCTGGTCTGCCACGTGGAACTGGAAAGCAATGGAGTTGGCGAATTCGAGTCGGGATACAGCGTGAACGGCAAGCCCATTCTGCCGCCCATGGTGGGTTGTCCCCTTTCAGGATAATAGTTATTAATATAACCTCTAAAACCCCTTTTAGATGTCTGACTGGAAAAGACTGGAAATGATGCGCCTGCGCTTATGCGCCCTGACCAAGGAAGCAATCCTCAAGAGAAACCAGTTGACCAACCGTAAACTCAAGGATGCTTCGACCAACACCAAAATATTTCATGGAATCGGACCTTTGGTGGTCATGGGTCGTCTTCGCCAAAAACTGGAGCAATCGGAGACCATTATCTACGATCACACCGCCAACTTGGTCATGCAGATCTCCGCACCCCTGAATACGCCGGTTCTGATGACCTCCAAACTGGTGATCGAGGATGCTCCGCCGGCTAGGCCCCAACGAGCTGTTCTTAAGGTAACACCCATTGAAATGGGTGCATCTGTGAGTGCTTGGGTAACCAAACCAGATCCACCGAAGCCTGAGAGCGCCCAGACCAAGGAGAAGATTGTGGAGCCACCGAAGCGATGCAACACCTGCCCTGATCTCTTCAAGCTGCACCACCTACTCTGGCAGAGAAATCCGAATCATGTACCCATGCCGCAGCTTACGCTGGCCATCAAAAGTGATCCGCAGATTGGAAAGCCTACCAAGTCATCGACGGCCAGAAATCTTAGCCGGATTCCCAAGCCCATCGCCTGCCAGGTGAGCAAGACTCCCAAGCTCCCCAAAACCCAGACTACCAACCCAGCGCGACGCAACTGTGATGCAAAAATAGCCCCCAAACGTGCCAGGACTCCAGCTGCCCCCGCCAAACCGAACGCTCCTTCCAAAACCGCCCACTTGAACGAGCCGAAAAGCATCAGGACTCCAGTGCTGGCTCACAAGAGACCAGGATACATGGAGAACGAGCTGCAGCTGCAGAAGAACCTCTTCCAGTCCCTGGTCCTTCGACAGGCCGAGGAGAACCAGCGCCTGCAGGCCAAGATGCAAGAGCAGCACCAGGGTCTCATCACCTCGATGATCAACGAACTCAACCACGCCGTCGAGATCTCCAACCCCATCTACCCCTTGGACAGGGCCTCGGAGCGGGACACCTCCAGCGATCCCAGCCAGAACTAGCCAACCGAACTCGGAGGTCTCAGGTGGGGAACATTCCGTGAGATACAATGTCAAAATTTATTATGTTCACCCGGGAACGAAGTGAGAGAAACTACTGAGGAACAGAAACAGACGGGGAGAACATACCACACAAAGCTCCGCCGAGAATTTTCAATTTTCTTCGTTCGTTTATTGAAATTGAAAATTCTTGAAAGCAGCATTTCGAAGCGAGAGCAAAAGGAATTGTCAGTTCGGGCAGGAAATGTATGTAGTTACTCGTTGGGGCGCGTCTTATCGATCGGTATTATAGAACTCTGTATATATCAAGTGGATTATGCATAGTCCCCCCTAAAGGTCTTATATCTTTAATAAGATTTTTGTATAAAATGTCACTGCTTGTTTTATTTGGCAGGGTTTGTCTATAGATCTATGCAAAAACATTGAATTAAAAATTACTATAAATTGCCTGTTCCAGTTCGAGACTTTCTGAACGTGAGACCACTCGGCTTTATGGCATAATCCGCGAGTCGGTCGGGGCCAAATATACCGGGCATATATATCGGGCGTCGCTAATTGCGCTCAACGTCTGCGGCGGTGCCACACAAGTTGCACCGCAATTTGTCCCACTCCCGGAGATTTGGCCACCTGCCCGTGCGTCTCACATTGATGTCTCTATAGAAAGCCCCCTAGCTCCCTAGTTTTCCTGGCGAATTCGCTTGGCCCGTTTCACTTGGCGCGCCCATAACTCGGCGTGTTATTAAGTGTAAAAATTAAAATTTCATAAATTGTTATGCTTTATTTAGAGTGCGCCGAGCAGTTCCTCGGACCCCCAGCTTCCCTGTTTCCTGCCCCATCGCCCCATGGCACTGCGTGTGGCTTTCTGTGATTTGCGCGCTTCGGAAGCTGACGATATTGAGACTTAAGTGGACATAATTAAAAGCACTTAAGAGTCGCCACAGATCGCACCGACCGAGATATAGATGTGGTCCATGAGATGAGTGAAGGCAGAATGGCGAAAAACGCATTGGATGATGGCCAAATTCGCCAGCAAATGGCAGATAGTGGAAAGATCACAGACAGTGTCGAGATTAGTGGCTATATTAAAGAGCTTTGGTCTTGCCGTCCTTCCCTGCCCTTCAAATACGAAATCAAATTAAATTTTCAGCTCCCCAAAGAAAAACTGTGTAATTAAGAGTCTGAAAGTAGGCAACAACTTGGAATCACTTAGATTTTTTACTGCTTACTTTTAGACACCTTTATAAGCGATTTCAAATCACTAGTGATTCCTCCATTTATTATGCATAAATTAAACGAAGTGGTAAATTTTACCTCACCTCATAAACTCCGAAAATGTATAAGTAATGAGGTATGCTAGGTCCCACACCAGCGAATTATCCATAGGCAAATGAAGTCGTAAATAGTTGCCTAATCTCTTGTTTTTTCACTTGGCTAATCACACAAAGTGAGGAAAACTTGCACGAGCACACAAAAATGCCATGGAAATCATTTCGCGCTTTCACTTGGCGGCATGGGTTTATTAAATGAAGTGCACATGAAACGGGCATTTGGATTTCATGACTAGAATAAACATAATCAAAGTAATAACTCGAGCAGCTCCTTCCCCCGCCCTCGGAAAAGTCCTCGCCGCCCCTGGAAAACATGTGAAATTAATCTTGTTTATGTTTGTGGAAGAGGAGAGCAGCAAGAAAGTTTTCTCTGAAAGTTTTCGGTTGCCTTTTTGCGCAAGTTTTCTTTTCAGGGGGCTTGGCAGGGGTGAAAGTGGGGAAAAGTTTTCAGTTTCGAGTGAAAATAAATAAAATCGAGTGATTTCACTTTTGTTCCAGGCACGTAAATAGTTTCGCCTGCCACAGGGATAACCATTCAAGTGCAAATGCGAAATTTAATTAAAATATTTCCGAGGCGTTTGAAACGCAACATTTCCATATTTCTGAGAAAACGCTTAAAGTATAGAATCCTTTTAAAGGTACCTAAAAGTAGGCAATGAAACATTTTATGGTGGTGTGGCCTTTATGTAGCACAGTTTCGGACACCTCTGCAAGGGATTTCAAACCCTATGTTTTCAAACAACAGTGGGTTGATATCATTACCCCTTGTGGACTGAAGGTGTGCGATTTATATCCAGTAGACAACCCCTCTTGGCATAATCTGCTTATTCAGCGACATAAGTGAAAAGTTCTGTCAACAAAATCGAAATCAGGAAAAATTTGTTTGCCATTTAAATTCGATTTTGATCCTATTTATCCAGTAAATTGCAGCAATTGAAAGGATTTGCGAGGGAGTCGCTCGCAGCTTGTTTGATTTTCAAATTACCTTCCAAGGATGTTGGGCGGCTGACGGATGTGTGATTTTGGTGACGATGTGACGACATGATGTGTGGTGCAAACACTTGTTAAAGCTGATCCACGGCTTTAAGGAAGACCAATACTCCCTCTGGGACTTTTCACCACCCCCTCGGTAGCGAAAAGATATTGAATTTCAATAGCTGCAGCTGCAGGAAATCACTTCCTGGCGACAAAGTAGACGAAATGGAAATCAGCCGGGCAAAAGGGACGAGACGCAAGTCAAAGAAATCCCCAAGTGCGGGTCAAAGAAAATAAAACTTTATGCAAATGCGCCACTTTGGCCGTAAAATGAAATAGTCCCCGGCCAAATTATACCTTGATGCCTGATGAGCTTCGGTTTTCCTGTTGGATCCTGGATTCTGGATCCTGGCCAATTGTCCTGGACGTGAATTGAAACAAAAGGGACTTTGTTTCGATTGCTCCTTCCCCTCTTTTTGTCCCGGTAGTTTGGGAACCCGAGCAGGTGACTTCAACTCGGGAAACTTTTGCATTTTACAATTTACCTACATTCGGCGTCGCTTTATTTTGCTGCCCTCTGGGGAAACTTTTCTGCGACAATAAAACGGCCAACTTAATTCCGGAAGTTGTTACGGACACGCTGCCCGCCGTCTGCTTTTTTGGCCACTCATTATTAATATTATTATTATAATTCCAGTGGCCCGGCCTTCGCCCGCCGCCCTTCCCTCTTCCACCGGAAACGGATGCTGTTATTAATTCACATGTCCGGCGGACTGATGTGGGCTATCATCAGGTATTCCCCGCACTCAGAGTGCTGCACTTTTGTCTTCTCTGCTGATTCCTAATTAAATTTGCCACTTTATTTGCTCGCCTTTCTTTCTTTCCCCACCCCGAACTCATTCCCACTCCCTGCTGTCTTAATTGTGTTTGTGCTACTCTATTTCATCCACTCGCACAGAAAAGAGAACTCATTTATGCCGCACAGCTTCCTGCGTCTTGGTCCTGCAGGATTCTCGGATGCTCGGCTTCAAGGATTCTTGGATTCTCGCTCCTAGTCTGAGGTGGCTGTTTGCGCTAAAATAATTGAATTAATAATTGCTGCGTGTGGTTTTCATGCTTTTCCAGCTAAGACAAGTAAGAATGCGAGGCATTTCCAATCGGGTTTCATGGACTACGAGATGCCCTGGAAATAATGATTGGGAAGGTAGGTAATACACATAAACGTAGGTAATACATATACATTTCAGTGCAGTTAAGGTATCTTTCAAAAATACAGATTTATGAATTCAATATTCACTTTATTAAAACAGCTTATTAAATATATTGATATTTTCATCTGTGTTTCTCTGAATTCTCAGAGTACCATAAATTAAAGGGCTACTTGCTGCTTTGTCCACATGGGGTTCATATCCCAATACACCCTTGGTCTGCACAACTGCTGGGTATTGAAAAAACCCAAAGTGCTTAAGCCTGAGCTTCGGAACCGAGCTGAGTCGTGTGCAACTTTTATCTCCGCCAGCTCTTGGCGCTGTCTTTGCCCCGTGCCCCATTTCCCAGCCCAGTTTTCGCAGGAAAGTTGCTCGGATGCCTTTACTTGCTCACTGATTTAATAAATTAACGTTAATTAGCTGTTGTGGTCGATGGGGAAAGGGCGAGCGTGGGGAACTGGGTTAGCTTAAAAGACAATAATGCCAGGGATCCGGCAACTTTCGCCCTGGCTGTACGTGATTTCCGCGGCTGTTCCAAGATTTAGCCCGTAACCCCAAAGTTCGATGTGTGAATTATGGGCTGTCAGACGGAGGGGCGGGGGCACGGCATGACGGTGTGCTATATTCGAACCGATAATTCATAAATGTAAATGGATGAGCTTCTGTTTGCTCATGCCATTTTAATTAGCCAAATGAGTGGCGAAAGATCAGCACTGGGATTATTTCCAGGAAGCCAAATTCAGTCAACACACGCCCAAAATGAATTCATTTCGACTGGGGCAGGAATAAGTTGCTCCTCACAAAGAATCCAATTAAAGTTCACAGGCCAAGGCCGCAGGCCCTCTTGACTTTTGCTCAATGCAATTGCAGGGAGGTCAAAGTGGCAGTCAAAAGTGAGCCAAGGAAGTTGACCCAAGCTGGACAAAGTTGCTTGAGACGGCACTCGCCTGTGGCGCCGAAGGACATTGTGAGCTCTCAAGGAGCTGGCCGGCATTTAAATTGAAATTAACATCCTGTCGGAGGATCCTCACATGCTGACGCTCCTTCGAGATGTGTGTGCTCATTATGCCAAACCAGGCGAAGTCGTAGTCACAGTCAAAGGAATGCAGAGGAAACGGCAGGCGGCGACAGAAAAGGCCAAAAAACTTGCCAACAAGTGCTGGCCAAAAGCAAGAGCCGCCAAGCAAAGGAAAAGCCAAAGGAAAGTGTCGAGCAAACAGCTGGCTAAACAAACACTAGTACATGTCTGCATGGTGCACTGCAAAAAAGGTATTTTAGAATTAGAAAGATTGAAGAAGATGCCTTCCAGTTTCTTAAATAATCTGACTGACTTGCCGGCATAAGCTCGCCGTGTTCGGGTGCGATCTAACCACTCCCTTTCCAACTTTACCACATATTTATAAAACCCCTACGCTATATAGCTCTTCTTTTATTTTTTTTATTTTATATAACCATTTCGTTAAGCTTCAAAAAGAATCTTAATTAAAACTAAATCTAATTTTAGGTTTCCTTGCACACTTTTAGACACTTTTTGAAAGTGACTTTAAACGGACAGCGTATCTGTGGACATCCTAGCAATCTAAATTGTTATTTTTTTCAGTGCTTAATATCCTATACCCACACTCACGAAGAGAAAACCCACACATTCAAAGAGAGCGGCACACACTGGTGTAATTAAGAGGCCATTGTTATTTCGCTGACAAAAGTGAAAGATCCCATGATGGATAACGTGTGTGTTGTTGTTTTTGTCGCCTCCTTCGGCTTCGTCCTTTGCCTGTTGACACTTCAAAGTGCGACTGTCTGGGTGAGTATCTGTGTGCGTATCTGAGCTGTGCGCCGCTCTTTGATGTAATCAGCCACCGCCTCACATCGCACAACTTGACACATTATTCCCAATCTTGCAATTATTCTTACCTCAGCCTTCAACGACAGCAATTAAAAGTCTCACACACACAGCGAGCTTTAAAGGACTAATTTCACATACACCCTTACATGTGCGAGTGTGTGCTGATGTCTGCATAAATATTTAATGTGTTTGCCTTGTTAGTGGCGATATCACTTTATTCTGCGGAAGGATTAAATTAATGCCAAACGTGTGCGACACCCACTCCCACTCACCATGTGTAGCCCCAGAAAGCCCACCGAAACACAGCTCACTTGTTGTTTTAGGTATCGCAAAACACACAGGATATACGGCGGAGGGGTTTAAATTGGAAAGGGGTTTCGAGTTTTAGTGGCTGGCGTAGGCAAACAGACAAGTGGAAACCGCTGCTTACACTAGTTAGCTAATCAAATTAGTTTTATTAACACGTACGACAACAAGTGCGAGTGCAAACTTACGCTCACCAACACATGTGTGCGAGCGTACGTGTTAATTGCGTGCTAAACCGTTAAATGCGTGTGCAAATTTAGCGCACTATAACGTTGCCTACTTTTCAGCAGCTTCCCCCAATGAGTAAAGACCATGGAATTTTTTAAACTAAGATGTTTACATCATATCTTACATTATATTATAAAAAATTCTTTTTAAAAATGGGATTACCCATCTGAGATATAAATCTAGATGACGAAATCAGGACAAGCTGGAAATAAATCTCAGTTGCTATCCACCATGCTAGAAGCATTCAAATGAAGCTCCAGTTATGTTCAGCATATCAATGTGAATGCCTACTAAGAACTGGTAAATAGTTCCCCACTTTCTGCCCCTTTCAAAAGTCAAGAGAGTGTGCGGCACACAAATAGCCAGTTAATTAGGCCGCTGACATCAGCAGCAGAAACCCGATGACAACCCTGAATTGCCCTCCAGAGGGAAAAGGCTTCTTCAATTACACGACTGACCACCATAATTAATGTTAATAAATAATAAATTTACATATAAAAACGTCGCCAAAAAGCATGTGAGACGTAAGCCGAGACATGCAGAGCAGTGAAAGTCCGTAGCGGCATACAAATCTCCGTAATTAAAAGACCCAGTGATGCCAGGACATTGATAAGCTGCAAAAAGCGAAAGGAAAACGGAAGCGTTTAATTAACTTGTTTTGTTCAGTCTCGACTCTCCACTCGATTCATATAGTATGCCAAGCGTATCGGGCAATTAGAGTGGTCAGAAAAATCGAAAGGGAAATTGAAAGTGTTCGTATCATAAATTGCTGACCCACCACCGACCGAAATCAGATAAAGCCAGACCCCAAATTGCATTATCCAAGGCCTACAAGCCGCAGGAAACTTCAGCTCTTAAGAAAAGTTTTTAGCTCGGCAATAACCGCATCTTGAACAGTACAAATGCAACAGACTCTTGCATTTATCGAATTGTTTCAAATCTCTTTTTTGACAACTATTTTGGGCTACAAACTTTTTCAATTATACTTGTTGAAAAAGGGTTAAATTCGTGCATTCGAGCATTCAGCTCAATCAATTTTCAAGGCTTCCTCAACCGTAAAGATAAGAAAGCCGGGCAGCGAATTAATTAGCATTCATTGCCTGCCTAATTGAGCTTGTAAATATTTCATTAATCGCCGGAAAAGTCTGCAAACGCGAGGCATTAATAAGAGTTCTTCACTTGATGGATGGCTGCTGACCTCTTTGACAACATGAGAAGCGCCGAGGAAGCACTGTAGTGCTTTACCTACTCCCTAGTTGGCCAACTTTTAATTTGCTCACATTCTCATTTGCGAGAACAAAGTCACTACACAACAAAAGATGCCAATTTAATCTAGTCCCTGCTGGCCACATGGGACACTTGCTCGTAAAACCACTCTGGACGGGACTCAGGACCTCAGGACAAGGATAAGGGGTCCTGTGCACAGGAAATGACTTCAGTGCCGGACTCTCCCTGTGTGTGTGGGTAAGATGTTGGCACCAGCAGGTAACTTCCGGCATAGTCAAATTGAAAATGGCTGTGCCAGACCACAATCCCCATTTTCTCCCTCCCAGGGGATCCTGCCAGCTGCTCTACTTTCCTGTGGCCAGAGTGTAAAGTTGTCTGCACTCGCAAAGTGTGACAAATTAAATTAAAGCCAAAAGTCCACTCGAGGTAGTTCGCCGTAATTGCTTAATGCCCTCTCTCAATTAAACTCCAGAAAGAGTTTGCCTTCAAGGGAGATGGCTGCTCGTAGGGGAAAAGGATATGGACTGAGTTATGGGGTCACGGAGGTGGTCATACCGCTTCGAACACGTGAGTTCTTGAACTGCGACCGGCACTTGACTTATGACATTAGAGCGCAGACACAAATCTTTATGAGCCGCGCTCTCCTGCTAGCACATAAGTAAGAAAAACTACAGTTTCCACTTAGCGGCGGTCCAGAACCAGCCACACACTCTCTCACATCCTGCGAGGATACACTGCGAATGGCAGCTGCGAGTGGACAGTGACAAAAACCTCAGGCATTTTGCACTGAGAAAATTCAAAGCTCTCCTTTAAGATAGATAAAAAAGGGTCTAATAAAAAACGGTTGTAAAAACCGTCTAAAAGTATGCAGTTATATATTTCAAACGAACGTGGATGTTTTATTTTTAAATCGTACTCTAGGCAATGGATTTTAATGGTTTAATGCATTACAAGTAATTTTAATTTTCTAGACCGAGCCTATGGACACCTTTTTCAAAAATAAGTAGTACACAACCCGTTTGAATAACCCTTAATACCGCCCCTTCCTTTTTTCTCTGTGCACATTTAAGGCCAGTCAAGCAGCCAGACTGACGCATTGTTGTGGTCATAAGTCAGCGTGTGGACAAAAAACCTGTGCACTCAGTTGAAAATCTTAAAGATAAATAAAGACCGGATGACTTTTCAGAGGGGAAAGCCTGAACTTTGACCCCAAAAACAGCAAAACCGCAAAAGGCAGCAAACAAACCAAAGACGGCGAGGGAAAATCGGCGAGAAGATGATGAGCAGGACAGGACGATTATGACGCTGGCGGCGCCCAGCGAAGCGCAACTGATGAAGCCCACTTAGAGGTGTCCCTGCTCCTTGTACCGCCTCCTCCCATCCTGCTCCTCGTCAGCTTCCCTTTTGGCTGTTCCTGCCCATTTTCCATTTCCCTGCTCTCCTTCGCATGGACAGTGGTCAGCAGGGCTTGGCAACATTTGCCGTTGACAGAGTGCAGGAACACGAAGATGGAAAGCGGTGAGTGGAAAAAAGGAATCACTCCATAATTGAGGATCTCGACTTCAAGATTACCTGGTACTAATATCTTAAAGAAGAAATGTATCTGCCCACTCCGGGACTATTCTTTAAGACGTTAAATAAGGAAAAATCAACTGTTTGCTAACATTTAAAGTGTGCCAAAAAGTAAAAGTTAACCTTAAGGCTTTCAAACCAAACATATATCGTAGCATAATTTTATACAGCGTTTTAAAGGGTTTCAAGCCTCTTTCCCCACTAAGCCACAAATAAATATGAATATATCCCAATATACCCCTCGACAAAGCAGCCCAAAAATCAAGGGGCAGCATCTGGGTGAGTCAGTGGTCGTGGGGACGTGTGTTGGGCTACTTGGGGTCGTCTGGACAAACATTACCCATCGTCGGACACCACCGGACATGACCAAATGAAAATGTGTAAGGATGCCCCTTGGCGAAGTCGTCGTCGTCGCCTCCGCCGCACAATTATTACTTCAACTTTTCATTTGGGTCTCGCCACTCGACGCGGTTTTCCCGGAGTCTGGAGGTGCTGCAGGATACCAGGATGGCCGCCTGGCAGGATACTCCTGGCCATGGCCTGTAATTTCGCTTCCTGCGTCTCATTTTTCATATTTCACCGCTTTAAGTGCCATTTGGCAAACTGCAGAACTGGAAACGGCAAAGGCGACTGGCCAACAAGGTAAACAGACAATTTCTCAAGCGACTAATGCCCTGACTTATTGTTGAACTTGGGGGAAGGACTGGAATGGGGCAGAGCGGTACAGGTTCTTGTGCCAACTGACAAACCTCAAAGCAGATTCTGGACTGGGGATCTCCAGATAAAGATTTGAACGCCATAACAAGGCCAGTATTTTATAAAACAGGATTTCCTAAAAACATTTTAGGATGATAATGGAACGAACCTAACGAATTCAGTATTATCCTCTGAACTCAATATATATTGCAAAATTAATATGTATTTATTATCATATTAAAACCTGGAAGTCAATTATTAAAACACAGGTTAATATGTTTAAATAAGAAACGAAAATTTCAATTTTCTCAGGCCTCAGTCATTTCCCCTTAAATACAGATAAAAACCTTAAGTCTTAATCCTACTTAAAATATCCTTAAAAGATAATCATTCAAAATGTTGGAAGTAAATTGTGTACCAAAATATGTGTGTATAAAATGTTATGTTTCAAAGTAGACAAAAGACTTTAGGTCTAGAAGAGGACCGATCGAAACAAAAGGCTCTAATCTTTCATCCAAAACACTGATGATAGCTTGAGATATTTGCTTATGATGGCCTCGGCGTTTTAAGGCCACAAAGAAAGAGTTCAATAGCTGGCGAAGCGAATATGATTCGAGTTCAATGTCAAATAGCTGACCTCTGGCGGAGGATGGCCGAAAAATGGGTGGCAGCAGATTGCGCATACGACCTGTTGAAACAGTCGAAAGTCGCAGTTGCAAAAAGCCCCAGAGAAAACCGAATAAAAACGCAGCATTATAAACAAAAACAGCCTACAAGGGGGAGAAAGAAGAGGGGAGGGCCATAAAGAGCCTAGCAGAAGTACAGAATTTATGTGTATAAGTAAGCCACGAAGGTCATATTAAATTGCCATAAAGAGCTATCGATTTTATCTGCAACAATGGGAGAAGGAAAATCGCTGCGCACAAGAAAATGCTCCAGCATCCTAACGAGGACACTGACACCGCCGAGAAAATGGCAGGAAAATGTGGGGGAAATGGGCGAAACGTAGGGGGTAGGGAAAGCGAAAGAAAAGAAACAAGGGAAAAACAAAGCAGCGGGCAGTCGGAAAATCCATAAAGAGGCGCGTCTGCGGAGGGGCCGAAAAGAAAAGTTTTCCCCGGCCCCTACCGCCTCCCCCTCCGCCCCTCCGCCCCTCGACCACTGGCTAATTAGAAAAGTTTTCCCCTTTCCATGGGGACGAGTAGCTGAACGCTCATAGGTGCGAGCAGCCGAGTCGCCATTTTTTAGCCCACGTGGCGTATGAGCGACGGAGACGGAGCGACCCTGGTGTCACACCTACTTACCTACCACACGTAGCCAGGAGCTCAACCATTGGCTGGCATAAATCACAGTGGCCCCCTGCCGTCCTGCACTTCCTCCTCGCACTTCCCCACATTTTCCTCCTGACGAAGCGGAGCACCTAACGCACTCGGAGAGACACACCTTCAGAGGCAGGGGCTGGGTTTTAGTTAGCTCGAGTTTCCCGGCGCACCTGCTCCTCTCTCTCAGCTTTCCTCTCTCTCTCTCGCTTTCACTCACTCGCTTTCTCATTTGTATTTACCTAAGACAGCACAGTGGAAAAGCGGGAGTGGGGGAAAAAAGAAAAGCTGGCAAAAAACCGAGTACCTAACGAGCGAAAGCTGCGCACCTAAACCTGCGCTACACAAAAACTCCAGACGAGCTGAGAGCACCTCACAAACACTCACGCACACTGGGAAATGCGGGGGCCAGGCGGGAAAGCGGGAAAACTGCGGGGGAGGAAAGGCGGCGGAAAAGGTGAAAGCCGAGCCAACAGATGAGAACAGACGACGTTGACGAGCTCACGACGACGGGAAAATGACGATGACGTTGATGGGAAGACTAAAGCAGTAGAGGGAGGGGCGGGCAAGGGCGGGGGTAGTGAAGGAAAATTGTAGGGAAATAGGTACAAAATGGAGGGAACTTAGAGAAAACACGAAAATAAAATCAAAGGGTATTTCCTTTTTATTTACAAAAGAAATCGAGGTAATGGAATATCATTTTATAGGGTGGCTAGAGGATCTTTGATTTTCCAGCAGATACCTTTAAACATATAGAAGATAAGCCCCAAACTGTGGCACTTTCCACTAGCTGGAGACCTTCCTTTGGCCGTCGGGAAAACACACGGAGCCCCACCCCGTTCCCGTGGAAAACCCCTCGAAGGTGCTCAACTTTGGTTGGCTGCCAACATTTTCGTTCTCACCTTAAAAAGCGTAGGTAGCACCGCCATAAAGGCCAGTGGGAGCGAGCGAGCCAGCAGGACAGGCAACAACCTGGCTGAGATTGTGTGTGTGTGTGTGTTGGCCAGAATGGTTCTGAGTGTGTGTGAATGTATCTGTGAGAGCGAAGCCAACGAACGAAAAACGCACGACGAATAACAACTGTTACTTGCGGTTGAGGTTGCAGCTGGGTAACCGAAAGGGGGGAAAAGCCGGGGGAGGGGTGGAAAATCAGGGGGAGGGGGCTTGCCACAGGTAAGAGAGAGAGGTGGCAGCGCAGCTGGCACCTACGGCTCGGCATGCCGCTCTCTTCTAGCCAAACGACGACGAAACGAAGACGATGGGCCAACACCTAAAACAGGTATACATATACAGGACGCACATATATATCTATGGATACTTATATATAGGTGGGGGAGGGGGCTTCTGACGCAGGTAGATTGGTGGATGCGTAAGGTACATTATATATATCTCAGCCAGACTTGAAGCACGTGTCTAGGTATTTTCTCTGAGGTGTGAGCAAAGGACATGCGCAGTCCCCCAGAGCTCTCTCCACTTTCACTGTTAACTTAACAGCAGGGGAAATTCAGGGGTAGCATTACAGGACCGTATATCGTCTGTAAGGGCCACAAAAGAAAATTCATAAATAATGTTAATTTATTTTAGCCACTGCAGCTGTCTTCGCCTGACAGTTGGCCCAAGATATGGCCATAAAATACAACCCGAGAGACATTGACCCACAAAGGAAATTAACATAATTGTTGATTCTTGCGTTTTATTGTCGAGTGCGTTCTGGCCTTGGCCTCAGAGCAGAATCGATTTTGTGTGAAATTCAAGGGCCGAAAGTGATGATAGAGCACATGTCCAGGGATCTTGGCGAGCCAAAGGGTTAAGATGGCTGCGAAGGACACTCGTTCGGAACGCCAATAAGTGGGCAATGTTTGGGACGAACACAAATACTCGGTTCGCAGTTGGATAAATTCAGTTTAATTTATACGATTTCTTCGCTAGCTCTTTTAAAGGTATCTGAAAGTATACTACACGATATCTCGACTTTCCATGTCCTCATAAAGCATACTTTTAGGCACCTTTAAAAGTTTAAGATCTCCTTGGGGGTCACGGACTGTAATAATGTTATACTTTTCCTAACATAAAACTTATATTATCGCCCTATCTTTAAGGCAGCTCTAATTGAATTTTAATTTCCATTGATTGCACTTTTTGACCTTTCTCCGCTCTGCAAGCAAAAAAGTTGTGCATACGCCATGTTGCCCAGCACAAGCCAACGAAATTTGCATTGTTGTCCTTTTCGGGGAGGAGGCCAAATGAACAGTTCCGTTGTCGGGAAACTTTGCTCGCACTTTTCACGCTTCTTTCTGGGACCGAAGATGGGCGCGAGGAGCAACAGGATGCGAAGAACACCATCCTTGCTGTTCCTTTGCCTGCTACAAATAACCGGCATCAACTTTAATCACCTGCTTAATTAAATCAGTTTCGCCCAGCTCCCCGCTGTCCCCCACCTTCGCAGGTTGGTCATTGTTCTGTTGTCCTGAGTCCTGGTTGCCTGCATAAATTATGTGCTGCATAATCACCTACAAGCGTTCTATTTAAGCTCCTGGCAAGTGTCCTTTGCACTCCGTCCTCCGGGTTCCTTGTTTTCTGTTTTTTGACCACTTTTTCCTGCTGGTCGCTGATGTCCGATAAAGTTCTTAAATCATTTACGTTTTCCTTGCCTTTTCCTTTGGTTTTCCGCGATGCGGTTTTCATTTGCTTAATGCCCGTGTTGAGTTTATATTTTATCGCCGGATTCAGATCCGGATTTATGTTTTTTAATTCCATTAGAGCGTATTTTCCTGGGGCTAAGATTAAGATATTCATCTGAATAAGAAAGGTAAGGAAAATATAAAAAGCCAGACATTTAGAAGGAAGTTAAGGGATCTAAAAAGGCATTAAATACATTACTTTGCAAGATTGAAATTTAAATTAAAATTATGCAATTAAAATGTTAAGTTTCCTAATCAGCATTTAGTCCACATATAAAAGACGTAGAACGTTTTCTTAAGTGCCAAATAAAACATCCATACTTCTTTGACGTATAACCTTTCCTTACTAATTTCCCCCATAATAAAACCATCGATATTTGTTCAATTGTAAGCGAGACTACAAAAGCAATTAACAGGGACACGGGGTTAATTGGCAGCCCCGACCTTCAGAGCCCAATCCCAGGACCCTCCTTCTGGTTAATGTAATGGACCGCAATTTACGTCAACTTAATACTCATTTCTGAGCAGGAGTTTTTCCGACTGCTCCAAGGATATGTGCTTCGAATTTCCCGCTCCATTTCTCGCACGCCTAGGTAAGATTTATGGGAGAGTGGGGGCGCAGTAGTCATTTCGGAACTCCAAGGACCTCAAGTGTGCAACGCAATTTGGCGAAAGTATCAAATTTCTCCCACAAAACACTTTCACCACGGCATCGCCTTCTGATTTTTCCCTGCTGCGGCCACTGGACGTAGAAAAGTAAACAGAAGGTTAATGGATTTGACACACGGTTCCAAGGAAGCCCCGGCACTTGGGCGTGAAATGGATATGCTTTCAGGCTAGGCACACACACGATGAGATCTGGGCCCTGAGTTCTGAGCTCAGAGGAGGTGGATCGGAATTGAGGGAAATACATTGTTTTGTTTAGCCGCAGCACATGTAAGCTGTGGTATATTCTTTAAGAAATGCTAGAACTATAACTCTACGACTTTGTGACGCAAAGTTATCCTATAGCATGTTTCAATCTTGGACTGCTATGCGGAAAATATTTAAATTCAATTTTTCTTTTGAATTGATATCAAAAAAAAATTTGGGTTCGGCGTGATAAATGAAAATGTTTTTAATAGTATCCAAAAGTACGCAACAAAATATTTTAAATTCAGATATCATATGTATTCATTTTTTAATTAACATCTTTATTTAATATAATCCAGGAACAGATCTAATTAAAGCCTTTAACCTAAATGTTTTCTTAAGTAAATAATCTCTTAATTATAAATTATAATTAGTTTTCAACTTGGTATATAGGAGTAGATCAAATTACGACTAGTTTCAAGTAAATAATATATTCATATTAGTCTCTTAGGAGCAGCCCAAAATGTCTTCTTTTGAGCCTGCGAATTGGGATAGCCCCCTGTAATCTCCGGGCTAGACGATTACGGTGGGCAGTTAGACGGTCGTTGTACCTGCTTGAGAAGAACGATATTTGGTCTTCAACAAGACTCAGGTTTAGGTCATTGTGAAGCGTTTGGCCGCTAACGAACCACTCACAGCCAGTGATTTGTCTTAATGTTTTGTTCTGGACGGTTTGGAAACGTTTTCGGTGGGACGCAGCCGCCACTCCCCAAATTTGGATTCCATATCTCCAAGTTGGTGCGATGATTTGTTGATAAATGTGCCGCTTGCATCTTAGAGATAGTTTGCTTTTCTTGTTTAGCATCCAGAATAATTGGTTCCGCTTTAGGTTGCACATTTTGACGACTCTGGCAATATGTTCTCGGAAGGTTAGGCGTTTGTCCAGTGTGAGGCCTAGGTATTTCGCCTTAGTCGCTTGCTCTATGTCCACATTATTAATGTGGACCACCGGAGTTGTTTTTCGGCGTAACGTAAAGCAAACGTTTACGCATTTACTTTCGTTGATTTTGATATTGTTCGCCGTGGCCCATTTCTCGAATTCGTTGAGGTAGGTTTGCAGCGTTTGTGAAGACTCGGTCTCACTGTTCGAGGAGCTGAGAAAGCAGACGTCGTCAGCGAAGCTGGCCAGCAGCATTTTGCTGTTGTCGTAGGTCATTTCTTCATAGCTTGGCTTGGGGATGTCTGCTGTAAAGATGGAGTACAGTAGCGGTCCTAAGACGCTTCCTTGGGGAACGCCAGCTGTAATGGCAACATTTGCAGAGATTGCGTCTCTGGACTGGACGCAAAAATCTCTGTTTGTGAGAAACGATCTGATGAGCTCAAACAGGTTGGCTGGCAGCGCTGTTTTGACTTTGGCTAGTAGTCCCGGGATCCAAACTCTATCAAATGCCTGTTGTATGTCAAGAAAGATGCCGTTGCAGTATTCTTTATTGTCGTAGGCCTTCAGGATGTGATTGACAACACGGTGCAATTGCTCAATCGTACTGTGGCCGGCTCTGAATCCGAATTGGTGCATTGGGATAGTATCATTGTCTTCTAGGTGTATTATAAGTCGGGAAGCTATCAGCCTTTCCATTACCTTCGATAAAGAGGGCAGGAGGCTGATAGGCCGGTAGGAGCATGGATCCTGTTCCGGTTTCCCTGGCTTTAGAATCATACTGATTCTAGCACTCTTCCATTTTTTGGGAAAGTATTGCACTCTAAGTATCGCATTGAATATCAATGTGATAAGTAATAGTGCTCTCTTGGGAAGGATTTTAAGTACTGCGTTGATAAGCATACGTAGAAATCTGAAAATGATTTCTTTTTAGTTTATGACACATTTTTAAATATGCTTTACAAACTCCGAATCGATTCGAAACTCGCCGCTCATCCTTCCAAGCTCAAGTTGCGCTTGCTCTTGAAGCGATGGCCTGACTTTTCGAGCCACTTTAATTTGTTTTCCCACTCGCTTTTGGAAAATCCCCCGCCGATTCGCAGTGCTGGTCGTGTTTATTTAAACTTTCGATGCACGTCCGTTCAGCCAGAAGCTGCAGGCTCAAAGTTCCAATCAGTCCTGCCTTTTGCCGTCTGGCTGACAATTGGCCAGACCGCCCAAGACACGCAGGACGTTCGGGGTGCCAAGGACTCGGGGCACTCGCCCACTCCGCAGAGGCACGTGCCCGTGCCGGGGGTGATCGAAATAAGGCGAAGAAAACTGCAACTGTTTACGGGAAATTTGCGCAGTTTTTTGCACCATTTCACTTTCCTACGCAAACACACTCCCTCGCACGTTTTCCCGAATAAATGCAGCTGCAAATAAATCATGTGCGAAGGTGTCCTTAGCCACCGCAGGCAATCTGCGCCACTGACAGTTTTAATGCCGAATGAAGTCCTTTGCCCCCCAGCCAGCCCCACTTTCTCGCACTTGTGGCATATGTGTGACGTTTCAATATCCTGTTGCGTGATTTTTATTTTCATATTTTTTATGGAGATTTTCCCGGTGCGTGTGTGTGGGGCTGCTACGTGAAAAGTCGCAAGTCACAAATCAAAATGCTCGCCATTGTTTGGCTTTTGCTTTTTGGTTCCACTCGGCATGTTTTTGTTTTCGCATGTTCTTCTTGTTGGCTTCGCTTCGTTTAGGCCTTTGAGCTGTCTACTTAGGAGGTTTGGCTAGGGGGCTTTCCCCGTATAAATGTGTATGCCCCCCCCTTTGTGGCATGGCTGTTCAGATAGAGAGTCACGCCAGCAGCCAATAAATCAAAATCCGTATTGCTGGCCCCCATAACTCGATTTTTATACCATTTTGCGCTAGTTGTTGATTTTGTGATTTATGTCACGGTGGTTTTGCTCTGTGTTTTGGGTTTCTGATAACGCCGAAGAGGGAAAGCTAATGGACCAATGGGAGAGTTTATTCTTGAAATGACCCCCGTTAAAAAATTTAAAAAAGATACAGAAAAGAATGCAGCAATTAATTCCGAAAGCAGTTTTTCTCTGCATACTTTTAGGCACAATAATAAGGGATAACTTAAAATAGATTCAAATATATGATTTTTACTTTAAGTCATATTCAGTTCACAACTTTATTCATTCCTAAATCCTAAACTTCTTCCCTTTTTCCTCTCCTATCCCAATCTAAATTGTAATATCCATTTACTGCGAAAGCTGGCAAAGTTTTCCAATACCATTTGCCATAATTCTGCTTTGCACATTGACACCTAACCGAAAGGCGTTCAATAAGGGCCAAAAGACAAGGCAGGGCCAACAAAAAAATGGAAGGAGCTCTAAAAAATTGTGAAAAGCACTCGAAATCTTGGACAACACTTTTCCGACTTGGACATGGACACTTAACTGACAATGTCTGACCTTTTCAGCAGCAGAAGTCGGCGAAAAGTAAAAGCAGAATTTAAGCAAAAATCGCACGAAGACATAACAAAATTTTTTGATGTATGTACAAATGTGGGGTCAGCTGTAAAAAGGCAGGGAAAACTCTTTCTAGGGGGTTGGAAAATGCTTACGTGATGTTCAAGTTTTGTGTGAAGGTCGTGGGGAGGTTGGGGAGGAGAGAAGCTAGAAGGAGTTGGACAAGTCAAGTCAGCGCATTGTTGCATACGTAAGGAAAAGCTGGGAAAACTCCGAGAAAGAAGGGGCGGTGAAGTTGGAAGATGGAGACGGCGCCTTTGTGTCACAAGTTGCCAACACAAATTTTGCGACTCCAGAAAGAGTTCCCCAGTCAAACTTAAAACTGTCAGAAGCTTCGCCATCCCTCTCCCGCCTTCTAAGTCCATCTCTTTCCCGGACTCTCCACCCGTCTCTGTCTCTGCATGAGGCATCCACATTTGGCCGCCTGTCAGCAGCTGCTCCTCAAAAACGCAGAACGCGGTTCAATATTGATTCAACTTTCTGGCCAATCGGCGATTAAAAGTACATTTAAAGCTGGGAAATGGGGGAGGTCATAGTTAAATTCAGGAAAAACCGATGGTATGTAACTGAAACAGCCAAATTACTCCTATTAGGTTGGTAATATTATTAGTCTCAAGTTATCAAGTCTTATCTTCAAATGACTACAGCGATTTTAGATATGTTGTTGCATACTTTTACACACCTTCCTGATTTTCCAAATTTTAAACTGTATAACAAATTAAAATGATCTGCAGTCCTTAAATTTAAATATTTTCCAAGCACATGATGAAATTCAAGATCGAAATGGCCAAACCTTCCCTAATCACCTCCACCTGCCACCACCATTTCCATTTTCATCCAAAAGCCCCAAGGACAAGCAAACAACAGCTGCATGCAAGCATGCTACAATAAACTGCACTGCAGGACGTACAGTAGGGCCCACTACAAAGCTACTGCCCGAAGAGATCCACCCATTTGACATCCTTGGGCCACGCTGCACTGTTTTCAGCAAGGATATTCCACGGGAGGATGTGAGGGCCGTGTGTGCCGGTTGTTGCGTGTTTACGCAACGTAACCAAAGTCAAAACCTCGATTAGGATTCAATCTGCTGCTGCGGGCAGCACTGGCTACGTTGTTTGTCCTTGTTGCTGCCACCCCTGACCCGTCCTCTTATATGGCTGTATGTACCCGTGCACTTCCACTGCCATTTCCCCTCCGATTGACCCCACGCAGGTCGGGCAACAAAGTCAAACCGATTAAAACACACGCACGGGGTTAGAGACAGACAAGTCGTGTTGGCAAAAAATGGGGCTTGGACCTGGAGATACCACTCACAAAAAAGCTAAATTCTGCAATAAATGCGAGTGATATTAGTAAAAATAAAACTAAATGAACAATGTACTAATGAGTACTACCAAATGAACAGTCTACAAAATGAACACTGTATTCACTATTCATTCTTAAAGATACGATCATCAAACCCTACAAAGGAATACAGGGTACGAAAAGAGCACAGACAAAGTGCCAGCTAGATTGTCCGGCCGTGTCCTCATAGGTAGTCCCATTGTAGTCCACTCCGGCACGGAGCAGCGCGGCTCTGGATCTCCGGAGCGGTATTCTTCAAGGGGCAATTAACTGTTAAGCTCCCCAACAAGAAAAAAGCCATCAAAAAAGTGTAAAATCAAGCGAAAAAATAGTTGTCTCGATGGATGGAGGGCGCTATCCGAGGGATGTGTGTGCGGGACTTGCATAGATTAGATTTCAGCCGGACGCCCCGCCCCGGGGAATCCCCGATGCGGTGCCCGTGCAGTTGCGAATATCTGCAGCTGCCGCAAAAGCGGGGACCGCACAGTGGCGGCCATAAAAGAGCCATTAACGCCAGGAGTTTGGACCAGCAGCCACTCCCCCGTTCCGCCGCCCCAGCCCCGCACATCCTTGGGGATAATTTAAAGCGCTTAAATTCGGGGCGGTGGAAAAGCTTGAGTGGAGGCTGTCAGCACCATCAGCGCATCCAATCGCCAATTAGCCAAGGTGCAGAAATCAAATTAAGAACCGCAGAAAAGCCAAAGAGAAAGTGAAAACGTAAAAGGAAAAGAAAAATGATACTGGGAGGGAAAAATCACCTTGAAAATTCAAAATCCTATTTCAATATATCCATTCTAAATACGCTTACCACTTTCTTATAACATATAATAGAGTTATTGAGTGTCCATCAGTTTATTGTTTTTATTTTTTACCAAATCAGAGTATTACTGCAAAAATGTTTCCCAAACTTCGAATAAAATCTATAAAACTCCTGCGAAAGAGTATAAAATAGCGGACCCAGATCCTGAGACGCCACGAAGGACACCCATCAAGGAGCAAGGACATGACCACGCCCAGTCGTCTGAGCAGTCTAGAGCAAATTAATTTGTCGAGTGTCCGTTGCAGCCAGAGATCCTTGGGGCGAAGGACACCGCGCTGAAGGTGCATCAATGAGTTGACACTGGGGACGGCGCTCTCCCATTTTCCTCCTGCCAGCCGAAGTCCAATCCCCCTTATCTCCACAAACAAATCTTTCAGCGGAAATCTCAATCTGTGCTCGAGCAAATTGTTGTTTAAATAAAAATTTAAAGCAAATTGCTGCGCGGAAGTAAATCGCTTTGTGGTAATGGTGGATAAAAAATGTAAGCCACAGCATATCAAATTACCCCTCGGATGGCAGAGCGGAGATGCCGCCAGATGACAAAGTGCGTGGTTTTCCGGGGGACGGGGATGTAACAAGGTGTAGCTGGAAGTAAGTCAGCTCCTTGATAAGTGGGATTGGGAGTGGGATTGGGGGAGGGATTGGGATCTCAAGGGGTGGATTCATCCCGGGATGCGGTTGACAGTCGGGCGCGTTTTGATGCGATGCTGAAAAATTGTTGCTAATTTTTTAACAGTCAGCGGAGACGAAGTTCCGGAGACTTAAGCTAGGAATATCGCGTTTCTGGGGAGTCACCGAGTCGAGTGCAAATGGTTGGCATTTTAATTTTATTAGAACAGGAGCAACAAGCGAGGGATAAAAGAAAATCCGCTCAGGGGATTTCTGGTTGCGGATCTATCTCTCAGATAAAATGTACAAAAACACTTAAGGAGGAGCACATCACAGACTTTACATAATAGGCCCAAGAAATCTAAATGAATTACTTATTACCCAGATTTTAGGCAAAAACTCTTTTCATCACTTCATAAATATGCTTTAAAAGAGCTCACGAATATTCGTGGTGCCCAGAATCACATGCACAGATTCCCAGCATGTAGCAAGTGCACCTTTCAGCAGGGAAACACACAGCTCATTGTCCTTTGCTCAGCTCCCCAACCAATTTCCCAATGCAATTTAAGCAGCCGCAGAAAAATGTTGCCAACATATTTTGCACAATGTTTTCCTACGCACACAGGACCGAAAAGGGCAGACGAACGACTTGAGGGATTTTGCTGAAATGACATTTGGCTCCGCGTGTGACAGGATGTGCAGGAGCAGGATCTCGAGGGCAGGAGGTCCTGGCAGGAGCAGCCGTTGGCATTGAAAAGGCAATTTAAGTCAGGAACAGACGGGGGGAGAGTGGCACAGGATACCACCTCTAGGTAGCTAGGTACAGCTCAGTTGGGAAAGGTCCTTAAATATTTAAGAAGCCCATCTAAACATCTGTATAAGAAACGATGCCAGAACTACTTTCTTGCCCATATAAGTCCCAAAAAGCACTGAGATACAAAAGTACCTTAGCAACACTCAGATAAATGCAAACAGGAAGCCACGCATGCCAATTGTAGCCAACTTCCTGCCCCTGCAACACATCACTCATCCGCAGGGTGTGCGCAAATTTTGATAAATGGCAGGCCTTACCTTGGGGGGGAGGAAGCCTGCATACACATGTTGTCTGGCAGATGAAAGGCGCAATCCGGCAAGGTGGAATCAAGACGAATGCAGCGCACTCCGCCAGGAGAAGAGTGCAGGCCATCAATCTTAATTGAAATCCAAGTCGCAATTGGAAAACTTTCCTTTGGAGAGCCAAGCAAACAGGAAGGAGCAAACAATAAATCTGGGAAATTATTAGTAGCGCCAATCGAAATCGAAGTGCAAACTTGCAGAGAACTCTTCAAGGGAATGGGCAAGGGGAGGACTTTCAGCCAGGCGTGATAAATGGCCAGAACCAGAACCAGGACCACAGGGAAGTTCTTAGGCAGGAGGCGGAG
Organism: Drosophila biarmipes; assembly: GCF_025231255.1. Lineage (NCBI taxonomy): Eukaryota > Metazoa > Arthropoda > Insecta > Diptera > Drosophilidae > Drosophila > Drosophila biarmipes. Next base: position 31,942,108 of record NC_066616.1, on the reverse strand, counting down.
AACTGCGGCTAATTGAATTTAATTGCCCACTTAATGGTGCAATGAGCTGATGACCAATGCTGGCAAGAAAAGCGAATCGAAGTTCAAGGTATGAGAGGAAATTGGGTGGAAAACTATCGGGAGTTTGGGGAAACATTACTAATAAATAAAGACGACTAAGCAAGATGCCACATTGATCACGTAAAACCAACTTAGGGGTAAAAACTTCATTGAATATTATATCTAAATCATGTGGCTTATTAAAATAAACTAGTTCTTATGAAGGCAATGTTTACTTTTAATAATGAAGAGTTCTGCTAAAGTTACGACTGCGAGGAGGATGCACAGCGGGCAAAAGGAACATCTGATCCAACTCGTAAATCCAACGGGTCATTACTGAAAAAATCGATGAATTATTATATATATAAGCTGTAGTACTTTATAGCTACCCAACTTAACTCCAGATATTAAGGGACAAGCTCCATGGAAGGTGCGTTTGTCATAGTCGTAGGTCTCCCCATCAAGGTTGTGCCAAAACAGTGCCGATCCCTTTTGAGTGGGCACAGCCAAATTTATTTTGGGGAAAGCAGTGGCTCCACCATGCTCCACATTATTAAGCTGTAGGAAGAATTGTCAGTACACAATTTGGTTTGTTATATTCTCCATTACATAAAACAGAACGGTGGCAATACGATCGCCAGCCATCTCCGAAAAACCAGTTCTGGAGTCGAAATAGTCGTGGTGCGGCACAAAGTGGCCCCCAAAACCATATTTCAAGAACTGCATTTTTCCCCCAGTCCGCATGTTTAGACCCGTAATGTCTCCGATTCTCCGTTCAATGCGGCTGAGAAGCTTCAGACCATCGGGTTTCGTTTCCAGATGAGGAAGCCACACCCCATCGGCGGATCGACTGGGGGCAATCCGTTCGGTTCCGTTGTCCCCAAGAAAGACCTTGGAGCGCTCCAGAAAGGGTCCGCTCATCTGCTCCAGCGTTTCGATCTCGGAGTTGCTCAGAACATTGTGATAGAGCATTATAAAGGGGTCCAGCGAGAGTTCCTCCACGCGAAGGGGGGCTAGCTGAAGAAAAGGCGAGGTTGTGGTGTTGTAGCGACAGTGAAGCCTCGTGGGCTTGGTTTCATTCGACTGTCCTCTGCTCGCAGAGCGACAGAGATCATTGAAGGTTCCAGCGGATTCCCAGGGCTCTACGTTTATGGTTGGCCTGGGCGAAGTCCTGATGAAGTGCAGGGAGAGGGCCTTACCAGTTTCCCTAAGCATGGAATCTTCCATCAGCACATCAAGTGCAATTGATAAATTTCCTAGGGGGGATGTAATGAGAATTAAGGTTCCCATCCCTCTTCAATGAAGAGTACCCACCACCAGCCACTAAAGAGCGAGCAAGTAGCAAAGTGATATCCATGTTGGTGACCCCGATCACCTCGTGGTACTTTCTTGGCTGTTCCTCCAACAAATCCTTAGCCACACTAAGCCACTTGGCGGCCACTTGGTAGTTGCCCGCCTTGAAGGAGAACATACCCATGGCATAGCAATTACTAGCAGATAGAATACCTCTAAATAAGATACAACATCTTGTCTTACGTTTAAAAGAGATGGCTTCAGAGTGGCCTTACCTGTATTGCACGCCATCCACCAATCCTCTGGCCACATCCTTGGGTTCCAAGCCATAAGCTTGGATGATGCGGAACATGGCATGGTTAGCTTCATTCAAGTCCTCTTGCATTGGAAGCTCCTTGTGCATACTCACAATCGACTCTATTTGGGCTTATTTTTAAGGATAATGTAGTATATATTAGGATATGTTGATATATGGAGATCCTACCCTGACCCACGGGCTGCCGCATAAACTTCTTCACCGGCTCCCAATCCTCGTGCATTTGACGGAGGAGCGCCAACCTGTTTAGGGGATTCAAGAGATACTCCTCTTCTCTACCTCGGGCTTCCTCCAAGGGCTTTTTGAATTGTTTAGCTATCCTAAAATATATTTAAATTAGTATAACGTATAGATGATATCTGCTAAATCACCCTCTTAGCACGTTGATCCTGTCTTGCAGTTCCATTGCATAGCTATTAAGCAGGATAATGAGTTGCCTATCTGTTTCCAGCAAGTTTTTCTTCTCCTCCGCTGAGGTGACGTAGTTTTTTCGACCAATATAGCCTACGGCTATGCAGTTTGGCCAAAGGACAAAAGGCGTCATTACAAGGATTATGACACTCATAGATTCTGGTGCTCATATCAAGAATATTTGTGTTTTGCATAGACTGCTAAGGTTCTGTTTTAAGTTCCTGACCAGTAGACATCCAATTCGATCTGTTTCACGGTAAGTTAGGGTGTGAAACAATTTCAAAATGGAATCTAAACCCCTTATCTATAAGTAAGATACAAATGGGAAGATGTTTTTTATATTTTTAGACACAAATATTTTATCATATTTATTTTTCTCGGTATATGGGTTGAATGAACATCTGATCCCATTCGTGTATCCAAGAGGCCATGGCTGAAAAATAGTCATATTGTTAATTGTAATCTATTTAAAATTTAAATTTCTCACCCCACTTGGAGCCATGGAAGACGGGGCACGCGGCGTGCAGGGTGTTGGGATCCACATGGTGTGTTTCCCCATCCATATTATACCAGAACAGAACCTTACCTCGTTCCGCAGGTACTTTAATGTCTAGGCGTGGAAAAACAGTGGCTCCTCCGAAGGGTGCATCATTTAACTGAAGTTTACCATAATGAAGAGGTTTCTGAGTTCCCGAGGGGCTAGATTAGTAAGTAACTCACATAGAAGATAACGCTGGCAATTCGATCACCCTGACCCTCGGTATTCCAGTTGGACTCGTTGAAAAAGTCATAGTGTGAGATGTAGTGAGCCCCGAATCCGTACTTGACAAAGTTAAAGGGGTGTCCGTCGGCCAGTCTCATGCCGGTGATGTCGCGCATTCTCTGGGTCAGTCGATCCATCAGGAGTTCCCCAGAGGGGTCCATGTCCTGGAAGGGCAGAAAGGTGCCCAAGGCAGTGCGTTCCTTGGTCCTTGCGCCCCCCTCTTTCCCAAACACTTCTGTGGTCTTCAGTTGGGGCTCCGCCAAGATCTTCAACTGCTCAATGTCCTTGTCTGGTAGGATGTCGTGGTATAAAACCACATAGGGTTCCAGGGAGATCTCCTCCATCTTGAGGGGAGCCAGGATCAGAAAGGGTGAGGTGGTGGAGTTGTAGCGACAGTGGAGCCTCGAGGGTTTGGGGGAGAACGAGGAACGGCACAGTCTCTTGTAGTCTTCAGTTAAAAGCGGCGAGGAGTCCTCTGCCTGATAAGGATGGTCAGCGAATCGTTTTAGCAGGTCTGTGGAATTCTCCGCAAGCTCAGGATGGGCCAGCAGTACGTCTTTAGCCTCATCCTTCAGGTCTGAAATGTTACAATTACAAGATTTATCTTGCAGTTAGAACATACAATTCATAGTAGCTTTTAGAACAACCTACCCAATTCCATTAGGCAGCGTGCCTGTAGCAAGGCCACATCCTTTCCAGTCATTCCCAGCTCCTCATACACCCCCGAGTACTCCTCGTTCATTAGGCTCTCGGTGCTAGCCAACCACTGATAGGCCTTCTCAAAATAACCCCACCTGAAGTACAACTTGGCGATTTCAAAGCAGTCCAGAGCTGAGAGTGTGGAGCTACTGATGGAATTAGAGGAGCTATAACCAGACTCTAGGGGACCTACTTGAAGGCCACGTTGTCGATGAGGCCTTGGACCATCTCCCAGGGCTGCGCTCCGTAGGTCTCCGCCATGCGGAACATGGCCACGGTGGCCTCCTCGGTGTCCGCCTGCCAGGGCAGTTCGGGTAGTTTCTTCCTTAGAAAATCAATTTGTTCTGGAAAGAAAAGTGTTGAAAATGCATGGTTGCAATAGTAGGCACTCCTAGGTCACCTTCGCCCACTGTCTCATTCATAAACTCCTCGATATACCGCCAATCCTGGTGCATGTGTCGGATGAGTGGAAAGCTGTGCAGGGGATTGCCCAGGTACTCCTCTTCCCTGCCTTTTGCAGCCTCCAGAGGCTGTCGCAACTCCTGAACAATTCTGTTGAAGAACAGCTTGGAAAAATGCTTACACTTAATTCATCTCCCACTAACCTCTGTAGCCTCGCCACCTTATCCTCGACTTGCTCGGCATACTTCTCTAGATTGCCAATCAGTTCGGAGTCCAACTGCATTAAATCCATTTTTGCCGACTCACTAATAAGGAACTCCTTATGTGGAGTCCCGTTCACCGCGACTTTAGACTTTGAAATTAAAAGAAAAACTACCAAAATATGGACACCTCGGAGCGGCAACATTTTAAAACTGACGAGATCGAATGGTGCATTTAAGTAAGAGCCATATTTAATAGGATCATTCTGTGACTAATTGTTTATTTCCGTGAATAAATAAATAGGCGTGTGAAAAAATAAATATAAAAAATCTTGCAACTCCAACCTTTTCCTGGGCTGAATGATTCATTTATTTAAAGTTTCTAAAGTAGTCTTATTATAGAGAAATAGCATCCCAGCTTCAGTGTAAATAATCCGCTTACTCCTCTTTCTTGAAAATAAACTTGATCATAACTGGAAGGAAAAACAAATTAACAATTCTAATTACTAATACCAATTACTAAAACAAAATCAAATTTACCTAGTCCGCTACCCGCGATGTTGGGACAAACCGTAGTGGGGAGCTCCTTATTTTGGAAGGTGATCAGCACATTGCCCTTCTTGGGTTGCACAAAGAGACCTCCATTCGGAATGGTTATGGCCCCGCCCAAGGCCACGTCCTTCAGCTGAAACCCATAAGGAATAAAATATCAAGAGCTGACTATGAATTTATCAGTATACCACTCACAAATATTATTACAGTGGCATCGAGATTATCCAAATTTTTAGCGTTTAGTTTTCGGAACTGAAATAGGAGGGGAGGGATTTTTAAAGCTAAGATATAAAGATACAGTTGCAAAGAGGTTTTGAAATCATTTAAAAAGGTGTCCAAAAGTAGGCAACAATATATTATTAAACTAGAATTCCCATTATTTTTACTACACCTTTTAGTGATTTCAAAACACAATAAGTAACAAAAAAACAATCCCTTACCTTACTGGAGTTCCTAAAAAGTTTGAAGGGATCGAAGGTCGTCAGCTGGGCGTATTCGACTATGTAGAAGGTGCCAAAGGTCTCCTCCACTCCCGTCATGTCCAGGATCCTCTCGTTGATGGTCTTCAGCACCGGACTGTATCCATCGGAGACCGAACACCCGTTGATGCCCCTTTTCAGCTCGAATTGGGCGCTCGGCGGACATTGTTCGTAGGCGTCCTCGATGTGCCTTATCTCCTCCTCGTAGACACTTGCCGGGTAAACGATGGTGTACGGCTCCTGGATGAGTTCCTCGTACTTAAGGGGAGCGAATTCCAGGAACAAATGGACCCAGGTGTTGACCTCGCACTTCAGCTGACCCTGCTGTGGAGTAATGTCGCCTCGACAATGGCTCTCCAGGAGGGTGGCGTTGGGCTCAGGATCAAGAATGGGTTCCATGGGGTCCCTCAGACTGAACAGCTCCATTTGGCCAATCTCCTGCATGAGGTGGACGTTCTGGGGGTTCAACCGAAGTGCCGAATCGTATGCCGCATAGGCGGACTGCCGGTCTGTGGGGTATATATGTATAAGCATTCCTGAAGGACATCCGGGTGGACCCAGAGCTTACTCAGCTTGAAAAGGGTTCGGCCGAGATCCCGAAAGACCTGCCAGCGTGGAGCCCCCAGGAGGTGGAAGAGATCACTGTATCGCGAGCGGGTGTAGTTCTGGGCAGCCACCTGCAACCACTTGGCTGCTCCCAGGTAGTCGTGCTCCTCGTAGAGCTCCATTCCCAAGTGATAGCAGTCCAGAGGCGAGAGATGGAGGGGGCTGGGTGAAGGGGGAATATGAAATAAGTACTCATTATCCCAGGGATCGGATATCTCCCACCTCTTTATCTCGTTTTCGGCCACCAGCTCAGCGGGTTCGTAGCCGTAGAATCGGGTCAGGCTGTGGACATCCTTGGCCGCCTTCTTGAAGGCCCCCCTTTGAGGAAGCTTTGGCAGGAGGCGCTCCATCCTCGCCACCTGCTCGGGACCCACCTGCTCCTCCATGTACACCTGCCAGCCGACCCAATCCTGGTGCATGTGCCTGATCAACCGGAAGGCGTTCAGCGGATTGGACAGGTACTCCTCCGGGTCCTGCTTGGCCTCTTCTATCTCGTCGATGTACTCATCCAGGGAACTGCAAGGAAGGGGTAGCTCCCACCTTAGACAGAGTAACTCTGAAACGTTTACGAGCTCACTTGTTTATTAGGCTGATCTTCTCCTCCAGCTTCTCGGCATATCCACGGAGGGTGTGCAGGAGATCGCGTTCCAGGCTCAGCACTCCCCGAATCCGCTTCTCGTCGAGGACCTTCAAGCTGGCGCAGCCCAGGAGGAGCAGCAGAATCAGCGGCCAAGGTGACACAGCCATGACGTGGTTGTGCTTCGAAGTAAACTGATCTTTGGGAAGAAGAACACCTGGACTCATGGCGAATGAATTCGCCCTGGTCTAACAACTGTGACTAAATGGTTGACTAAACATTTTTCTGAAGTCGCACAATAACTTTGTATTATCCTCTCGTTTTATGGGCAGAATGTTAATTAATACGACCATGTCCTATTTGTAAGGCAATAACTCAGGCAATTACAAATAATAATTAGATATTTCTAATAAGATTAATTACTTTGTATTTCATGTGTTTTTCAAAAGAAATATTATCTTGGTTTATTCACTGTTGTTATCAACTTCGGACTTTAGCTTTATAAAGTGACCGCAAAACAATTCTCAGAATTCAAAGCGCCCCAAGAGGTGGGTTATCGCGTCAAGATGAATCACTCAGAATACAAGCCGAACCAGACTAATTTTACGAACTTTAAAAATATGTAACAACCAATTCTAGCTCCAAAAATAGATACCTTTATGTAAAAATACTAGGCCAAGCGAGACTTCTAAGGACCTTTATAAAATTATTTATGTAAAAATTATTAAGTAGGTATTTGCTTTACTTCACAGACAAGAGATAATGAAAATTACAAGTGAATAATTGTCTTGTATTTTAAACACAAGCGAAAGAAGTCGTTGCCCGGGTTTTTTTGGGCCTTATCATCATTTCAGTAAAGGTCAGAGAGGCCGTGTTGTCATCTTCCCACGTTTTCCAACGAATTCCCGAAAATTCTGGACAGGTCCCATTCGCATGGTATTTTCCATTGAGCGCGCTGCAACGCGAACTGTTTGTAGCAAATATTTTTAGCAGATTAGAAAACCTACCTTCTGTATCGGCAATTGCTGTACCACCAGCCCCCTGTGTTGGTGGTAGTACAGGTATCTGGTTTGGGCCGATCAATGGAGCTGAACTCTGACCCCACCATGTCAGCGAAGGCGTCTCCAGCAGTGCCGGAAAAGTTACCCACTGACACCAGCTTGTAACTGTTTGCCCGACTGTCGACTTTAAAGTTCTCGTAGTGAGCGAAGCTCGTGGAGTTGTCGGCCTTGGCCAGCTTGATAAGGAGCTCGTGCTGTGCATCCTTAGTCAACTGATGTAGTTTCTCTAGGCCCAAGAAAAACTCTCCACTTGGACGGCCAAATCCATTCCTGTACTCCTCAAAATTCCGAGCAAAGTTTTCCGAGCCATCCTGGCGCCTTTGGATGGTCATCCAGCCACTTTCATTGCAGGGAGCTTCGAAATAATCCATTTCGGGTAACTTTATATTATAAATGCCATTTGCGCGGCCTGGCAGGCAACTTTTAATTGCAGTGCACAATATACTCGTAAGTTGCTTTTCTTTTTCAGCTATTATTTCCAAATCAGATTTCCGTTGATTGCTTAGGATATCGATTTCCTCACTTTGGTTCTTCGACTTCGCTAATAGCTGGCTGATTTCATTATCTTTTAGATTAATAATTTCCTCCAATTCCTTGTGCTTAAGTTTTAACATATCTCCTTCGGTTTTAACTCTTTCTTCTGCACTCAACCACTGGGTTTTCAAGCTATTAATATTGGCTTCCGAGTCCGCGATTTGTTTATCCTTTACCTTTAGTAGGTTGTCCTTGTACAAGGACTCTTCACTTTTGCGAAGTATTTCAGAGTCTTTTTCACTTAATTTCAGCTGACAATTCGCAGTCGCTAACTGAGACTGTAGCTCATCTTTTAATTTGATCAGCTCGTTTTTCGCGTTTATTGCCTCGTCCTTGGACTTCAGTTGCACCTCAGCAATTGCCAGCTTGCTCTCCAAGTCCTTAATGGCGTCGGACATGGAACTCACTTTTTTGTTCAGTTCTTCGTTGGTATCGACGGCTGCTGTCAGCTCTATGAAGTGCTCGAGGACGGGCTTGATAACCGGAAAACAGTATTCAAGAGTTTGGTTTAGATGTTTATTGGACGGAAAACCAGCAGCGTTTGCATTAGATATAAAAGCCAGGACCAAAGTCGGCAGAGAAATTGTTAGACACCCAAATTTCATTTTGTTCAACGCACGATCTGTACTAATTTAAACTGAGTTCCCGCTGGGAGGGGAGTCTGTATTTATACGTGCACCAGACGAAGCCATCCGAAGTCTGGCTTTTTCGCAGATAACGTCGTGTCCCGATGGGTCAAAATCGCCATTAAAACAATCTTATAAATCTTGTCCTTACACATTATCGTACCATTTAGTTGTGCGTTCCAAAATAAAGCGCATTTAAATCGTATTATTTGTTATTCTTATAAAATTCAATACACGTCTATACGTAAACCGATCAACACAAAAATAAAAAAGTTCAAAATAAACAAATCAAACAAATATTTTAATTTTAAAGTAAAAAGTAACAACTTTTCAAATAGAGAGTACACGAACCCCTCAGGACTGGCGCCTTTCTCTCTAGCGGAGTTAGCACCCAAGCAGTGCGCTGTTTTCCAGTGTTGATAGCAACACTGAGTTTCTGTCATCCCTGAGACCCAGTAGTAAACAAACCCTGTTTCTGGCTGCACTACCGTAAGGAAGCGATTGTTTACTTAGTTGTATTTATTTATTGTTATTATCGAACGACCAACTACATTTTGGCTAACTTTCAGCACGATGGAGTCGACTTTTTGCCGAGTTTGCTTGGGCTACCACAAAAACATGGTCGACATATTCGAGCGACCCGAGCTGGGAGTCCCCATTGGCCTCATGATCGCCGAGTGCACCGGCTACCAGGTTGAGAGGGGAGACCCGTTCCCCCAGACCATTTGCGACATCTGCCTGCAGGATGTGAGGAACGCCTTCGCGATAAAGAAGACCTACGAGAGGAGCTCGGCGTTCTACAGCGAAGTGGAGAAGGACTCGCAGGGGATGGATGTAGCCGAGGAAAGGGACTCCAGCGACAAGGAGAACCATCTTGAGGACGCTGCCCATGACGATTCGGACTACTTGCCTTCGGATGAGGAGCCTGAAGACGCTGTACCAGCCAATGCAGCTCCAGTACCTGCTGATAAGAAGACGCTACCTGCTCCTGACAGCAGCGGCGCCAAGGCACATCGCCACAAGTGCTCTTACTGTCCCAAGACCTTTCCGAGGGCGTGTGCCCTGCAGCGACACCTGCGCATCCACACGGACGAAAGACCCTACAAGTGCTACCTGTGCCCCAAGACCTTTCACTGCTCCTCGAACCTCAACGGTCACCTGAAAACCCACGCAGGGGTAAGGCCGTTCAAATGTGAGCACTGCGCGAAGAGGTTCACGCAGAACTCAAACCTTCAGGTGCACCTGCGGGTGGAGAGGGGCGAAAAGCCGTTCAGTTGCACCCTCTGCCCCAAGCTCTTCGGTTTAAAGACCCAACTCCAGTCCCACATGCGAACGCACACGGGCGAAAAGCCGTTCCAGTGTGCCGACTGCTCCAAGTGCTTTTCCCAATCCGCCAGTCTCCGTCGCCACCAACTGACCCACACGGGAGAGCGACCCTTCAAGTGCCCCCGCTGCTCGTCGAGCTTTAATCAGTCCTCGAGCCTTAAGCGGCACCTAGACACAGTCCACGCAGCCTAACTAGACTCTAAGAAACCACTGTATGTCCACTCTATGTATGTTGTCCTACGATTAAGCTAGCTTACTCTTGACCAAATGATATTGACAAGGTACTTGATCAGTGATTGTGTATTGCATTTGTAGAATTAATTTATTTGTTCAGTTTGATTTAGCCAATAAAATAGAATAAGAACAGTAGGGAGTGCTGGATTTTGGATTTAAATTTGAAAAACCAGTTAGGTAATTGTAGGTTAATCATACAGAATAGTAATTTGGAAAATTCTTTCCATTTTTAAGATCATATATGATGTTGATTTACTTGATTTCAAAATGGTAGAGTTCCCACTGCTTTCAATGAAGCTGGGTGGCAACCCTTCACTATCGCGATGGTCGTGAGCCCATCTCTAAGCCCAACAGCTGTTCGAATAGCTTGCGAGGACTTTTACCAGTTTTTCTCCGAGTTTTCGGAAGGTGAAAATAGAACATAGCAGTGTCGTGCGAGAAAGAGTAATTACTGATTGCCAATTATTGATAGTGTGTACTGGTAGCGAGTGTGTGGAGGAGCCCGCCCTGCGAAAGTTTCCCACCTTTTCTGCCGGTTGAGAACAGTTGAAAACAGGATACACATAGGAAAAATAGGAGGAAACTAAGTGCAAACCCATAGACCACAGAGAAACACAGTGAAATCTCCCTAAGACTACAACATGCTGCTGCAGAGGAACAAGTAAAACTTTAAAGCGGCTACTTTCTCGCTTTTCTATGATTTCTGTGTGTTTTCACGTATAATTTAATTAGTGTCCCGCTGTTTGCGTGTGTTTTGCCTCCCTTTCCACTTTCCCCCCTTTCTCTCCCGTTCTCCTCCGTTTCCCCTCTTTTCCAGTGCCCGCGGAGATTATTGCCAGGTTTAGATGGACTTCAACTACTCGTTCTGTTTGGCTAACCAACTTTTGTCAATTGCGTGCTAACAAGGGCAGAACCTCGCCCCTTTTTGCGTTTCTTACTGGAATTTGTGTTTGCCTTTATTTTTAGCCCCGCTTTGTTGTTGTTTTTCTCGCTTGGTTACTTCATAGGCGTTTGCCTGCTCTCTATCTGCTCTTTGTTTTGCTCTCCACTTTCTGTGGCAGCCCGCTCTTCCTCTCAGTGAGAGAGGGTGCCCTCTGTACAGTGGGAAAAATGTGTAGTACTTTGCATTTGCTACCACTGCTTTTTTGAAATACCATCTAAACCTTCTATGATTAACATTTCGGTTTTAATTTTTTTAAAAACAAGTATTTTGAAACGTCTTTGTAGTACACATTTTTTGTCAGTGCACCTGCCAAACTCTCACAAATACATAAAAACCTGAAAGAGAAAGATGCACTTTGCTGTGTTGTGCACGTTCCAACGCTCACCATATTAAACCGAAAAGCTGTTACTAACAAAGTGAATTGTATATTTAAAGTAAATTAACTATATTTTCTCACCATAAAACATCTGGAACTGCCCCTCAGTCTGTACAGTTACTTGCTGGTTTCACTCAAAGCGGCAACAGCTGTTTCCCACCACCACCTCACTCCCGCGATCTGGCAACGCCGCGCAGCCCTCGCTTTTTCGCTCCACTTCGCCCACAGTCGTTCGCTTTTATTTATAAGGAAAAGAAGTGAGTTGTTTTATTGATTCCATTCCGATTCCGGATCCGAATCCGTGTTAATTGAAGGCGTTAATCAGTCGGGGAGCTCGCTTCTCGCTCAGTCGCCCGCGGGCCGTGCTCTTATCAACACTTCGCGCGTGTTTTTCCTGCGTGAGTGGGTGTAGACTGTCTGTGTGCAGCCTTTCCATATTCCAAGGAGGTTAGCTTAATGTCGTGTTTGATAAAAGATAAGATAAAAGCGCCCTCAAATCCATCCAATTAGTGCCATTGTCTCCAAGGCACTTTCACCCACACTCACGTGCGCTACGTGGAAACTCGCACTTGCGGTTCCTTGTGCGCTGTGGATAACTGTAAATAACCGCATCTAAATAGTGTGATAAAGACTCACATGTCGCCAATTGAGCGCAATTCGCCGTTTTATTTTCTGGTGGCGAGCCAAATTAAGAGCCAAGAAACAACAACAGTGTGGGGGAGATAAGCCAACTCACTCCTACTCAAAAGCAACTCAATCGCCCGACTTGTTGCCCTTCGTTTTTCGGAGTGAAAAGTGCTCGCACAACTGTTTGTTTAGAAGAAGGACGCAAAGGAGAGGGGGTGGAACAGCCCTCTGATTGGATTTCAAGGCAGGCCCCTCGATAGGGATCCAAACCCCACTTCAGAACCTATAAAAAGATACTTTTACCCAATACCTTTTAAACCTTTTTAAAACCCTTACAACTTACTTGGGGATATACAGTGTAATACCCCAACATTGTAAATAAATCTCAAATGGTTCTATGGTACTTCTAGCGGAGAATAATCTTTTCCTACTCAAAAACCCCAAGAATGTTCAACGCCGAATCGATATTTATTTATAAACAAACCCCATACCTCTGGAGATTCTTCGCTAGTTGTGGTGCAAAGAATCAAATAACCTGTTCAAGCTTTCCTATTCATGGTTCTTTGATCTCTCGGTAAACAATCCGGCAAAGGGTTCTCATAATACAAAAGTGTTATATATTACCCGAGTTTGGAATAAAATATTACAAATTCTCCATATCTTTCCGATTAATAGTTAACTTTTTAATTAGAAAAACAAGCGGGAAGCGTAGAAAAGACTTGATTAAACCTAAAACAACCCATCATTCTGTCCGGATCCTTAACCATATAACCATAGCCCACACCGATCACCGATCCTATCTCCTGTCCGCGGCGTCGAAGCTGTTGGACTTCAGCTTGAGGCTTCCCCTCGTCAGCTGGTTCAAATCGATGATGGACAGGTATGGCTTGGGGGGCACGTTCACGGGCAGCGGAACCTCGATGGTGACCGCTGCTGACCGCTTGCCCTTGGAGCCTCCGATACCTCCGCCGTGATCGCTGCCCGTTTTCAGGGCTCCCAGCGCGAAGGGGGAATACTGGTCGTGCCCGGGGTGCTGGGAGCAACTGGCGGTGGCAGCCCTCCGGTAATTCCGGTACCCGCTGAAGCAGCTGCTGCCGGGCGCCAAGGGTCGGGTGGGTGAGAACCCACCCTCGTCCGAGGACCCACCTCCTCCGCCCGAGTCGTAGCATATGCTCAGGTTGGTGTAGGCGATGGGGGCGTGGCAGCGAGGCGTTTTGGGCCTGGGCTTCACCTCGTAGCGGGTTTTCGAGCGGGATCGGGAGTGGTGGGCATGGCGGTTGCGCCCCCGCCTCTTGCCCCGGACCTCGGTCACAATCGGCATGGGCAGGATGTTGATGAAGCGATAGTATTGCAGCAGGGTCCTGGCCAGATTCCTGCCCACGCGGTAGTCTGGAGGTCAAGTAGAGTCTATTAGCAACACCACCGAGAAGTGCGATCCCCCAGACACACTCACAGCCGTCTTCGTTGTACAGGGAGATGGTCTTGCCGTCCTTGAGGTAGTGCCCCGCCATGGAGACCTCCAGCGTGTAGGCATTCACCGTGTCGCTGAGTCTCTCGCAGCTGAATCTCCGCATGCTGCCCGCCTTTCGTTCATCCGCATTGAACATCGTGTGATCCGCCACGTAGTCCGGCGCATTGCTGGCGAAGAGTCGCGGGAAGACCAGGTGCCTCTCGTACCTGTAGACATCCTCGTAGGTGTTCCCGTAGATGAAGCAACCATGCATGCTGCTATTGGCGTGCAGGTCGATCACAAAGTCAATCTGGTAGGTCTGGAAGGGAGGGCTCAGAGGGGATTCTTTCCAAACTACTGTACTCACATCTGAATTGTCCAACTCCTTCAGCATGCCCTTCACCGCATGCAACTCCGGCTGCGTGAACTCCGAGCCAATGTGCCAGTTGCGATTCATGTCCTGGCCCATCAGATTGCAGCGGTTGTTGCCCAGGAAGACCCCGTCCGGATTCACCATGGGCACAATCTTGAAGACAAAGTTGTCCCTCAGGACGCCGGCGATGGGATGGTTGCCCACCAGGAACTCGATGAGACCCTGGCACACATGAGAGGCTGGAGCCTCGCTGGAGTGCGTCCTGCAGAGGATCACTATCACCCGGATGAAGCTGCGGTCCAAGCGGTTGGTGGAGCGCTGTTTGGCGGTCACATGGTCGATGGTCAGCAGGTCCACGTTGCGGTTTTGCTGGATTGGTGGGAGACCAATGTTGTGATAGCCCTTTAACCTGGATAATCGGACGACTCACCAGTGATTTGATGAGCACGCATCGAGTGAACCGCTTATCCGCTCCCTGGCGGGCATCAATCACATTCAAATAGGACTGCAACCGGGAGTAGCTGTACGGCCAGGCCAGGGCGAACTGGTAGACGTCCTCCTCCTTGTCGAAAATGAAGGCGAAACTGAGCACGTAGTGGCCCTGGTGCATGGCCGACCGGTAGAAGAACACCTGGCGCTTGGACAACCTCTGCCACTTGGGTCGGCTGGAGCTCTTCACCAAAGGAGTCAGTCCCGAGGAGAACAGGTTCCTGCTCTTGCTGATGTTCACGATGTGGAAGAGCACCCGCTGATCCTGCTTCACATTGTCCACGGTGAAGTTGAACCAGAAGCGAAAGCGCGGATTGCAAGTATCCGGCCGAAGGAACAAGTCGTACTCGAACTCGCCCACCAGCTCCGCCTTTCCCAGGTTTCCCGTCTCGAAAGCCGCATCGAAACAGAGGTGCCCCCTCTTGGCCTTGCCACTTTGACCCGGCGGGCGGATGATTACCCGGGAGACGTTGCCCAGACCGCCTTCTCCATCGCTGTCCTCGCTATCTGTAAAGATTAACCATAGGAAAGGGATTAACAGTCTTGTGTAAAATCTGTGGGAAATCTTTGAGGTTTTCGAACAGTTTGCATCAACTCTATATTTAATTTTTAAAAACTATTGTATTTCCAACTGATAAGAATTGTGAGCTCAGCTGATAGTATGCTTCCAAATATGTGCTCTTGATCTTAGGCTTTGTCATCTTGAATAACTGTCACTAAAGTGTTCATCTGTGTGAATTGGGTGAGAGATCTTAGTACCATCTGAGCCGCGTTCGTACATGCTCGTATGCTGGAGCGGATCGCAGGCTATTCCCAACATGATGGCTCTTTCCGCTAATGCGTCTTGCTCTGGCAAAAATCTAGGTTCTTCTAATGCAACTGAGCCGCGTGGAGTGGCCCTAATCCTTCGAGGTTTCTGCCTCAGCCCGGCCTGTCATAACTTTCTGGGCCCCAGTGGCCCACTCCTTCTAATCCCGCCCAGTTGCTATCTTTAAACCCAGGCATCCTCATCCCGCCTTTATTTTCGCTGTGCCACATATGCGTGCCGCAAGTTTCCATTGCAATCGCTGCACCTGCCAACGCCTTTTGGTGGGCCTCGAGCAACTCAAGACGTCAAATGTCTGAAATTGAATAGTCGCCTCGCGGTTGCGTCGGCCCCCAGGCCCAAGCCCAAACCCAATCCTAAGTTGAAAGCCGGAGGTCTCGAGGCTTGAAAGGTCTTTAAATAGCTTCATTTATACTCTTACTGGGGGTTTATTAAACTTGACAATAAGACACAACAGCTCCTTCATGTCTTCAACCCAAGCATATTCACAAGAAAAAAATAGAATTTCAAAATGTATTCACCTAAAAATTTATGTTGTTTTGGCTTTGTGCAATCTACAACTTTATATTGCTATTTATGCCTCTATTTATTTAAGATATTTTCAATCACATTTTATTAACTTAAGTGTATTCAGCTTTTGATGCGGGGCTATTCCCCTGTACATCCTTATCGCTGGCGCACATTTATGGCCATTTCACTCACCTGAGTCGCCCATTCCGCTTGCAACTTCTCCCTGCTTTGAGGCTGCTTTCCTTGGGGCAGGATCGAAAATAGAAATTCAATTAGCCAACGCCTCCTGGCCTTTCACTTTTCCCGGCTGAAGTGGCTCCCAGGTCCCAAGGAAGTCGCGTGCGAAGTCTCGGCGCTGGAGGTCGATCTCTATCTGCTAATCCTGGGCAGCTCTGGTCGCTCCTCGCCGCTTCCTCCGCACCGCACATCAGACGACTGCCTTGGAATCCGGAATCCGGCCTGCGGATTCCGGAACTGTGACTCGCATGTTGGCACTTTGACGTTGCCACGCCACTCACGTGTGTCGCCTTCCGCTGTTTGGTCGATAATTCGCAGTAGTTTCCGGCTAAGCGGCTCCGGTGCGCCTGTGGTTTTGGGCTCCTTCGCAGCGAGAGAGAGCAGTTTCCAGAACTGGGCAGCCGAGCGGAGAGGCAGCACTAATTGCGTTCACCCAAAAAGCACCGCGGGCTATTTGGTTCACTGGGGCTAATCGATACGGTCGCACATCGCAACGTGGGAACCGTAACGACTGCGTGTGTGTTACTTTAACGATTATGCCAGTGAATGAACCCGACGACAACCCGCCTAACCCTTAACCCCTGAAACACCCCAAGGCAGCATGTCCAAACGCAGGTAGCCCTCAACTAAACCCAAGTTAATGTCTGGTTATGGTTTTGTTTTGCCTTTTCCTTACGATAACTCTTATTAACCCCTGTTCTCCCTTGCAGATTAGGCAGCGTACGGCCACCAAAGCGTTGCAGGAGCGACATGGATAACACCTCCACCTCGGACATCGTCATCATCAATGGCAACTCGCATCCGGATCTGGCCAACATGGTGGCCGAGCGGATGGGCATCAAGAACGGCGGCTGCTCCGTGTTCCACAAGTCCAACAGGGAGACCATTGTGGAGATCAGCGATTCCGTAAGAGGCAAGGACATCTACATCATCCAGACGGGCACCAAGTGAGTAGACACTGCTGGTCCTGAAATGTATGTTAATCGCCTTCTTTTACCCAATAGGGATGCCAACAACAACATCATGGAGCTGCTGATCATGGCCTACGCCTGCAAGACCTCGTCAGCCCGCTCCATCGTGGGGGTGATTCCTTACTTGCCGTATTCGAAGCAGTGCAAGATGCGCAAGCGCGGCTGCATTGTGTCCAAGCTGCTGGCCAAGATGATGTGCACCTCGGGCCTGACCCACATCATCACCATGGACCTGCACCAGAAGGAGATCCAGGGCTTCTTCGACATACCAGTGGACAATCTGAGGGCGTCGCCCTTTCTGCTCCAATACATTCAGGAGAGCGTGGGTTTTCTGAAGGCTATCTAAGTTAAGAAGGGAACTAATTTCGTTACTCCCCGCAGATTCCCGACTATCGCAACTCGGTGATTGTGGCCCGCAATCCTGGAGTGGCCAAGAAGGCCAACTCGTATGCCGAGCGCCTACGACTTGGCCTGGCCGTCATCCACGGCGAACAGAAGGAGACCGATGCCGACGAGGTCGACGGCCGGTACTCCCCTCCACCGACCAGGTGAGTTGCACGTCCTCCGTCCCAAAAGTGGGCCTCGCTGATCCCTAGTCTAAGTTTTCAGTTGTGAGGTTTCCGTTTGATTTGTTAGCTGAATTATTCTGATTTTGCTGTTAGCTTTGCTGGTTAGTTTTTGTGTTTCTAAGCTTTCTCCTATGACTATGAATTTGGATGCACTTCGCCTCAAGTAATTTGCACTTTCACTAGGCTCTGTTTTGTTGATTTAAAAGCACTAAAACGTCGATCATCCATCAAGCAAATTTTATAATCATTCCCTGCAATGCCATCTATAATATAGAAAGTCTATATTTTATCTGATATTTTGTATAGTTATATTAAACATCCTTTAATCTAATCGTGTTTATAAACTGTTCAATATAAGATTAACTCATTTTTGGTTTATAAAAATAATCTTTAAGATCTGCATCTACAAGATCTATGAGCCTTGCTAAATTACTAATTTTGATAAGCTATCAGCTGTATACACTTATGATATGATAAATTTCAAGTTCAAGTTCTGTATGCAACCTATTTTGCTGACTTTAAATTGCACGTATCCATAAAATCACTATCGCTATGACAATGTTGTGGCAGCTTCTGTCAGTGGCTTCTGTTCGTACTCCACAGCCTAGCAGGCACCTTTTTACGTAGATTTCCTGTATGACCGCTTTATTGACTTTTAAAGTGTTTTCGTATTTTGCGTTTTGGAAATGTTATTGTTTATTTTATGCTCCGCACGTGTCTCTAAAACCTCGACACTTTTTGGTGGGCACTTGGAGCCGTTCTCCTGTCAAAATTTAAAATCCAGAAAACAGAAAAAAATCGAAATTTCTCTTTATTTGTGTTATGCAGTGCGTATAGCAATTTATTAGGAAATTCAGTTGAAATGTGCTTACCAGCGACGCCTAGGTTCGTATTTTTAACTATGGTTTCCATTCAGTTAAGTTATAATTTTTAATCAACTGCCATTTGTACTTTTCCCCACCTCCCACACCCACACCCACGCCGCCACTCCACCCACTTCCCCACCCGCCCACATGATTCTTTTCTTTTTTGGTTTCGATTACGATCCGACCAACCAATGAAACGCACCGCCACCTCGACAAAACGACAAAACCAACCCACAATGTACCACAATGCACCACATTGCACCACTCGAACCGCAAACCACGTGAAACTGCCCCACACTAACCACTAGAAACTCTACTCCACAACACGCCCCATCCAGCAGCACCCGCCAGCGGACCACCTCGGTTTCGGTGGGTGTGCCGGAGCACATTGTCAAGGTCAAGCCCCCACTGACCATTGTGGGCGATGTCAGCGGCCGCATCGCCATCATGGTGGTGAGTATTGGTTGCCCTTCCCGGTTTCTCGATTGATTCTCACACATTTTCTGTTGCAGGATGACCTGATCGACGACGTCCAGGCCTTTGTGGCCGCCGCCGAGATGCTGAAGGAGCACGGGGCCTGCAAGATCTACGTGCTGGCCACCCATGGTCTGCTCAGCTCAGATGCCCCGCGACAGCTGGACGAGTCGCCCATCGATGAGGTGGGTCTCGAAGTTCACTGCCCCCTTTCCACCTCTCTTAAATGATAATTCTATCTGCCACACAGATCGTCGTCACCAATACCATTCCACACGAGATCCAGAAGCTGCAGTGTCACAAGATCAAGACGATCGACATCTCCATTCTGATCGCCGAGGCCATTCGGCGCATCCACAACAAGGAGTCCATGTCCTATCTGTTCCGCAACGTAACGCTGGAGGATTAGGGATCCCACCCACTCATACAACCACTCACAAGTCACAAAGTAGTGTTGCAGCCGGCTCGTTTGGGGCCGGTTTTTGTTTGTTTTTCGCTTTAGACATCATGGCAAAGTTTGCTCAAATAAAATTGAATGATCCAACCCGAATGTAGCACACTTTTAGGCCCCACACATACCCCACACTGTACTACACGTTGCGCGTTCATCGAAGGCTGGCCACGTTCTTCTAGTTCTTAAGATCCCCCAACTTTGTCCAAATAAAAGCTGATTGTACTCAACTCTGGAAACTTTGGGCCCTCGTAAAGCTGCCAATTGGGGTACTTGAGGACGGCTAGAATTTATGACACCTCTTGACTGGGCAGGTCGTAAATCAACTGGGGCGATTGCAGCCGGTTTTGCATTCTGCCCCGGCCTGATCAGCAAATAGAGTACCCGACAGATGTCCCGCATCGCTCCTATTTGACAAACAGCGTTGCGGAAACGAGTGCAGCGCAGATAAGATAGCAGATTCCATCTCCGTGCAGTTTCTCGTGACGAGGGAGCCGGAGAATCCCGCTGGGGCAGCTGGCTCATACATAAATCATGGTCCATTAATCAAGCTTCAGCTATGTCAGTCCCTTATCTTGCAGCCCCTCGAAGTCGGCAAATTTGCATTGCTAAATGCCAGAGGGATGGCCGAAGAATGCGGACCCAGCAGTGACGGATCGGATGGAACGGAATGGGAGTGGATTCGTGAGCCCAATATTTGGACCGGCCCAATGGCGCATATTTGCGAGGTCTCTGCCTAGGCCAAGAGCGATAAACCCGCGCTGTTTGCCCGCCAGAAAACCAAACAGAAATTGTGCCCCGGTCTTCAGCGTGACACTTGCTGCTTTTTTATCGCAAACAACAATGTCGTAAAGCCGAAGATAATGCCACAAATCCACGTACTCGGGCACCTGCTGGATTTGAATTGAATAGAGTGGCGTAGAAGTGCAAATCAGGCCCTAGCCGAGATCGAAGGGGATTTCGTTCCCATTTGAATTCCCAGACGCCAGCGACGAGTCACGTGAAGCAGCCGCATTGCGCATACGCCATGTTCGCCCTGCTGGCTTGGCTTTCGCGTGCATTGAACCGACTTCCGTCAGGGGCTTACTATGCCCATGCCACCACCTATTAACAGCCCATCACACTTTACATTTAGTCGAGCCTGTCGGCAGGTTCACTTTATCATTCCCCTGGCATTCCCACTGCAATGTCAATTGTTTGGGCGCCATATCTTTGTTGTTTCCGCCTTTTGTTTCTCTTGTTTGGCTTTTTGTTTATCACTCCGAAATTGATTTGTTAATTTGCCCGGCTTGTTGGCGAGTCATTAGCACGACACTTTGGGGCCATAAATTGATTGGCCCGGACGCCGGCGGTTAGCACCTCTCAATTGTCTACAGTATAATGGCCATAATCTGGATCGGACTGCACGCTCCCGTGCTCCCGTGTGGGCGGACTGCCCGGAATGGTTATTAGCCGCCCGCTGGGCAAATGATATCTCCAAATATTCCGATGATTTGCGTTTTGTCTGGCAGAACCAATCGCTTTGAATAGAGCCGCAAAAACAAACAAGTCACACGACCCGTTGGCCATTTCGAATCTACCACTTTGATGATGTTGAATATGCTTTACATTTAAATAGGCGTTAGGGTTACTCTTTAGGTTTGTCAGAAGTTCTTAGATATAGTTCATATAGTCATTAATTTTTATTGCTCATGGATGCCTTTTCTGCCTTTGGGCTGTGCAAATATATGACAATCAAACACTGCTTATCAACAAGTAGACAATTCTCAGAGCAACATTATTGGCAAATATGATTATTGGTTCTTTGACAACATTTGAATTCCGACAGTTCTGTGTCCCCTTCCTTCTTCAAGATACTGTCGATCGACTTTCGCCCAGCTTTTGAGTACCCCTGATGAGTGTGTGTTTTGGATAAAAATATACGACTGCCAGATGCTCGAGTGTTTTTGTTTTTTGTGTAGGTATATATCTACATTTCGTTTCTTCTGGCTCGGTCATGTGACCAAATTAATTCAGTATCGTTGCGAGTAATGCGGTGATAAAAAAGCAGGCTGCGCCTCCTCCTACCACTCCCCCAAACTGTCCACCGGATCGAAGCGGTTCGGACTCACGTGAGTCGATGGAACCGCTTTGGAAATGGAAATGCCAGCCTGGCGGGGATTCCTGGAGCGCCGTGAGCATTGGTAGCCATTGAACTTGGTCCCTGACACGCTTTTCGCCCGCTTCCTTAAGCCGAAGTCGCCCAAAGCCGCACAGGCTGACCTCAGACGGCGCCGTAAATTCAGAGAGATCTTGAATTCGGATACCCGACCGACGGGTTTGAGTCACGTGAAGCCTTACGTCGGGTACTTTACACGCCCCAATGCAGTCCGCTGCACTGGCGGGGGAGGGGGTTTTCCAGGGGCCCGGTGGGCGGGGCCGGCGGCGGGAGGCGGCTGATCGGCTTGCGTAATGTTTGGGAGCTTATACAATTAACTGAATGCACAATTAACAGTTTTATTTGAGCAGCGATTGTCATTCACTGCAATTGTTTGAGCTTAACCTGAACTGTTTGCCCGCCTGTCGATGCAGTTTCAGATACAAAGATAGCCGTGCACCGAGAGAAATGGCTATAAAAATTGTGGGCTTAATTAACTGACTCATGGGAAGATTCGCCTCAACAAGTCAAGTTTTGCATACAAACATTGAAGATAATGTCTCACATAAGCCCAGCACATACATAACGAACTTTTTCTTTATAAGTACCTGATCTCATTTTAATAATCACCTTAACAAAACTATAAAATGATTAATTTATTCAAGCCTTATGCAAAGAATAAAGATTTACACTATAAGCCTTTATTTATGAAGTAAACGATTTCATTTGCATACTACACCTGTTCTAGGGCTGTGAAAATACATAATGCACAAAAGTATAGTTTCTTTGTTTTGTTTTCTCCCAAACCAAGTGAATTTATTTGTATTTTGATGATTTTTCCCTGTGTACGAATACAGTTACCTACGTGCTGTCCATGCTTTATTGCGGGGCACCGCCAGTGCATACCAATGGACGAGACTTTCCGGCATGTGACCCCCAAGGAGAGATGAGTTCCCCTTATCAATACCGGCGCACACCTTGAGATTTCTCCGGCCAGATAACTGCCCAAATCTGGCCATGGGCCGCCAAAATATACACGTATATCTGAATAATCCCCCCTTAAGTAGGCCGCCCACGCGCTCCGGAGATTGGTGGGGTCCAAAGACCCAATCTCCGAAATCTACTTGTTTTTCGAGACGATAGAGGGGAAAACAACGGGAGACAGCCCAGCGATAAACAGACAATTATCCGCACGCCAGCGAAATTAAAAGCAAATTAAAATTGCTCAAAATTATAATTGACTCGCTGGCGGGCAGCTATGCACATTTAATTGTTGTCTAATGTGGCCGCCGTTCCCCTGGGGTTCACGCTGCGTATGAGTAATGCAAATTGACCACCCAAGTGCTACAGATCCAACTGCGACACATAATGGCCCAGCCGTCGAGCGGTCACCTAAGCGAGTCAGCGACCTATAAATATTCATAGCAAATGCCGCGAAAGTATCCCAGCAATGCCGGAGATCGATTGTTACGGAGATCAATGCACAGTTGTGGCCAATATCTCTTATCTAATCTAGTAACTCATCAGTACGCCTCCTTTCAAATTCTACTTAAGTGTTGTAGCTATATTCTATACATACATCTCAATGATATGCAGATTTCTAACCCACTGGTTTTGATTTGTGTTTTTTATCCAACCTTAATAGACAATTTACTTTGTATTAAACCATCTTAATTGTTAATATCTCAAATGGCTTGTTACATCATCTCTATAGACATAGCTATTATATAATGGTTTTTATTAAGCTAGACTGCATGTCTATGGAAATCATTATGGAAATGATTAGGCAAAATATAAAAGTAGATCACTTATTGTATGTAGTTTGCTCTTGAGAAACAACAATACCCTATCCACTGTCAGTACTATTATTATTTCCCCATGGATTTTATATTATAATTATAGGTATTAAAAGGAGAAGGGAACTGGACAGTTGTCACACCGAAAAGAGAAGGTTAAGAAGCTTTTCCTGTGAAAATCCCAGGAGAAGGGCACCCAGTCTTCGACCTTGGGGTAAAAGTTGTTTGATTTCCATCAGTCCGCTTGGATCGCAGTTCGTAACTTATTCAGTTTTGATTCTGCGCCATCGATCAGCCGCTCGACGCGTGATTGCCATTTGGGGAGAAGACAGTGCTGGGAAATAACTACCTAGGTGATTAATAGTCAGCCAGACTTAAGCCGCGGTTTTTGAGGGCTTCCAGACTGACCCAGACAGACGGCAGATGGCATGCAAGCGGAGCGTGTCGCCGCGGAAAATCCCGAGAAAAAGTCCCCAACTTTGGATTCCCCAGGTTTCGGATTCTGCAGAAAAGCTCTTTGCATGCAAATCGATGTCGCTCGAATGCGGTCCAAAACCAGAAGAGTCTCTCAGATGAAACCTGTCCGGAAACCAGGCTCTTCTAGGGGCTTCCAACTCGCCGAAGTACGGACATATGCAATTGCCAGATGAATTATTCCACCAACAGCTGCTGGACAGATTGACAGGCCAACATCTCAACTACTCGGGGCGGAGCGGAGCACTCGAGTCCCGGCGAATTCCGGCCATTATCTCGGCCGTATACTTAATTTATGGAGCGCACTCTTCCAACTGATTTATATGCGCCGTGTTCCTACGGCTGATTGATTTCCCGTGTCGACAAACGATAGACGTCAGTAGCACGCGAGATAGTCGCCCCCATAAAGATATAGGGGCTCGAAAATTGGGCCACTTCTGTGCGAAATGTTGGTAGAGCCGAGAAATCGCTACCTCCCAAGCAAGCAGCCTAATGATGATGACCATTTGTATTACTATTCATTCGATTTATTTATTGAAAGGGCTTAAAAGCCTGAGAAACTTGCAAGTCCCGTGGGAGTATCAAAACAGAGCAAGAAACCTTTTACACCTGGCCTCCATCGGTTAACAAGAAACCCGGGGTGTGAAAATCCGATCAATTAGCATGCAATAAAATAAATTTCTTGGCTCACAACATTGCATTCGACTGTGGTTCCCATGTTCCGTGCCAGCACGTGCGGAAAATCACAACCGAGTTTGTTGATTTTCCTCAGCAAACGAGCAACTGAAAAGGGAAATGACTTGGGAGTACCCTGTAATTTAAAAGTACATCACTAAATTTATGTCTTAAGGAGAAGAGGAAGTGATTTGTTGCATAACTTTTGCCGAAGGATTACGTCTAAGCTGAGTAACAGCCATCAAAACTATTGACTAATAGCCTGACTTAACTTGCCTTCATTGGAGCCAAATCATCACAAAATTATCTCGGCAAACATAAATTAATAAAACCATAAAATACCGTGTAACCACAGACAATAAAAGCCAATTGCTTCGGAAGCTTTATAGATGTTGATAGTGAGATTAGAGTAGAAAATAAGTGTACATTGGTAGCTTCTTATAGTGGGAAATTTCCTAATTAAATCCAGGGATGTGGATCCCTAACACTTTATAAGAAAACATGGATATAAATGTTAATATCTATTCTATAATTTGCTGATGATGATTTCAAGTGCCTTCATATCTCAGCATAGCGTTACTTTGAGAGGAAAGTACACGGGTGGGTTCCCATAAAGCGAAGTTCCCCATGACATTGTGAAATACACCAAGATTAATTGTAACCAGCACATGATTTGCGCTGCCTGAATAGCCATGTGTGCCTGCCCTGAACCAACTCCCAATGATCGGAGCCGCAATTCGTCTGCACCCATAAACCTCCACAAGGCGCTGTCTTGCCGCTGGGCCCGTCCCATGTTCCTCCCACTCGGTGGCCCAGCGACGGGCTGCGTCATTGCCATTTCTTCGGTTCCGCCGAGATGAAAAGCCCGAGATCGCTGGGGAGCCGGTTTCTGCCGAGAGCGGGAGCTGGAAGATTGGTTCAGCCTCGCGCGAGGAGAGAGGTGGAGAATTGGTCGGCTGGGATCCGATCGGATGGGAGCGCGAGAGGCGGAGAGGCGGAGAGGCGGAGATAACGAAAGCCGGCGGATAGTCTCGAACGCGCTGCCAGCGCCGCGCGACCGGTGCCTATTTACTATATAATCGGTGCCCAGCGGGCGGGCGGTTGTTAGTAGTGCTGCTCTTTCTGCGGCTTCAGATCATTCCCGCAGTGGCTGGCCACGCGATCGGTTCGCCCCGTCTTGGCTTTCGCATCGGAGATCAGAGTGTCGGTTTCCCGGAGATCCAGTGTTCGAGTGAGAGTGCCATGAAGCCTTAGAAACTGAGGAAATCCCACAGTTAAACACGAAAAAACCACAAAAACCGATTGAACAAAGCGCTAAAATGAGTCAAAGGGCTGACGACGGCCACACGAACAGTGGCTTCAACGGCGGCTCCGAGGTGTCCTTGGACATACCCACCAATACCCTGTACCACACCTCGCGGGACTGCATAGTGCAGGAGGAGCAGGGCCCCAACGAGAGCTGCCTGGAGGGAGCCCAGAGCTGCTGCTCGAGCCTGTGGTCCAATATCTTCAGGAAGAAGACCCTGTACAAGAGGTTTCCCATCCTAGTCTGGCTGCCGCAGTACAAAAAGGATTACATCTTCGGTGACATTGTGGCGGGCGTTTCCGTGGCCCTGACTGTGATTCCCCAGGCCCTGGCCTACGCTGGCATCGCCGGATTGGATCTGCAGTACGGACTGTACGCCTGCTTCCTGGGCTGCTTCATATACATCTTCATTGGGTCCAGCAAGGATGTGCCCATAGGACCCACGGCCATTTCAGCTCTTCTGTCCTTCCAAATCGCCGGGGGCAGCTGGCAAATGGCCACGCTGCTGACCTTCCTCACCGGGCTCATCGAGATCCTGATGGGCGTCTTCCGACTGGGCTTCCTCATCGACTTCGTTTCCGGGCCTGTGGGAGCGGGCTTCACCAGCGCCGTATCGCTGATCATCTTCAGCTCCCAGATGAAGGACTTTCTGGGCATCAAAACCAGCGGCAACACCTTCCTGCAGGTCTGGATCAGCATTGTGAACGACATACACAACATCAGCTGGCCGGACTTCATCCTGGGACTCATCTGCATTACGCTTCTGCTGAGTCTCAGAGCCCTGGCCAGCTGCACCCTGGGTCCCAAGGGGGGCAAGACCACCACCCAAAAGCTGCTCACTGGCATTTTCTGGACCATTGGAACTGCCCGGAACGCCCTGCTGGTTTGTGGCACCGCAGGACTGGGCTACTGGCTGTTCGTCAACGGCAAGGAGGACCTCGTGAGGACCGTGGGCTTTGTGCCCAAGGGGCTGCCCTCCTTTCAGCCGCCTCCCTTCCACATGGATGCAGTTGTCAACGAAACCACGGGAGAGGTCCTGCAGGAGGCGCAGAGCTTCTGGGACATGGTCAGCACCCTGGGATCCGGACTGATCGTGGTTCCCCTTATCGCTCTTCTGGAAACAATGGCCGTTGTTCAGGCTTTCGGTGAGTTGTGCATCGCTATTTTGTGGTTTATTAGCTACGCATATCACAAGAGTGCGATTTTGATCTCGATCTTCCCCAACAAGTTCAAGAATCTGATAAATTCGAGTAGGAAATGATTCATCCCTAATTAGTTTTCGTCAAAAGCTTGTTTTTGAATCGGAATGACGAAAGCAACGTGTTTATTAGTTTAAACTCTCAGAGCCTGTAGTTCAAGATTAGTGTCAACGTTTTAACGGCACGTGCGAAATTTTTTTAATGTGTTCTGAATTGACCTCGAAGTGGGAGGGTTTTTAAAGAATTAATAGGATATAATGCAAAGGTATCTTCTTCCCTAATATATTATATATACTTATTATCATCAGCTACTTTCTGTCCTCTTTTGAATATCCTCATCCGTATTTTATAATCCTTTTATATGGATTGACCTCTAACACCAAGCGGCAGTCACACTTTTGTAATTGAGACAGATCATAATTGATTAAGCATTTTGGGATTGGGTGTTTCGTCATTCGAATTTGAGTCATTCCTTTATTCTCAGGGGAAGAACTCGCATTTTAAACGTTTCTTCGGGTGTATTATAACCTTCCCTCTGTTTGATTTCCCCTTCAGCTGACGGCAAGCCCACGGACGCCACGCAGGAGTTGATCGCCTCTGGGGTCTGCAACGTGGCCAACTCATTTGTCCAGGGTCTTCGGAGCAACGGAGGGATCGCCCGCGGAGCCATCCTCAACGCCAGTGGAGTGAGGACCCAGCTGTCCAACCTCTACACCAGCGTGATCGTGATCATCGCCCTGCTCTACCTCACGCCCTGCTTCTACTACATTCCCAAGGCGGCCCTGGCCTCCATCATCATTGCGGCGGTGATCTTCATGGTCCAGTACCGAGTGATCAAGCCCATGTGGCACAGTAAAAGTGAGTTAAAAATAGAAGGGTTGTGTGAAAAGAAGTTGCTTGCTAATTGTATGCCATCTTCTTTGCCGACAGAAACCGATCTCATTCCCGGTTTGGGAGCCTTCTTCGCCTGCCTGGTGCTGCCCCTGCAGCTGGGCATCCTCGTGGGCATCGGCATCAACGTGGTCTTCATCCTCTACCAGGCGGCCAGGCCCAAGCTGCGCATCGAAACGCTGGCGGTGAGTCATCTAGAGTTAAGATAAGGTGGGCTTTGGGGGCTCTCTATAAAATCACGAGAACAACTTCGGTGGCCAAAAGTATGCTAAAGATTCTTCTGTTCTGAATGCCAGTCAGAGATATTTTCCATTTTCTGTTTTCAAGTGGCTCTAAAACCTCTTAAGTCTGAGTTTTATGTTTAAGTCTTTATGTTTTATAAGTACTTTATCAAATAGTTTTATATTATCTAGTAACTCTACTTAATTATTTAAAATTCTCGATAGTGTAAAATCTTGATATTCATGAATCCCTTCCCCTTGCAGACCACTACCGGCCTGAAGTACCTGATGCTCACCCCCGACCGCTGCCTCATCTTCCCCTCCATGGAGTTTGTGCGCAAGGTGATCAACAAGCAGGGCCAGAAGTCCACGCTGCCCGTGGTCATCGACTGCACGCACATCTACGGAGCGGACTTCACGGCCGCCAAGGTGATATCCACCATGGTGATGGACTTCAAGCTGCGGGAGCAGCCGCTCTTCTTCTACAACCTGCAGCCGCGGGTGGCGCAGGTGTTCGAGGGGCTCAACAAGGACCTGGTGGTCATCTACGACATCACCACGCTGCACGCCAAGCTGGCGGAGAAGTCGCCTCCGACCTGAGGGGCGGTCCAAAGAAGT
Organism: Drosophila biarmipes; assembly: GCF_025231255.1. Lineage (NCBI taxonomy): Eukaryota > Metazoa > Arthropoda > Insecta > Diptera > Drosophilidae > Drosophila > Drosophila biarmipes. The sequence goes on along the minus strand of NC_066616.1, from coordinate 31,913,511 downwards.
CCGAGGGAGATCAACGCTGCAACCTCGTCACGCGACAGTCTTAGCCCAATCTCGCCCAGGTCCCAGTGTTAGCCTAGTCTCTGTCTTAGCACTAGTACTGGCCTAGTCTGGCCCGCCGAGGCCAGCGACTTAGACTAAACGTGGGCTGCCCACGCTCATCGCCTAAGTCGAAGGCACCACCATGCCGTTCCACGGGGCCAGGTCACCTTAATTAGCATCTAAGTTGCGGCAGCATTCCACTTTCCGCAGATGTCTGCACAATGTTTGTATTTATTCGGCCTCTGGCGAATCGCTGTGAGTTTCGCTGAGCGAAACATCCCGAGCCAGAGCTCCTCCCACCCGCGAGCTTGCCGCTGGTACTATAGTATTATTTACGAATAGCGAACGAAGTGTTAGCATAAGTACTTAAATAAATCAAGTAAATATTAAATAACCAAGGGGCTTTTCACGGCGTTGCAAGAGGATATATAGCACCTTGTTCTTGCTTTTATAACATAGCACTTTCTATTTCATCACTTTGGTTTTAATGACAAATCAAAACGGTTTAAATGCATTTATCTGCGGTTTTGGAAATTATGGTGTGGCTATTTTTCGAATCCTCATTGCCTACTCAGCCAGATTAAATATCTAATCAATTTTGGCCAAGATTTGGGGCCACCTTCAAATTGGTGATTTAATTTGGCGCTTCATGTGGGCAGTAAATCTTTTGGCTCGAATGCATCGTTAATAATCGAATGGCAACAAAAGATAAGATTGGTTGAAACGAAACTAAAAAGGTAAGGCTCAATTAAAAAGTGAAGAATATAAAGTCTATTAGCTACGCTATTTTTGAAAAGATACTTTATCTTATAAGTACTTTTCAAGTTCCTTTTAAGTGTGGAACATTTATCTCTAAGTTTTTAGCCTGGCCAAGAACCCATCCGCTTTATATGTGGAATCATGTATCCATCCCTTGTTTGTCAAACGTTTTCCAGCACTGTGATATCTGTTGTCTCATCGCCCGCCTCAGTTCGTTTGAGAAAATAATCAAAATTATATCAAGAAGTCCGGGATTACTTAGATAAAACCATTTTGGAGATGTACAAGGTATAGCACTAGCTTTTGGAGTTTCCTTCATGTTTATTATTTGAATCCTGATAGATGAACATAGATGTTGGAGTCCCTGAGGATGGGCAAGGACCCGGTTTCCATCCGTATTTCACACAGAAAATATCCGAGCTGCAATTCACCGTGAACGAGCGGCAGAAGAACTTGCTCCGTCTGCAGGCTCAACGCAATGAGCTCAACTCCAAGGGTATGTTGTACATTCCACAAATGAAAAAATCCTTTCTGAAGATCCTGTTCTTAACCAAAAGTTCGCTTGCTGCGCGAGGAGCTGCAGCTCCTCCAGGAGCAGGGCAGCTACATTGCCGAGGTGGTGAAGCCGATGGACAAGAACAAGGTCCTTGTGAAGGTCCATCCCGAGGGAAAGTACGTGGTTGACGTGGACAAGGCCATCAACATCAAGGATGTGACGCCCAACTGCCGAGTGGCCCTGCGAAACGAGAGCTATACCCTCCACAAGATTTTGCCCAACAAGGTGGACCCCTTGGTATCCCTGATGCTGGTGGAAAAGGTTCCCGATTCCACCTACGAAATGGTGGGCGGCTTGGACAAGCAGATCCAGGAGATCAAGGAGGTGATCGAGCTGCCCGTCAAGCACCCGGAATTGTTCGATGCCCTGGGCATTGCCCAGCCGAAGGGGGTTCTCCTCTACGGACCCCCTGGCACCGGGAAGACCCTCCTGGCCCGAGCCGTGGCCCACCACACGGAGTGCACCTTCATCCGGGTCTCAGGCTCGGAGCTGGTGCAGAAGTTCATTGGCGAGGGATCGAGGATGGTGAGGGAGCTTTTTGTGATGGCCCGGGAACATGCTCCCTCCATAATATTCATGGATGAGATTGATTCCATTGGTTCCGCGCGACAGGAAACCGGAACTGGCGACTCGGAGGTGCAACGTACCATGCTGGAGCTCTTGAACCAACTGGATGGCTTCGAGGCCACCAAGAACATCAAGGTAATCATGGCCACCAATCGCATCGATGTTCTGGATCAGGCTCTACTGCGTCCCGGTCGCATTGATCGCAAGATAGAGTTCCCGCCACCGAATGAGGAGGCCAGGTTGGACATCCTGAAGATACATTCCCGCAAGATGAACCTCACCAGGGGCATAAATCTGCGCAGGATTGCGGAACTGATGCCCGGGGCTTCGGGAGCCGAGGTCAAGGGTGTGTGCACCGAGGCCGGGATGTATGCCCTGAGGGAGAGACGCGTCCATGTCACCCAGGAGGACTTTGAAATGGCCGTGTCCAAGGTCATGATGAAGGACTCCGAGAAGAACATGTCTATAAGAAAGTTCTGGAAGTAGCTTCCTCATATACTAGTTATTTACGAGTTAAGATAGTTTAGGTCACCACTGGAAAGAGAATGAGGAATATTGAGAGTATCTACTTATATCACAGGTTTCCGTTTGTAGTTCTACTTTTTCGAATCACAAGACAAAATGTAAAAATAAACCTTTCTCTTGAAAATCGATAGATAACTTAACTTTATTTAGATGATTTCGATTTAGTATGACTAACTCCTGGCCAGGGAAATGGTGCTGGCCATGCTGACGCACTCGCTGGCTCCATTTCCGGATTCTGCGTGATCAAGGGAGTCCACGGACCGCGAGAGATCCGCGTCGTCGGGTCGAAGTTCCTGGTTGAGGGCGTGGGTGTTGTAACACAGCACCAGCCGCGTGTTCAAGCCCTCAAACACACTAACCACACTGGGCTTCAAGTTGAAGAATATAATCTTCTGCTGGCGCCGACGGAAGTCGTCCACAATGGAGGATATGACTTTGGCGGCCGTGTAGTCCGCTGCAAAGATATAGGTGCAATCGATGACCACTGGCAGGGTGGACTTGCTGCCCAGCTTGAGGACCATGTTCCTCACGAACTCCACAGAGGGGAAGATCAGGCATCTATCGGGAGTGATCTTCACGAATCGGATGCCCTGCTGCGTTTCGAGCTGCTCCAGGGTGACCTTTGGCCTGGCTGCATAGTACAGGATAAAGAGAAGGTTCACTCCAATGGCCACCATAATGCCGATCTCCAGGGGCAGCACCAAGCAGGTGACGAAGGCCAGGATGCCGGGCACTAGATCGGAGCCTGGAAGATTAGGGATTACTTTGGAATACATACTACTAACTAGTTCGGAGCTCACGTTTGCTGCGCCACATGGGCGTCACCACCTGGTACTGGACCTGGAAGATCACAGCCGATATGATAATCGCCGCCAGCACCGCCTTGGGAATAAAGGCAAAGTATTCGGTGAGGAAGTTCAGGGCCAGCACCACGATTATGCCAATGTACAGGTTGGACATGTTGGTGCGACAGCCACTGGCATTATTCACCGCCGACCGGGCGAGTCCGCCGTTGCATCGGTATCCGGAGAAAAGAGAAGTGGCAATGTTGCCCACTCCGCAGGCGATCATTTCCTGGGTGATGTCTATCTGCCTTCCCTTGGCGAAGGCCTTGCAAACCGACATGGTCTCGAGGAGGGCCATCAGGGGAACGATTACTAGTCCGTATCCCAGACTCTGAACCATCTCGACGAAGTTCTGTCCCTCCACCGGGGGAATCCCAGCAGTGGCATTTCCGGGCTGTGCCTCGATCGAAAAGGGAGGAAGAGACGGCGTTGGCATTCCTTTTGGTATGTTTCCAGTAAGTCTAAAGGGGTTGGTTCCATTGGCGTCCAGGTACATGGTGATGGCGGTGAACACAATCACCACTGAGGCATTCCTGGAGGTGGACAGGAACTTGATCACGTGGTTGACCACTCGCTGGAAGCCATTCCTCCTGGCCTCATCCTTCGGCCCAATGGTGAACTTCCCAAAACTCCGCATGGCCAGAAGCAGGAAAACGCAGCCGAAACCCAAACAGGTGTCGGCCACCCGGACATGTTCGATGTCCCGGAACATGCTGATCCAGGTGGCTAAAAAGGACCCGCCGTCGCTCTTCACACCCAGCATGGAACGCATCTGGGAAGTGGACACAATCAGGGCCACGGCACTCGTAAAGCCCGCACTCACAGGCCCAGATACGAACTCCACCAGGCATCCCAGCTTGAAGATGGCCATCACGAGCTCTATGATGCCGGTCAGGAAGGTGAGGAGCACGGACCTCTGCCAGGATCCCCGGGCGAACTGGAAGGTCATGAGCGAGGCCACCGCCGTGCTGCCAATCGTGCTGTCCTTGCAGGTGCCCAGCAGGACGTAGACGAAGCAGCCCATGAAGGAGCCATAGAGGCCATACTGTGGAGGATATATACTCGTAGATTTTTATTTAGAAAAGTTCTTAGCTATATTCTGGGGAAAATCGAATGGGTGTCATTCAGGAGCATGACTCATTATGCTGAACTAAATTAGTCAACTGATTTTCTGGGCTACGTGCTCGAAAAAAGGAATGGTTACGAATTGTAATAACCCCTACTATACAGAATTCATTGACACTCTAAATATAGGAAAGCCACTAAGCGCATTCCAGATATATGACTGCATGAGACATTACTTAAACCCAGCCTCAGATGCTTCCCTTCATTCCGAAACTGGAACTCGAATACGACGGACAGAATGGGAAAGTGCTCCTTCTGTCTGATACTCCTCCTCACGAACGAACTGCTACTCATCAGTGGCAATGTAATCGAACGAAGTAAAAATCCTGAACCAGACTTTGGACTCACACATATAGGTGATGCCCAGAAGGTAAAACGGTTGATGGTTTTTTAAAGTAGGATCAATATGATCGAAATATTATTGTTTTTTGACAGACAATCTATGCTGCCGGAATTCCCATTGGACTGCTCGAGGTTTGTAAATTTCACTTTTCATATTAATCATACTTTTTAAATGTTTCAATTAATATATAAAACCAATGTTTGATTTTTTCAGCAGGAACAAATGCCTGTGAGAAATTATAGTAAAAGACATATATTTCGCGGAAGAATCTTATATACTCATAAAGGTCCAGTCAAGAAAAAAGTCGAGGGTGAAAAATGATTGGTAGTGGAAAGTATTTCCCTAAAGATGTCACTTAATAAACGATTTTAAATAAATGCTCCACAATGTAAATTGTTGCTCGTTACTGATAACTGGATCATACATCCTTTTAAGGACATAGCTCCTTAAGGACTTAGATCCTTAAACACTTTTTCGTTTTAAATGTTTTGAGAAACCCACTGTATTTTCTGGAGGATAACGATTTTGTACCCGAAGTATCTGCGAAGACCTGCTTCACCCGAGACGCACTTTTAATAAATGATGAAAATGTCACCTCGAACCTAGCCAGGTGGTTTTCCACTGCCCCCAACTTGCTAATAAGCTGGGAAAACACGATGACATCTTGATTAACCAATCAAAAGTGATACACGCTACACAAATTATTGATCTTTTGAATCTGTTAAACTGCTTTAAGCAACTTGGAAGTGAAATGACACCCTAAAATATATTTTTGAGTGCATGGATACTCACCTCTGGTGGCAGACCGACCACGCCCGAGTAGGCCAGACCCTGGGGGATCACGGTGAGACCCACGGTGAATCCGGCTATCAGATCGCCGATGCAGTCTTGGGAGTTGTAGTGCGGCAGCCAGGTGAGGAAGGGCAGTCGCCGCAGGAGGGTCTTCTTGCGGAAGATGTTCCGCGCGTAGCGGGAGCAGCAGGACTCGGCATTCTCCGACTCCTTGGAGGCCTCCAGCTGCTCCAGGCTCTTGCTCTTCGAGGTGCGATGGTCGGTGATCAGAATGAAGTCCGTGGAGGAGCTGTCGAACTGCGCCTCCAGACTCTGATTGACCTCCGCCTGCTTGCGGAAGGTCACCTCGTTCTCCAGCGTGGACATTCTGGGCGAGATCTCTGCGTAAACTGATGGGTCGGACGACACGCCGCCGGAACCTGATGCTCCCAGGGGCTGCGTCACGCGCTCTTATCTCCGCAGGCTGTTTGCCCAGATCTCGACGCGTGTCGTGTGTGGGAGCGGGATACAGGTTGTATCTTTCAGTTATATCCACAGCGGTTCCATAAACACGCCAAAACACTCTTGACAATGACCAGAGCCCCCTGCATCCGCCCGCCCCTCTATGTTTGCCTTGGATATTGTCCGCCAGCCAACTGGCACAAATGTCCCCGATCGAAAATCGGAATTTTTCCATTAATCAAGCTGCGATCTGTGGAGAATCGTTAATCAGGTGTGCACTACTCGTTCGCCGGGTAAATATTGATCTTCACAGTTATCCAGAGGAGTCCAGCTGCGATCGATGAAGCCCTTAGGGTGGAAAGATCGTTTGATAATCGAAAGTGACGAGACACTGGTCTTTAGAAGGCCAGTATTATCTAACATCAGCTTGCTACTGTATAATCTCCTTATCTCCTAGATATAATAAAGATTATAGGAGGAAGGAAAGTCTTACTATTTTTAGCTGATGTCAACTTGCTGACGAAAGCAAATTGCGAATAGGTCGTGTGGTACAGCCGAGCAACCTTTTAAAAATACCCCAAGGGGTCTTTCAACCCAATAAGTCATCAACAGTAATCGTAACCTACTTTTGTATTTTTTTTATTTAATTTTAAAGTTTTTACATGATTTTTAAAAATTGTATTTTAAAAGCATTGCATATAAAGTAAGATATATCATTACATTATACAATTGTTTGTTTTTCATTTGTTTGTGTGTTTAACCATAAGTTAAATTTATGTTTAAGCATTTTCATAATTCAATAGCAGTAAATTGTTTTCAGAGACCATGGCTATATATGTATCATATATATATAGTGTGTATAAGTATTATGTATGTTATGTGTTTGTATCATGTGTGTGTGCATGTGTGGATATAAACACGACTAAAACTAAAAATTGTGAAATATCGCCCCGTCCAGGGGCTTCAAAAAAATCGAAGGACAGAATGGAAGGTAAATAAAATAGAGTAAACGTGTGTTTAGCTGCAGCGTAAATGTGAAGATTTAGCTTAAGGAAAGAATTATTTCAGAGCTGCCAGAAGGAAGTCAATCCTCGATCTGCGTGTGTGACAATGAACATTCGCCTAACTCGTAACAAACAAGTGATTATGCTTATAGGGTGAACCGAACACAAACTCGAACCGAAATCATCTGAATCTGAAGAACGCAACAAACACCTAACAAAACAATATAGAACAATCCTCTCGTGAGAACAACAACAAGTATGTGACAACACTATTTCTGGGGTGTGGCAGTTTTCCTTTCGGTGAACTCTCCATGGATCCAGTTTGGATGAATCCTCTGCCTACTGCCACATGCCAATGGTGTAGTTCCTGGTCAGATGTCCCATGCGACGCTGACGTCCAACTGGAAAATATTCGAAATTCAGAATTAGTAATATTCCAGAAAGGCATTCAACAAGACTGGTTCAGAACGAAGCATGACGCACAACAGTTGAATAGGTATAGTACAGTGTCCACAGAAAAAGCTGCCCTGTTGGCTTAAGGCTAAGCTAATGGAGTTGCTAATCAGGCTGCTCTTCCGCACATATTTACCAACCCATTTAGGGTCTATTTTCGGGCCAATCCCGGCGGGCAGCGCTAAAACTGACGCTTTTCTGTTGACGGGGTCACCGGGCGCTCTTAGGTGCTAACTTATGATGCTTCACTTGATATGGTGAAATCAAAAATCACACTTTAACAGTGATATGTCATATGATGTCACTATAACTAGTATCTTAATGTGTGACAAGTGTTACAAGAGCAGTAAATAATTATAAATTTAAGCTTAATGCAATTCAAATATAATATTGAATATTAAATGTTACAAATGCAAAGTTAACTTAGATTGTAAAATGTACATTTAAGTTATTCTAAAGATATAGCGATAGCTATTACCCATAAGATACTTTACGTACTTCATGTAGCACATCATTCTTCGGTGTTAGTTCACAGTTGGTTGGATTCTGTTGGTGGATCGGTTTCGGGAGGATACACAGAGGTCGGTTGGTTGGGGAATCTGTTGTTCTTGGTGCCGTGGTTGCTCATGTTGTTGTGGTGGCTGTTCTTGTTTGCTGGTGGTGTTGTTTGGTGGTTTGGTTTTGATTTAGACTTTCTTGCTGGGGGTTTGCTTGTTAATTCGGCAGTTATTCGGCAATCAAATCAGGAGTTGGACAAACAAAACACACACACATAAAGATGGCTTCTGCTTGATTGTTGTTCTTGGGTGGTGGCGTGTTGTTGGTTGGTTGCTGCTATATATTTCGTAAGTTGTCTTTTTATTTACGCTGGTTGAGGCGTTTCACACGTACTGGAAACACAGATACGGGATAGCGAGAGAGTGTTGGTGCGTGGGCGGGGCGGAAGAGAAGAAACAAATACATTGGCATTAGTCATTGTAGAGAATACAGCACAGGGCATTCAAGAGAAGGATTCAACAATTTAGTTAGTTAGTTTCAACTGCAATCATTCAACAAACAATAGATCAGGTAGCAGGCACAACATTCAAGTCGGCCCAAGTGTTTTGGGTTTCACATCGGGCAAAGGTCCTTAATCACTAACTTTCAATTGGCTGGAAGCTTTCGGGTTAATATTCTGGGTTAATTGGGGTTTTTCGTTTCGGCCGCAGATCAACACAACAATTACTTAGACAGAAGGGTACCAACTTTTCCTCTGTTTGGGATACTCTGCGTCGTGTTCAATATTTTTGTAGGTTTATCATGGCTCTTCTCTGTCGGTGGTGCTGCTCTAGTTTCTGCTGTTAGTTGGTGGTTCTGATTGAATCATAAAAGTGTCTCAAATCTAGTTTGGTTATGGGTTTCTGCTACTATCGCTTTGCGCTGACTCGGATCTGGGGACTCACTTAGATCATACATCGCAGTTTAATTCCTATGCGGAGAGAACTTCATTAGAGCCGCCATATAAGCTCACTGCAAGGAGTTGTCTGAAGTGTGGATAGTGTTCTGATGTGGTACACACAGCATGCAAATGGTTGGGCGGGGGAAAAGTGCAAAACGGTGGGTAAAAGCAAGAACATGCAGTGGATGGTTAGACTTAAACAAAATAATCTACATAATGAGGAACAACATAAACGTAACTAAAAGATGCTTGGATGCTGGTGTTCATGACTGATCAGTGGGTACTACATAAACAATAGGGGGAAGGTCTAGCTTCGAGCAACCGAAGCTGCTAATACCCTTGCAGATATAATATGTACTGTGTAAATAAGTGTGGAAACAATAAATGTCAATAAATAACTCAAGATTTATAGTGTACAGGAGGACAGGAGGACTCATGAGGACCATATCTAAACGGACGTTAACACATTTCCGTACTACTTTGGAATATTATTTGCAAGAGTATAAAAGATCTTGGTTAAGTTCACAGCCGATACTGCCATAGATTGATGCAAACAGTCAGCCAAATGCACTTTGAGGGCTCTGTCTAACCGAAAATCTGCGAAAGCTCGTTACAGCTATATATATCGAAGCCATATATAGCAGAATGCTGGTTGCTCTTTGGGGTTTGGTTATTCGGCAATTCTTGCGAGTTAGCAGAAGAAATTGAGAAGTGAAAGACAATCCGTGTTCATAGATACCTGTGTTAAGCGTTAGAGAAAATTATACACGTGGCGCCTAAACGATTTCTGCTGGGTTATAGAAGAGGCCTCGACTCGGAACACAACTCTTGGCACGTGGGCACCATGCAGCACCCACATACCGAGAGCCTGTTCGATCTGCGATCTTTATCGATATATATGGTTTATGTATTTGGTTGATATTTCACTTCGTTTCTTTGGTTTCAGTGTGCTGTGCTTAGTTAAAGTCTCTAGAGTATATAGATATTTTTGGCAAGCTCAGGGCTGCTTTATCTTAGCTTAAACTTGTGCTCCTGCTTCCTTCATCTTTATATATATTATATTATACACGTTCTTTCGTTGTTATGTGCTTCTGTTTTCTTCGGTTCTTGGGGTTTAGATTACAAAACGCTTTAAAAATGGTTTAGTTGCTTGCTTTCTGGTCTGCTTATTGAATTCTTGTCGACTTTCTATGCAGATTATTGAAAAATCTGAACTGCAGTCGCAACTCAAGATCTTTTCTTACTGAAAACGAGAAACAGAGAGAGGGGAGAGAGAAATAGAACACATAAACAAAAGGTGATAAAGACAGGTCACACAAAGGGGGAAGAAATCATAATCATGAGTCTTTGTCTTTGACTGTCGCGAGATTGGAATTTCAGAATCGTTTTTGGCTGATATCTCTGGGTTCGTCTGTTTTTGGGAGATAGAAAGACACACAGATACAAAACACAGAGTGCTGCGATGAGAGTGTGTGCGGGTGTGCCTGGGTGTGGGTTAATAGCACGCATCTGATCTGAGCGATGGAGGATATCGTGGCTGGATTATTTACACGGATCGATTTCGAATGGAAAAGCGGCTGGCAACGACGACATGGAAACAGATATTAACAAGAGGGGCTGCGCTGGAATCAGTTTCCGGTTTCTGCACAGTACGCAAATACCTCTAGAATTCACCATCGGTTCGGTTCTTTCCATATCAAAATGGCTTATATTTGTGATCTAAATTATTTCAAAATATTTAACTTAAATAAATCCCATTGGTACATACAATTCCCATTATTTTGATACAACAAGGAGAACCGATGGTAATCTAGTTGATATTTGTCAGGATCTTTCTTCGCCTGGTTTTCTTTGTGGGGTATGTACAAGTTCTTGGTCGGCAAGATCGATGGACTGCATCCAGAGTCCACAGTGTTGGGTATTTTGTTGGGCAACGACAACGACAACATCGAGGGTTACATAACCAATGAGACAGAAGGGGAAAGACGCGAGTGGATCGAATGACTGTCTGTACATGGCTCGAACTTGTGGTGGCTGTGGTTTCGGTGGATTCTGTGGTTTCTGGTCGTGTTCTGTGGCATTCAGTGGCTCCGGTGGTGCGGCTGCAGTGGCTGCCCGGCTTCTCACTCACGTGTGCGCTTGGTAGACGCCCTCATCGTCGTAGTTCGGCGTCACGGACCGACTGCCCGGCACCACCATGTTGTCGGGGTCGAACTCCGGGTCGAAGGCGTCGCCGCCGCCCCGGATGACCATGTTATCCGGATCTTCCTCCACTTCGTAGTCCGCCGGGGGCTGCGGCGAGGGCGACGGCGAGGGCGTGGCAGACCGGTTATACCCAACCAGATCCCGCTCAATCTCCATGTTGCCCGGCAGGATCAACTTCGGCAGATTGGGCTTGAGTTTCTGAACGCGGAAGACTGTCGGGGTGTGGTCGAATTTGTGGGTGTTTTGAGTTCGAGAGTAGCGTTGCAAAATTTACAACAGACAAGTGGATAATTGGTTAGTGTTCTTCTTGGCGCAAGTCACTTTTACAGTCTATGGTAATTACAAGAAACGGGAGACGAGAGAGAATCGAGGGGTGGCACAGAATATTACAAAGGAGGATCGATCTCAGCCTGGCGAGATCCCGGCTCTAGTCTATAGGGGTAACACATGGGTTAGCATCGCGTGGATATGGAAGAATGACATACGTACGGAACCCTCTTATTATAAACAATGTATGTAAAATATAAAAGCCAAGTAATAGCACTAGAAAATATTCAATAGTTCTTCCTTACACGGATTCTTCAGTGCTATTGGTTGGCCATAACCATCTTAATTCGATCTACTATTATATCTTATGAGATGCCCAGCCCGGAACGATAACGACAGGTGAAAACGAACGATAACGTGATAACGAAACGTGAACGATAACGATAACGCAACGAAGGCTGGTGAGACGATGTAAGAATGTAGAACGGTGGGGTTAAGTCTGGAGATCTGGAGTGACGATGAGGCTGATGGAGGCCGAGAACGGATTACCTGGTTACCAGACACAATAGATAAGAATAGAGAACGATAAAGTGAAGAGTGGGGCTGGGGAGGACGCAACAAGAACGTGGAGCTCGGTTACCAACTGCGGTCGCCATTCAAATCTTCTTCTCCGCTCCGCTTCCGGACGAGGAGGCGGAGGCTTCCGCCTGGAGATTGCGCACAAGACGCCCTGCAGGTGGCAAGTTATGGGTTACACTGTCTGAGGGATCGGTCCAGGTGCGCGCCTTGATGAACTTCTCGAAGGCAGCCAGGCTCTTCAACCTGGTGGGTGAGATATCCTTGGCCGCCTTTGAGTCTGAATGATCGTGATGGATTTGGTTTGGCGACTGATTGCTGGATGATGGTGGCGAAGCGATGGTGGTGATTCCGCTGGCTAACATACCTTGTTGCAATTCACCTAAACGCGCGAGTGAGGCAACTCAGTCAATAAGAAATATACCTAATCCTATCGAGGGGAGGAGGAGCAGTGGAACGAGAACGCGGAACCAACGCTGATCGCCTGCAGGGAATTGAGTAACCGCCGTCGCGGGGTCAGCTGCCGATTCCAAGGGTCAACTTACTTCTGTCGATGTTGCGCTGCAGGTGAGCGGCCACTCGGTGGCGGGCGTCGTTGAACTCCAGGTGCAAGCCGAGGCGCAACAGCGAGGAGTTCTTCTCCACCAGGTCGGTGATCTCCATCTCGATCTTGTTTCCCAGCACCGCAGATCGCTGGGGAGAGGAATCAAAGCGTTAGTTTGGGTAGTTGTTGGGGTGATATGAGATTATGTTATCCAGATGCAAGAACCCACCTGATTGGAGGCCCTGAACTCCTCGATGGTGTGGCACTTGAGCAGGGCTTGCACCAGCTTAACGATCACGGGCGGACTGATGAAGTTGGTCTCGACGTTTAATACTCTCAGGGTTTTGCTCTTCTCGATGGCCTCGGCTAAAAGGAGGGCTGTCTTGTCGGTGAGGCCGACGTTTGTCAGCGAGAGGACTTCCAGATGTTCGTTCTGAGGCAGTGCGGCAAACAGTTGCTCGAGCTTCTCGTCCGAGATGTTCTGCGAAAATCAAGTTACCTAGTTAGTAGGGAGACAGGATGGTAAATAAAGTCCAAGGCAAAACCTTAATGTTGTTTAAGTTGAGGTCAATCAGCTTGGAGTCATCGTCCTTGACCCGCTTGATGGACTCCTCCACATCTGTGCTGTTGGGAGGATCCATGGGGAAGAGCTTCTGCTGGGTGGACTTGGTGATGCCGTCCCAGCCCAGGCCCACGGGCTGTCCCTTGTTGAGCAAGGAGGCGTGGTACTGGTCCTGGTTCATCATCGAGTGGAAGCCCAGGATGGCAGCCAGATCGATGATCTCCTCCTGCGTGGCATCGTTGAGAGCGTGCTCGTACTCCTCGCCCATGTCAATGGCGATCTGCTCCTCGGCCTCGATCTCGCGGGCATCCCTCGGGGGAGGGACCCACTTCTTGCCACGCACCTTGCCCTGCACATAGGGCTCGAATTCCGGCTGGTCGGGCGTCTCGATGGCCTGCTTGTTGATGTGCTCGATCAGCTGCTTGCGGTTCAGAGGACCGGTGGCTTCCTTGGTGCACTCATAGCTGTTGCGCTGGTCTGGCGGCAGGAAGTTGTCCTGAAAAAATAGGTACAGGTTAGAATGCTACGATGTATTCAATTTTTTAAGGATTACTCACATCGGGATCCACTTCTTTGGCCAGTATGGTTATCTCCTCGGGCGAGAGCTGGGCCAGCAGGCTCTCCACATCCACATCGTCGTACTCACTCAGATCCTTGCCATAGAGTTTGGCCGGGGTGGTGAGCGTGGTTGTCTTTGTGGTGGCTGAAGTCTAAAAAGGAAAAAGAAAATGGGTTTATTTAAAAACATTATTATTATTAAGGAATATTCTTCGGTTTAGATAAAATAAGTTTATTTAGGAATTCAAAGGATTATTTTAGAATACGAGTACCTAAAATGTTTTCTGTTAATAGCTTTATTTTAATATTTATCCTTTACCAGACAGATAAGTCACTAACTTCCTGAAGCATAGCTGCCCTTTTTATTGGTTCATGAAAAGCTTGGAGATCACAATGAGTTGTATTATAGTCTGGTTTTCCCAAGAAAAGTTTTCATGTGAGGATCAGTTAAGATTGCAGCTTAATCGCAGGGCAATCTTCCCACGCTTTTGCTCTCCGTTTCCCCGAGCAAAATCCATTGTTTTCACTTTTCAGTTTCCCGCTTTTCCGAAGAGAGCGAAAGTTCACTTATGCTTTACAGCGGTTTACGAGGTCTAAAATAATGGTGTTTCAGAGCTACTTAAGCTACTTTTCGCACATTTTTCTGCTTGAGACGGAGGCTCACTGGCGGCTGGGGGGCACGGCGTTTGACCTTTGGCACCGGACGCAGCTTGATCTGCTGGAACTCGGCCACCGGCAGGGCGCTCTCCATTCTAGAATGCTGTCTATCTTCACAGGCCGGAGGTGCCAATCGATACGGATATTAGAAAGGCGGAATATGAAGCGCGCAATACGGCAAATCCAATTATGAATGCAGCGAGGCGACTTGCAGCTTTCGGCTTGAAGAGCCGGAGACTCTGGCGACTTGGGACTGGGTCTGCGTTCCACCACCGACTGACTGGCAAGAGAGGCCCGCCGAAAGACCAGACCGCCGCACCACCAGACCACCGAATTAAGGCGAGACAGCGGCAACCACATCGAGCCAAAGCGAGAGTCGTGCAACATTTGCTGCGAGCCAACCCAAAGCCAAAAGACAGGCTGCAATCGCTCAGCCAGCCAGTCAGCCAGTCATCCAGTCACTCAGTCAGTTAGTCAGTGAGTCAGGCGTTCACTTCGAGCCAAGTTAAATCGAGTCACTCAGCCAGTTGGCCCGAGGAGCTGCCAATGTAAATTAGGCGCACTGCGAGAAACCGAGGCGGAATAAATATGTTTGACTCTCAACAACTTCAATAACTTCTTTGCAGACGCGAATTCTTCAGGATGTTAGATACAAGGAAACGCGAATTCTTTAGGCAACCAAAAAGAAACTTTGAGGCAGTGTGGGAGTTAATGTGCTAGCCAAAATGAGCCGAACTGCCTTTCTTCAAGATTTAAAAAAAAGAACCCTTCACCTCTGCTCTGAACTGGTTTAAAACTAATTAACCATTTTGTTTCTCAGTGCAGAAGGCGGGGGACAGGGGCACTCAACTGTGGCATGACTTCTCCGCGGTGGTGTCTGCACTTAAACGACTTCTCGCTGGGAAATTGTTGTGCAACTCCGCCAGATTTCAAATAAATAAGTCAACAAATTGTGGCCCATAAACAAGCCGAGCGGAAGTCGTCGAAAAGCCACGGAATCGACATTAGACATGGAGGGCAAATAGCTGGTGATTTGCATAAGACAATTGCAAGAAACCGAGCAACTCGGAGGGCGGGATATGTGTTCTAGCCGAGCGTGACCGAAAGAAGGGGCATTTAGTACACAGTATTTAGTGCAGGCAAATCCAGAGTCAAGAGCCGATTGAAAACTGGTTTCCCCCGAGGGCAGAAGAGTGCCAAGGAACCGCGACGGACGGACACTACAATGGCCATAAAACCGGGGCTTAAACTCCTCTTTGGCCGCCGTTTACTTAGTGCTTTCAGCAGGGAACCGGTTTCGGCCACAATAGGTACAGCTAAGCTACCACAGTGTACCCTCTCGGCCAGCCAGTACTAGCAAAACAAGCCCACAAATGGCCAAGATGACGCTCCCAGATATTATACGAGTATCTGATGGATACAGCTAGATGCTAAATGCCAGCCACTGACCCACTTCCGAGGGGAGCTCCTCGTTTTTGCTTCTCGGTGGGGGCGATTATGTCAGCTTCTAACGCCTCAAGTTGGAGTCGATTGTTGACATTTCAATTGGGAGCAGCGCGGCACCGACTCCCCCAATGACACGGCACAGCGGAGGAACTCCACTCAGCCCGACTCGAAGCCAATCCAATCGAGGAGGAAGGCCTCTGGAGGTGGGCAACTGTAAACTGTGGAAGCATAAAAAGTAATTGCAAAAATAATTGAGTTCACGGCACTCCGGAGACACTTCGAAGCGCTCGAGAGCAGAGCAAATAAATTCTGGCCAAAACAAGAAATTAAGTGGGAATTTCGTCTAGTCGAAGTGGCGAGTACCCTGAGCTCGAGTAGAAATTATGGTGTAGTCGGGCAGTACTTATAAATCATTGTGAGTCTGTGAATTATGGGTAGTTTTGTAGATTTTCAAGGTATCTGGTCAAGGGAAAATGAGAAAATCTAACTGAGTTATAACTCTAGAAGTGTTGGTTTCAATTTTCCATTTTAAGATTGAAGAAGAAATATAGTAAGCGTTTTCAATGTGCGATCTAATATTCTCCTTCTCAAAAAGAGTACCTCAAACGAGACCTGTTCTTTAATGCCGAAACGCAGCCCACCATGCAAATCCGCACCTTGCGGTAAACAGCACGGGCACCGAAATGTATCTGTCAGATACTCGTCGTCAACACATTAAACATCAAAAACTGTTAACTGGCGTGCGTCTGCCAGTGTTCTGGGTTGCGAGAGCCAATTAGAAGTCGAGATACCAGCTAAGCGGAGTGGCAGGCTCATTAATTGCACGGCCTTTGCAACGGTAGTTCGCATAAACCAACTCACTGGGAGAGCTAGCTATCCAGATACTCCGCCCACCGCCTGCAGCCCTCTGTCGTCTCGCTTTATGCAATTACAAAGCAAGGGCTTGTCAAGAGTTAAGTTGAACGAAAGGCCTCACTTAATGCGAAGCAGCTGCTTTGCTGGGGAGACGGACTGAAGGTCCCATCAAAAACAGCTTCGCATACACTCGAGCATTCTAAATGCATTTGTTGCAGCACAATGAGGTTTCCATTAAAGACAAGCGACATAGGTAAGTCGCCTTGATGGGATTACGTTTATTTTCGGTAGGCATGTGCAGTGTTTTCAAAATATAAGCTTAGTTTAATTACTATTTTTAGCTTGGCAAAACAGTTTTATTTCTGTAAAATAATATCCTAAGGAATCAAAGCTAAAAGCCAGCTTAAAATTTAAATTGAGACAAGGTGAGTTATTAAGAACATCAATAATACTCAAATCAAACAGAATCGAGAGAATGGTGTTGCCTTAACAACTAAGAATAATTATTGTTATAACTAAGAGTTAACCTACCAAAAAATATTTGAAAAAAGGCCCCGTTTTTATATAAGGCAATTAATATAATTTATTTTATATGGGGATTACGTCAAGGTTTAAAAATAGTAGCTCTGCGCAAAAGAACAGCTCAAGTTAAGAATGTATGACAGCATACTTTTTAGAGTTTATTAAACGCTCTTTAAGAGTGGCTTTCGGGCACTTAATTACAGGCTTCCCACTTCTCAGCTAGGTAAAAATAAACGAATAGTTCTACCAACAGTGATGTACCGCTAAAGCCGAAACCGAAACAGGAATAAATCCGGCTTAAGGCCACTCCGCAAATCCTCCTGGCCATGTGTGACCCACAAAACCGAGCCCCTGAGCAGCGGGGCGAGGAGCGAAACATGTTTTTCGGTGATTTGCACAAATGTATCTTGTATCTGGGAGTAGGTATCTGGCAGCTCGCATCCGAAGAATGGGCGGCGGTCGCCGAATGCGAAATCGGTCAAGGTGCTTAGGCGATTTAATTAAGCGGCAAACAACACAACAGCCGTTTTCCAGCAGCGACAAACGGCAGTGGTCACGTTTGCAGCGAACAATTTCCCAACGCCCGCGGAGCGGAAAAACTGTGGAAAATCAAACAGAAGTGCATGAAGAGCTGGTCTCGCACACGTCGCTCTGAGCAGGTCCCTCCAGAGCAGGTAGCGCAATGGAAATGAAAATGGACCCGGCTAATGACCAGCGACGAGTGGAAACGCTGTGGAAATTCGCGTAGGAAGCGGGGGAAACGGCCGGGGAAATTGCACTTCGCGGGTTTGGAGGAAACCGTAGCAGGAAATTTCGAGCAAGAAACGTTAATTACATTTGCGACCAGGCCGGCCCGCTTTTATGGCCATCCGAATCCGACAATTAGTCGCGTGGAAAACCAGAAACCGAAGGTGAAAAGATGCGTGGAGTGTCGAGTGAAAACGCGTGCCTGGGAAATTACCTCTGGCCGTGGGGGAAAACAGTAAAAGCAGTTGCAATGCCTTATCTCAATGCTGTTTATTAAATTATGGCCATTAAAGCAGCCTCACATCTCCTCCTCCTCCGATACGATGATACAACTCTAAAACGCACCCTTTGAACCTGTTTTCCCCTGTGTCAACCGGGGACAATGCAGTTTTCGCAGCCATTGATAGATTGCCAGCTCTGTAGACCACATCACCTTCTGCTCCTCTGAGGGTGGCACATGTTTTATTGCATTTTTGCAGCAGCTCCCCAAAGTGCCTGCATAAATGTGAAATATGCCCGGCCCCTTCGGCAGCCTGGCAAGATGGAAAAGAAGTTTTGTGCTCCTAAGCCAATTCCCAGTGCCAGTCAATTGCATATTCAGTGAACACGAATATGCTTTTTATGTGGCAATATTTTATGCAATTTGCATGCCAACAGCAGGCGGCTTGCGGGGCGGGCAAAAGGGGGAGGCGGCCAGGAGGGCGACCTCTTGAAAGCTGGGACCCCAGTTGGTCAGCTGCGAAGGGAGTCCGCTTCTGGCCGAGATGCAGCCACACACACATTCTGGTTCTGCCTTCAGTCAGGCGTTTCGGCTGCTGAAAACTGAGACGTCGATAGTTCCGTCTCAATGCACTCGCATTTAAGACAAGTGAACTTGGGAAGCTTCAAGAGAATCGAATGGCGGATGCCCTGGAATTTTGAAGTAAACTGAACTTAAGAAGGCAAGGAAGATTCTTGCTGGACGGATGGAGATGTTAGCAACCTTTCCCAGAAATCAAATAGAACTCATTTCAGAATTTCTATTTTTCAGTATAGATTTTTTTGGTTAAGTAGCTATCCTCTAGATAAAAATGGGTGTTATTTTACAGATACAATTGTAGTATTTTAATCAACTTCAGAGGGGTATGCAGAAGTTCAATGAATTTTAAGATAGTGATTGTTATTGTTGACTTCCTTCCTGTACCTCCGCTGAGCATACCCCATTCCTACCCAGACCTCTGCCGCCTCGTTGCAACCAGAAATCTCCGATATCAAAGCGGTTGGGGGGCGGCAAAGCAAGGAATCACTGGGGTGCTGGCGGAAACTGACAGTTGGCATGGCCAGGGAAAACGTAGAAGAGCCACAAACTTGGCTGCACTGCGGAGGCAACTTTCCCGGTCTGAACTGAATCCGCACATAATGCACAGATGTCGCCAAAGCTGCAGGGGCTGGCTGGGGCGGGAAAAGTGAAATTCGAGCGGCAGACGCATTTAGACAAAATGAGAAACGTGCGTCGCATTCGCAGCCGGAGCCCGAGCCCAATCATCAATAAGATGCCAGAATAAGCGGCCCAGAGAATCATAATAAATTATGGTCTTCAGTCTTCTCGGGCAGAGTCCCCTCGAGGAGTACGCCAATTTGTGTAGTTTACATTTGACTTTGCCTCTGCCCAGGGTCACGTTTCGGCAAATGTTTGTGTGCCCGGGAATGTTGTAAATAATAGGGAGATTTCGGGGTGTCGCAGTGCCAGTGAAAGTTAAGTGGCAGACAAATTTAGATGCAAATTAATTAAAAATTCATGTAAATTTCCCCCTTTTCCCACTCTTTCTCCGGGGTCTTTGCCTCTGTGCATACACCTAGCCACATTCAGCGTTTGTTTACACGCTCCCTGGGAATTGTTTAAACAATCGGCTGCCAGTGCAGCGAGTTCGCTGAACCCTGCATCAGAATTTTCACCATGTAGTTTTGGTTTTCCGGATCAGAAAAACAAGCCGCAAAGTGTGGCAAGTGGCAGCAATAGCATGCAATCGCTGTCGCCAGCGAGCACGCGATTTCGGGGCGATTAAAACCGCCCCGCCATAAATTTCGACTTTTCAGGGGGCGTGGCAGGCAACAGTGTTTAAAATGGAAAACCAAGTCAGTTAGTCGGCGTGTAATAAGCAGTGGCAAATTAAAATTGCTGATGAAACTCACAGCCTTACGTAAGCCACGAAGTTCCCACACATGGCGGACTTTAACTATTCATAAGTCAGTTATGAGCGGCATTTTAATGTAATTTATCAGGGTAAATAGTGCAATACATCTTAGTGGGGGATTTATTTATGGTTGGCAGTCATGAGAAAATAGTTGGAGTTGCTTTTTCATGGTTAATATGGAAATTGACGGTGATGTCGCAAGATAATAAAACTTGTGGTTTGGGGTCGTTTTCTCATGCGAATGCTAAACTTAAAGTGGGGTTTAGGCATAGGAAACATGGAAAATTTAAGATTTTAAAGTTCTTTTGGAAAACCAAGATAATATAACTTGTGATTAGGATGGTTTTCTCATACGAATGTTAAACTAAGAGTAGTGTTAAGGCGCAGAAAACGTGTGGAACTTCTGGGACTTTTAGGTACTTTTGAGAAAATAGATAGTGAGTAGGAGTTCTATCTCCTTTTTGAATACCAAATCTCTTCAGTTCTCCTCTTCGAAGTTCCCCGCATACATTACCACACTTTTCAGGCCCTTTAAGCTCCCACACGCAGGCCATCCTTCAGATGGTCATCTGCCCTCCGAATCGAACTCACCTGCAATTAAAGCGAGCAGAACAAAATGCATTATTAAGTGAAAGGGGAAAAGTTTGGTCGTAAATAAGAGGCAATGTCAGATTTATGTATGCTGCGAGCGAGATAAAATGGCAGCTGAAAACTTTCCCAGCAGACGGGCAACAAAACAGGACAAAAGTCGAGGAGCGCGGCGCAGGTAATTACACGAAAGCCACGCAGGGAAAATGATGTGAGCAGATTAAATTTGTAAGATAATTTGGAGTGGTGGGCAGGCCGACGTCTTGTCAGTGGTGTCAGCCACTTCCCAGGGAATCACGGTGCATATACTTTGATGGGCGACTGGGGGCGTCGAGAGAGCGCGCACAACAAGGGCGCATAAAGTATAAAAAAGCGGTTGCGGTAATAAATGAAAATTATGCAAACTTCCAGCCGGAATGATGAGGTAATGCCCATCCAAGCCAGAAACGGTTAACGGAGCGTGTTATAAGGCCGGAGATTTAGGAGACTCCGTCCCAGACTCCCGGCTCCACTCTCCAGACGTCCTGTCGCAGATGAGCAAGTGGAAATTTATGAAAATGCGAATGCGAGTGCCGGGCTAATAAAAGTGGGCCGGTGGGCCTGGGTCCTCAGGCAGCTGCACTTCCACTGCCTGTGCCACGCAACTCGCAGAAGTTTTAAGCCGCCGGAAAACCCACAAGCTTGTTTTCCCCCTGTTAACAGCCAAATCTAAGTGGCCAGCAACTTTTCCAAAAACTTTGCCCGACACTTTGGGCTGCGAGTTTTTAAAAGCTTCAATCGTGTCACGGCATCAGACTTCCAGATATTATATATATCCAAAGCTATACTAATGGTAATGTGCTAATTGAACAGAGTGGGTTGCTTTAAGCCCAAATATTAGCCAGGCACTTGTTTTCCATGCTGTAAAATCCAATCATGTCATGTGTCTCATGTGTCATCTGTGAGTCTTCTATTTATAAGCATACAGTAGGTTCCTCGACTGCCGAGCCCATTGTAAAATGCATTATTATTTGATAAGCGATTTAGCACAAGGTAAACAAAGGGAAAGTTTATCAGGTGGACATTACTGTCGATACTCGAATAAGCTGATAATATTCTTGTTTTATGAATAAGGTGCCTTTATGGTGGGTTCAAGACCCCTTATTATACGAGGCATGATAAAACTCCGAGTATTTTCTGCATTTACTCAGAATTTTTTACTGCTGTTATCAGAAATGTTGTGTTTCTGAATGACACTCATACTATTTGTATAATTTGTAATACATTTTTTCCAGAAATACTATATAATATTTGTTGGTAATTATCAGACATTTTTTGTCTCTTAATGGGACTTCAAATGTGTAATGAGTTTATCAAGAATTGCAATACATTTTATGGAAAATATAAAGTATTAATAAACCATCAATAATGCCTGCTTTGAGAATCAGAAATAACCCATTTCCATATTATATTATTTATTTATAAACAACGATACCCCTTACACTGCCGAAACGCACTGTAGATAAGCACTTTGTTGTGGATTCTCGGTGGGCAAACAAGTTTTATCTTTTTGCGCTTTTGCGGCTACTGATGGCTTCGTCTTTCGTCAATTTTCATGTGTTTGGCGTCAATTAAACGACGGAAACGAGCAATTTCATGTTGGCCGACTTTGCCGCTTTGGTTTTCAGTACTTTTTGTGCCCGTGCCCCTATTCCGCGGATGGGAAAAGCCTTTCATGTCTGCTTTGATGGCTGTCCATCCGTCCACGAAAGGCAAGCGCCAAAGCGCAGGAAAGGCGATTAATTACTCAGCTCAGCGATGGTAAATGCGCTTTTGACGCCCCCGCGGACTTCTTCCGGTCCTCTAAATAGGGTGGAGAATGGTATGGTAAGCGGAAGAGGGAGAAAGGGTTCCGCGGGGCAGCTCGGTTTAATTGGGGGCAAATGAGACTGGGATTATCCCCGGCGTTTCAAGAGGAGAACTTAATTAGGAAATCACAAATTTACAACCCAAGTTAACCCCTGGATTATAAGCCACATTTTGATAATTAATTTACCATTTAACTTGTGGTTTAGGGGGAAAATGGCTTGAGGAGCAGTTTTGCGTTGGTTGAAGTGGGTTTGGAGGTGTGAAAGGTGTTATACTAGGTAAGGTACTAAGTCCTGAGTAAGGAAATCTGAATCTGTATATCAATCAATTATAGCAATCCTAGAAATTCCAATGTTTTGTATAAGTTTCTTTTTGGTTTGGCACAATATTCTATGTTTTGGTGAGCTCAACACTAGTTAGTCATCACAAAATACGCCCTTCATCTAACTAAAGATTAAGGTAAGATGATAAGATGATATCTTAATAGAAATAATCTACAGATCAGTAAAAAATTTCAAGGAAAAGTTTATGATGCGTTATAGAAATAAGGGATAGAACAGGATTATTAAAACAAAATGCTTTGACTATAGATAGCTATAAGACCTGACCTTACAGAGGGCGTATCTTAACCAACGACTAACCGGGGGAAATGAAATCTGGAAAGGCGGATGGTCGGTCTCTCAACGTCATCGCGGGGCATGAGTAACTCGACACTGGCGATAAGGTGTCGACATAGCGGTAAACGAGTTTAAACAGCTGTTTCAGCGCGATAAGGGAATTTGGTCCGATATTATGTAAAATGCCAAATATGCCAAAATTGACATACAAAACAAAGGCAGGAAAGAAAGCGGTGACATAATGGAGCTATTAAAGTTGTGAATTAATTAAGGGAGGGGGAATCAATAATTAAGGGGGGAGGGGGGTGAAAAATATAAATATTTGATGACGAAGAGTTGCTCTCTCTTAGGAGAGCGCAAACTCCAGAACCCGAGAGAGCGCGAGAGAGGCAGAGGCAAAACTGACGTAATCGGTCGGCGGAGAGGGAAGAGAGCGAAACTCGAAGCAAACAAAAAGTAAATTAATGAAATGAAATCATTCAAGGCAAACAACCCCAAACGAAAAAAACATCAATGAAAAACAATTTAAACACTCGAGCGGCAACAACAATTGCAACACCACTCACCTCCATTGCTGTTGTTGTTGTTGTGGCTTTGTTTGGGCGTTTTGTTCACCGTTAGCTGCCTCTGTGGCCGTTGTTGTTGCACTGTTTTTGGTTTTTTGACACGCACTAGAATGTTGTTGCCTTTGGCTTTTCTCTTGGGCGTGACACACGGAACACCGTTAGGAAAGCACTTTTACTGACAGAAACCCGCGTGTTTTCGGACCTTTCTTAGCTCACGGATCGCAGCAACAATTTGCAGCCAGCGCAATTGTTTAATTGTTACTCGTTAAGTGCTAACTGAGCGCAACTTTATTTTATTTTGGGTGTATTTTCAGAAGTGACCGTTGCGAGGAGCGGCAAAATAACAGTAGGCTGGGGCAGGGCGGGATTTCACCGCTGCTGCAGCACGGTCATACCTCAAACCGCGCTCAGCAGTGTGACCGCAGGATTCAAATGCAGCTCGTTTAAAAATATACAAGTTATGTTTATAATCTAACATTAAGAAGGGTTTACTTTAGTTAAATTATTAGTTTTACTCAGTAGCTTTAAGCAATGCTTACTGTGTCCCTCTTTTGTTATTAAAAGAGAGGGAGAGAGGAAAAGTACGATCTGGAGTTTACAGTTTGAGAGCCACTTCCCTTTAGAAAGCGCCAATATTTTACCGGAAATGGAAGTTTAAAAAATAGTTTCCCAAAATTCATTTGAAACGATAGGTAAATTTTAATAAAAATATAAGAAAATAGTTATTACGGCTTAACCAAAGTAAATCCGATTCATAAAAGAAGGAAGCCCAACTTTTTTGTAGACTGCTAGCCAATTAATGAAAGTATTAATTATAATTCATAAAACCTAGGCCACAAAAATGCCTATCACCAGCACCTAAAGCATACCCAATTTCAGTTAAGCCCACAATATATATAATGACAAATTTTCCATACGGGTAATTTTTATGGGCACAACATAAAATTAAAATTAACCAGAATGCACGCCGTAAATCAAGCGGCTGGTCCCAAGAATACAGATGCGGCCTTTTTCCGCCCTGCATATCATTTTCATTCTCGTTTCGTTTTATCAACTTTTCTTGTGTAATTTTCGAGCGAATTGCGTTAAATTAATTAGGGTGTGGGTGAGGGGGGCCTGACGAGGGGTCAAAGGCCGAGGGAAAAACTTTCGCGGTATTTCCATAAACAACAATAACAGAAGATGCTGCATACTTTTCAAGGGGAAATGTAGGGGCGGCAGTGGGTTAAGTACACAGGAAAAATAAAACAAATTGTATAATAAAAATATTTAGGAAATATATTGCATAATAAATGTAAAGGCTTTTTCTTGAATTTACTGAAATCGTATGGAACATCATCTTGTAAAAACCCAAAGGAAAAGTATTTCATCACATATTAAAACATTTTTCTTGCCGTGTAGGCGGTTCAGGGGGCGGGGCAGCGAGGCCAAAACGTGATGAGCAGACAAATAGAAGACGTCATAAAAATGCCATTGTAAGTAGTTGAGCTCTCTGTTTTTTGGCTTTTGTGGGCGTTGTGACAGGGGTTTTCTGCTGCTAGTTGTTGTTGCTGACATCCTTGCAGGCTGTTATCCTTGGGGCCGTTGTTGTTGTTGCCGCTGGTGTGGCAAATCGACAAAAGGCACGCAAAGGAGGCAGAAACTCATTTCACTTGTGTCGAAAAGATAAATGCGAAGCGCTTAAAAAAGCAATTACCGCATAAATTGCGCTGGCGTACACAGTGCAGCCCCTGCCACAGTGGAGCCCCCTCTTAAATTACAGCCCCCCACCCCCTGGCTTTCTGTGCACAGGATGCGGCGCATAAAACTTGCTACAAAAGACAGTCCTTCCTCGGCGGCTTTCTCACAAAACAAATGTTGGCAACACGCGAAAAACATGCAAAATGCATTGGGCAGCACAGGGGCGGGGAGGGGTCCTCCGAGGGGGGTCCGGCTTAATTGAAAAATCAATAGTGTGCCACCACCCCCTCCCAGCACACCCGCTCACTAAACTCGCGTAAATCAAGTTAAAAATCGCAGCAATCAAAGCACCTGAAGCGCAATAAAAACTCATTAAAATGAGCCCTCAACATGCACTGGGAGAAATGGAGGTTCTAAGTGGTTGTAGTAGAAAATAAATTGGAATTTTAATATCATTCAAATCATATCATCATATCATTCACATTACGTTTTACAATTTTAAAAGCATTTTAGTTGAAAAATTCTGAATAGTGTTGAAAATTGTTGAATATTTTTAAAATAAATAAATTAATTAATAACTATTCAGTGTTCTTGGAATTTTCATAAATTTCTTGAGTTACGTAATCTACCCAGTTTTTTCCCCAGTGTCTTCTCCGGATCCCGTGACGATTGGGGGCCAGGTGTTTTGTCCGGACTTTGGACTCCGGACTATGGTTACAGCCCCGGCCGTGCTCCGAAATTGGATTTGAACAAATTACAACACATCGATTTCTCATTAGGGGGCCGTGGGGCAAAAGGAAGCCTGGGGAAAGCCGGGAAAGCGGAAGGGGAAAGCGGAGACCAGGGGAAGCTGCGACATTTGACGGCGACAGAAATCACTTAAAGGGAAAATTTAATTGACTCGGCTGCGGAAGTCAGCTGCCAATTTGTTGGCCATGCACCACTGGCACAGGAAATTTCGTCGACTTCCTGATTTAAATAATAACAAACTGTGCCGATGTCTGCTCAGCCTGCTCTCCCGCCTTTCCTTCGCTTCGCCCCGCTTTTCCCCCCACTTCCTGCGAGTCTAAAGTCTTGCTTGTCACGCCAACTGACGGCCGGGAAACCCCCGTTCCACGCCCCTGACGCTCCTTGGGGGAAGAACATGATTGGCGTCATCAGCGAGGGATCTGCAGAAAGATATAGGGGGTGCCAACGTTGATTTTGGTCAGCGCTTGCCTGCCGGCTTAGTGGAGTGTCAATATTTGTACACCCCCCGACGTGGGCGGTGGTTCTGTGGCTCTGGGGGCGTGGCACTACAGGCTATGGCAAATTAAAATGTTTGCCTTATGATGCGGCTGGAAATATAAACATGACGGGCGGAAGGCGGGGCAAACAAGAAGTATTCGGGGGAAAAGTTGGGGCAGGCTCTGTGCAAACTGCCAGATCGATATACAAACGATTGTGGGAAAACATGGCAGGCAAAGGGGTTTTATAGAGAGATTTACAGATTATTGTTTAGGAAAAATAAGGTGAAGGCATAGGGACAGTATAAAATATTATAAACATTTAAGTGTGAGAAATGTAGTTTCTAATATCCCTTGCTTTTATGGGTAAATACAAGATTAAAACCTCTCCTAACCTCTACTTTAAATAAACAAATATATCATTGACTATGCCCAAATTTATCATTTTAAATCTTCGTAAAAATAGAAAAGTTCTCAAGCCCTTTGCATGAGTTCGCTGAGAATCCCCCTTTTAAGCCAGCAATTTGGCGCTGCAATTCGGATAAGATCGCCGTTCAGCGAATTCCAGCGACTCCACAAGGATGTGCCAGGACGTGCAGTGCCCTGGCTATTCGCCTGCTTTTCCTGCCTGTTGACTGGGACTGGCAAGCTCTTTGCATTTGCTGAACAACAATTTCCGGCACGAAGGGACGAGCCGGAGCCGAGCGGCTCAACTGGTGAGGACTCGGCTCAGGACGATGCAGGACGAAGGATAAGGACGAAGCTGGGCCCCGAGCGCTATAAGAAGCCGCATCCGTGGCACAAAAACCGGAGTCGCGTCAGCAACGTCGAGCCGAAAACACGCGACTTTGGCCGGAAAACCCGTGTGGCATACCGCATCAACAGCGGAATATCACGCATACGCCGCGTTGAACCGAAAAGAATTGCAAGTGAAGTGATACAAGAAAAAGAAGCAGGCTCGTTAGTGGAATTTTGTGCCTTTTTGGGCAGTTTACGAGCGGCTCGGCATAAATTGGTAACGTGTATATCCCTTTTTCGGGGGAGGGCAGGACATGTCTCATAAAAGTGCGTGAGCCCAGCGTATTTGGCCGTGAATGGAATCCCAGCGCGAAAAGTCATGAATGGAGCTGGGCCGGGATGCTGCGGGTGATTTATGCCGCGAGTTTTTCCAGCATTGTTGCTTTAATTATATGACTGCCGAAACTTGGGCATTTACGGCACGCAAGGCACGCAGGAATGCAAATGGAAGGCCCCAGGAAGTTGGACGCGTGTGTGTGGCGATGAGCCCGAGACACCGCAGGACATTTAACACTTCATTGACTTTTGTGGGCCCTTTTGACCCCGACTCGCTGACTCACTGGCTCACTGGCTCACAGGCTCCCCTGCTGACTGACTGTCAACATTTCACGGCAAAAGTTTCATTTGCATTTCGTGAGCGCCGCCAGTGAAAATTAATGGCCGCAATGCCTGGGCAAGTTTTCCCATTTTCCCCCTGCGCCCTGCCAATTTGTTGGCTTCGAACTCTTTAATAAGTTTGCCAGCCCGGCGCCGCAAACTTTCGCCCGAGGCAGCACATTCCCGGCCCACTCCTTCGGCAACCTTTGACCCTTTTGCACACGCACACCCGCACACCCGCTCACCCGCTCACACACGTGTGCCCGTGTTGCCATGGCTGTCTGATCCCCGGCTTTGACATCTAATTTATGAAGCGCTCGAAAATCCAAAGGAGGCACATTTCCGCTCCAAGCAACAGGCGGCAGCTTTCCTTTGCCTTCTCCGGGGAGCCGTTTATTAGGGGGTATCACGTAGTCGTTCGGTTTTATTCACTACTATTTTATTGGGCGGCGGGGCGAATAATAGTGCTGTTAAACAAGTTTAATAGCGTGTGGCCATGGGGCAATAAAACAAGTTATGGTGATGATTCGCTTCCCAGTGAAATTGAAATGAATTGCAGGATAATACCTCGGGGGAGGATTAGAAGTCCCATCAGATACTGAGTGACTTTAAAATGCCCACTAAATGCTGTCAATGTATTGGTTTTTAAGAGAATATTTTTGAAAAATATAAATGTTAAATGTTAATATGAAATGCAAAATCAATCTTAATTAATCTTGCTTCTCTTGGCTTTAAAAAACATTCTATAATAAACTTGCACACTTTTTGTAAGTGTGATTATTGCGCATAAATATTAACACTAGTTTTTATTAATTAAAATTCAAGTGAAAAGTCAGGACTGTGTTTTGATTATGCATAAGAGGACTTAAATATTTCGGATTTATTTTATTAATTAACTTTAAATATGTGCTTTACATTTTCAAATTACTTGTTTTATATTTAACTAATTTATTTTGTTCTGTTCTTGTTTTTATTTTAGCTCAACTTTACACTCTTTATTTTGTTATTACTCCGAATTTTTCCTGGACTGGAAGCTAAAAACAAAGAGCCTAAGGGGAAGGGAAATCCCACTGGCCATTTGCCGCCAACTCCCGCATTACTTTCACCTCCTGCCCCCGCCTTTCTTCTTTTTACTTTCCCATTGACCTTAAGTTATGTGGAGGCTGAGGGGGCGTGGCAGCTGCGTCGCATTCCTCAGCTTGTTAGATTTGTTGCCCCGCCGAAACTTTTTTAATGAGTTTCATAATCTTTGATGCGCTCCGCTTTGTTTCAAGTTCCCGCCCCTTTTCGAGAGTCGGCCTAATGATGTGCGAGCCATGGAATGTGCCGGGGCAGGGTCCTTTTGAAAATTGTTTTTCTTCCTTTTCGGGGGGAGGGACGGGGCAAGGGCAGGTCATAGGACATGGGACATAGAGCATGGGGCAGAAAGTTGCAGGGGTCGAGGGCCAAAACTTATTCAGCGAGTGCCACGAATGCGATAAGCGTTTAATTGAAAGCGACCCGGGATTTTTGGGGCGGCAAAAGGATTCGGACTCGGATTCGGATTTGGCTTCCAACTGCGATGTCCGTTCCAGGTCGCCGCTTGCCTGATGATTGCAGTTGGCAGTTCGCGTTTGGCATTCTGCATTTTGCATTTTAATCCGCGGATGCAGCTCAAAAACTCATGACCGCAAACCATTTTTTAAATAAAGCTAGAGTGCGTACACTCAGGAAATAATAGTGTTCATACAAAAGGGCAAGGCTTTAACGCTCAAAAAATATATTAAAAAGTCAGTATCACTTTGGAAATATATAAAATTTAATATTATAAATACTTTTTTTTAACGTTTTCTAGGTGTTTTTAAATGTTTTTGTTTAATTCAAACTAAAAATAGTTCCATGGCCATTTATTTATTTGAATTTTAAGAGTTATCACTTGCGACATATCAAATAATTAATTTTGAATTGTTTTCCGAATCGGCCAATTAAACCATTCGAAAAACCCCAGATTAAATCCATACCAAGTACTTCAATTATTTCAGGTGTTAGTGGGTGTTTTTTGCCGAGTTTGACTCGTAAATTCGGTTGGTTTTTTCTCCCAACTGGGATGCAATTTGGTTTAAATTATTCCCCCACTAATTGAGAGCGCTTCGAGTGGATTCGAGTGGAAGTTGAGAATGCAGGGGAAGGCCTCTACAAAAAAGGGGGAATTTCAAGGGGCGGGGTCAAAGAGTCAGGTCGAGTGGCATATGCATTCCGAGCGCACATGTTGCTCATGCGGAAGGCTCTGCCTCCCTTCTCCCGCTTAAATCTGGGAATCTAATTCTCTTTGCGGCGGCCCAGCTTAAATTTCATTTGTTTAATTTCCTGGCCACGTACGTACCATGCGAGCCCTACTTCTTGTCCTGCTTTCAAGCCAACATATTGGGCAACATGCCGGGCAGAAATGTGCAACAAAGGGGGCGAAAGACATCAGTGGCATCTGGCAACAAGAAATGCAATTGTGCAACACATCCTTGAATCCCTGGCAGCTGCATCTTTCAGCATCATCCTTTTCCACGGCCCACGCGGCGTATGCGTAATTTGTGCCCTGTTCCCTGTGTCGCAAAAGTCGCGGGTGGGAAAACGTGGGCGAAAACTTTTCGTGTTGCCAGCAGGCGCCTGGGAAGGAGGTTGGGGGAGGATTGAGACCAGCATGGAGTTCAGTAGGAAGAAGGACGCACAGAAACCAGGCAACGGATTCCTCGGCGGCCAGAGATAATCCTTTGTCCGCCGCTCCTCCCTTATCTTCTGCCCAGATTTTTTCCGTAGTCCGTAACCTCGTGGCCATAATTTTGATAAATCACTGCACTGGATACGCTACATTAGATATATATTTCTTGGACTGCCTTTTATTAATATTGTGTTTTTGTGACAGCTTTGCAGAGCCGAAGAGTTTCCTGGGTACTGTACTAGTATTAAATTAAGTCCCATTATGTGTAATATTGGAAAAGTTACTTTAAGTAAGCCTTAAATATTTTTGTTATTTGGTAAGTCACAGCGAAATACAGAGCTTTGAAGGCCCTTTCAAAAGGTGTCTAAAGGTATGCCATAATATTTTGGTTGGATAATCTTAAGATTATTTTTCAAAGCATACTTTTTGGCACCTACTTTTCATATGAGAATTAAACATATTTGTATTTTTGTGTCAGCTTTTCAGAGCTTAAGAAAGGAAAGGGGCCTCACTTAATTAGGCTTTAAAGTTGGACACTTGTCCAGTCTGAAGTTTAAACCTCTTCCTAAAGGAGATTAAATATATGCTAGGTTATGCCTTTTAAAGCATACTCTTAGGCCTCCATTTTTAAAAAGAAATAAAGTTCCGAAAAATAATATGAATAATTATGAACTGGGCAAGAGTATCTGTGGCTTTCTCACTCCGACTTGTCACTCATTCATGGATATGTTTCCATTTGGGGGGTTTCTTTTTCAGCTTCTGGTTCCGTTTTTTCCCAGACGTGCGTGATGGAGGGATATGAATAATCTGCGCGTTATTTCCATCTGCTCTTCACTCACGATTCCCCGTTTTGCTTTTCATTGCAGCTGGTCCCCATTTAATCCACCTCCGCCCCTCCGCTGCCCACTCCACATTTCCCATTTGCACGGCTGTAATGAGGCAATGAGACGCGGGGCAGCCGGAAAACCTACGGCGGGAAAATCAGCCGAGGAGGAGCCATGACATCTGGAGTCTGCTGGAGTCTGGAGCTTTGGCCTCTGCCCGAGTGAACCGGAAAGCCCGATCCCAGCGATGCTGCGCGATATCTTTCTGTATTTAGTTTTAATCGTTTTATTTTGCTTCATTTTCATGGCGCAGTTAATCGTCAACGTTTACGCGTTCCAGCGCCAACCGTCGCCCCACAAAGCGGAGCGCAATGAAATTATATTTGTCTAGAAGGGAGACAAGCGCGCCCCACAAAACCACCCAAAACACACAGGAAATAATGTTTCAATAACTCAAAAAAGGGATTCAAACTGAAGAACATAATAGTCGCAAGTAGAAAATACTGCAAATATATAAGCAAATACTTGTCTAATAAAATATATTTGTCTAGAAAGGAGACTGTATTAGCATATTTTAATTTTTCATCATAATATATCACACATTTAAAGCTGCTAAGTTAATACTTTGCATAGAACTACTCCTAGTTTTGAAATTCTATCAAACCACGGTCATTTACATAATCAAAACTACCATAATAGGTCCTTTCTTTCGGTGCACCCTCGAGGGCATGAAAAAGGAGGTTGGAAAATGAAGATGCTACAGAAGCAAAGGCTACAAGTCAAGCCGCGGTGGTTTCCATTTAATAAGAAAGGCAACTCAACTAGGTTCAACTCTCAGTTGAGTGAGAAAAGTGGGAAAAAGCGCAGGGGATGAGGGGGAAAATTCCGGGGAAAGCAGAGGGAAAATGGCGAGGAGGGGAGATCAGAGGGGGGATCACCGCAGGAGGAAGATAAACCCTCGAAGAACTGTTAAACTAGGTTGCTCGCTAATTAGTAACGGTAGTCTTGGGAGTGCACAATACGCACCACACACCACTACACTCGAAAGCCACTGAAACACATGCTTACACTGAGCGAAAATATCATTTTGAGTGGTTTTAGATTCAAATGTATTTTTTAAGTTATAAGAATACATTAAACATATTTTATTTTATTTAAAACCATTCAGTCTGTTAGGAGATGCCTAAGAGTATGCTATGAATAAGAGATGCCTTTGCATACTTTTAGACACTTGTTTAATGATTTTATGTTTTTTATAATTGAGAAAGTGATATTGTTGTTTTTTTCTCTGCATTCACAAAGAAAGTTTTCCACAGCGACAGGTCGCCACGGGAAAAGGCAAGGAAAAACCACTGAAAAATCCCCAGCAGCACGAGCCAAAGAATTCAGTGGAGTTTCCGCCACTAAAGAAAGCGGGCAAAAAGCACAAATTAATTTCATAATTTTTTGCATTTTTTTATCGAACACTTTTGCTGCCAACCCGTTGTTTGTTTTTCATTATTCTCTTTTTCCAACAGTATATAAAATTAATTCACATTCTGTTGTTAAAGTAATTGATTGAATGTGACACCGAGAAAATTTCATTTTAAGCTTTCATTGCCTACTTTCTGGCTGGCTTTAATTCCCCGGCAGTTGAAAACTGCCTGGTGGACTTTTGTACTTCCTTTTTTTTATCGATTTCTAGCCTGTGTTTCAGCCTTTTTGGGTTGCTTTTTGTTCAATGGCCGTTTTTCCTTCTACATTTTTTCTGTAGCGCTTTCATATTTTTGGTTGTTTTTCTTTTTGGCACGCCGCAGCGCGTTTTATTGTTTTCTTTTGAGCCTGAGCACTTGAGTCCTCGAGGGGCATACACACACTTGACCCCGTTTGAAAGCGCCGAGCATTGAAACTTTACAATGGGTCCGGAAAGGGGCGGAGCGGGGGCGTGGCCGGGCATTTAACTCTTGCCGGGGCGGTTTAACTTGATAGCTGTCAGTGTGTCCAAATGGAAATTAAAGTTTCATCAAACGCTCAGAGCCCTCTAAGCGGATGTGGGCCAAGTTTGCCGAGAGTCTTTCGAGGGGCCACTCTGGAAATTTAAATTGAAATTAAACTGAAGAACCTACACACACACACCAACACACCCATATCGAAGGAGAATCAAAATGTATTAATCGAAAATTATAGAGTTTTACATTCGAATGCAAACCTATTATAATGGAACATTTTACGAGTACGGTTATATACTCCACTATACATACTTAGATATATGATATATACATTCGAACAATAATAGTCTTAGTCGTCGGTCGATAAGTGCTAAGCATTGAAGAATATTACACCCTAAACTGTATCGAACTCGTAGCTAGATCTGAACAATGAATCGAGGAAATCGAAGCGAAAATCGAAATAAATTAAATAAAGCGAATAAATGTTCTTTATGAAAAGAGAGAAGAGGAGGAGTTTAACTTGGGGGATGGAGAGCAGACAACTTTCATGATGAATTGCTAAACAAGTTTAGTTCAATTAAATTATGTTAGAGTGAAAAATACACTTAAATTGAGTTGTTCACCACAGATGACATTACCAGCTGCCCTTAGGCAATGCTTTTGAAATGTCCATTAAATATTTAAATAACAAGCGGGGAGGATCTGCATCTAGTTTGCAATGTAGTCATCCCACAGGATCATCTGGGATTCTTTTTCAGCATGCCAAAACGAGGTTAACCCCACTTGGGCCCGCCCGGCTGAACGGACCCCCGGGCTCGTCCGCTTTGGCGAATTGAGTGACCAGTCCATTAACGTTCCCATTTTCGCTTTGCAGCCCCTTGAGGAAGTGTTAAATGGCATTGGGCAATTGGCATGAGGAGAAATGAATACATTATTTCAGCCGTTTAGCTGCAAGGAGCGGGAAAAGCGGTGGGGAACCGCTTGTCATGTCACTGGGTCCTCGGACAAAACTTTTGGCTCTCGTCCAGAATGCAGAAAGAAAAGCTGCCGGCCGGGCATTTTCCCTTCCTCGGTTTTCCCATCTGGTTTATTTTCCTTGTATGCAACAAGCTTGTGAGTCCCCTCCGCCCCAAAAACCCCTCCCCCCATGCATTTTCCTGGGGCCACTGCATTTTTGCTGCTCCTCCCTTTGCCTACTGGGGTTTGTTTTTATTGCATGCCAAGATGTCTGAGCTTTCAGAAGGCCGGCGGACATGATGAGCAGCAAAAACAAAGACCAGAGGCGCTGGGCCAGGGGGCGGCAGGGGCGGCACGGGGTTGGCGGGCCGGAATGCCACCGAAATGGATTTTTGTTATTGTTATTGTCGCTGGTCTCGTTTGCTGAATTTTATTGCATTACAATGAACTGCGCCTTGACCAAATTTGGTCAACAAATGAATCGAAATGAATGGGAAACTGATGCGGAAAAATGTACAGAGGGAGAAATGTGTTCGAAATACATTTCCGATCAGTTTTGTAATTTATAAGGTTTCTAGATTACAAAATAATGTATTTATTTTACAGTTGGAACTCAAATATAAATTGTGTGCATTGTACTCATTAAATAAAAATACAACACTATGGAAATGAGATTTAAATCTTGTATGGCAAAATAATGAATATATTTAAATGCAGAATAAAATGTCACACTGTCAGATATTTAAAATCTGGAAGGCACAGTCGAAATATGAGTTGGTCTTATCGCGAGATCTCCCATCGGAAAACGCTTAAAACAGCCGACAGTCAATTTTTCACTTGGCATTGGCCGACAGCTGTCGAAGGTTGGTGAAGCCAGCAAGAGATTGGGGATAAGCGGGAAAAGCAGGCCGACTGTATGGCGAAAATGGAAAACACAGCCCACAGTACTTATTTAATATTTATTTAATATTTATTTTGTGTCACTCGCCTGCCCACTTTGATCTGTGCAGCGACAAGTTCTTTGCCAAAGTCAAGTCAGCTGAGGAAAATGGGGCGGGGAAATCGAGGGGCGAGGCGGGGGAAACAGGAAAATGGGTCCTTGTTCCACCCAATTGACAAACGAAAATCAAAACTAATTAGACGCAAATTAATGAGCCATGCCACAACAGAATCACCGAGAAAATCAGCAGGCGCAGATGAGAAGAAAAACAAATGTGATGAAAATGCGATGTGAAAATGTGAGAAGCTGACAAACAATTTGGCAGCGTGGACAGCCAAGGGGCGGGGGGTTTTCCACCCAACCGCACCCCCTTTGGACCACCCACCTCCCTGACCTTTCAGCTGAACGAAGGAAAACTGGTGGACTATCAAAATAAACCATCGAACAAAAGAGAAGTCTTCATCGTGGCTCCCTTAGAACGTAGAAATCTTAGAAAGAGATGTTCTCCAGAGAGAAAAATTAGGGGGAGCATCGCCGCACAAATCTATCAACTCACAC
Organism: Drosophila biarmipes; assembly: GCF_025231255.1. Lineage (NCBI taxonomy): Eukaryota > Metazoa > Arthropoda > Insecta > Diptera > Drosophilidae > Drosophila > Drosophila biarmipes. The sequence continues at coordinate 31,877,692 of NC_066616.1, read as the reverse complement.
AAACTAACAGCGGTACAAACACACTGGCAGGAAAATAGGAATGGACCACACGGCGTATGCGCAATTCGCCTTGGCAGCGGGCCAACGCTCTATACTTGGAGATCAACGGAAAAAGTTGCTGATTTTTTGCCAGAATTATTTATAACTGCTTGTTCATGCACAATCACAAATATCTATACGCCATATGTATCTGTATCTGTATCTGTTTCTGTGTCTTATTTTCGAAACGAATCGCTCTTCGGCTCTTTCTGCTCAGCTGTGTTAACTTGGCCAGCAGAAATGTGTATAAGACAGTTCGAATTGTTTCCTTCTGATCGTGGAGTCGAGTTGGAGTAGCGCTCTCCAGGGAGCGAATGAATGAATGCTTTGTTTGGATGAATGAATACCAAACTTACTCGGGAATACTACTCTTTGGGCGTGGATGAAGTCGGAAGACGGCGATTGCTTACCTGCAAAGAGAAGGAGAATAAAAGAGCATTAGTTATTACGCTACAGAAAGATTATGTATTTCACAGATGAACGACTGCGCTAATAAACAAATAATTAAACTGACATATAGCTATCAAAGTATTTTTAACCATTCTAAAATCCCAATGGAGCCGATTAGGAAAAATATGTAGAGAGCCGAATAAAGAATCATTTTAAACATTTCATTTAAATTAAATGTTAGTATTCGAAGAGGAATAAATGTGTAATTCTTTATATAAAGAGCTATTAAAGTATTTTTAGGAAAAATAAAATTGTTGATAGAATAAATTCTGGCACGTTTAATTTGTCTAGACAAATTTATGGGGCAATGGAAGGTAAAATTGTAGTGAAATATATGTGTATTTAAGGAATTTAAATCTTAAGTGAAATAAATTAAATTATTTATATTTATTATAAGAACTAAGGCCGCAGATATATTTCCCTTAAAGAACGAGCTGGTATGATTAAAAATTTAAATGATCCTGATATACTCGTATTACCCATAATTGAATGTGGCTTCATAGTGCCACTCCTGCACGTTTTATTAAAATTAAAGCAATTTATATGCAAAATGCAGGCTGGGAAAGAAAACAATAACAAATCTGGCCATGTGAGTAATGCCAAAAAATAATAAATTTGCCAAATGAGTTGGCACATAATAGATATACATGGGTGGCAAAAAATAAATTTGAAGTATATCCAATTTTGCTAATGAAACGCTTTATTATCTGGTTATTTCGCCCATCGAAAGTGCGCAGCCACAAAGGCCAAAAGCGGCTCAAAGTCAATTAGCCTCTTGAGCGAACCCTAATGATCCCCGGAAAGCCCCTTCGTTCCCCCTCTGACCAAGTTAATTGCACAAAATGAGTGAAAACCAGCTGCCGCCGTGCCGAACGAGCCACTTGAAGAACATATAATTTATTTTACTGCACATATAAACATTTATATATTAGAGTCGTCGAATAAAACAAAATGGCTGAGGAGGCTCCCCTTTATGCTCCTGGTCGGATTTTCCCTCCCCGGCTGCCTTTGCAGATGGGAAACAATCGTAAAGTGCTTAATTAATGCCCACCTACATGCGAGGAGGTGCAAAAGTGCTCGGGAGTCGGGTTTCCCGGGAAAATGCGACAGGAAAAGGGCGGCGGGGCAGGGCATCACTTTTAATTAAAAGATAAAAATTCCCTGTCCAACGCTTTACGAGGTGGTTCGGGTTCAGGAAAATGGCCGGGGAAATGCGCCTTTGGAGGTGACGCGTCAAAACGCATAAAACGAAGAACGAGAAACTGTTAAAGAAATTAACACAGCTAAAGTGGCATCCGCGCCGCAGGACGAGGGGAAGCATAAAGGGCCAGGTGGAAAACTGCTAGTGGGAAAACTGGGTGGAAAAGTGCGGGAAATGCGAGCTTAAAGCGCCCCCTCAAGTCAATTAAAATTTAACTCAATGAAATATGTAAATCATCATCAAATTCAGCCTGAAGAGCAGTGCATTCGAGGGATCAAATTAAAAATTGCCAGATGAAAAGTGCCAAGTTTAAGCATCTTAACAAAGAGGCATTCAATTAAGTTATAGATCCACTGTAAAATATTTTACTATGAATTATTTAAAACATTACATAATTACTCATTGATGACTAAAAATATATGGACATATATATAACAAATGATGAATAAATCCGAATAAAATAGAAGTGGATAAGAACCCTTACATAAGGTATCTAGTTATTATTACTATTCTCACTACTCCCAAGATAATCTCCATATTTTCAGTGGCTTCTTCTACAGACATTGGTAAAGGGAAAGTAGCAGAGCTACCTGCACTGCAAAAATCCCATTAACAGCCCTTTGATGGCTTTGCTCAACGGATATTTGTATCACTACCCTGCTCATCCAGGATTTCACCCTACTCCCCCTTTTGTGATATCCTGTTTACTGCATTTTTTAATGGCTTAAACTCCTGAATCGATCCGCAGACTGCATTGACTGCCTCGGCCCCACTTCCCCGATGAACTCGGCCCGGTGTTTTGCAAAGGAAAACCCAGGGATGAAAGTCGGGGAAAGGTGAAATGGGAAATGGGGAAAGGAAAAGTCAGGGAGCGACAGAGCGGAAGTGTGTGTGTGGATTGCGTAGCCGTTGTTATTGTTGCGCCTTGATTGCTGCCATGAAAACCTGCGGATAAAAAGTCAACTATTCGGGCCGCACACGCGAAAAAATACCTTAATATTATAATTTGAAAACACATGATGCCGCACTAGTGAGAAAATACATTCCAAAGATATTTGTCATATCTATTATATTTTACTGAATTTGTTTAAAATATAGTTCCATTGACAGGTAGGTAATACCTTTTTTAACCCGATTTTCGCTCAAGGATGAGAGCGTTTCTCCAGGTGTCCCTATAAATGCTAGTCCGTATGCTCATATGTGGGACTGCTCCGTGCCAGCTGGAGTCAGTCGGAGAATGTTATTTTCCTTTCATCCTGCTTTTTTATTTTCCTCTGCTTTTCCTGCACCTTTCCCTGTTTCCCGTATACTTTTTTTGCTGATTTGAGAAAGGCAGTGCCAAAATGCCGCTGGGCAAAGGAAAACAAGCCGGGCGGGCAAACAAAATGTGTGAGTGGTGTGGTTAAGGGGGCGATGTGCTGCCGAGGACACCCAACACCCAAGTGTTGGTACATTAAGTGAAATGAAATCCTGTTAAGCGAAACAATGAAGCTATTAAAAAAATATGTAAGCTCCTGCTATATACCTTCTCTATGTGTGTGCTGCTCCTAAGACCTTCGCAATTTCTGCACTCCAACCGAGAGCCAGGTAAACCTCATAATATCGTTTAATAAATACTTTGCAGCTTGATTGATTGCTCTCCAGCATTTTGAATTCCGGCAGCGACAGGTGGGCCAGAATCTCTTACATCCGAGTGGCGTTCCCGAATTACCCGCCTTCTGTATACATATACATAAGTACGCCCCAGTAATTTATGCGTCCAGGCCTTTCCCCGGAGGGAAAGCAAGCGAAACCACCAGATTGGATCCCATGTGGCTGAGTACAATCAGAATGGCAATGGCCACTCCCCGCCCCAAGATTATCCGCCCAGTTTTCCCAGAACCCCTCGCTGCTCCTCCTCCTGAAACCCAAACCCAGCGACCTGGAAATGCCTCATCTTCCCCCCCTTTTCAAGTTTGGAACCCTTTTAGTGGTCGAGCAGTTCCTTCCCAGAATTTCCTCCCCCCGGAAAAGTATGTGCATGCATTAGTGGAAACCTGGGGGAAATTCCCCGCCTTCGATGGTGATTAATGTGGCTCGGTTTTGTTTATTTCGGGAACTCAACCAGGCGCAAAAGCGTCACTAAATGCTCCGGTTAATTAGCCATCGATGAAGAAACCAAGGAGTATCGCGAACTTGCCTTAAATAAATGTTTTTGTTTATAAATAAAGAGCATGTTTTGGCAAGGTGGAAATTGAGTGCTAATTGATTTTTGTGAAAAAGTATTTCTAAGAATAATATTATTAGCATGGCTCTTAATATAAAATAGTAAAAAATATATTGTGGAAGGAGTAAGTTCTTTTTCATAAATTAAAAGCATGCGCATATGTAATAACTATTTTTTCCTGCAGCATAATAAAATATATATAATATTATTGTTCTCCCCAAATCTCGTGACTATTTCCCCGAGAAATTCACAAAAACCCAATAAAAACAGAAATTTAGTCTATGCTTTCCTCAGACGTTTTCCCTAACGACCAGGAAAAATAAAGAATTTTTAAAGACGCACTGACACTCTCGCTCGGAGAAACCAACGACGAGTGGAACTTTCAATCCGTCGGGCATTTGTCAGTTTGACAGTTTTCAGGGGCGGGCGGGTTTTCCGCCCACTTTCCCGCCCTCGTACCTTGGTGGTGCGGGTCTTGCGCCACTGGGAGGTTTTCTTGGTCGTGGTGGTGGTGGTGGTGGTCTCCTGCTCCTCCTCCAGCTCCTCCTCCCCCGAGTCCTGCCCCTCGATGACGTCCTTGTCTTTGGCAGCGTCTGCCATGCTGAGTGTGTGCTTTCGAGAGTGCTGTAATCCTTTCTAGCCCCGAATTCTTCGCATAAATGCTTTCTTCTCACTTCTCACCCACAAATATTATCGTATAATTTTGCTGAATTCTTTCTTTTGAGTGTGTGACTCACGAACATCTTTTCTCGCTCATTTTCACTGGAAACACATTCGGTTCTTATTTTGATATCTGCGCCTGAATTTGAATAAAATATTATTTATCCATTCGATTCGAACGCTGATTTTGTTATTATTTTGCCAGAATCTCGCGCTTTCTCCGGTGCGAATTTATGGCTGCAGCTGCCCGAAAAGTGAAATTCTTGGCCGTAATTAATTAAACGCGTTCGCCAACAACATCAACAGCTGTTTCGAGTGCAAATTTGTGCGCCAAACTTGGCCGGCAATTAAATTCTGTAATTATTTGTAAATAAACGGCAATGGACGCGGATTTATGAACTTATAAATGCGCCAGAGGCGTGGGGGATTCGTCCATAAATTAAATGCGGATTTGACATTCATGAATTATGGAGAGCCAACCCCTTCACCCCACACCACTTTATCCACCCTTTTTTCTGGGAACCACATTTGTGGGTTCTTAAGCGAAAACTTTTGTCTATAATTAAGCGAATTACTTCCTCAATTTCAGAAAGAAATTTTCATAAGCTGAATAGCAATTAAAAGAAATTTGGGGTTGGGGCTCTCAGCAGCTGTAGTTCAGACAGAAATTACAGTTTAGAAACCCATTTACACACAGAAAACACCTTGAAGAATTTTTGTCGCGATTTAAAGTGTTTTAGATTACATTCTAAAGTAAGTCGACGAATATGTGTGTTAGATGGCCAAGAACCTGTCCAGAAAATATACGAAAATTCAATAAAGGCAAGATTCTATTCACTTGACAAACGTCCTAAGCATTCATATTTATTCGCATTTATAAATTCTGGTTTCCAAGGAACAAGTTGTGTGGTTAAGTTCTGTTTTGTGCAGGAAAATGTCCTTTTTGGGGTTAACCAGAAATTGTGTAATAAAATGGAGGGCTTAAAGTCCGCACTAAATGCAAAGTGAATGTTGGAAAAATATTTCCGGTGAGTGCAAAAAAGTTCATGAATTGAAATGTTTAAAAATCTGCGTGGCCTCTGTTTATTCTGCTGTAGTATTCGATGTTTTATTGTTTGAATTGTGTGTCGACGGGTCTTAAATTCGTGTCAGTTTTTGTGCGAAAAGTGTTTTGTATCAAGAGCATTTCCATTTTAATGCACTTTTATGGCGCTGAAAATCATTTGTTTGCATTGCATTGTTCTGGTATCACTGTTGTTGATGTTGTTTTTGTGTGTGTGGTGCTGTTGGATTATTATTTGTTTGATTTGGGATGCGTGTTGCTGTTTCTGCGGCGTGTTGCACTTTTTTGGGTCTCGTTTGGGTGTTGTTCGTGTTCGAGTGTGGTGTTTTAGTGCCTGTTTTTGTTTCGGCTCCGATTTGCATTGATAGCGCGTGGGTTCGGTGCTCTGGGGTTTTCCAGAGGTGTGTTGTGCAGGTGTGTTATGGCATTATTGGCATTATTTTAGGTGGAACAACATTTGTCGGGCACGGTTTTTCAGCCTCAGCCCCAGAGACGCGCGTCGAACGAACTGAGTGCCAGGCGCGAGTTTTCCTTGCCAGCGCGGCTGGCCGTCGGAAAATGTGTGGAAAATGCGGCCCCAAAGAAAGAGAGCTGGCTAATAGAGCGGCGCACACAATCAGCACTTAATGTGGCCGCGGGGAGCTGAAAAATTCCGCAATTCGCTCATCATCTTCAAAATGAAAAGCCAGCCCGCTCTCTTATGTTATACACTTATTTTTTATATTTTTTATTGTTTGTTTTATGAGTGGTGTGTGTGTGTTTGTGTGTGCGGAAAATGCTGCCACATTTCCCTCACTTTTTATCATATTTTTCACATTATGTGCCACCCTTTGCGGCTCATGTCAACGCTGCGTATGCGTAATTTCGCTCTTTGCTGTTCGCGAACTTGCCAAAACAGGTGAACACACGACTTTCGCCGACTTTCGAACACGAAAAACAAATTAAGCGAAATTCCGAAACGTATTCGCACACTCAAAAGTGTGATTTTCGAATCTGAATTTTGATTTTTGGCTGCCTCGATCTCGGCGTGTAGATGCGACTGCCTTTGGTGGCCAACTGAACTGGCGGATCACTCCCCCCATCGAATGTTACTTTGCCTGCCTGCTTGGCCTTTGTCTCACCTTTTGTTTTGACGCTTTCCCGGGTGTTAATCAGCCAGCCCCTCTCTGATCTCCCCCCTTTCCGCTGATGATTTTCCATCATCCTTGTCGCGTGGTTATTGCGTTTTCCCAAGAGTATTTTTAGGTGCTGGTGGACAAACTGCGCTGCAGTGCACCAGGAAGATGCTTTAGTTTTGCCAGATTTATCTCGCAATCACTCTGAAAACGACGGAAATCCCGGCTAATGAGCTGTTTGCTTTTAATTAGACCGAAATTTTCATTTAATTTGAATAGCATTGATTGGGTTTTCGCTTATAAAGGCCGTCTTTATCCCAAATCCCAGCTGTCCCTTTGCCCGTGTAATTAATTGCTGCGCCTTTCACTTTTCCCCCTCCCCCTTTCGAGGGACCAGAAAGTTTTTCTTTCTCTCCGACCCACAAAGTTGTACTGAAAACCCCCTCCAGCTGGTCCATATAAATAAACAACAACAAACGATTCGTAGGCACAGCGCCTGCTAAAAATAAAACGCTCGGATATTTCCACCCAAAAAAGCGAGAAAATAAAATATTATTTATAGCCCAAGGCGTCGTGTGTATGCGCCCCTATATCAATATGCAGCGAAATGATTTTTGAATTTCCAATTCGCAGCTGGATTTGCAGCATGTTGATGTAAAAATCACAGATGCAAATGCGGCGCAAAAAAGGGGCAAGAAGTGGGAAAAGTACACAAGACTGCAAGGTAAAAATCGGGCTAGATAAATGGAAAGCATTAATGGGGGAACACACTGCAGCCTGGCATTTTCCTATCGATGTTTACAAAAGCGGCGGAGAGGGAAAATAAATCATCAGCGGGAAAAGGGCGTGACAGGCGTTAAAGGGCTTTAACCCCGCGAGGCGGAAAATGGAGGAAAATGCGCGGCGGAAAGGAAAATTCACTGGCAGTTTGAGAGGCACTGGCGAGGTGAGTCAAGGTGAGTTTCCCCCTCGATTTTCCGCCCACTGCTTCGTGTCAAAAGTGATCATTGACATTGTCGCATAGGCACACACACAGGTGCCAAGGAAAAGTCTCCCGCAGAGGAAAACTCTCACACACACATGGCCAAAGAGTTGCAGGTGTGCTAAGAGCAACTTTCTCTTCGATAATTAGCTCTTTTTGGCACGCACACACCTGCTGCTCCTGCCAAAAAAATGAAAATAAAATAATCAAAGCGCCTGAGGTGAGCAAACTGTTGCTTCTTCTTCCCCGCGGCCTTTTCTTTTATTTTTCCCATTTTCATTTATTTTTGTTCGGCTCTCGAGTGAGTGTGTGCGAGTGCCCACCACCTGATTCACAGTTTCAGCCGAGTGACCGAACCGCTTTCAAGGTAAATCATTTCCAATTTCAGCGTGGAGAAGGTGAGTTCGCCGCTGGCGAGGTGAGTTTTGAAGTTGAAATTCGAAATGAGAGGATTGGAATTGTTTTAACATTTGAACCTTCTTTGGAAAGTGATGATTACGGGAGATCTTGGGAGGAAGACTAATTTTTTAAACTATTTTTTAAAGTTCAACTCATTAAGTCTTAACGAAAAATAATTAAAAGGTGAGTTCACCGCTGGCGAGGTGAGTTTTGGAATTGGAAAGAATACAATTTGATGTTTTATTGATTTTTTGCTGTCTTTGGAAAACGAAAATTATTTCACAAAGAACTTCGGATTTAGGTATAAAAAAAATAAATTTAAAAGAAACATAAAAGTAAATTTGCACAACAAGAACAAGGCACACTGACAGTACAAGTCGAAAAGTTCGCCTGTTCTTAAGCACAAATAAAGCTGATACTACAAAGACATAAAGCAAATCCCAGGACTTCCCCTGACCACCGAAAATCCCCCCGTTAACCGCTTCTGCAGAGGAATGCTTGGCTCGCCTGACCATGTGCCTGTCTACGCCCCATAAATATTATTTAATTTTATATATGTTTCTTTCCGAGCCATTAAAATTATGTAGGTTATAATTTAAATAATCAAACACAAGGAACGGCGCAGAGAGCAGGCGAAACATCAAATGGAAGGCAGAAATGTTGCTAAAGAATTTCACCTCGTCTGGGGTCGCCCTCCCAAAAAAGAAAACACGAGCACATATTGCAGAGAAAAGCGGAGAGAACCGTGTGTTGGGCGGAATATTTATAGATTTTGTTATTGTCAAAGTGTGTTGATGGGTCTCGGTGTAAGGAAGAGGGGTGACCGAACAGCAAGTTCAGGGATTATGGGCTTGGGCCCCGAAAGTCCATCAATGAATCAATTCCTGTAATGAGTAATGTTCCGGACTAAATTTAAACGTATCTGAAGCTCTGATATCATCGAGATTTATTTTCGGAAACATTTTCCAGCTAAATCGACAGAAAAGAATTGTTTATATTTTTATGGTCATCAAAATTTTCGTTGTTTTTATTTATTTACTTTTAGTATAATTATAAATATAATATAAGTTATTTTAAAATGATAGATTATATATTCCGATAAAGTGAATGCCAAAAATCAAGCATAGACACACAAGGTTCAATGAACCATAAGCCCATTTAAGATATTATCATTTTTAAGACATCTGAAAATTCATCAATAAATTTGTTGTGCATTGTGCAGCACATCTATAAATATAACCCAATGGTTTTTATGGGCTCCTGCTGAAAAATATCCATCAGCCAATGGCTTATCTATAGAGTCCATTAGAAATGTACCCATAAAATGATCGTCAAACGATGACAGCCATAAAAAAGAGGCAGAAATAAAGAAATGGAGGGAGAAAGCGGGCTTCAGCTCGGTGTTTTGATATTCAATTTGCATTTAACGAGCTGTTCGAGTGGTTTCCCTGCATTGGTTGCTTCTGCGTGTTGGACTCGTGTAAATTAATAATTTCTCCCATTTTATTTGGAACCTGCTAATGGGCAGTTGATTTATGGACGCGAGACCCAAAGCCATCTGACATTTTTATGGATGTTTGTTCCCTGGTTATATGCATTTGTGATTGTGGCTAATAGTTCTCTGCCCAGAGGGTTGTATATCAATCATACGCCCTGTTAAATAGTCACGAGCTTGGAAATATAAATTCCCAGACGTTACATCTATAACTTAAACAAATTAATAATAAAAACTGAGCCCCTTTTTAATTTGTTGCTACAAGTGCTTAAAAGTTAGATCACTCTTTCAAAGAAAGTTTCCTAAGCTCTGGTGCGTCGAATATCAATCATACGCCCTGTTGATACCAAATATTTCTGCAATTGCAGTCTATGTATTAACATGGCAATATGTTGACAAAATAAATTTCTAAGAAAACAGAATTAAAAATAAATCCTCTATTGATTTATTGATACAAATGTTTTATGAATATTTACACTCTTTCAAAGAACATTTCGAAAGCTCTGGTGTGTCGAATATCAATCATACGCCCTGTTGAACGCACTCGAAATCGGAGATATGTGTTTTGAGAAGGTGCCCTGAATAGCCGAGTCGAACCGATTTAGCAATCAAATTGCAGTTGTTCGCATGTCGCAGTGCTTAAATGTCGTCGCCCACTTCCGGGATCAGTTTTTCCTCCGCTCTGCCGGTTTTCCACCTCCCCAGCCCACCCTTCCCCTCACATTTTTCTGTTTTTGGGGCAGGCCACTAATTAGAGAGGCACATGTGGCGATCAACTTCTCATTGGGGACTTGCAGTTGGTCGCGCATTTCAATTTTATTTCATTGATTTTCAGCTCGCTGGTCTCTTTGTGCTTTCCCGGTCTGCTCTCTATTGCAAAAGCATCAACAATATCGCCGAATGCACTGGCATCGCGGGCGGGAAAACAGGGAAAATCGTTTTAGTGAAAATAAATTGAAAATCTTTTGGAACATATTTTGTATGTTGTGATAGATTGCGAGCGTTTTCAGCTGTCAGCCATCTTTGTTTGCAGTACATATGTGGGTGTTTGTTTGCTTTTTGCCTTGCCCGTTTGTCGTTTCCTCCGATTCCCATGCATATCCGCAGTTTTCGCTGACTTTGCTTTGTTTGCTCTGCTTGGAGGGGAAGGCTGGGAAAATAGGAAGGGAAAACAGGCAGCGGGGCTAAGAAAATTCCCGAGCTATCTTGAGGATTCAATAATGCACTGCCTGGGAATTTCATAACTAGAAACCCCTCATTGCATACTTTCAGGATCACTTATCACATTAGTGACCATGGGCATCGAATTAATAAAGTTAACCACCAGTTAATGGTTTATTCGAGCGGATTTAATTAGCTTCCTTTGTGGAGAAAGTGTAATTAAATTAAATCAGCGTTGTTAAATCAAAAGCAGCGACTTGTTAAAATGCGTAATAAAATTCATTGCGGAAATTATAATTATAAAAAAGTAATTTATTTAAATGAATTAAATCGAATCAGGCAAAAAGCATAATGGATAATATGAAAATTGTGTTGCAAATATTTGGCAGGCAGACAGAAATCCACATTAAATTATTCAACATATTGCAACAGATAGCCCCATAATCCCTCAGTGTTAAATTCTGCTGTATGTTCACCAAGAGCATAAAAGCTTCGTTTATTGTCTAAAAACAGGTTCATGTGTCTGTTTTCCGTTCCTCCCCCATTTGCATGGCTCATTTTGATTGATTGCGCGAACGCTGCGAGCTGAACAAGACAATGGGGAAATGGCGCTGGGAAATGATTTTCCGAAATGTTCAAATCATGAGGGGAGGGCCGGCAAAATATTCATGACAGCTGCAGCTGTGGGCGGAAAGTTGGCTGCTCTGTGTGAAAATCCAATGGCCAATGCGTGGCAAGCTGCAGTGACCGTAGTCTGCATTTAATCAATCTAATGCATTCGGTCCCCAAACGCCCCGAAAACACCCCGCGTCATTGGGCAGCACTCATCAAATTAACACCTCAAAGCCCCAATCGCTCATGGGGCGCACTAATTAAATAAAAACAAGGCCGAAGGTGAAACCTGCTCCCTGAGATGATGGGGAAATGGGCAGTGGCTCAGGAGTGATTTGAAAAACACATAGACATTTCTCGATTAAAGACGAGACGCCAGAATGAGCATTGGAACTAAAACAATTCAAAAGCAGCGGAAGAGCAGGAAAATCACAAAAAGTGCAAGGCTGGATATAAATATTTGCCAGCCCCTTCATCAGCAAAATTGAAAGATGAAGAAAGTCCACCGATTTAGTAGAGCACTGAGAAAAATGGATGTGGAACTATGAGTTAAGGGGATAAAACAAAACAGAAAATAACAAAGGTTGCATAAAAAAACAAATTGAATAACAAAAAAACCATAATGCTAAAAGATCTTAGAGGTACAGTGGTATCAGCAGTAGAAGTAGCAGTAGTAGTAATAGAATTAGTGGTAGTAGTGGTAATAGTAGTTAGCAGTAGAAGTAGTTAGAGCAGTAAAAGTAGCTAGTATTAGTAGTAAAAGTTCGTCTTCGCCAAATCTTATTTTCATCACTCCTTCAAAACCCTAAATATTTGTTTCAGTGCAACTCGGAGCTGCTTAAGCGGTACACTGCGAAGGAGACCGCAAACTGCTTAGCAAAATTGCTAATAAACCAACACAAAGCACAAGCAAGAAAACCGTGGGGCAGAGGGCAGGGAAAGGCGGGAAAAGCAACAAAGGCCGAAGGCAGATAAAAAGTGTGTCGATAGCAGCTCAGAGTACAAGTAATAAAGGAAAACTCCGAGCGGGAAAGCGATTAAGCGAGCGAAGAGCGGGCAGGCAACGTTTATTTTTAAACATATTGAAAAGGCAAGAAGAAGCGGTTAAGTTAAGGCATCGGTCGAGGCGAATGAAAACAATTTTATTAAGTGAAAAATACGAAGGCAGAAAATAACCCGCAGCCAAAATAAACAGACCAGAGCCAAGGCAAGAAAGCGAGAAAGAGGGAAGGAAAAGCGGGAGACCGAAGCGAAGTCCTTGGCAGTGGGAAGCTCAACGGGTTTTCCCCCGGGGGGCGGCCGGGAAAGGGGCGGGCCAAATCGGAGGATATCTGATTGAAAGATGCGTCGTTGTCGATGTCGGCTCACCTTGAACCACAACAACGCCAGAAACTACACGACACCGTGCAACACCGCACGCACATCGCTCGCCAAATTTACACTCTTATAAAGAGGTGTGACTGGGGATCGAAGGAAATCCTCTACACTTATAGAGAACATTTTAAATTATTTTAAATATCCTTTAAAAGGCATAGAATATTCAAAGCTTATAGCTTTAGAAGAAAACTAGCGCAATAAATGAAACACAATCATTTATTTTAACGAACATTAAAACCATTTAAAAATTGAAATTTATTTCAAAACAAATTTAAGAGCAAAGTTTTATATTAAAATAATTTGTAACTAAAATCAAAATATTGTGAAACTAGTTTGCATTCGAACTAATAAATACTACGAACTAATGAATATTCTTTGTATATATGTTAATTGTATCTTTACTGTTGCGAGAGTAATGTATCGGTGCCTCTTAATTTACAATCAACTTTCTTACAAATGTTTTCACATTTTAAGCTCTTATTAAAACGCACACCTCATTTCTCCCAGTGCAGATCAGACACAATTAAGAGCGAAGCAAACGGAAGCAGACGACAAAATTTTACGAGCCAAGCAGCCGAAAAGAAGAGGCGGCGGTGAGCGGGGGCGTGGCAGGGTGTGCAGGTGACAAAGGCACCGACGACGGCGACTTCTTTACATAAAAGATTGACAAGTGATTTTCACACCTAAGTGGCAAGCGCAGGAAAACACACAAAAGCAGCAGCAACAACAAGGAAAAGTTTTGAGTTGTTTTGGCGGAGCTTTACGCCCCGCACCCCCTGGAAAACCGAACACCCCTCCCGTTTGGTTATTTTTTGGAAAATTTGTTGGAGGAAATTGTTTGGGGCATTGTTCGTGTGGCTCAGTTAGCTAAGTCGATAGATTTTCTCACCCCGGGCGGTTTTAATTTGTTGAGTGGCGGCGGCCAGAGGAAAATGGGGAAAACTGACCATTGCAAATGTGGCACAATTTGATCGAATGATTGAGTGGGAAAACTTTAGGGGTATGGCGCAAAATCTAGTAAATTGCCAGTGGGAAAACTAGGAAACTAAGTTGGCGAGAGAGGTAATTTATTAGATTAATTCGTTTCCTAAACAAATCTGGTTGGAATGATTGAAGAGGTAAGCTTTAAAAGTGAGATTTATTGCAGGTGGTACGATTTATATAGTTGGGATTGTTCATCGCAGAAGTTATTATAAAAACATATAAAACATATTTTAACATACTATTTTAAGGGTTTAAATTTATTAAGTGTGTTTTCAAGCTTATAGAATGAGCTTCTTTAGATAAATCTGTGACTTGAACATAGTTAGAAACTCTCCTGAGCGAACTTTGCTCCTTAATATTTAATGAAAACAGCTCGGAAAACGGGATAAATCCCCGAGAGCAGGGAGTGGAGCCCATAATTTCCAATGAAAACTGCTCGGATAAGTGTATGCAAATAAGTCCCCGAGAACAATGGGCGAACCTCTCGAGGTCCGGTCCTGAGCCCCCACTTAGCGACTCACCTTATCGTCAGTGATGGCCATGATGACCGCTGGCTTCCTGGAGGATTTCGGGGGTTTCCTGGGCGGTTTTCTATTGATTGCTCTACGTGGAGCAGGAACTGGGGTGGGGAAACCTGGGGGTCTAATCCGCTTTGGCCAAAATCGAAATTAACTTGAATGGGGCAATCTTGGCTAGGGCGAGAAGGCCAATTGAAATTGCTAGTGCTGTGTTTTCTATATATATTCCTTGGATCTCACTGGCACACACAATCACTCGCACACGGCTGGACAGGAGGATCGCGCGTCACTGGAGTCGGGGAGGAGGCCGAAACTAATCTATTTACTTGGCCGGCTGACTGACTGGCTGGACGGGTCAATCCATTTCAGTCCGCTCCAGCTGGCTCTATCTGTATCTATATAAATCAATGGTTTCGGTTCGATTGGCTCGCGGTGCGCGCTGCTTTGTTTTGGGGCTTTTGCGATGCAACTAACTGAGTGCGATGCAAATGCAAGTCGGAAACTGCATCGAAATGCAATCAAAGTGCCAATTGACGTCGAGTATTTGCTGTTTCTACAGTGTTGTCCCTATATATATCGGCCTGCGCGGCGGTGTGGGTTTAACTTTCGATTTCTCGCGTTGACAAATTCCTGGCACATTCTTTTCATATTGTTGTTTTATTATTTCACCCGACGACGGGCGGAAATGGCGGCCATTGCCAGGGCCAAGTGGCTCATTCTTCAAGAGGCCCCTTAATTCGGACTTATGGCCACTCGGTCGCAATTAAAGCCGCTTTCGCTTGAATATTAATGGGCACATTAACCGCAAATTGCAGCCAGACTGCAATAATTACATTCGTTAATTTGCAGCTCGCGAAAAATATAGGCTATGTTGAAAAACAAGAAATACGATAGCTGAATAAATTAGGCGGACGCCGCGATTCGCGCTGAGGAGTGCTCTGAAAACCTGAATGTTTAATTGGTTTTAACTTACATTTGCAGAGCAGCTCTAAGAAAGCCCATAATTAAATGTAAAATGTATAAAATGAAATCAGTTGAATTATATTCTCCTGATAAATTAATTGCAAAGATTGTGTTATACTATTCAGCTCTAATTTGAGGCTTTCATTTATTTACTGAAATTTAAAAGCTATGCTATTAATGCTACCTATAAGCCTGCTCTAAACGTACTTATTATTATCCTTTCCAAATAATTATAATACTTTCACTATATGTTTTCGTTTGTAAAATCGATTGTACTTAGGTAAAAGCAGCCAAAGGGCACCTCGCCCAAACGAGATTCGAATAAATACATTTTCTGCACTGCACCAACGAAAAACAAAGTCAATTGGGGACATGGCCGAGTGTCAATTTTCGGCCTGTGGAATTATAGACCGGAGATAGGGGTCAGTCGCTTTGGTCATCATCCGAGTGGAAATACAAATTTATGGGGATTATTTATTTGCCTGCTTTTCCGGGGGGAAAATAGGGGAGGATAGAAGCCACAAGATGATTCTGTGTAAACAAGCAAATGTCAGTCTGCAGTCGCCGAGCTGTGTTGTAAATTTATTGTTGAATTGGGTTAGGCAAACGTTTGTTCAGCTGGCTAATTTGCAAATTGCGTTGGTAAGTTTACAATTTCTGTGTATTAATTGAAGGGAAATGCTAATAGCCCGAGGTGACTGTGTCTATTTAATCAGACTGATCCCCCAAGCTCAGCCAATTTTGAACCAATTGCCTTGTTTTCATTAGCATTCGGGGCTTTGAAAGCCCTTACAAGGGCTCAGGAAAATCTGCAAAATTCCCCCAACCCGTCGACAGCAGAAAACAATGCTGTTCAGCCCCCGAACCCTTCATTTTCCTGGCTCGACACGCAGAAAACTACGCAAAACATTTTGTAAATTGAATTTCGTTTGTTGAGATTTTTGCGGCGCGCTCAGATGTAATTGAAATAAATTCTCAATGGGAATATCCGCCCGAAAAGTTGGCGGAAGCTGATGGCAGCCAATGAAATTATTTGTTTGCAACGCCCTGTAATTCCGAAATCTAAAATCCTGGCGCTTCCAACTCGAGACACCGAGCAACGTTGGATTTCCGTTGCGGCAGGTCAAACAGTTTGATGCGAAGGAGCGATTTTCGATCTGATCTCGATAAATAAATAAGGTAGCGAGTGCTCGGAATTGAGTGAAATACATGCCGGTCATAAGGCGGATTTTCGCCAGAGGGAGACAGAGACGGCCCCGCGCGGCGGAATAAATGGCACGTTCATCATACGCCCCGTGTACACAGTTTGGCAGCTTTATTTATATACCCCAGCATGAATGCTGCTATACGAGTATAGTATGGTGGGGCAGCACCACACTCGCCTTATGTTTTCACGCAAAACGTTTGCTTTTCAATTATATAAACATATTTCGATTGTACTCGGTGAGCTCGGCGGCGGGGGCCAGTGTGTGCATTAAAATTATAAATTGTTTGAGCAGCCAAAGGCACAAATAAATAAAACCCAGAGCCCAGAGCGAGGCGAGGCGAAACGAGCCAGAGTGAAATGAAAGCGAAGCGCATAAATAGCTGACCAAATGTACTCGAAATTTGGAAAAGGCGTGGGTTTTCCCTCGATCCTGAAGGGCGGGTGGGTGGCTCGGGAGGGGCAGTCTCCTTGGGAACTGCAACAAGTGAATGGAAGCTAAGCGAGCGTCAAAGGCCAAGAGACGCCTGACATTGAAATGTCTGCCTTCTTGTGTCACGCCTTTCAAAAAGTCAACACACACTTGGAGGTGTACTGGGGAAAATTCCTGTAAATTGGGAGATTTTCCATTAATTTTCAGGATTAGTTTAGTTTTTGTCCTTCGAAATGCACATAGTACGTGGAGCAGTACTGCAATATAATATTTTTAAAATCTTTATTGCTTGCATTTCAAGTTTCCCTCAGTGTACTCACACACACCACCAACAGACACACTTGCAATCACGTTTCAATGGCTGCCAGTGAAATATTTGTTTGGACTTCAAGAGGCGCCACGGCGTTGACAGCTGTCAATGAAAAGGGGGTGAAGGGCGCAGGCAGCCCACAATGGGAGTGGGTGGTGGGTGGTGGGTGGTGGGTGGTGCAGAGGGTGGCTCAGTGGGCGGCGCACAGCTGTCCCTGCTCTGATTAGCGCTGCGGCTTTCCGCAGCTTGCAGAATGCGCCGGCAAATTTGAAAACAATTTAATATGCCAGCGAGCACAACGAAATCATCGGGGAAATCGCTGTGGTCTGCGATACCAATTCGTGGCCCGGCTAATCGCTCGGAAAAGCCTGAATGGCTCTCCCCTGAAACATCTCCGCCCAAAAGCAACTAAGTCCCTGCGGAGCTGAGCTGGCCCCTCATGGATTTCCAATTAATCTCGGTCCAATATTATGATGTCTAATCAAGGGAATCCTGGACGGGACAGCAGGACAATGCGACTCGGAGGCCACAGGAAATTCCATTATCCTGTGTGTCCCCCGAATGTCCGACTTGTGTTTACGGACTTGTGTGTGCTACGAGTTTGTGCCGGGTTATGTGAGTTCACGGCTTGTTGCACAAATTAGCATGCCCCATTTGATCGGGACGGCGGAGCTGGGCAAGGATTTGCTTAAATACATTCCAAAGTCGGGGAATGATATGGGTAAGCGACCACAAGCTACCCGTTTTTGGGTTATATATTTATCACGTCTCCATTTAATGTTATCACTATATTTAATAATAACCAATTTTGATTATAATATATATGATTTTTATATTGTTAGCTGGGTGGGAAATTATATCAGCATTTAATCAGGGATAAATTTCTATAAATAAGTGATGATAACATATTAAATTAACCCTGGTAATCAATAATCCGCAAATACGACTACTTATAACCCAGACTTGTTATTTAATCCTCTATTGTTAAGTGCACTTCACAAATACCCCCTGAACAATAAATCGTACCCTGTATCGCCCGAATAACAGCCGTGTAATGAGCGAATCAAATCAGCAAACAAACGAAATCAACTGTGAAATTTATGACAGTTTTCCGGTTACCTTAAATTAAGGATCATAAAAGGGGGAGGTGGGTGGTGGCCCCCGGCATATCGCCGACTTTATTTAACTAATTTTGCATTTTCAATTCGAACTCGACTCCGGTCACGTATCCCTGCGGCTGGAACTTTGACCTGTTAAGCGCATAAAAATGACAAACACGCTACGTGACTCATTAGCCGGGTTGGCAGCCCAGGAAAAGCCGGCGGTGGAAAGTCGACGAGGGAAAGTAAGGGAAAGTGAGAGTGGCAAGTTCACGGCTTAGCCTGGGACCCGTGCAATTAGTTCGCTAAGCTGCCCCAGGCGGAGCCCATATATACCTTTAGCTATACATATGTGTGTACTGTGCGGACATATGCCCGGAAAACTCACATCCTCATCCGCATCCTCGGGCATCCACAGGACTGGGGCTTACACATGCGTTTTCATTTCCATTTCGGGCCCATAAAAACGAGAAAAGGCCAGAAGACCGGCCCCAGAAAGAGAAGCAAATTGCAATGCAAATTTAATTTGGCTGCCATAAAACTCGACTGAAGAAAAGCGGGTGGGGTGTTCTTCTTCGGGTTTTTTTTTTGGGCACGGGGGCCAGACAGTCGTAAAACAGCCGCGGGAAAAATCGAAGCTTTTCCCGGGGGCTGGGGGAGGCAGGGGTGGAAATGCGTGGCTGCCCCGCCAAGCCGGAAATGCAATTTGTAATTTTGTGCAACGATTTGTGGCAATTAATTGCTGCCCCACCACTGGCACCACGCAATTTTGCTCAGTGCGCGCCAGACCGCAAGACACGGAAACCTCAATATTTATTTTTTGTTGCGCCTTTACTCGTTGCCTTTTTTTCTGATATTTGTTTTTTGCCTTCTGCATTTGCTGGCGGCACAGAATTTATTGCATTTAATTTTTGCCATTTTTTTGGGGGGCTTTGGGGATTTTTTGGCATCGCTCAGCATCGAGTATTTAAGTGATTTCTGCTTAATAATAATTTAATTTTCGTTTTTTGGCATTTTATACGCCTGGCCGTTTGAAATCTTTTGTGATAATTTGCGCCGAAATCAAACAGCTGCAAAATCTGTTTTCCCCTATTTTTTGTTGGCTTTTCCCCGGCGACGTCGCCTATAGAAAGTGTGGCCGCAGCAGAGTGATATATACGAGTATATATGGTATACATAACCGCCTATATGTCCGCCCATGTCTGTGCCGCGGTGTGTGTGATGTATAATGTAGGGGAAGATTTATAATATTCGGGGGACCGTATAAACAATTTGTTAAGACGCACATAGAGAAATGGCATTTGGTATAAATAATATAGCCAGAGTTCGCCATGTTTTGGCCAATTTCACAAGCGAGGAGATCAGTATGGCCGAAGATCCCTTCAGAAATCGAGAATAATGATTTATGGTGTTTCATAAGCAGGCCGCTTCAAGGGTGGCGAATTTTTGAGGAAATCGTATTTCAGCCATATAGAACATTATCGAAGAAGGCCTCTAAGCTATTTTCGAGACTCTCACAAGTATGAAGTGTTTTCATGAATGGAATCGTTGTCGTAGAGAAATGTATGTACTATCTTCATACCCAAATTTATTGTTTTGCGGTGTGTTCCTCTAGAAAAACTGCGTAAACAACACTCGACGCGAAAACAAGTTTATAAAAATTTCCATGTTCTTCAATAAACTTTGATGAAATATTCTTAAAATGATTGTGAATATCCACTTAGCTTTTGGAAATAGGTCCCATTAGGAATTT
Source organism: Drosophila biarmipes (assembly GCF_025231255.1). Classification (NCBI taxonomy): domain Eukaryota; kingdom Metazoa; phylum Arthropoda; class Insecta; order Diptera; family Drosophilidae; genus Drosophila; species Drosophila biarmipes. The sequence goes on along the minus strand of NC_066616.1, from coordinate 31,857,667 downwards.
TCCAAGAGTTTTCATTGCTGATCGAATTCTTTCAATTAAAATGAAGGAAAGCTGAGGAAAAACTACCTCAAATCTTTAAAAATAAAATCACAATACATGGTATTTTTGTACACCAATTTCTTTGTTAATATCATATAACGAACTGTGAATTTATTCAATACTCGCTGTTAATGGAATTTTTATTATTTTCATTATATCATTTTTGGGCATGCATTTAAAAGAAAGTATTACTGAAATTTTTCCGAAATCCAAAGTAAGTTACTGGATAACTTTCCCCCTTAGATGGATCAGTGGATCATTCTTCACTCACCTCAGTGATCTTCATGGTGCGCTTCACCGTTTTGCGGGTAACTTCGGTGGTTTCCTCCACGACGTCGCCGTCCTCGTCGATGGTTTCTGTGACCATCTTCTCGGTCTCGCCGGGAATCACCTCCTCGGTTTGCTCGGTGACCACGCTGCTTTTGCTTTGGGCATCGGGTTCGGGCTTGGTCTCCTCGGCGGAGCCTCCGACAACATCCTCAATGTCCGACATTATCTCTGACTTATATCCCTTTTTCGGTAGGACTCGAGTTGTTTCACTTTCAATTCTCTTCGTCTTGTGTTCACTTTCACTTGGTTTCGTTCCACTGATCACTGATCACTGATCACAACAATAACACATAACACGCAGAAATGCTTGGTTTTTCTCTTTGCCTGAAAAATACAAACGATCGGAGATAGAAAAATGAATATTTTTTGTATATTCCGCTGGGCTCTTGGCAGCCGCAGGTTGTTATATAAACAAGTGGAATTTCACGGCGCGCTGGCTTGTTAAAAAACTTGTTTTCGACTTGATAACGCCCCGGCTATGCGGTCTTATGGATCCTTAGGGTTCTACGCAGGGCTAGCCTCGATCCTCTCGGGAAGTGCTCGATTCTCGAACTGTGGGGCGGAACGTCGACCAGCGGCGACGAAAGGCGCGACAACAACGGAGCTCGGGAATTACGGAACAATGGGGTCTTCGGAAGAACGGAACAATGGGACAACGGAACAACGCAGAGCCGTGGTGACAAAACGCCGAGGGGCGAAACAAATTGAATGGTGTTGCCTTTACAGACGCATCACTTCAGCCTGTTTCGCAAGCAAATCCGGAATAATTACGGTTTTACGGAATTACGGAGCAACGGACGCACACGAGGCGAATTACACGATCACGGGTCTTCTGCTTGCTGCCTGCGTCTTGGCTTCTTCTAATTCTTCTGTTAGAATCTTCTGACTGCCACCGGAACCGCCGCCGGAGAGCAGAGCGGGATGGCCTGAGTCCGGAGGGCCGAGTGGGGCACGGGCCCCAAGTGGGGCAGCAGCCGGTGCGAGTGGGACGGCCAGAGACCCCGTTGTCTCTCTCGGGAGCGGGGCGATTCTCCACGCGCTCTCTTCACTCTCGCTCGCTCTTCGCCGCCGCTGACGTCTGCTCAGTTCTGAATGTTGATCTTCGGCGCGTTTCAAAACTTTTGTTGCCTTCCGTTCTCCTCGACTCCGTCTCTGCACAGGGAGAAAATACTGCCTAAATGGGACGCCTATCCGGGTTCTTTGAGATATAAGTGTCAGAAAAGATAGTCATTTTGAGATGAGATGGATTTGAAATACTTTATTAACTTATTACTATTTCAAATATTTTAGTTTTAAGATCCAATCATGACTATACCCTACAATGGTGTACGATTTGGGAGCTATATGAAGGTGTCAGATCTTGACAGATCTTGACTTTTATGGCGCATTTTCTCTCTGTGATCCGGTTCCTTGGTGTTTTTCTTTCTTTGAGCGAATGTGAAATATGAATGCGAATGAGTTCGCTCGCTAATTGTCCGCCTGTTGCAATTTCTCCGCTAGGCCAAGCGAGTGCAATTAGTGCGGCTGCCGGACGTCTGAGGCCCGTCAAGATGTGAGGCTCTGCCGACGCACTGCCTCCACCCCTCATTCGCCAGCTCGTATACTCCGTACTCCCCAAGCGCCCCGGACTTCCCGGACTCCCCACCACAGCCCCACGCACGCTCCTTGTCAATGTGCGTGGAGCTATTTTCGGTGGATTAACAATAGCCAGAAAACGAGACTGATGATGACGAGTGCTATAAGAGACATGAGACCTAGAGATACCCAGGAGAAGTTGAGATAGTGATCTATCGATCCGAAAGAAAAGTAACAAAAATATAACTGATTTGTTCTAAAGTATTCAGAATTTATATATTCGAATGGGATAATCTTAGAACATCAAACATATAACTTCATAAAACCTTAAATAATAAAAAAACAACGAAAACCTTTAACTCCTCTTATAAACTTAATATATTACACACATTATATAAACATTATACTTCACATAAGCATTTTATGGATCCCTTAATATAGATTTGGCCATTTGGCCGGGCGGCATTTGGCTCTGTCTTTTCCTTTTCCCCTTTCCTTCGATTTTCTTTTTTCACTTTTTCCTCTTTTCCTTGGCCTGGCCGGCGTTCGACAGCTGAGTGGAGGCAGTGCATCAGAGCCAGCGGGGCCCGTACAGGGTGGCCTGCGGCAGGGGCATCTGTCGGAAGATGCCCATCTCAAGTGATGCCACCTTCTGCCTTCTGTTTCTGTCCGCTTCTGAATTCTAATGGCTGAGTTTTTGTGCTGATTCCGATTTAGATCTTTTGATTAGCGAACGCTTTCAATTGCTGGCAGCTCGGGGCTTTAGTTTTGACAGCGATGTGCGGACTTCCTGTACCGCATCGCGGACTGCACAAGATATATGAAAGACAAGTGTTTCTGGCGGACGAGAACCCCGATTTTGCCCCCAAAAGCGCTGTGTAAACAAAGCGCCAAGCACACGCAAGACGAATATTCTAAAATTAATTCTCGAAAATGTCTTTTCAGCTCGGCAAACGCAGCGACATGATGCGGGACAAATGCCTGTATATAGATACATCCAATGGATGTGTCTCTGATGAGCAAATGCAATTATGTGGATGGGGCGGAGTGGAGTTGGTCGGGTGCAGGGTAATGAATAGAGGGAGACTTCTTTCGTATGCCCCTCGCGGTGGAGCTGCCCTGCATGTGTGTTTGCATGTGGAAAACCACACTGATGACAGACAAGCCACAGCAGAGAAACCAAAGGATAACATGAGATAACACACACCCGAAGCCACTCAAACACCCACACACAAACAGCAGAGGTGAGGGAAATAGGACCGTAAGTATTTAAATTAAAGGGTATATTATAATACACACTTAAATTGATATATAATATGTACTAATAATTGTATATAAACCTTGAATTTAAAGGTCTTAGAACCAGTGAGTAGATCTGCTTGGCTTGTTTAAATATATCTGAATATTAAATTGACTAAATTTTATAGGTATTTTACTAAATTTAGTACTCTAAGGACCCATTTGAAAGGGTTGTTTATAAGCGTTATTGATTAGCAGTGCTATATTTTCGGCGCCCTCTGTTGCTGCACGAATACGTACTTCCCATCACAGCTGCTCGTGATCCTTTGGCGTCGAGAAATCAGCGCTCAAATATGATTAATAAGTAATTTCTTTGTCAACAACTGACTGGGGGTGGCCTGGTATGACGACAGCGGCGATAACGACAGGCCAACGAGAATGGGAACGAAAACGAGAACGACGCCATGGAAATCTTTAATAAAATACATGCATAAATAAATTATAGGGCAAGCGGAGGCAAGGAAAAGCAAACTGGCTGGAGATGAACTGCTCTGAAAGGAGGCGAACGGGTAATAAAACAAAGCGGCGACGGCGGAGATACAAAGATACTAGATACAAAGGGGTGACATGTGCAGTCGAGGCGTGACCGCACTTCCTTTTTCCCGGCTTACATATGGGTACTTTTCCACATCCACAGACCCCGCAGCTCGCCTTCCCCCAGCCACCTTTCAGAGCTCCTTGGCCTTGGCGCTTCCCTGTTTATTTCACAGTTGTAAATTGCACAAAGTAAATGAAGTACATTTTATTATAAGCCACCAGGCGAACGTCGCCTGTATTTAACACAGGGAGAAAAGGAGATTGCCGACATCTGAGGTATGGTATTATATTACAAATAGAAAACATTTGAGGCTTGAGATTTTACCATCATGACAAAACCTCAGCAGTTTCTATAGTACTCTTTGAATTAATATAAAAAATTAAAACATTTAATTGATGACCTTTTCCACACTTATGCTTATTTAATACAGCATTCCTTATATGAAAGAAAACATCCCCCCATCGGTGCCTCGTTTACTTTGTATAAATAAATACTGAATTGATTGGCGATTTATAATTTTTTCCTCTTTGTGTAGTGCTCCTTTCCCGCGATCCCCTAGCTCGAGTTTTCTTTGAATGCGCCGTCGTTTGCCAAGTGTCGTTGACTCTCGCTGACCTAGAGGGAAAATAAAACCAAGGGAAATGCCTTGCCAGATTCATGTGTAGATGGTTCTGGGAAATGAGGAAAAGTTTCTCTTTAGCCCCGATTTCGCCCGCCCCATGCAAAAGCGGAAGGCCCGAAAACGATTTCTGTCAACTTCTGGAGAATTTTCATTGCCTGCCGTCCATTAATTGAGCTGTCGGAGGGCAGGCTGGCGAAATGGGGAAAATCTGGGGAAACCAGCTGGCAATCGACCATTGAAAAGTTCAGATTGCTGGCTGCTACACTCGAGCACACTCGCACACACTGCCACTCGACATGTTTGACTTGCGATTTTCCTTTTAACTCAAGCGAAATGCAGTTAGCAGCAGCCGGAAAATGAAGAAAAAGACAAACACCGAGTGGGTGGAGGCAGCAGGAATGCAATTCTGGGAAACTAAGGCGGAAGCTGCAAATACGAGGGATTCGCACTGCACAGCATACTTTTAGGTGCGCCCGGCGGGGAGCGATGGAATGTCCCTAATCTGGTGGCCAACTACTGCTGCTGGTATGCATAAATCTGCACTGGCGGGGAATCTCCGGATCTCGGCGCTGTCCGCCCCGCACACCCGGCGAATGAGCAATTTCCCAGCAATTCTTTGGCCATTGCCAATGTTTGCCCTCGCAAGCATGCTGCGGAAAATGCTCGCTTATCGGAATCCAAGTGGGTCCCAACACTCACCGCAGAAGTGCACTGGGGGAAAAGAAAGAGGAGTTGTTTTTAAAATATTTTAAAATTGTATTTTCAACGGTGTCTTAGAGTGAACAACTTATTATGGCACTGTAATACATAAAAATGAAAAAAAGTAAATATATAAAAATAATTTAAATACAATACAATGTTTATGTAATATTTATTTTTATAAGAGATATACTTATACCAACTATGCATCCTAAATCAGCAATTATTTAATTTGATAAAAACCTAAACTATAAGAGATTCTAATAAGCATAATAAGTATTACTCAAGAAACAGTGATATGTAGCTTTAAAATATATTTTAAAGTGTATTTTAATTTCCCTCTGTGTAGGAAAAGCTTAGAAGAGATTCGCCAAAAAGAATGGAAGAGGGAGGCACGTTGCATCTGTGCTGGCCAAGGAGGTTTATCATCAGCTGCAGGCCGCAAGCGAATGGAGTGGGTTGTACCGGAATAGTTGCTAAGTATTCCGTATTTGTATCTGTGCCAGCAGTCGTGCCGTTCGTATCTGTATCTGCAGCTTGGCTGCGGGCTGTGGACAGTAAACAGTCGAAGCAGAAATGGAAATAAATAGTTGCCTTGCTCTTTTGTCTAATTAAAACGTTTCATTTCGTTCCACCTCCATTTGTTGACGTCACACGCACAGCGCCCGTGTGTGTGTGGTTTTAGGAAGGGTACCAGCTCATATTGGTTGCCAGGACTCGAAACCTTATTACCCATTAGCTTTTCATTTATTTTATTATTAAATTCCTTTCCCTGGAAATTCCCTAAGCAGACACCTAAAGCTTATAAGGGATCTATATAATATCTATAACATAACTTTGGACCTTTAGAACCCTTGATACCAGATATCTAATAGTCGATAGCATTTCCCCCATCGATCTGCTGGTTCCCTTCTGCCCTCCCTCCGTGTGTGCGTGACGGACAAACGCACGGGCGCACTTTTCCGCAGGAGCTCCCCTTCGATACCACCCCCTTTTCCACCCACCCTGGAAAACCCACCATCGTTAGCTGGTCAAATGGTTCCATCTTCATTTGGTTCTGGTCCCGTTTTTCTGGCCAGACATACATATGCCGGGGCCTGCTTCGCCATTATGATGATTTATGAACGGAAATCATTTTTCGCCCAGTGCGGCTTTTGTGGGTGGTCCGGGGGTGGTTCCTGGCCTAGGCCTCCTTGCCGAGGACCTACTCCGCCCCAGAGTATGCAACAGTTTTCAATTTCGTTTCCGTTTGCTGCAAACTTTTCCTTCACACTCGGCTGGCTCTTTTAATTTGAAAACCAATGCTCCTCTGGCTCGGTTATTTCCAGTTCGGATTGGCATTCGTCGCCGTTCGATTTGACTTCATTTGGGGAAAAGTTTGGGCCGAGCAGCTGGCCGCAGATTGATGAGTTTTCTTTTTAGGGTGGAGCATTAATTTCCCCTTAACGAATTCTGCAAACTTTGTTTTGGAGAGGGCGGGATGTGCTCATGTTCTGTCGGGGGCTGAGATCAACAAGTGGGCATGGGTTGCTAAGTTATGGTATGATGGTGCTTTATAGGAAATGTTTTATAACCAAAGCTTTTGAAAAGGCTTTCGGATTGGATGCACTTGTGGGGACAACAACCAGTCTTTGCAGCTTGGAGCTTTAAGTGCAAATGTTAGATATAGCAAAATATCTACTTTTCACATTTTACTTTTTATTAAATGTTAAATAAAATAATATTAAAGGAAATATATTTTTTAAGCTAACCTTATTTTTCTTTTTTCTCCTATGGGTATTTCCCGAAAATAATAACAAAGATGAGTCAGTCTTTCAAACTGGGTCTTCAAATCCCCATGGTTCCAAGAAAACCAAGTTCGAAATCCCCGCTCTGAGCAGCTTAAAAGCTGCCATTGTATCTGGGAGGCTGCGGGGCTTTGCGAGAGCGAACTTTCTCCCATCTCCAAGCTCTTTCGCCCCAATCCGAAGTGGAAAAACAAGCCGAAGCGGGTTCCACGAGGCGGCGCTGCCATCAGTTCGACTTTTGACGCGCTGCCAGAAACATCGTGAGCACCGCTTAACCCAAAGTAGATACCCAAGGAAATGTATATTATATAGACTGCTATTCCCAGAGAGTGGGAGTCACAGAACCAAAAAAGAACACAGAAAGAGAGTGTTCTAGTGCAAGACAAGCTTGTGTTTAGTAAATTTGATTTTGAGCGGGCTGCAGTAAATAAACAACGTTTTTCCCACCATTAACAAAACGTTAAAGCTCTGGAAAACAACAAGTGAAAGTGCTCCTACCAACCGCAGCAAAACAAACGAAAAACCCAAACCGAAACCAAAACAAAACCAGATCTTTCAGCTGATTACTAAGCGATTTCGTTTTTGTGCATTTGTGATTACTTATTTTCAGCTGCTAATTGTTCCAAATCGAAGGTCACGCAATCCCCTTCGTTGCCTCGATTGTGCTTCGATTTGAGTTAGATTGAGTTACCAATTCGTGGTTGATCTTCGTGTAAAAAAGAACCTAAAGAAAGTGGAAACGCTAGAGATTGTTTTAATATCTGTTATCTTTAGATATTAAAGTAGAACAAATTTAAATACAAAATTAAAATAAATATAAAGGGAATGGAGTTACTTAACTCTTTCCGATCGTATTTTTCCTAGCCAAATAAATGTCTTCTTTTACTGCACCCTTACTAAATCAACTATCATTTTATATGGTGCAAAGGTCTTTTAATTAATAGTCACCCTTGATCTTGTGCCACTTTTCTCCACTATAGAAAACACACATATATATTCCCGACCGATCCCAGGAAACACTGACGCAATGAGCGCCGTTGATGCCATAATCAATTACAAGCGCAGTCCCAACGAGGACTTCTACGGGCTGCTCCACTGCGATGAGAACTCGTCGGTAAGTTGACCTTCCGATCGCCCACCTTTAAAATATATCTGACAACCCGTCTTACGTTGCCACCCGCTGCTTCACCTTTCCTCAAAACATTCGCCCTAACTTTGGCTGCCAAACTCTGTTGGCTCATCAAACTTTACTACGAATTTAATTAGGGTCTAATCGAATTGCGGCTTTCAAAAGTGCGACTAATCGAATTGGGGGCTTTTCTGGTTCTGGGTTCTGGGAGGCACTGGCTGAAATTGATGGCTTTCATAAGCCTTAAAGTCGAAGTGTTTATTAAATGTTCGTGCAGGCAATAAAAACCTTCGCATGAAATCATCTTTGAAATCAGATACAGTTCATGTGGCGACTCGGCACTGAGAGAAAAAGCATGTGAAAGGTATATCTGATCGAACAACTTGGTATCATAGCAACTTATTTTCGTTACCTATGTAAGGATACTGGTAGTATAGTACATAGTGCTAGCAATATAAATGTAATCCCTTAAAATAAGTGCAGATGTAGCTTTTAAAAAATGTTGCAAGTTTTAGAGAAACTATTATAACTAATATTATACTATTTTAAAAGGATGTCATCTATATTTTCTATACCTTCTCTATTATTTGCGATCTAAAATTTTTCTCTCAGTACGTTCCGAAGGCGAGAGGTTTGCTTTGAGAATTAGTTTCAATTACCCAGTCAGCCATCGTAGATTGGCAGAATTGGCGTTGATCCACCGCAGCTGCAGTTGCAGCATCGGGCATCGAGTGCAGTTTGAGTCAGAGGTCCACAGGTCCATGGGTTTACCCTGCTCACCGGGAGCTGAGAGCCCATCTAAGCCAACCGATTGGGGGCTAAGCCAACGCCTGTCTGGGCGGAATTAACGAGCTCGGTTTTGGCAGGCAATCTCGGGCGGCTTAATGGCATTTGCCCATCAGCACGCTCGACTCCTGAGCCCCTGACATTCATCTTGAGTTGTCACATTTTCGGGTTCACTACGTGGGAGAAAGGCGGTTGTAATCAAATTTATTGGCCCGGAAAATGCGCAGGTTAGGCTGCCCCGACACACACATTTTGCGAGCTGTCGATTGCATCAGGCCGAGTGGGGCATCTATTGAATTATGCAGGAGCTCCAGGACCCGAAGCCTCGAAGTCCCGGCATCGATTTTGCTGGGCATGTAAACAAAATCAAATATTTGCCAAGGGCTTGGGGGCTGGGCGGTTAAGCATTATGGTCGGGCCCTTATCACGTAGATCCATCCAGCTACTGACCCCCATTGTTTGCCCCACCACGAACCTATAGTCTATCCCTGTGGCCGGCAATTATCTCGACTTGGCATCCATTCCCACTCGAGAATGCAGCCATTCCATTCTCATGCAGATTAGTTTGCGGGAATTTGCATACGCAAGCCAAACAATCTGCCAACCAGAGCTGCACAAACTTCAAATGTTTTCGGGGCTAATTTGCAGAGGAGGTCTGCCAGCTATTCTGGCCACTTTAATTGGCCGGGTGCAATCCGATGGGGGAATTAATCAAGTGAAAATTGAAATTGGTCCGGCTGACTGTGGTGCAAATTTATTGCAATTAATTGAGGCCATTCGATTGTGTAATGCAAGTGGGTGGACAATACTTCGAAGTACGATCCACCAAACAGGAGCACGAAAGTCGGGGGAACAGATTCCGCCCGTCTAATTATAGGAGCCCCAAGGCTGCGGCTGCTTTGGCCACGTACACGCTGGCGTATGAGCAATATTAATTGCGCTGAAATTAATTATACGCACCGTTGCAGTGCGGTCTGTGCGGCAAATGAAGCTCAACGCGGGGCATGCAAGTAATCCACCTTCCGCAGCTGGAGGAGAAACCTCCCCGGGGAACGAAAGGCGAACCATCAATTCTGTCAACATCGTAGAGAGGTTCTCACATGTATATTTTCCAAATACCATGGTGACCTAAATATGCTTGCTCTATGGCAGCTGCTTTTTGACGTTTCCCCCGCGAACAAAAGACTCGAAACCGAATGGAATAAAAAGGGACCCATGCTGGTCATTCCCTCGCTTCTGTGCGGCTGCCTTGGTCCTTTGTGCGCCGACCGATGGTGCGCGAAAAGCCATTTCCATTTACAAGACAATAAACAAGCAGCTTTGTGCGGCGAGCACTGTGAGAAATTTGTGATTTTTGCGTACACGCTGCTATGAATAATTGAAAGTAAGAGACAAAGATGAAGCGATAAAGAAGTGCGAATAGTCCGTTTGCCACAGAAATCTTAAAATTCTGAAATCACTTATAACTGCGCTGAAAAGTATGCAATCAAATATTTTGAGTTTGCTCCCGGGAGTATGTTATGTTTTACTGTAAACTTAAAAAATGTCTATATTTCTCCCAGTATGCCCTGTCAGCATCATCGCCATCGTTATTTTTATTTCTGGTCCCGGGGAAAGTGAGTATCAGATCATCGTCGGTGGCTGTCAACTTGTTGCTTTTGGCCGAAAGACACTCAGGCTTAATTAATATCAATTGTTTGCCAAGTGTCAAAAGCCTTTTTGCCCGACTCAAGGACACTCTGACGAGTGAATTAATTTGGCAACAGCATTTTAAACCCTCAAAGTTTTCCGCTTTCCCCGTCAGCTCTTCTCCTTTCCCAGATACAAGCAGCAGTAGTTTTCCAACCCGCCGCAATAATGGCAAAAAGCGACAGCTTTTCTATTACTTTAAGTGGTGCTCAACTGCGCACGAACGTTTTTGCTCGTCAAGTTTTAATGTTTGCTTATTGTTATTTCGTTATTCCTTGGTTGGATGTTTAGGGATTTGAAAAAGGGGGTTTGATCCCCCGTTCCGAGGGGCTTTGGGTTTCGTCTGCAAGTGACAGCTTTACCTGAGCTGCGGTCTCCTTGGAAATCTGCATGCCGCAGGAGACACTCGCAAATCACCTGTGTCCTTGTTGCCCCCCTTATGTAATGTGTAATATATATAACATGTTTACCTCGGAAGTGGCTTTTTAAATATTCATGCCACAAATTACTTGGTTAACTTGCTGGCATAGAGAATTCATCATCGCAATTCACTTAGCTCGGCGAACTAATTTTGGCTTTTTCTTTGCAGCCCGAGCAGATCCAGGCCGAGTACAAGGTCCTGGCCCTCCAATACCATCCCGACAAGAACTCCGGCGACAAGGAGGCGGAGGCCAAGTTCCAGCAGCTCAAGGTAGGCAAAAGCACCAGAAACACCCAAAAGATCCAAGGGACAAGCGCCTGAAACAAAGAAAAGGCAAGCGTTTCGGCATTTTACATATTAATGAAGTTTCCAGGGGAGTGGCTGCTTTTTTTGAGTGCGAGCTCTGGGTGGGTTGTAAATTTGACAGCCTGTGGGCCATATGTTCGGGATGAAAGTTACCGGAGCGAGCTTAAAATTAAAAGATGTTTAAGCCTGATACTTATTCCTTTTAAACATGCTGTGTCGGGTGGCGAAGAACTTCGAACAAGTTTAAATCCTTTGGGCGAAATTTATACGTGCATTTACCTCTGAAAAGTATACATTGGATAATTATAAGACAACACAATCATTTAAATGGAAAATGTGTAAAACAGTTTCCCTAACCGAAGAATAAGATATAATTTATAATATAAAAATTATAATTTATTAAGTTCTGAATACTAAAATCCTTCAAGAACATACTTTTTTATTAAATTCTGATTTCCAAAAGCTTTTCTTTTTCATATTTGACTTTAACGCTAGCTTTTTTAATGGACCTTTAAAGTGTAAGAGTAAAACGTATATATTTGCGAAAAGTCAAGCTTACAGAAACGTACAAAATCTTCAGGGATTCTAGAAAGACAGATATGAATGAAAACGGGGAGCGCATAAAAACGTTCGGTTCTGCGGAAGTTGGTGGACTTTTAGAGCCGCACAAATGGCTCGAGTTTAGTTGAAAACTTTCTGGTTCGGATCTTGATAAGTTGCTTGGGAAATGGAGAGCGTTTTCCTTGAAAACCCCTCATAATCCCCCTGATAGTTTCCGTAATTAGCTGGCGCCCCAGTCAACCGAACGCATCTATTCAAAACCGTGTCTGGCAGTTGGGCAAAGTTTTAAGCTGCATTAAACAATGGCTGCCCTTTGCACACACAGATACACGCACACTCACGCACTTAACCCACTTACACAGACACACTACTCAGTGGCTCACACGCACACACGCTCTCCCCGGCCCCAAATTGAATTTTCCAAGCGACAAAAGAAAAACAAGGCGGCAACGATGAGATAAAACAAATTACCCATACGAAATATACTTTTTGAAAACCTTTATTGATTTTCGCCATCAAAGCGAAAAAAGGGCGTTCGGGGGGTGGAAAAAAGGCGTGTCGGAACCTGACAACTCATTAATGTGTGGTTAAAAACAAAATCAAATTGATGTGGGGAAAAGTGCTGGATGCCTAAGGTGAAAATGGGGGATGATTCGCTCTAAAGGGTGGGGGAAAATGTAAAAATAAAATCAGAGTTTGACAGGTAATGCAAGTGAATTGTTATTAATTTAGGCGGCGCAAAAAGCGTGAGTTATAGGATGATAAATATTAAATATTAGCTATAGGAAAGGATAAAGAATTATTATGTAATGGGAAATATCTGTACTCAAAAGACTTCCTCAGAATTCAACTTCAAAGGGCTTTGTACATTCTTTCAGGATTACATTACAATATACCCATCTACATGAATGCTTATTATTAACAGGCTTGACTTGAAAATGAAATTGGCATTGAGAAGGCTGCATTCCAATTTGCTTTTCCACGAAATGCATTTCATTGAGCAGTGAGGACCTTTTCAGGGAATCCAGCAAGGGGTTAAGCCCAGCAATTCAGTTTATTGTAGCCTCTACAGGTAGTTGATGTGCCATTCCACGTCGAACATGAAGTTTTAACACACTGAAATAACAAAGGCCAAATTAAGGCGAAACAGGAACCCCTCCTCCTGCAATATGCATGAGGGTCCTTGGTCCTTGGTCTTCGCCAAGCGGTTGTCCTGGACCGAGGCAATTTCCCTGCCGAGTCGTAATCATACTTATGGCTGTCCGCCGGAGCAGGAATGCGCCGTACAATTTACGGCTCGTAAAATTGGACGTGCATGTGTGTGGAGCTCGTAAATATGCCAGGATGTGCGGGAGGACTTACCTTTATGGCCGGCCCATAAAACAAAAAGCGTGTGTGTGAGCTCGTGAAGCGTTTAAAATGAAATGTTGAGATTCTCAAAGGCCGGCGGCATTCCTAGGGAAATGCCACAGCCCGCATTCCCCCCAAGGAATATGCAAATGAGCCGGGACTTCATCATCATGGCGTTCGACTAACAACTTACAACACAATTTCCACTTGTCAAGCTGTCCCCTTACATCCCAGGGGAAGTCAAAAAATACGGAGGGAATGCTTTAATAACCAAAGGATAAACAAGCTGCCAGGGATTAGGGGACAGCATTGGAATGCGAAATCGCGATTTGATTCTTGTCAGGTGCAGACGAACCGCTTCCGAACTGTTAATTGCCGCTCTCCGAGGGCCTGGAATTATATTTCCATAAAAAGCCACTAAACGATTGCCCTAATTGAAGACAAACAAACCGCCAGGCTTGGTATCTCGCCAGGCTCGAGCCTTGTTTGCTGACCCACATAATCAGTGGGTAGTGAAATAATTGATTATCATGTAAACAGGGCCCGAAAAGCAGCCGGAACAATAAAACAGCAGGCCGGCGATGAAATCTCAGAGCCTCAATTGAGCATGTGTGTAAGTGGGTGTCTGTCTATCTGGGTATCTGCACAGGGAGAAAATAAACGAGAATGCCTTAAAGCTCTTGAAAATATGCCAAAAAGTATGCTACAATTTTACTTATTTGAAAGTCTTAGGGATAAATGTCGAAAACCGATTATTACTGCATACTTTTAGGCAGCTTTAAATGTTGGATATATTTTAAAATGGGTTTGTTTTAGTAGGACTACTTTTCATCCATTGTCGAATCGTTAGTCTTCGAAATAAATTATAAAGATGTCAAAAGGTATGCTACAAAAACTTTTAAATTTTTCACCGTGTGTCCTTTTGTGTGTATCAAACAACCTCGAAGCGTGTCGGTGTCTACCGCTGTGGCTATATTTGTGTGTTGGGTCTGGCCGTAAAAGTAGTCAAGATATATATCAAGCCCCAGCCGAGGCTATCAAAATCACTTGAGCGTGCAAATATGTGAGAGCCTCTCCGCAGATGAGTGTGTATGAGTGCGGGTATTCCCCTTGCAAGGCTGTGTGGGTGTGTCTGTGTGTGCATGCCAATAAGTGTGCTACAGCGAAGCATATGAAATTGATTAACATGCAGGCCCAGCCAAGGCAGAGGAAATCAGAGCTTGGGATGGGCTGGCATCCGAAACCTGTGCAGCTGTTTACTTTGCACTTGAGCAAATCCGAGTCCTGACTTTCATGGGCCTGATCAGCTTTGGAAGGGGCGTGCGGGTACCCCTTTCAAGTTTCGGTTTCATTACAGTGAAAAATTGATTAAAGCCCGTTTCTCGTTACATATTTTGTGCTGAAAACTGAGGAATTCCAGTGAATCTGGGCCACAGCTTATTCATGGGAAGAAGCATCAATTTTGTGGACAACAATTTCAGTGAAATGCCAGAGACAGGGACAGATTGGGAGTCCTGCATATCCTTGAAATATTTTCCCTTGTTGCCCTAAATAGCTTATTATTACGGTCCTAAAGCACTTAGTAACACAAACAAACTGCATGCACTGTAAGCATTAGAAATTATAAACTGCTTAATCGATTTTTAATCACCCGAAGACGTGATTTCGTGTTACTTCTGTTTATCATACATGGAGATCCTTTATTCCCTATACAAATCCTATGAAATATTACATTTTGATACAACATTTGTTTACAGGAGGCCAAGGAGACCTTGTGCGACCCCGAGAAGAGGGCCGTGTACGACAAGTGGCGCAACAGCGGCATCTCGATGAGCTACAAACAGTGGCTGGGCATGAAGGAGCATGTCGGTCAGGTGAGAAGATACACGATTGCCGAGAAAGTGGATAAAGAGGTATGCGTTATGGGCCACGGAACTCAGCGATCCAGAGAAGTAGTCTTCGACCCCGACCCCGTCTCCTTCCCCCTGTCTAGCCCCTCACTCACTCCCCCTCTGGCACCAGGCAGACTCAACTCCGATCCTTTGTTAAAGTCCCTCTCCACCCACTGCACTGCGTCATCACTTGGCCCTGTTTTTTGGTTCCTTTCATTGGTTTGTTTGCCACGCTCCTAATGAAATTTGTAAGCCAAGCCGGAGTTCATTTTTGCCGTAGCACAATTAACGCGATTATTCATTACCCGCCGAAAACCACCCATTTGTCCGCCCGTCAAGAGCTCCATGGTAATTTCCGCTGTCGGGCAAAGCGGAAATTGTCGCCCATCCATCACGGGCGGACATTGTCCGGCCTTCGAGGGGCGGGGACTAGGGGCGCCGAATCCGCATTTGCATTTCTAATTTTGAGCTCGGACACCTAGCTAAAAACTTCACGGCAAAAGGCACCCAGACTCGGAAAAAGACCCTCGAAATCAATAAAATTCAAGGGGCGACAGCAAACAATAGAGGTGCCTGTCAAGGTATTTCATTATGAAAAGGTTGTTGCTCTGCCTCAACTTTTGTTTTGTAATTACAACTTGTCATCAAGAAGGTCTCGTAACTTTGAGGAAATTAGGTCTGGGCTCGGTTGTCTTTGTCATAAGATCTTTCCAGAAATTCCTTTAATACTCCTTATAATAATTTAACTTTAAAAGAACTATAGTAAAAGGTTATAATCTGATCTTTATACATTTTATTGTAAAGATTTCACAAGCATAATTTTAAATTTCTGTTGCATACTTTTAGGCGCTTAAGTTATTGTTACTTTTTCCTTGTTTCCTAACTCTGGAACTTTATTCCTCATTCTCAGAGTTCATTTCAGTTGTAGATTAGATATTTTAAATACCCGATGGAACCCCTTGTTCTCTGTATTTCTCAGTGTCTCTCTCTATAAGCCCGCTCCTGAGTGCCCGACGAACTCCACCGAATGCAAACCTCTCTTGAATGTGCCTCTTCATCCAACTCTATGTGTACCCGTGTGTTTTTGCATGCGAAATAACAGAGGACCAACGCACCGTTTCGCGACATGAAGGTGCCTTGGTCCTCGCCCACAACCGCGGGAGTTTTATCTAATTAAATCCCCTTTGTCCAACCACTCTCTACTCTCTGGCAACCCACCAAAGTCGATGCACTGGGTGACCCCCAAGACCAAGGATCGCATGCTGCCGGAGTCCGGAGGAGCAGCTGCCCCGGGGGCCGGGGCCGGATCCGGGGCAGGATGCAGCAGCGGTGGCCTCACCGCGGCCTCGCCCAATCCCGCCCACCGGCGGGCCTCGGAGGGCGGGGCAGCCCTCTACTACGGCAGTCGCAAGGGCGAGTGGGGCGGCGAGAACACCGACGTGGCCAACAAGTTCCGCAACTACGAGATCTAAGTGCAACTTGGGCAGAGGGCCAGCTAAAAGAAGTTTCAATTTTAAGGATAAACAAAAAGAAAAACATTTACACAAGCATACCAAGTCGAACCGAAGAAAATGGAACAAGTTATGCAATTATATCAAAATATTCCGAAAGGGAAACCGAACGTTATTATCGATGTGTAACTTAAGCGTTGCGAACTACAGAGCACAGATACTCGTATATAGATGTTTATAGGTGTACAAAAATATATCTAGAAAATGGTAATTAACTAACGTATATTTAAGAGAAGAAACTGTAATTTCAATAAACTCCCCCGACGAAAAATCCCAGGCGGAGCGGCAAGAATTTTATGTTGAAAGTGTAACTTAGTCAAATTTTAACGCAGTCATGCATTATGAATATATACACACCATATACTATATACCACATATATTTATGTAATCAGTGTATTTGTATATCGATGTTTCAAAGTACCATGAATGTACCCCCAAGACAATCCCTTGGCAGCAAACAAAACTAAGCTAAAGCTAAAGCTGTAACTGAAACTAAACTATAACTAAACTAGTGACAGTCTAGCAAATCGCCCACCACAAACCGCAAAAGAAATGCATATTGAAGGACATATTAAGCGAATTTAAACCTTATACACACGACACATTTGCATAGTCAAAAACTCTCACTCGGTGTCCTTTTTAAACGCAGCACTGCGAAAAAACCTCCAAACTGAACTATTTTCCCAGAAAATCTACAAAAAAAGCCACAAAATATCAAAGAAAATCAAAAAAAGATGAGAAATTTATATAAATGTTTTGATGGATAGAGCGGTGAACTTTTCAAACTTATACATATAGCAGAGAATTATTGTCATTAATATATTACTATTATGCGCAGAGCAGAGAAATAATTACTACATAAATGTTGTTGCTGGATTTAATGCATACTTATACAACTACATATGGATGTTTGTTTTAAGACATACGCTATTGACTTTATTCAAATACACACATATTGCGGATAGAGCAGACCAGACCCAAGATAAGATCGGAACGGATAGGACAGCTGCAGGCCAAAGGCAGACGTGACCCGTGACCCCCGACCTCTCAGAAGGGGCGGCGGGGCGGGGCACCAGCTAGTACTAGCGATTACGCAACTAATTAGTGTTGGTTCTGGCTTAGCTGGCGGAGCGAACAGATCACAAATAAATCAACTTTTTGAAAGGGGTTCCCACTCCTGGCGGAACCTCAGGTATTCAATTGTGTGTGTTTATTGGGGGGAAGGTTGTGGAAGGTGCTCCTTAAGAACGTAGGTATGAGTAAGTATAAATATATTAAAGGTATATTATGTTTATTTTGGTCTTAAACTTAACTTAAACCTAACTTAACTAGAAGCTGATTGCGCCTCAATTCGTTTTTTGAGTTCCAAAATCTGGGCCAGTGTGGCTAAGGAATCGTCCCAAAGTTCACAAGGTCGACGATCAGATTGATCATGCTCACGGATCCAGCGGTTTTGAACTATAAAAAAGAAGCATAGGATTAAAGATATCTTATAAATAAAGTGTTCTAGTTATTCCTTAGCGCATACCCCACTTAGAACCAGCGATGATGGGACAGGCGCCATGTTGCGTACGAACATCTCCCACTCCAGAGGCATGAAGATTATGCCAAAAGGCAGCTGGAGAAAGAAAATTAGTAAATAAATAAATTAGTAAATAAATTAAATTATAAATTAAAAAATAAATGAAAAATATAAATAAACTATTTTAAAATATACCTGCATATTTCTTAGGCTTTAAGAGTTGCCTTATTTGGGGAAACGCAGTGCCTCCACCTTGTTCTACATCCGAAAGCTGTGAATAGTTAAGATTTTAATGTAACCAATTACATCAGTAAAAGGGCCTATAATATGGGTATTCCTCATATTCAGTTTACTCACATAAAACAGCACGGTGGCAATACGATTGCCCATTTCGGGAGACCCGACCAGTCCATTTTCAAACTAACAAGTAGGAAATATATTTTACTATATCAAATACCACAATAGT
This sequence comes from Drosophila biarmipes, assembly GCF_025231255.1. Taxonomy (NCBI): domain Eukaryota; kingdom Metazoa; phylum Arthropoda; class Insecta; order Diptera; family Drosophilidae; genus Drosophila; species Drosophila biarmipes. The sequence continues at coordinate 31,839,145 of NC_066616.1, read as the reverse complement.
AGTTCCCCAACTTACAGCTGTGGGGTTGAACCAGTCCATGTGCTGCCCGTAGTGCCCTCCGATTCCGTAGTTGGCAAACTGGTGATCCTCCGCGTACTTCATGTTCATGTTGCTCATGTCCGCCACCCGCTGGTCAATGGTGGCCAGAACCTTGTGGGCTGTGACTGGAATGAAGGTGAACTGGCTGGTTCTCACATTGGACACCAGCGATTCGTTGGTGCTCGTTATGGTGGCCCTAATCAGCCTGTTGTTGGTCAGCTGCCTTATAACATCGATTTCGCTCTGGTATATGACATCGTGGTATAGGACCAGCAGGGGATCCTGGAAGAGTTCCTCCGCCTTGAGGGGAGCTATCCATAGGAAGGGATGCGTCTCAGTGACGTAGCCACAGCGAAGATGGCGTTGCTCCTTGGGGGTAAGTTTCCAGTGGCCACTGCAGGTGAGGCTGAAGGCGTCGAACTCACTCACCAGGTCATCATCCTCAGGAAGGGGCTGGGTATGTTATAGAAAATAAGAAGAAATTCAAAATCTCTGAAGAACGTTCCTTACAGCATGTTCCAGGATAGGCTTGCTTTCGTTTAAGAAGGCATTTTCTCCCAGAGACGCCAAGAAACTCTCGTAATTCCTGGCATGGTCCTCACTGGCTGGCTGGATTTGGATTAGCTCCTGGTAGGTTTCCCTCAGTCCCCGAAAGTCCTCCAGCTCCTTCTTGGCCTGCACCAGAAGAGCCAGGATCTGGGGCTTGAGTTCGCTTTCCTTTTTTCCTCCAGTCAAGCGATCGTTGGCCTCTAGTAGCCAGGAGTGGGCCAATCTGGGGTGCTGATCCCTAAGAGCCAACCTAGCTATATCCACACAGTGCTCCGAGTTCAATTGGGTGCTAAGGTTAAAAAACAATCCATCAAGTTCGATGAGTGATGATTAGAGGTAATGTAATCACCCGTAATCCACGCCATCCAGAATTCCCCTGGCCAAGTCCTTGGCCTTCAGTCTATAAACATACTGCAATCTTAGTAGTCCATCCATAGCTCCCTCTAGTTCTTTTTTATCGGGCATCGTGTCTCGATTTCGTAGCTTCCTCAGGCGATTCAGGGATTCTGGAGGTAGAATACCATTAATAATCACAAACCTTACAATCTATCCATTCGCTACCCACTTTCGCCTGTCGAAGTCTCCATGAGGTTTTCCACTCTCTGCCAATCTACCGTCAGCCTTTTATTTAGCAAATATTGATTCAGAGGACTGTCGAAATATGCTGGACCCCACTCGCGGGCCTCATTTCGCTCAGTCTCGAACTCTCGCAGACGACTAAATAGTATATTGATAAGATTATCTTCGAAAACTAACATTCCATTTAAAATCCTACTTACGCTCTTAGAAAATCCAATTTTCCCTGGTTTTCTGCTACGAACTTCTGGATTTGCTGGAGCATTTTCTGTTCATATCCAAAAACTTTGGTCATTTCGTGAACGGAGGAATAGAACTCCGCTCCTGAAACGCAGAAAAATAGTTGGTGGATCACCAAGAGAAGTACGCAAAGCACCGGGGATGCCATTCTGACCAAGATCCGCTCCCGAGAGCTCTTCGATGCCTACTAATTCCGGCATTTGACCTCTTAGAATATGACATAAGCTTTAAGAACTAAGGGTCTTCAGTCGATCGAAAACCTGTTGTCACACGCAAGCTAAGAAAGTGCCGGGTTCGATGAGCCGCAACTGGTTTTGCTTACATAATAACTAATGTGGGTCTTATTCATATGGATACGGTAAGCACGCAGAAGATGAAAGAGGGATTATCATTGAAGAAGATTCTGTAGCTAAAAGATACTTATGATGTATTGGAGTAGGGAGTCCCCAGCTACTTACAAAGTCCGCAAAAAGCATGCCAAATTATAAATTGAAGTGTGACTAACACCCATAAAAAGGTAATTAAAATATATCTTGGCAGGTTTTCTTGCTTAGAGAAACATTAATGTTGTGGGATGCAGAATGCAGATTTGTAAACTGCTGGGTTTCCTTTCCTTAATTGTGATCATTGTTAACAATGACGCCTCTCAAAATCGGCATTCAAGGTCCGTGGTGAATATGGACGACCTATTGAAAACAGAGGAAGATCTGGTACAAAATTTAGAAAGGTACACAGTTGTGCTCTCCCAGAAAGCCAAAATCATAAGGTGGTGAGTTAAAGAGGTCAAAAGTCTATACTAGAGTCTCTCTAGAGAGTAATCCTTAAAGGGGAATCCGCCAGATGGAGGAGCTACATCAGAAGGAAAATATATTACGGAACGGTTCTCCTAGCACTTTCTCCCTCATACGTCATATGCAGGCTGATTGGTTGATGTGGCTGGAATATCTGGAAAGGCCCGTGGGTCTGGGTTCGTAGCTCCCTTAAATTTGTTCTTCAGTTCTTTACAGTCCCTACTCCAGAGCAATTGGAATTTTTAAACGCCACAAAGGAGAGCTTGCCGCAGGACTATGACTTCTATGATGCTGCTGATGCCATTAGAAGAGTACAAAAAACCTACGGCTTGTTATCCAAAGACATAGCCAGCGGTTTGCTAAATGGTGTGCAATACAAGTAAGTTTTAAAATCGCTTTTAAACGGGAAAGTTGATAAAAGCCTTAAATATTAGCTCTTCACTGGAATCCATTGATAGCCTTGCAGTGGCCCATCACTTGATGAGGCAATTGCGATGGTCATATGCAGAGCAGTGGATTTTGGCAGGTATAGAAACCCAGGATCGTAAAGCTTCTAAAACAGAGATGCACTTACTGACGGGGCCAACAAAGGCAAAACTCTATAGAGACCTGGGAAAAGTGCTAACAGAGCAGGGTGAGTAAAAAATATGAAATCTAAATGTGTTAGTTCAGGATGAAAATCTATCGATGGTAGGAAAACAAAAAGAGGCCTTGGAAGCTTATGAGGCTGCCCTAAAACTCGCCCCCCATGATGTGGAAACATTCCATGAATACAAAAACTTAAGAACTAAAGCCCTAACGATATTACTAGCCGAACCGATTGAAAAGGTACCAAAGGATGATATTGAAAAAATGCAATTGCCGCCCTGTTGCAGTGGTCACTGCGAGAGGCGCAGCGAACTGAAAAGACTGTATTGTGTGTACAACCACGCCACCGCTCCGTTCCTGGTACTTTCCCCCATCAAAACGGAGATCCTCTCGCTTGACCCCTTCATGGCCATCCTCCATGACATGGTCTCCCCAAAGGAGAGTGCTTTAATTCGATCTTCCAGTAAGAGTCTCATGGTGCCTTCCTTAACAGCCAACCCCGACGATCCAGACAACTATCTGGTCGGGAAATTCCGCACTTCAAAGGCAGTGTGGCTGGATAGCGATGGCAACGAGGTGACTTCAAGGCTCAGCCAACGCTTGGAGGAGGCAACTGGTCTGGATATGAACCGCTCGGAACCTTTCCAGGTCATGAACTACGGCATAGGAGGCTTCTTTGAAACCCATTACGACTTGTTTCTTTCGGATGAAGACCGGTTCCAGGTGGGATACGTTGATCGATTGGCTACCACTCTTTTCTATGTAAGTTATTTGAACATCTAATAATCTTACAATTAGAGTAGAAGGGGAAACTCTATAACCATTTCTGTATAATATTACATTTATTTTCCATCTTCATTTCCAACCAAAGATCATAAGGGCTTCGGCTTAATCATCATTTCTGCAAAGTTGCAGTTACCGAAGGAATTCCAAAAGACATCATCGGGGTATTTTCCATTAAGATCGCTGCGATGAAAAATCTGTTAGAAATGCAATTTAAAATAGCTCATAGCTTCATTATACCTAGATCTGCAATTATTGTACCACCAACCACTAGCGTAGTGTTCGGCGCAATTGAAAGTGCTGGCATTGTCATTGTCTTTGTCAAATGTGGAAAACTTCTGTCTGTGGTGGATTCTTAAGGAATCCTGGACGTTGGGTGGCCCCGCATACTTTCCCAGACTTCTTAGCTCATAAAACTGGTGCTCGGTTCCGATTCGGAAGTTGTCATAGTAAAGGAACGCAGATTCTCCACCTTCTTTGCGAAGCTTGATGTATAGTTGGTGAGGATTATCCTTAGTCAGCTGGTGCAGCTTCTCCAGCCCGATGAAAAACTCTCCTGTTGAATTTCCAAATCCTTTCCTGTAATCTGCCCAGCTTCTGTTGAAGTCCACAGAGCCATCTTGACGCCTTTGGATGGTCAACCAAGTAGACTTTACTTGGTTTTCTTTTCTGTTCTTTTCTTCCCCTAGATTCCTAATTTGTTCAATTTTTTCTCTGATTTCAATTTCTTTTATTTGAATGATGTCATCTTTGTTCCTCAGGCTCTCAGTTTTTTCAATGATTTCCCTGTTTTTGACATTCAAGAGCACATTTTTCGTTATAATTTCATCTTCTGTTTCAACCAAGCGACTCTGCAAGTGGCTAATAGTAACTGTCATGGAGTTCACCTTGTCTCTTAGCTCAAGGATTTGCATGTCCTTTGATTGTATAAGTTCCTCTTTGCTTTTAAGCATTTCTGTTGTATCCGCAATTTCCTTGACTTTTAATTTCAGTTGGTCTTCTTTGATTCTCACTTGATCTTCTGCATTTTCCAAGCGTCCATTTAAGTTTCTAACAGTTTCCGTCATTTCTTTATCTTTTGTATATGTTAGATCTTTAATTTGATTTTGGCAATCCGAAACAGCTAACTGATTTCGCAAGTTGGTAATCGCGTCAAGACTATCATTCTTTTCCTTTATTATATCTTCCTTGCATTTTATTTGAACTTCCGCCAGATCTAACTTACTCTGCAGCTCCTTAATAGTGTCTTCCATGGAAATTACTTTACTGTTTAGTTCAGCAGTTGAGCTACTTGCTGCTCCACTGGCACTGTCGACGAGGTATATCAGTTTCAGGGCCAAAAGTCCCAGAAAAGGCAACAAGATCCGCGAAGTCATATTGGTTAATCTGCGAATTGTAGTTCCAGCGAATGCGAAAATAGAACTGAACTCAAACTCAGTAGCGTGCTCAAGATTATAGCTAAGCTTTTGTCGCGAAATCCGTATATATATGCCAGCTATATATAAAACCAAAATCAACTGTTCACCCAAAAAAAACCGGTTGAATCGTTAAAAAAAAGCCCAAACGGGTCGAGATATATTTAATTTCAATACTTCTTGTTTTTGTATTATTATTACGTTCTTCTAAAATTTCAAGACTATGTACACCGTAGATTCTTAATTCTTTTCAAAACTTCTTATCAGCTTCACACTATCGGGCTTTTAACGAGTGTGCCGGATCCCCTGTTTATAAAAAAAGATAAAAATCATACCAGGAGAACATTATAAATCATTTTAATTTTTAATTTTTTAAGAGAGTATCGTAAATTTGATGGTCGGAGAACACGGTTTTAGGCCTTCTTCTTCTTCAAAAACAATTTTTTCTAACTTCCAGCTGAGTGACGTTCCACAAGGAGGGGGCACCTATTTCCCTGGACTAAACATCACTGTTTTTCCAAAGTTTGGAGCGGCGCTCTTCTGGTACAATTTGGACACGAAGGGCAATCAGCAACTCCGAGCTATGCACACCGGCTGTCCTGTCATCGTGGGCTCAAAATGGGGTTTGTAGCAAGATAATTGAGATCTCTTCATATTCATATGCTATTTCTTACACTTTTCAGTCATGAGCAAGTGGATAGACGATCAAGGACAAGAGTTCAAAAGGCCCTGTGTCAAAGAGAGTTCAGACACGATGCATCTACCATCCATAGAAAGGCTCATTATCTAGCCTATTATGCACATTAAACTTCTTTAAGAAGTGCTTAGAAATGTCTTCCATTTGACTGTTTTTAATATACGAACTGTAAGTAAGGAACAATACAAATTGTAGTTAAAGGCGAAACTAATAGCCGAATAAATTTAATTATGGAAAAACTTACGAAAGGTCTGTTAGTTTTCTTTCCTGCCTTTACGATACAGTGGGTTGCAGAATGCTGATCGGCTGTTTGGTGCTTCTCGGAATAATTTTCCAGACCCTGGGTGCGGAGCAGGTGCTGGAGGAGGACACCGTACAGCGCTATTCGAGGTCTGTGGAGACTATGGACGAATTGCTACTATTGGAGGGATATTTGGCTCGCAATCTGGAAAACTTCGCTGAATATCTCTCGCGAAAGGCCAAAACCATACGATGGTGAGTGGCAACGTCTATACAAACAATCAAGGCATTTAAGGCACTGTAGCTCTAAAGGGGAATCTACCAGATGAGGAAAAGGCACCGGGCTTATAGATCATCTGGGACACATGTGTTCAATCCCTTAGAGAGTTACTCCCTCATTCGACACATGCAATCGGACTGGTTAATGTGGCAATTGTTCCTGGAAAAGCCTGTTGGTCAAGGTTGGTAGTTCTATTTTGGTATTTTTCCTACTTGAGAGTATCTTTTCCAGAGCAAGTGGCCTATGCAAATTCAATCAAGTCTAAATTGCCACAGGACCATGACTTTTTCGATGCAGCTGAGGGGCTAAGAAAACTGCAAGCTACGTATAATATGTCATCTAATGACGTAGCCAGGGGCTTGCTAGATGGTGTGCAATACAAGTAAGTGTTTCCTAATCAAGATAGTCCTCTATTGCTCTCCACTTCTCAGCTCTTCCTTGGCATCCATTGATTGCCTAGCGATGGCCAAGCATCTGTTGGGTGAAGGGTGGTTGTTAGATGCCGAGACATGGATTCTTCCAGGTCTTGAAGCTGACGATGGGGAGGGTGCTCAAACAGAGATGCAGTTGCTAAGGGGTCCAGTAAAATCAGAGTTCTACAGAACCCAGGGAAAGGTGCAAAAGGAGCTGGGTGAGTAAGGAGATCAATGTCAAAGTGATTCAGAATGGGAAGACAGTGTTATGCCTTTAAGAAAATCTCACGGGTGCCCTGCAATCCTATCAGACTGCCCTCAAACACTCGCCCCATGACTCGGACATATTTAAGGAGTATCTCAACTTGGAGCGGAGAGCTCTACCACCATCAGGAATCGAACCAGAAGATGAAGAAGACCAGGTTGATGACCTTCAGTTTTTGCCAGAATGTTGTAGTGGTCGCTGCGAGGTTGTCCGCAAACTGAGGAGGCTTTATTGCGTGTACAACCATGTAACTGCCCCTTTCCTGCGGATATCCCCCATCAAAACGGAGATTCTCTCGATCGAACCCTTCGTGGCGTTCCTACACGACATGGTCTTAGAAAAGGAGAGTGCTCTCATACGATCTTCGACCAAGAAACACTTGCTGCCCTCCGCCATAGTCTCGGTCGATGCCCCCAAGGGGGAGTACAAGGTCGCCAGCTCACGAACCTCCAAGTCTGTTTGGTGTCCCAACGGCTTCAACAACGCGACCCGGATGATAGCCAAGCGCTTGGGAGAGGCCACTGGCCTGGATATGTACCATGCGGAGTTCTTCCAGGTCATGAACTACGGGTTGGGGGGCTACTTCGAGACACATATAGACATGCTGCTCTCGAACGAATCCCGATTCAACGGAACCCGAGATCGCATAGCTACCGCACTCTTCTATGTTGGTATTCTGGTTTCTAAAGAATTCCAATATCATATAACATTTCAACTCCTTTTTAGCTAAATGATGTCCCCCAAGGAGGTGGCACCCATTTCCCACATCTCAACCTCACGGTGTTTCCCAAGAAGGGATCGGTGCTCTTCTGGTACAACCTGGACTTCAAGGGTGATGACGCCATGGATACCCTGCACACAGGATGCCCGGTCATCGTGGGCTCCAAATGGGGTTTGTATAAAAAAAATTGCTAGCTTTGCACATAACTATGGTTGTTTGAACCTTCGCAGTTGTGAGTAAGTGGATCACAGATGTGGGACAAGAGTTCAGAAGGCCCTGCATTGACTCGATTTCCAAAGCTAAATACTTAAAATCTGCTGAAAGGCTTTTAATTTAACTTTACTATTATATTTAGTTCATTTTGGCTTTAATAATAAAAAACTTCTTCGGTGAAATATTATTAGTAATTACTCCATAATATACTTAGTTATGGATAATGTTCTTCAGGTAAAACTAATTCGATTACAAATGCACTAAAAACATTAGTTAACGTTCTGGGAATTACTTTCCAATTTTAGTTTCAGCACGCGAAAATCAGAATGCTCATCTATAGACTGCTGTTAGTGGGTATTCTTTTTCGCGGGCCAAGTCTTTCTCAGGTATTGGAGGCAAGTACCGAACAGCGATATTCCAGATCTGTGGTCAATATGGATGAACTACTGAAAATGGAAGACGATCTGATTAAAAATTTGGAAAACCATAAGGAACAGCTTTCCCGTAAAGCCGAAACCATTAGGAGGTGAGTGCAAGAGACTAACATTCTGTACCAGAGCTTACGAAAGCCTTGAAGGGGGATTCGACAGATGAAGGAAATACCAAGGAAAAGAAAGAATTCTTTGGACAACCCTTTCTTCACCTACTCCTTCATGCGTCATATGCAGGCTGATTGGTTGATGTGGCATGAGTATCTGGGGAAGCCTGTGGGCTTGGGTTCGTAATGCACCTTTAACGCACCAGATTTTATTCTCTTCCTGTAATCCTCTTCTTTTAGACCAACTTGCTTATATGCAGTCTCGAAAATCGTCTATGCCACAGGAACGAGACTTTATGGACGCCGCTGATGGCGTTACCAGAATGCAGGGGACTTACCAACTTTTGGCGAGTGATATAGCCAATGGCCTGCTCGATGAAGTGCAATACAGGTGTGTAGGCTATTCCTGGTTAATGTGAAAGCGATAACCGACTATTAGCTCCTCACTAACAGCCATAGATTGCCTGGAGTTGGCTTGGAGTAGGATATACCGAAACTACTTGCCATCTGCGGAGCAATGGATTCTGGCAGGCATTGAGGCCCATGATCGACCAAATCCTCAAGTGGAAATGCAGTCTCTAAGAGGACCTAAGAAGGCGGATCTTTATAGAGAGCTGGGACAATTGCGGGCAGAGCTGCGTGAGTATAACTTGTAGGTAGTAGAGGCTTCGACATCCCTTACTTCCCTTTAGAAAATCATGATGGTGCCGTTAAAGCCTATCAGATGGCCCTGAAAGAGTCGCCCGACGACCCGGAAATATATCAGGAATATCGTTCTTACGAAAAAGTTGTTCTTAATTCTCCTGAAAGAGGGGCAGATACTTTCAAGCAAGATGAGGAGTACGAGGCCTACGATCGCGCTCAGTTGTCAAACTGTTGCAGTGGTCGCTGTAAACTATCCCCAAAACTCAAAAAACTACACTGCTTCTACAACCATGCAACCTCCCCATTCCTGCGACTGGCCCCCATCAAAACGGAGATACTCTCTGTCGATCCTTTCATATCGCTCCTTCACGGTATGATCTCCCCAAAGGAAAGTGCTTTGATTCGGTCTTCTAGCAAGGAGCACATTTTGCCATCCAACTATTACAGTGGCGAGGTGCAGGACTTTGTGGTGGGCTCATCGCGATTTTCAAAGTCAGTTTGGTATGAGAATAGCTATAATGAGGCAACCTTGAAAATAACTGAACGCTTGGGAGATGCAACTGGGTTGGATATGAACCACGCGGAGCTGTTCCAGGTCATCAACTATGGGCTGGGCGGCTTCTTTGAGACGCATATGGACTTGAAGCTTGCCGAGAACGTCAGATTCCAAGGAACTGCCGATCGAATGGCTACAGCAATCTTTTATGCAAGTGTGAAATAGGTTTAGCTTTAGGTCTTCTCATCAAATTTTTTTCCTACAGTTAAGTAATGTCACTCAAGGTGGGGCTACCCTTTTCCCAAGTCTTAACATCACGGTCTTTCCAAAGTTCGGATCGGCCCTCTTCTGGTTCAATTTGGACCACAAGGGTAATAATCAATTGGACACCACACATACTGGCTGTCCCGTCATCGTGGGTTCCAAATGGGGTTTGTAACGTTTATATTTTTATTCAATGTTATTTATAATTTTTGTACCTTTGCAGTTGTAAGCAAGTTTATAGAGGATAGTGGACAAGAGTTCAGAAGGCCATGCTTCGGCCTTCGATGATTTCCCATCTGTTGAGAAACTAATATTCTAATTTAATCGTTTATTTATTTCTCTTTAAATAATATCTTTATTAGTATACCAAAACTAAAAGTGATTTACTATTGATGACCATCATGGTAAATTACAAAGAAGGGATCAAGAAGGATAATTTCTGCCTTAATCGGGGGGAGAAAACGGTTGTCAAACCCATTCCTGATGTGGTAAAAACAATATAGGTTCTTGTTTCCTTGAAACCGATGCCTTTTACTTCCAATATACGAATCCGTAAAAGAGGGTGGATCTAGCAGAATCTGAAAGCTTAAATGTTCTTGCATTCTAAGCAGTTTTGCATTTCGAGGATATGTTTTCAAAGCGAACTCAACAGTCTCAATAGCTTTTTGCCATTTTCCTAAGAAACTACATAAATTAGGAACACCTCAACATTTTCGTTTTTGATGATATTACTTACGTTGTTTTACAAAAACTTCTGCTAGTTTTAGGTACACATTGGCGATACTCACGTGCGGAAGTGGAGAAAGAGGTTCAATATAACTTGGATTTTCTAGTATAGAAATAGCCACCTGAAGCCACTGCTTGGACTTCTCCAAGTCTTTATTAGCTATACTGTAATCTGCCATCCGAAGGCAATCAAGAGGAGACAATGAGTACCTAATAAAAGTTTTTCTAGATGAACATGACATTCTATTAATTGGAAGTAACTAGATATCATACATGTATTGCTTTCCTAAAAAGGATCCTCTTGCAATGTCCTTGGGAAGTAAATAATAAGCGTTTATAATGCTCGAAATGCCCTGACAGACTTCTGATACGTCTTCTTCCATGGGTAGATACTTTGTTTTGGACATGAGGGATTCCAGTTCATCTGTGATTCCAGAGCAATTAAAGACTTATAGTTAGGAGACTTTAATACCTTTTCCTGGCTCCTCCTGCAGAAAGAGCTGCCAATGAGTCCAATCGGATTGCATGTGATGAATCAAGGAGTAACTGCCCACTGGACTTGATATGATTGCCAATTTGTCATCCTCAAACTGAATGTGATATGTCGCCAAGTCGACAAGGGCTCTGGGAAAAACTGACTAGACTGCTATTCACCTTACTAGATAATAACCTACTCATTGATTACTTTCAATTTCGAATCCAACGTCTTTATATAGTTCTCCAAGTGCTCCACCAAATTTTTATGGATTTGTAAAAAGTGTGTCAACTTAAGAGTGGATGAAGCAGGGCGAATGGCGGATCTACAAAAAGATATATGAGCGAAGACCAAACCGGCTAATACAATAAGGGCAGTCTTCATGCTTTCGATCTCAGCTGAAGAATGATCGATGGAATAATTATCATCGCCAATAAAAATTCGTCACACTTAGGCCATGGCTTAAATCAAAAAGCAGATCGAATGAAGTATTTTTTATTTTTTTTTTTAGTTACACATACGAACTCAAACTAACTTCCCATTAATTGTCTTTACTTTTTCGTAGAGATCCTGCACCTGACTCTCACTGACAGGGATTAGAATATTATAAAGTTCCTTTTCCTCACGATCGAGATTTCTATAGCCCCTGAGTGTAGTATTTAGCCAGTCCTCTGCCTGAACATAGTTCCCCTGGTCGTAGGCATACTGTGCGATTTCCAGGGATTCCATTGGACTATTTGATTAAACAATTTAGTAATACTTCTTAAGATATATTTAGTATATTCTTACCTAAACAGCGGACCTTCTTCTGGGACCTCGCTTTCCTGTCCCATAATTCCCTCGTACGATCCCAAATAATCCTCTTCCTGGTGATGAAAATCTATGGCTTTTTTGATAGAACTCATGTACTCGTATTTCTTTGGAATCTTGCTTAGCAACTCCCGCATCTCCAAGATTTGCGCTTGGAATTTATATAAAAAGTTGGTTTAATACTGCATTTTGAAGAACTTCTAGTTGAATATTACCTGTAGCCAAAGATTTCTCCATTAGTTTTCTCCAAATTGGCCAATCAAAGTGCAAGCGGTGCAACAAGGAGTAGCTGTTAATAGGATTGCTCAAATAATACTCCGGATCGCTTCCCACTTTATCTAGTTCCGATCTTCTGTCGTCTATATAACTTTACAATAAACTAGTTTAAGGTATTTGAATAGTTAATCTAATGAAAGGTACTTACCGATTTAACACCCTTATATGGTTTTGTAAATCCTCAGAATGGCTTCTCAATTCCGTCATAAGTTGGAAATCGAGATCGAAATAATTTTCCATCTTCGTAGTACAGACCCATTTCGGAAATATTAATGCCAGAAAAACACTAGAAAGTCTTACAACGAACCACATGGCTGGAGTGGAAAAATAACTCCACATTCGAGAACAAAAACGTTTGAAAAAGAGGCGTGATAAATTTCATTTTTAATTGCAGGCACAAATCAATTTGGCTTACTTAAGACTTATTACCATATTTAAACGATGAATATCTAGCCCCACTCTTAAACTAAATGCTCTTCAAGCAGGGCCTTCTGAAAACTTGCTTGTCTTCCCTTATCCACTTGGTCATAACTACGAAAATGGGGTTAAGGAGGTGTGTTTAGTTATAAGGTTTCAGTCCTTACCCCATCTAGAACCCACTATGGTGGGACAAGCTGAGTGCGCGGTCCTTCTATCGCCAACCCCCTTGTGATCAAGATTGTACCACAGAAGTGCAGAGCCCTTCTTGGGGAAAACCGAGACTTTAAGATTCGGAAATATTGTGGCTCCACCTTGGGGCACATGGCTTAACTTTGAATGAATATTTCGAGAGAGATAAAAAATATTTTTTTAAACAAGAAATACTTACATAAAACACGACTGTGGCTATGCGGTCGGGTGGGTGATCGCTTTCCTTCTGCATTTATATTTAGATGATCGATAGAGAGTGACCAATTAAAGGCATCATTCTTACCTTCGCGAATCCCAAAAAGTCGAAATGGGTGCCGTAGTATCCGCCTATTCCGTAGTTCATTAGCTGAAAGCTCTCGGATTTCTCGAGGTCGAAATTGGTCATGTCCTGAGTCAGTCGGGCCATTCTCTGGACCACTTCTTCCCCATCATTCAACCAGAAACCCTTGGTGGTGCGACCCGGGTCTTCCTTCAAGGCTCCCTTGTCGTCAAAGGTTTTGGTTCGCCGAAGACCACCCTTCGACAGGTTCTTAATGCTGACTATATCGCTTTCGGAGACCACATCGTGATAAAGAACCATATAGGGATCGAGGGACAGAATTTCCATCTTGAGAGGAGCATATCGCAGGAAATGTGAGGCAGTGGAGTTGTACAAGCAGACGAGTTTGGTATTGGGTCGACACTCCGAGGAGCAGCATTGCTGATAGGCACCAATTTCGATTTCTTTCTAGTTTGTAGAAAAGTTGTTAAGATATTTTAGACTTAGGAGTTGCAGTACTCACTTTTATATGTGGTTCCTTGCCGATCCGAGTTTTCATTTCCAAACGAGATTGAGCCCTTGATAGACTGACCTTCTCCGGCCACTCCTTTAGGGCAGCTTGCAGTTCACTCAAGGCCAAGTGTCGAGAGCCTAAAGGATATCACCTTCTATAATCAGTACCGACTGATTTATATACCAAATCCCACCTAGTGCATCTTCAACCTCCACAAAAAGCTCATACAAACTGACCAGGGGTACCCCAAGCTGGGTGTACAAGGCCTCATTTTCCCGGTCCTCCAAGTACTTTTCCACACCCACATTTAACCACTCCCGGGCAAACTTAAGTTCGTTGTTCTTGGCCATATCCTTGGCAATGGTATAGCACTCCATTGCATTAAGCGAGGTGCTGGTAAAAATTATGAATGTATAAAATTGAGAAAATAAATATTACTCACTTATGATGGATGCTTTGCAAAACTCCTTCGGCCACTTCACGAGTTGGCAGGGAGTAGACCATCTGAATGAGTTTGAAACCCCTGATGGCCTCCCCAATGTCCTTCTCCGTTGGCATTTTCGGAGCAATAGCAATTATGTGTTCCACAAAAGCTAATGAAATAGTAAATATTATAACCACCATTCAGGTCTGACAGATCACCTACTCTCCCAAGGCTGCTGCTCCAAATACCACACCCAATTGGAATAGTCCGAGTAGAGACGACGAATGAGCCGAAAGGACTCTATGGGGTCGGTGGGCAGCTCCTCTTCTTCATCGTAGCCCACCATTTCCAAATAGCTTGGGGTATAAGTAATTAAGACCCCGCACATAAAGTACCCAACTCTACTTACTATTCGATTGTATCCACTCTCGATTGCAGTTCATTGGTAAAGTTCTGCAGTATATTTAGCAAGTAATGCTCAGAGGAAATTAGATCTCCCATGTCGTGTATCGAGACCGCATAGTTATTCTCTACTAATTTAGTTTCGTCTAGGGTAAATGAAACTATCGAGCAAAATAGAATGAGTAAACTATTTACATTTGACATCTTAGGATAAACTGAGCCAGAGATCCCGGAAAACCATTAAAATGTGGGGTGTAGCATTGCAAATTAACTTTACATGCTTTAATCTCATTATTCGGGTGAAAAAATCTCAATAGCACTGCAAATAATATTTTTAAGATCAGATCTATAAATACCTTGAGTCAATAAGTGTGTAGCGCTCTGTTTTTCTAAGCGGAAACTTTTCAGACCCACCTACTCTTACGTCAGACGCACTTTCCCTAAGAAATGCCGAAAAACTCAACTGTGTCAATGTTTGCAAAGCTGAATTGGAAGTCAGACAGTCCCTTAACTACTATTTATGAAAAACAGAACAGTTAAAAATGGAACTCAGAGCTGTGAAAATGTTTCGGATTGCTATTGTCTTTTCGGTACTCTGCATTATCTCAGTTAGTGGAGATTACTTCTCGGCAATTAGTGAACTCGAGAAACTGCTGGACGTGGAGACCTTGATGATAGAAAAATTCGAAGCATACCTTCAAAGGGCTCAGGAGGAACAGGATAATATCAGGAGGTTTGGATACATAACAAACAATTAAAAAATAATACAAAGGGCCTTGTTAAACAGATTTTTGGACCACATAGACGAGGTGCAACATGATCGTGGGGATCTCGAGGATTTCTTCGGCAATCCCCTTAATTCTTTCATAACCATAAGGCGCCTCGTCCACGACTGGAAGTTCAATGTTTTTGATCCCGTCTTCGAAACTAGTAATTTTGAAACCTACAAGAGCTCACTTAGCGAGTCTCTGGTGAAGATCAAGGGATACAAGGGGCCCAGCCAAGAGGATCTGCAAGGTGCCATTCGCGCCCTTCTGCGGCTGCAGAAGACCTACCAACTGCCCACGGATCAGTTGGCCAAGGGAGTTCTTCCCATGGAGGAAAATCAGCTGAATATCTCTTTGAGTGCCAGTGACTGCTTTGAGGTGGGTAAGGATCTCTGCCAGATCAAGGAGTACTCCTATGCCTCCGAATGGCTTCTGGAGGCCACGAAAAAAAAGCATGGGAAACCCGAGGGTTTAATCTCGCCTAATGTGACTGAAGTCGAGATTTTGGAGCACCTGTCACCTGCCTTTAATGGCTTGGGCAACCTTAAGCTGGCACACAAACTCAACAACGAAATACTGGACTGGGAGCCCGATCATGAAGAGGCTCTGAATAACCAGATATTGTTTGAAAGTCAATTGGCAAAAGAACGAGTACTTGCCAGAAAGCAAGAGGATTTGAACCAGTTGTCGGAAAAGGTATGTAATATCCTTGATTTGCTCCTGAAAATTCTATATAAATCTCTGTTATCAGGAAAAAAAGGAAAGCTTCCAGCTTTATCAACGCGTTTGCCGAGGAGAGCTCCGTCAGTCTCCTCGAGAGCTGAGGAGCCTCAAGTGCTGGCTAAGCCACCAGGGATCCCCTTACCATGTTATTTCACCTTTTAAAATGGAACAACTAAAGCTGGATCCCTATGTGGCCTTTGTTCATGAAATGCTGTCAGAGAGTGAGACGCAAATGTTCAAGGACCTTGGCAAGGGCCGCATGGAGCGATCCAAAATAGGTCAGGGCAAGAGCTCCACCACAACCGACATCCGAACGAGCCAAACCCACTGGCTGTGGCCTGCACAGAACCAGGGGCTTGCCAAGATCATGAAGCGACTGGAGGACTTCACCGGCTTGAGTTCAGAAAGTGCAGAGCCCTTCCAGCTGATCAACTACGGACTCGGTGGACAATATGAGCCCCATTACGACTTTATGAACGTGAGTTAAACTTGCTTTTCCAATTCAGAGTTCATAGTAATCCTTAATTTTCACAGGACGATGGCTATGGTGTCTATGGTTGGAAGGGTAATCGCCTCTTTACCTCCATATTCTATGTGAGTTTGATGAGTTTTCCGTTGAGTGCTTCTTAGTCGCAGAATTTTAATTAACAACATAAAAAAGTCAAGATGGGTTGTTCTGATTCCTCGTGGTTCGTTCCTTAGGTTTAATATATTTTTTTTATTCTTCCAGCTGAATGATGTTGCTCTGGGAGGTGGCACGGCTTTCCCCTTCCTCAAACTGGTGGTTCCCCCTGTGAAGGGCAGTCTCCTGATCTGGTACAATCTGCATAGATCCACTTACAAGGACTACCGAGCAAAGCACGCGGGTTGTCCCGTTCTCAAGGGATCCAAGTGGAGTAAGTTTTCCTTTAACTTTATAAATATTTAATGTTCTTCTAACAAACATTGTGTCTCTCAGTCTGTATTGAACAGTTCCATGTGGGTGGTCAGGAATTCAAGAGACCCTGTGGACTCGAAAGCGATGAGGGAAAGTTCATCGACTTGATTGACAAATAAGGCCCACAAATAATAAAGCAATCATAATATAATAATTTCAAAATAAACACCTTTTATAATACATGCCTCCATGAAGAGGTAAACACTTTTACGGGTCAAAACTTTTTAAAGAAATGTCTCATTGCTTTAATTCGCATGAATGTTTATAGCGTTATTTCAGTTTGTGGGCTTTATAGTGGGCGTGGCACATCTGAAAGATGTATTTCTGTCCAAACTTTTATTCTCGATAATAAGGCCCACCCCCTATTTTTGTAGCCACGCTTTCCATTAGAAATGCCGAAAAAACAATTGTGTCAATATTGGTTTAGCTGCACTCACGGAGACAGGCAGTCCCCAAATAATTTCGTGTAAAATCCAGAACAGTAAGAAGTGGATCTTCGAACAGTGAGAATGTTTCGGCTTAGTATTATTTTTTCGGTGATCTTCCTCACTTCCGTCAGTGGGGACTACTACTCGGCCATAAGTGAACTCGAGAAATTGCTTGACGTGGAGGCTTTCATAATAGAAAAGTTCGATGATTATCTTGAAAGGGCACAGAAAGAACAGGATAATATCAAAAGGTGAGGCTTAACTACAAATGCATCAAGTATTTTTTGTACAATAGCTCTTTTTTAAGATTTTTGGATCACATAGACGAACTGCAAAATGATCGTGGCGATCTGGAACAATACTTTGGCAATCCCCTTAACTCCTTTATCACCATAAGACGCCTCGTTCACGACTGGAAGTTCCATGTTTTTGATCCTATCTTCGAAACAAGTAACTTTGAGACCTACAAGAGTTCTCTTAGCGATTCCCTGGAAAAGATCAAGTTCAAGGGACCCACACAGGAGGATCTGCAAGGTGCCACTCGAGGACTTCTACGACTGCAGAAAATCTACCAACTGCCCACCGATCAGTTGGCCGAAGGAGTTCTTTCCGGAGAGAAAAATCCACTTAATACCTCTTTGAGTGCCAGCGACTGCTTCGAGCTGGGAAAGAGTCTTTGCCAGATTAAGGAGTACTTCTATGGTTCCGAATGGCTACTGGAGGCTACGAAAAAAATGCATGGAGAACCTCTGGGATTTATTTCTCCAAACGTAACAGACGTCGAGATTTTGGAGCAGCTATCACCTGCCTTTAATGGCTTGGGCAACCTTAAGCTGGCTCACAAACTCAATAACGAAATACTGGACTGGGAGCCTGATCACGAAGAAGCCCTCAAAAACAAGATATTGTATGTAAGCAAACTGGCAAAAGAGCGAACTCTTGGTCCTACAAAGCCAGTGGATGTGAACCAGTTGACAGAAAAAGTAAGTTTAATCTTTGAATTACTTTTTAAAAATGTTATAAAAATATTTGTCACTAGGAACAAAAGGAAAGCTTCCAGCTTTATAAGCGCGTTTGCCAAGGAGAGCTCCATCAATCTCCTCGGGAGCAGCGGCACCTCAAGTGCTGGCTAAGCCACCAAGGAGTTCCCTACTACTCAATTTCTCCCTTCAAGATAGAGCAACTAAACCTGGACCCCTATGTGGCCTACGTTCATGAAGTGTTGGTGGAAAGTGAAATGAACACGATCATGGACCATGGCAAGGGTCACATGGAGCGTTCGAAAGTGGGTCAGTCGTCGAACTCCACTACATCCGAGATCCGCACGAGCCAAAACACCTGGCTTTGGTATGAGTCCAATCCCTGGCTTTCCAAGATCAAGCAGAGACTGGAGGACGTCACCGGCTTGAGTACGGAAAGCGCGGAGCCTCTGCAGCTGGTCAACTATGGAATCGGAGGACAGTATGAGCCGCACTTTGACTTTATGGAGGTGGGTTAATACAGTGATCCCTATGAAGATTTCATAGAAACCTTAATTTTTCACAGGACGATGGTCATGCTGTGTTCGGTTGGAAGGGTAATCGCCTCTTGACTGCTCTGTTCTATGTGAGTTTTATGTGCCCTTTGACCCAGTGATAAATCGAAAAATGTTCCAAAAAAGCACTATTTTAAACAAAATAATGGGAAATAATCGTCCAAATATGGAAAGTTATACCTTGTTGAACTCGTAAAAACATTCCCTATCGATTGGCGTTAAAGTTACAAAAAAAAAATTTTTGCCAATTTTTGCAAGAAATTGTGATGTCACTCAATCAAAAAATGTTCCAAAAAAGCACTATTTTACACAAAATAATGGGAAATAATGGTCCAAATATGGAATGTTATATCTTATTGAACTCGTAAAAACATTCCCTATCGATTGGCGTTAAAGTTACGAAAACAAAAAATTTTGCCAATTTTTGCAAAAAATTGTGATGTTACCCCTTATAAAAAATCGAAAATATGACCAAAATTTTTATTGTCCAAAATCAGCCGAAAAATGATTGGATGTGTAAGGTGAGGTAATTAGCTGCCCCAAACAGTTTGGCATTTGGCTGTGAGCCTTTTCTTCCTTAAGATATGACCAAAATTCGGTCTTTTTTTGCCAAAATCCTGGTCCTAAGGTCCTATCCGGATGGAATCATATTTTACAGACCTAAAATCCCAGAAAATGGTTAGATTATTAATTGTTTTACATTTCATAGCTCAATGATGTTGCTCTAGGAGGAGCCACTGCTTTTCCCTTTCTCCGCTTAGCTGTTCCCCCCGTGAAGGGCAGTCTCCTGATCTGGTACAATCTTCATAGATCCACGCACAAGGACTTTCGGACAAAGCATGCTGGGTGCCCCGTTCTCAAGGGATCCAAGTGGAGTAAGTATGACATGTTTACCTAAAACAATATAAATAAACTTTATTTATTTCAGTATGCAATGAGTGGTTCCATGTGGGTGCTCAGGAATTCAGGCGACCCTGTGGACTCAACAGCGATGAAGGGAAGTTCCTCGACTTGAAGGAAAAATAAGACCCACAAATAATAAAACAAACAAGTCATTATAATCATTTCAAAATAAATACCTCATCTGCTATTTAATAAATCCAAGAGATACACACATAGGTCTTTCAAATCCACCTCAGAGGTTAAGTAACAAAGTTCAACCAAGTAGCTTGAAAACTAGACTCACCACTTTCTTAAGATAAACGGAAAATGGGGCCTTGGCCTTAGTTCAGCCACGCGATTCACGCTGGTCAGTCGAACGTTCTGCGATCGGATCGAACCTCGTTAAAATATAGAAAAAATCTCTAGTCATTGACCCGAGGGCCAAGAGCAAAAAGAGTATCGAAAAGACTGAAAAAAGCACCGGAGACATATAATTATGCAAATGCCGATGGCTTTCAGTGTGCTGTGGCTACTTCAGCTGTTTCTGCTGATGAAGACGGCTGTAGGAGCTCATTTGGCCAGGGGAGAGGAGCAACTGGAGGCTCTGTTGGCCACCGAAACCCAGCTCATCGATGAGTTGCGTGATAACATAGAAAGATTGGAGCTTCAGCTGGCGGAGATCCAAAGGGAGACCTCTGCCATCGCGGAGATACACGGTCAGGTGGATAATGTGGAGGAGTTCATGGGCAATCCGCTGAATGTGCTCGGTATTCTCAAGAGATTCGAGAGTGTGTGGCCCAGATTGGAGCAGCAGGCGAACGAAACCCTTCTCATCAGCTCGGAAGGGTCCTCCTTGGAAAGGGATTTCACGCTGACCCTCCCCAGCGAGGAGGACTACGAGGAGTCCTTGAACCACCTGCTCCACCTCCAGTCTGTCTACGAGTTGGACCCCAGCAGCCTCTCCCTGGGCCTGGTCAATGGTTTGAAGCTGGGGTGAGCAGAACCAAAAAGAAAATCCCAAGGGAAATGAAAAATCACAGACCAAAGCAATCAAAAATTGTTTGCATAATTTTAGCTCCGCCATGTCCTGGGGCGACTGCCTGGAAATGGCTCGCAAGTCGGACTTTGCCGTGGCTAGATTTTGGCTAGAATCGGCTTTGGAAAAGCTGCCCTCCGCCTCGGAAAACTCCACGGAATCGCAGAGGGAGCGGGAGAGTGGTCGTGTGCACATCCTGGAGGCAGCCCTCAACATTGAATACCGCGCTGGTGGGTTGTCCTGGGATTAAGTGCAATATCCCCGCAGAATTCCAAATTTCCGCTCTCTGTTATTTTTCTAGGGGAACTCGCCCGAGCTCTGGCCACTGCCGAGCAGCTTCTGGTGCTGCTGCCGATGAACCAAAACATTCAAAAGGCCAAGAGAAAGATTGAAAAAGCCATGGCCAAAAAGGAGCTGCCCAAGGGCAGGCGTCCGAAGTCGAAGACAAAAGTAGGTAAAACTATGTTGGCAAAGAGCTAACTCGAAGACACAAAAAACATAAAAAAGGGGAATGAAACTTGAAAGTTTGGAGTGCAAAAATAAATAATAATATGCTTGGATAAAAACATTCCTTGGCCACCCCTCTGAAACATTTTCCTATCCTTCCCAGAAATCCAAATCTGCAGAACAGCTCCTTATAGAGGAGCTCTGCCGCGGGGCCACCCAGGAACCCAACACAGGAAGTCGTTTCAGGCACTGTGAGCTGAAAGGCAGTAGGCCCTGGCTTCTTCTCCAACCCTCCAGATTAGAACCCCTCAGTTCAGACCCCTATGTCGTACTGCACCACGATGTTCTGACCCCAAAAGAGAGCGCTCAGCTCCTGGAACTCATAGATGAGGAGGATACCAACGCAGTTGGGAGCTATCAACCGCTGAAGCTATCCAAGCTGGCGCAAAAAAAGCTGAAGAAGATTAATCATCTGGGACTCGAGACTGGGGAGCTGGATGCCTGGACGGGACGTCGCCACGGCCACGAGCACAGCACCAAGTTGGAGGACAGCTCGCAGCTCGGGAACGTGGCACGTGTCATGCTGAACGTACGTGGCTAACCGACAAGGCCTAATTAATTGACTAATGTGTCACTAATTAAATTCCGGTTTAGTTGCAGCCACCCGGAATGGGAGGGGCCGTGGTCTTTCCGCAGCTGGAGCTCGCCGTGAATGTCCCACGTGGCTCGCTGCTCCACTGGCACACACGATCCGCCGGAGGCTCCTCATCCGACTGGGACTACCGCAGTGGCCAGGCAGTGTGTCCCGTGCTCCTGGGCGCCCAGTTGTGTAAGTTGCGGGGTGTGGAGTGGTTGGAGCGTGCCGGGATCCAGTTTGCGGCCCAGTCGCATTTACCACATCCCAACATCCCTGTCATCGCTTGTCAGCATAACGTGATGCGACATACCCTGTAGAAGGGGTCTATTAGTTTTCAACTCCTTACTAAAATTAGTTTTCTTTTTTTTTTATCCCTTCATAATAATCTTATCCATATGAAATTGGCTTTCATTTAGAACTCAAGGCAACCTGTAGAATATAGAACACTACCTTTATTTACCTTTACTCCTTCATCTTGTCCATTACGCAAAATCAATATATTCTTAGGGTACCTCCTCGTCGACTTCCACTTCCCCTTTGCTAATTTCCATTTTTATTCATCTCAATTTCGCATGCAGCGGCGTGGACAGCACTCAATTGACGTGGCTGGATGGGTTTCCATGGTTTTCCCTGGTTTTCCCCGGCTTTCCCATCAGTGTGCTACATGTGCATTAATTGCCAGCGGGGAATCGAATAAAGTTGACCTTGGCATTTGATTAAAAATCGGCCTTTTATTGCGTTACTTGCCACTGGGAGTGGCATTCGGCCATTTGGTGTGAATGGGCTGGGCAAACAGTGGCTGAAATGGGTGGCTGCAATGCGATCCATGATTGTTTGTTTGTTGTGAAGAGGAAACCGGCGACAAACAAACACTGGGCCATAAAACAAGTGTGTCGAAACGCCGCCTCTGAAGTCGGTAAATCAGCAGAGATTGCCGATCAAAACAATGTGAGTTATGGCGGCGGGCTCATTAACAAATCATTGCTCCGAACTGGCAGCTCGATGGGGCATCCGATCCATAAACCAATATGAGCTGTCGCCCCCCTCGGATGCGAATTGTTAATCGGCCTAGCCAAAAAGCTGCTAAATGGCCGAACTGCAGTCCCAAATATCAAACAGCTAACGGCCAATTAGCCCGTATTAATATGCCGGTCTGGTCTAATCCCGAGCTAAAGACAATAGCCAAGCCGATCAGATTCGTTCCGAGTGCGAATCGAATTCAGAACTTAGAAGTAGAAACGAGCTCGGCCGATAAGCATCAGTAAATCAGCGCAAAACAAGCCATAAAACACGCCGGGCCGCGAGACAAGCCAACTTCTCCGGATCGAAACATGCACAGAACTGGCTCATAAAACAGTTTTCTTCAAATCATAGGCCACCGCAACTAGTTTTCGACTTCGACATCTCGCACATGCGAAATTAATTCTCGCCGCCGGTTTTCTCACCGCATCTTTGGGGATGGATAGCTCCGTATCGAGATCTCTCGAAGATCCCCCCAAAAGATCAGTTCGCCACGAGACGCGAAAGACGGCGGACTTGAAGATCGACAAGGGAAGACCGCATAAAGCTGGGATCTGACACCGCACATAGGAAGGATAATTCCTCGAAACCCACAATGAGAATAGTTGTATTACTTGCGGGACTGGTGTCCCTAGTGGCTCAGGGAACCCTGGCCTCGGACTACTTTTCATCCATTACGGGTCTGGAGGAACTTTTGCACACGGAGGAGTATCTCACAAGGGAACTGAGGTCAAAGGTCAATGGCATCAGGACCTTACTGCAGCAATTGGAGGGGTGAGTTTAATGAAGTGTTGAGGAAGTATAGGGAAGGATGTTTAGGATTCCAATCAAAGCCTCAGTCAGAGAAGATTATCTTGGGTATACCTACAGGTTCCTTAAATTATCAAAGCTAGGAAAGAGATAGTTCTAGAACATCTAAAATATAAATAACAAGAATTTGAGATTATTCCATAGCTTAACCTGATACCTAACTTAACCCGTATGAATGTTGTCAAGTCACGCCTTCGGTTGAATCGAACAATTAACCAGTTAAAAAATATTTTAAAAATAGTTTCTAGAAAGCACTTTCGTTTTTTGAGGCAGATCATCAACAAAAAAGGTTTGTAATCCAATATCTTTCTAGAAAATTTCCTTAACTGCGATGGTCGAACCCCAAACTCCAGATAGCCCAGAATAGTTTTAGCCAGATCACGATTTTTAAAACAATGCTAATTTAATTACAGCCCATTGTCGTTGGCAAATCCATTAATCTTTTATGGCCCCTCTGGAGAACTAGTTTACAGAGCAGCCTTAACACGAGGTGCCAGACTTTGTGTCTGCCTCGGATGTGCGAAGATTGTCGTGCCAGTGATCTCGAATTGGCGTAATCGCGCATGTCCACCTGTCGCAAGTCTGGAGTAGTTAGTTCCAGGGTTTAGCCAACGATATTGGATCATTATTGACAGTTGGTCAGATCAGCGAGTATTGGCTATCAGGTTTCGCCTTTGTGTTTGGCACTTCGCTTTCGTTTTATTTGATTTCGCTTAGTTGTTTCTTATCGCAGCCATCATAAAAACTATTATGAATATAGAATCACACATAAATTAGAATTAATTAAGCCGAAATACGAGTATGTGCGCTCCTATGACGACACGAGTCTCATAAATCGGCTGAACTGGTAGGTAGGCTAATCCGCGAACCGAAACTCGTTCAATCCGCAGCGAGCTGTCCTCCATCGAAAAGGAGCACACCCTGGCGGCCGGGGACACGGAGAACTACCTGACCAATCCGGTGAACGTGTACCGCCTGATGAAGCGCCTCCACACGGACTGGTTCCTGCTGGAGGGACGGGTTCAGCTGATGGCCGAGGAAATGAGTGAGTGGCGGGGGCCTTCTTCAAGGAAGAGGATTATGATGCCTATAACCATCTTTTGCGCAGACTTCAATGCTACCCGCGAGTACGGACTGAGCTTCCCCAGCCAGGAGGACGTGGAGGGGGCTGCCCTGGCCCTCGTCCGCCTGCAGAGCACCTACAAGCTGGACGTGGCCCAGGTGGCTGCCGGGATCCTGAACGGCGTCAAATACGGGTGAGACCTCGGAGGCGAATAAGCAATAACCAGCCAGGCTTAAAATACATCCCAACTATACTATCCCAACTAGTCCCAGGCCAATAGAGTGGCTCCCCTCCTTACTAAAGCCCAGTCGAAATCGTTATAATCAGTGCTTTGGAGTATGCTGGCTTTTAGGTTGCTTATGATCATATACTTTCATTGAACATCAGTTAATAGATTTTTTGTCCAATTCTTTTCAAAAATACAACTGTATTTTGCTTTCGTTAGCTTGCGAATAATATAAATTAGTCAAGCCAAGTCAGCCGTTTCCTGATTATAATTATTTCGCACTAAAAACGGCTCTGCGTCAGTGGCATTTTTAATTTTAGCTTATAAATCAGTATCTGTAAATCCCCCTCGCAATATGAATTTGATTAATGTGCAGACTATA
This sequence comes from Drosophila biarmipes, assembly GCF_025231255.1. Classification (NCBI taxonomy): domain Eukaryota; kingdom Metazoa; phylum Arthropoda; class Insecta; order Diptera; family Drosophilidae; genus Drosophila; species Drosophila biarmipes. Next base: position 31,813,984 of record NC_066616.1, on the reverse strand, counting down.
AAGCACTTTGATTTATTTTAAAGGGCATATGCACAGGGTGGTCGAAAATATCCATTACAACGCTTTCAGTCCTTATTTTTAGCTCGGACATGAGCTGGCAGGACTGCTTCGAGCTGGGTCAACAACTCTTTGAAATGGAGGACTACAACAACACCAGGGTCTGGCTGCGGGAGTCGATGGAGCGCCTGCGACGTCACAGCAGCCACGCCCACACCCAGGCGACGCCCCCCAGCGGACCGGATGCGGTTACCCTCAACAAAATGGAGGCGACGGCCAAGAGTTTGTTCCAAATGGGTGAGCAGAGAAGAGTGTGCCCGGGGGAAGGGCTATTGTCCAGGTGTGGAGGATACTCATTCGTCCGATTTTAGGCGACTTCGACACGGCTTACGAGCTGAGCCAGCGGGTCCTCCAGTTCGACCCCAGTCGCGTTAGGAACTGGCATCTCGGCGACAAGGGAGCAGCTCACCAAGAGGAGGTCGACGAGGTCTACCTGCCCAAGCACTCGGACAGCTACAACGTAAGTTTAAAGTTTAGTGAAAGAGTTTAATAATAATAAGAATAGAATTATTCAACGAAAGATTTTTTGGGTTCTTCATAATATATATTATTTATTTTTTTAGTACATAGAGGCAAACTCTCTAGGGCACGTCATTTCTTAATATAGACAGTATTTAATGACCGACCGTTTAGCAGCCGAAATCGCTGATAAGCAACGAGTCACTGGCTTATCATATTTTAGAAGCGTCTTAGTCTCTTTAAAAAATACGTGAGTTTAGTGCATTGGGAACGTTCGCAGTAAGAAGTTCAGATTTCGTTTGAAATATGTTGAAGTCAGCTGCCATTATTCAGTGCTTCCTTGCTGTCCTTGCTTTACAAGGATCGTGGGCATTCTCGTGGCGAACCCCCCAGAATAATACGCAGTCCGTGTGCCCACTGCAGGATCCTCCCACCCAGTGTGGGGCATTCTGCTTTAGTATCCTGCACCCGATGCAAGAGGAGTTGACATCCATTGAAGGCAAGCAGAACCTCGTGCAGACCAAACTCCTGGCGGTGCAGTCCAGGCTGGAGGCCGAGAGGGTTTCCCTGACGTCCAAGATGGATGCCCAACTTGTGGCGCTACAGACCGAAATGAAAAACCAAGTGCAGGCCCTGCAGTCAGACATGGATATCAAGCTGGATAGCATACTTCAAACGGTTCAGGCCAAGCTGGACGCTCAGCTCTCTGTCCTCCAGGAGTCGCTGAAAAACATCGTTACCAAAGCTGATTTCGAGGAGAGGGTGAACAAAACTGAAATCGATCCCCATTTACCATTCGAGAAGATAGGCAACAGATACTTTTACATCGAACACGATCTTGAGCGCACTTGGCAGTCGGCTGCAAGCAGTTGTCGCCGAATGGGAGGGTATCTTGCCACACCTCGAGACGAACAGGAACTCAACGACCTTTTGCCGCATCTCGCAAAATCCAAAAACTACTGGATTGGCCTCAACGATATAGACCAAGAGGACGAGTTCGTATCCGTGGCTTCTGGCAAGCCAGCTCCATTTCTTAATTGGGATCAGTTCCAACCCAACAACTTGAGGAACAATCAGGACTGCGTCTATATGGACTACGGTAGAATGATAGATTCCGAGTGCAGTGATGTCTGGCCTTTCATTTGCCAACTGGACAATGAAGTATAGACAACGCGCAAGAAATGGAGATCCATTTCAAAAATGTATCTTCAAATCATAATAAATTGAATGAATAAATATAACTTGTAAGAAAATGGTATGACAGATATTTGTGGTCTATGGGTATAATCTCCTCACAGAGATGATGACATCTTGTCAGGGGAAGGGTATTATAGCTTCGGCACTACCGAGCTCAATTGTTTCCGAAAGTCACTGAACTAATTAGTAATATATACCGATTCCCAGCTGTCCCAGGAGTTCGCCCAGTACGAGAAGGTGTGCCGCGGAGAGGTCAATCCTGTGCCCCGCAAGGAACTGCGCTGCCGCTACAGCCGAGGTCACCATCCGTACCGCCTCCTGGCGCCCCTCAAGCTGGAGGAGCACAGCCTGGACCCCTATGTGGTGACCTTCCACGACGTGCTGAGTGGCCGGAAGATCTCCCAGCTGCGGGAAATGGCCGTGCCGCGCATGCGTCGCTCCACGGTGAACCCCCTTCCGGGGGGCAAGCACAAGAAGTCCTCGTTCCGGGTGAGCAAAAACGCCTGGCTGGAGTACGAGTCTCACGAGACCATGGTGGGGATGCTCCGCGACCTGAAGGACGCCACGGGTCTGGACACCACCTTCTGCGAGCAGCTCCAGGTGGCCAACTACGGCGTGGGCGGCCACTACGAGCCGCACTGGGACTTCTTCCGGGACCCCAGCCACTATCCGGCGGAGGAGGGCAACCGCATCGCCACCGCCATATTTTATGTGAGTGGCGACATCTGACTAATCCCTGTATGATTTACTAAGAGCCATTACTGCCCCCCAGCTGTCGGATGTGGAGCAGGGCGGGGCCACCGCCTTCCCCTTCCTGGACATCGCCGTCAAGCCGGAGATGGGCAACGTCCTCTTCTGGTACAACCTGCACCGCTCCCTGGACATGGACTACCGCACCAAGCACGCCGGCTGTCCCGTGCTCAAGGGCAGCAAGTGGAGTAAGTGGTCCCGGAGGGGATTCCTTTTGTCGAATATATTTTAGAATTTGTATTAGGTTCTTTGGTGCCTATAAGTTAGATCGGTGCCTGTTTGTTCCCATTTGTATATTGTAGGGTACTGAAGTGGTCTTTAAGACTTTAAATTCCTATAAAGTTAGCTATATATTTACTTCTCAAGGATATGCTTTTTAGAGTGTTTACCAAATGCCTTTAAATTTAAATTCACATAGCTCAGCGAAGGCTAGCCTATTAAAATTTATTTTAACTATCCATCTAAAATATACATATGACAAAATAAAATATTATATGACATACTTTAAATATGTATATGATAAGACGATAAGATATAATATTTTATTTTATCATATTATAATTAGTTTGGATTAAGCTAACAATAACTTACCCTTCTGGATAGAGCGGCATTCTTTTGTTAAAGTTAAGTTAAAGCTAAAGCTCTGCCAATCTGTGTAAAACTCAGCAGGTAGCCACTCGCTTGGTAATTTAATTAAATGCTCGTTAATTAAGCCACCAGCTGGAGCGGCTCTCGAGTTGACCCCCGCCATTAATGTAATTACTTTCGACCTGATCTTTGCAGTTGGCAACGTGTGGATCCACGAGGTGACGCAGACCTTTGCCCGACCCTGCGACGTGTTCCGGGATCACGAGGTTTCGGTGGAGTACGAGACAATCAAATAAAGACTGGGGCTGTGATAGTCGAGTTAACCCACCGTGTCTCATTTCTGGCCGCACCAGCGCAGTGGGTTAAGGGGTCCGAGTGCTTTCCGAACCCACTCAAAACAAACTCAAAAGTTGTCTTCAAGGCGGGCCAAAAAAGCCAGTTGCGTATTCATTTGCCGGCTTCATTTGCATAAACAAGTTCACGGGCAAAGTTTCGCTGGGGGATTTGAATATTTGTGGGCCTGAGAAGTGACAACTGCTGCGGGCAGCAAAGTGAAAGTAATTGCCAGGGGAAATTCTGTCTGGAAAAGTCGGTGGCATGTGTATGCCAACGGTTGAGTTATGATTCCTCGAACTTCTGGACTCCGCAAATGTACAAGCCACCGCGATTCAGTTTGTTGAACCTCGCCGAGTGCCCACTCTATTGTACTTTGTGGGCTCCATTCAAGCAGAACTTGGCCCCCGCGGGCAGTTCTTTGACCAGAGGTTCTGCCCTCCGTTCCATTCGATGCCAGAGCTGGAACTGCTCGATCCGCACCCGCGGCTCGAAAACGCTTCATCACAAACGCCCCGAGCTTTTTCTCACCAGATCATCGCTTTGGCCGGCGACCGAAAGCAGTTTCTAACGAAGCGCGGATAGAGTAGCAAGCACAACCGCGGTCCGCAATTCGAAATTCGAAAGCCGGTGTCGTTCAATCGGTCAAGTGACATGTTCTCGGCAAAGTTGATCCTTTTTTTGGTGCTGCAGGTTCTATCCTGCCAGGGCGAGTTTTTCAGCTCCACCTCGGGTCTGGAGAAGTTGTTCGAAACGGAGGTGGTGCTCCTGGCAGAGCTGCAGAATTATGTGAATGAAATCAGCCAACACGCGGAGGCTCTCCAGAGGTATAAATTGCAGAAAATTTAAAATATTCTTAACAAGCTAATTACAGAAATACATTGTGAAATGAAGTAGAAATTGTACGACGTTTTTTTAGATTTTGTAGAGTGTCATTTTAAAGAATTGGATGAATCGAATGTCCATTTGAGTCTTACAAATTCATTAATTCATTTAATTTTAATAATACTGAGGAGATAGAAAAACATTTAAATAATAAAAAAAATCAAGTAGAAATAGATTCAAAATTTATAAGTTCTTAATTAAATTCCACTTAAGTAAATATGCAAATTTTATGAGTGGAATGAACTCAATTAATAAGAATTTGGAGATTAGTGGCTTGGCATTCTTCGCCTAGTGAGAACGCCCTAAGAACTCCGATTAAAATGGAAAGTTTTTCAGGTTCTAGCCGAGCCTACTAATCCGCGCTGCCTTTTGCCCTCCGTCCAGATGGTCGGCTTAATCAGATGCAAATGAGATGGTTATTTCGCGCACAAGCCAATTTTATTTCGCAGACTCCATTAATTTCCCAGTCATGTATTTACACAGTTGGCAGAAAATCTCCGATTCAACAGCATGAAAAACAATTGGCAGATGTCAGCGGGCATCGGATTATGAATTTTTCATTTCAAATGCGTGGATGGCCGCTCCCACGCAAATAAATTGAAAATTAATATCTCGAACTCGGGTGGGCAGCCGCTCAGCTGCTGGTCGGCTTGTTTTTGGCTAATTGGGGTCGGGTGTGGGAGAGATGGCCCATCCAGACACCGAACTCTAGTTGGCTGCAGTTGGTTTTATTACAATTATGCAGATTTGGGCCTTAACAACCGACCGGTTGCCATAAAAGTGAATGGCAACCCAGTGATTTGCTGACTCCCTAACCGATGCCATTTGTCTGAATGCGCTGGGTGCTATTTATTTTATGGCCTGCTAATTTCTTCTATTCCTTGGCTTGATTTATTTGCGCCGGTTATTATACTAATTAATGGCTCGTATACAGCACAAATCGCTGGCCAACCCCTTTCGGAACCTTGCATTTCATTATTTGTGCGACAAAATCGATAGCCATATCGCTACCAGTCCGAGATACCGATCGATGCCATCCGGCGGATCTGAGAAACAATTGCCGCAAGTTTATTTTGCAGTCCGCAAATAAGTGTCATCGACTCGGCAGTTTGGGGCTCGTGAAATATGGTTCAATCACCGCCTCAGATATGCATAACATACAGTATTATTTTGTTTATCATGCGCACTTTGCAAACCGGATTCCCGGCTGTCTAATAAGAAACCGTTAACAAATTGTAAAGTATAATATTTATACCCGGGTCAGCAGTCGGTGAAAACTGGTCTTTTTTATATTTTCGAACTGTGTAGGAACAATTGAATTCCTCTCGCCAGTCACTGTGGATGGCGTCCCCTTTTGACGAGAAATAAAATAGATTTATTGGGAACAAGTGCCGCCACTTTATCAATCGCACCATAAAACCCTGAACAAAAGAACTAGATTCTGGGTGCGGATTATGGATCCGCTCCCAACTTAATGACTTCTAAACGAGCCCGATGCAAGCGACAGGCGTGAAAACAAATGCGTTAATTATTCAAAACAGGTAACCTAAAGATAACTTTGCTGTATATTTTTAAACCATTTTTTGTGGCTTAATTCTGAAAAATTGTTGCAAACAGCAGATGTTCAGATCCATTACCACTGCGAAGAAGACATTATCTAGCAGATTTGTTCTATTCAAGAATGTTTACTGAAAGACAAAGAACAGGCATATTTTAATTAACAGTTTAAGACAGCATTAAAAAGTGAAATGTATTATTAAAATGGATAGTTTATCATTAATTCAAATCATGTAGTATTATAAGTGCAGATGACTCTCTAGTCTGGTTTTTATCTTATTAATTATGGAATAAATTTCGGTACCTCCGCATTATGTTTTAGTATTGCCTTTTATATTAACTTAACTTTGTTTAAAAAACTATCAATTTTACTTTAAGTTTTAATCAATTTTATTATTGTCAGTTTATAATAACCGAAGAACTTTCAGTTACAGTTTGCCCATCCAAAATACTTAATTTATGCAAATTCCCTCAGTTATGAGTCTGATTAATGACTGCTTTTTTATGATCTCAGTGAGATCGACGCCATCCGCTTGGAGCACCTGAACGCCGCCGATGGAATCGATGACTACCTCAACAACCCGGTGAACGCATTCCGGCTCATCAAACGCCTTCACAGCGATTGGGAGACCTTCGAGGGCAGTGTTTCGGCAGATTCAAGTCGCTCAGGTAGGTTAAAAATACAGTTTTTATGTTATACCTATTATATAATATTCTATCCCTACAGACTTTCTTGAAGTGATGGCCAGGCACAAGGAGAATCTGAGCTTTCCTTCGCAGGACGACTTCGTGGGATCGGCAATAGCTCTCACGCGACTTCAGCAGACTTATCAACTAGATGTGGCTGAATTAGCCAGTGGAATCCTAAATGGCGTTAAGTATGGGTAAGCCATTAATAAAAGAACTCTTACAAATATATCATCTAGTTAAAATGTTCAACATAATAAAATGTGGTATCTAATTAACTTAACACATCACTTAATAATAGTTAACTCAACAAAACCTCCAAGTTTATGAGCATTTGACTTGGTGGAGCATTATAACAAGGCAGCAATTATATTTTCCTATTCCGGGTGCCATTTTATGATGTGAATTTTTAAGATTGCGAAAGGTTAGCCAATCTACATAAGTGGGAAAGGAAGTCACCTAAAAAGTTTTCAGTGGTTTGCTTTTCTGGGCTAATATAGTAGCTACTTGTGATTCAGTGAACCCTCCACATTTTTTTTTCAAAAATTTTACAATCCGAACATTTTAAGATATAGTTAACTATTACTTTTCAGCACAGCCATGTCCTGGCAGGACTGCTTCGTGCTCGGCCAGCACCTGTACGCCCTGAGGGACTACAACCACACGGTTCCGTGGCTGCAGCAGTCGATGCAGTTGCTCGGGCAGCAGTCCTACGGCTCGGAGTCCGCCTCCCTGGATTTCATGGAGGCGGTGGTGGAGTACCACCGGGAGATGGGAGCCCACGAGAGCGCCCTGAGCCTGGTGAACCACGTGCTGTCCATCGAGCCGGAGCAGAGGAGTCACCTGCTAGAGGCTCGCCAGCACCTGGAGGAGCTGATCACGGATGGGGACAAGAACGGGCTGCTGCACATGACAGCCCGCAGGCCGGGGGACTACCACGAGTCCCGGGAGTTCCGGATGTACGAGCAGGTGTGTCGTGGGGAGCTGACCCCATCCCCCTCGCAGCAGCGGAATCTCCGGTGCCGCCTGAGGAAAAGTCGCTTGGGATACGTCCCCTTCAAGTTGGAGGAGCTGCACCTGGATCCCCTGGTGGTGCAGCTGCACCAGGTGGTCAGCCCTAGGGATGCGGAGTTCCTGCAAAGGACCGCCCGGCCCAGGATAAAGAGATCCACTGTGTACTCGCTGGGAGGAAGTGGTGCATCCATGGCGGCCGCCTTCCGCACCAGCCAAGGTGCCTCCTTCAACTACTCCCGGAATGCGGTGACCAAACTGCTTAGCCAGCACATGGCCGACTTCTCCGGCCTAAACATGGACTACGCCGAGGATCTGCAGGTGGCCAACTACGGCATCGGTGGGCACTACGAGCCCCACTGGGACAGCTTCCCCGAAAACCATGTTTACCAGGAGGACGACTTGCATGGCAACCGCATCGCCACGGGCATATATTACGTGAGTTCTGCTCTTCTCCTCTGGGATTAATTATAAAGATTTACTTTTCCAGCTCTCCGATGTGGAAGCCGGTGGTGGAACCGCCTTTCCCTTTCTGCCCCTGCTGGTCACCCCCGAAATGGGCAGCCTGCTCTTCTGGTACAATCTTCACCCCTCCGGAGACCAGGACTTTCGAACCAAGCACGCGGCTTGCCCAGTTCTTCAGGGCAGCAAGTGGAGTAAGTAGAACCTCCAACTAAAAAAACATTTAATAATAATCTCATATCCCCAGTTGCCAACGTCTGGGTGCGAGAACGCCATCAGGATAAAGTTAGGCCCTGCGATCTTAAGAGGAACCAGGACATCTCATTGCACTACAAGGACTTTGACTGATATTGACTTGTATAAGAAAACCCCTCATTAAAGTTAGCTATTTATTTATAAAATATATGAATTACTCTGCGCTCTGATAGGCAACGGATTTGTAGCTATCCGAGGTGAGGTTGCAGGGGCGACGGAATTCCTGGAAGCCCGAGTGCATCCAGATGTTGCCAACTAATGTAGAAGATAGCGAGAAATATGAGATGTATGAAAAATATATAGAGCCAAGGTATACTTACTCCTTTTGGAACCCACGATGACTGGACAGCCGGCGTGCAGGGTGCGCACATCCACATCCAGGGATCGATGGAGGTTGTGCCACATGACCATGGCTCCCTTGACAGGAGGCAGGAAGAGATTCAGCTTGGTGAAGACAGTATAGCCGCCCTGTTCCACATTGGAGAGCTAAAAAAAAGGAGGTTTCTTAGGAAATATTTGAGATAAGGTACGAGTCCAGAACCCACATAAAACATGCTTGTCGAGATGCGATCCCCCTCGAAGTTCTCTGGCAGGTTGAACTCAAAGTAATCCGGATGCGGCTCGTACTGGCCGCCCACTCCGTAGTTGGCCACCTGCATGAGCTCGGCTCCGGCCATGTCGAATCCGGACACAAACTGGATCATCCGGCTAATGGACTGCATCACCGGGGCCGTGTAGTTCAGCCAGGTCTGCTGACTGACCCGGAGATCCCTCACTGTGCGCTTGCCACCTTCTCCCGAGACGGCGGATCGCACCATCTCCTCCTTGTCCACCTCCACGAAGATGGAAGAGATCTGCTTGGAGTTCAGCATTCCGTGATAGACATTGATGTCCGGATCCTGGTGCACCGGTTCCACCTGAAGGGGAGCCAAGGTGAAGTAGGAGTGGCGCTTTCCGTCTAGGTAACACTTTAGAGGGTTGCCATTCCTTTCCTCCGGCAATCTTCTGCCCTGGCACAGCCTCGTGTAGTTGGCAAACCAGGAGGGATTCTTCTCCTTCTCGTTCTTTCCTGGCTCTCTGCTCTCCAGATACTTTCGCGTTTGCTGGGCGGAGTGTATCGGTTCAAGTTCGAGGATCTGTTTCAAGAGTCTGTCGGCTCTCTTGGGATTACCCAACTCAAAGTTGGCCATGGCTGCGTACTCCCGAATATCTGCTAGGTACCCATTCTCATCCTTCTCCTCCAAGGGACTATTTCGCAGCAGGACAAAGGCCACCTGGAGCCACTCGAGGGATCTCTGGTACTCCCCGAGGTCGAAGAGTTGCACCCCTATTTCGAAGGCCTCGCGCCATTGTAACTCCGAGTCATAGTTATAGCCATTGATGACGCCGTCGGCCAAATCGGTGGTCGTGAGGTTGTAGACCTTCTGAAGCCGGGCCAAGCCCTTGATGGCTCCCTGGAGCTCCGATTGATCGGGATAGCCCAATTCGGTGCTCAAAACCTCCACAAATCCACGGAAATCTGGGGAAGTACTTTTAGTTGTAATGGAATCTTAAGGAACTATAGAACCCACCTTCTCTGGGCTTGTTTTCGAGTATGGATTCGAAGATCAGCTCATCCCAGTCCTGAACCAATCGCTTGATCAATCTAAAGGCGTGGAGAGGGTGACCCAGATACTCATCCAGTCTTAACTGACCCATGGCCACCTCATGCTCCCGTTTTATTTGGTCCACATATCTATCAAGCATGGGAATTTTCTCCACGATTACATAATGTGGTATCATATGGTCTTACCTGCGGTAAAAGTCTAGCTGCTTTTGCTGGGCCTCCACATACGAACGCGTGGCATTTAGGAGCTCTTGTTCCACTTGGGCCAGATCCTGCATACTATCCACTGATGAGTAAAACTCCCCGTTCACAGCTCCACCCCAGATTAGGAGTAGGAAAATCCCCAAAAACAGGCCATGTGGATGCGACATCGTGAGCACAGAACTGAGGTCCAAGACGGACTTATAGAGACTGCCTCGACCTGAGATATCTTGGTAGCCAAGTGCGTACTGAACCACACAGAACCGCACTCCATTTGAAAAGTGTCACGTATCCAGACAAAAACGCTGTGCAAACAACGACACAAGTGATGCTATGTAAACAACTCGATAGCTCCACAAATCTTTCACCCTCTCGCTTGACTTTAAAATATCTTGTATGAGAAGTTATACTAACGAATACTCAGTGATAAATTGTTAAAAGCCAACAAATCAAAAACATTTAAGCTCAAAAGTGTTTATAAAACTAACAAAGCTCGTACTATTCGATTGCAATAAGTAAAATAAAATTTATAATACTTTCATGTTCCAAGTCAAAAAATATTTAGGAGATATATATTAATATCTTACCTATTATATGGAACCTGTTTTGAGGTAGACAAGTACGAAAGAACTTCCTTAAATTTCAGGACAGAACTTATTTAGTATTATTGGTTTGTACTTCCTTTAAAAAAAACTCCCAACATTACTTAAAAGACAGTATGTTAAGTTTGCTTTCAAATTTTATTAAAATATTGGCTAGTGCTATGTACTTAGTAGGAGATGCCGGTGTTGTCGCGGATCCAGTCAAGGTATCCGGTGACGCGGGTGAAGACGGCGGGGTGGCCAGCCTGGCAGCCGGCTCCGGAGACGAACGAGGTGACTCCGACCAGGCGGTTGCCCTCGTGTGTGACCAGGGGGCCACCGGAGTCGCCTCCGCAGGTGGACCTACCTCCGTCGGTGTTGATGCAGATCATGTTGTCGTGCAGGGACCAGGTGCGGCTGCAGTCGCTCTGGGAAATGATCTGGACGTCGACGGCCTGGAGCCAGTCGGGGAGTGGGCTTCCGTCGTAGGTGCCGCCCCAGCCGGAGGCCACGGCCCACCAGCCGGCGTAGTCCTGGTAGCGGTCGTTGAAGCTGGGCAGCTCCACCTTGTTCACCAGATGCCAGAAGTCCACGTGGGGAGTGCGGATCAGGGAGATGTCGTTGTGCAGGTTGCCGCTGTTGTAGTGGTGGTGCTGGATGATGTCGCCACTGCCCACCCAGTGGGTGTACTGGGGCTGGGTGCGGATGCTGGCTCCGTAGTTGATGGTCACTCCGTTGGCGCCGTTGGTGCAGTGGGCGGCGGTCAGCACCCAGGTGTTGCCGATGATGGAGCCTCCGCACCACCAGTTGCCGTTGCCGCTGAAGAGCAGACCCACGATGTAGGGCACCTTGCCCTCGTATGCGGGGTAGCCATTGGTGATCCTGCCCTGGATCTTCAGGGCGTCCTTCACGGGAACGGGGGTTAGCTTCTGCTCCGGAGCGGGCAGGGCGGTGGCTGCGGCCACGGCCAGAGCCAGGAATGCGATCAGCTTCATGTTGGCAAAGTCTTGCAACTCGTTGCTCCACCAGACAGGGACCACCCTTTTATACTGGTGGCTTATCAACTCGCAGATTTCTTGTCGCGTGTCACTGATATTGAACGCCAATATATTTGGAACTTTCTGCCAAGATAGGCTAAGCTTGTTGATAAGGCCTAAATTATTGTCTGCACTTGCGGCTTGAAGCCCTAAGTTACCCAAAGGGTTACGAGTGAGATGAAATGTTAAACTGATTGACTTTCATTTTTATAAACCATAAACTATGAGTATGATGTTAGCTTTCATTCATTATTTGTATATTTTATTTATAAATGGTTCTCAATATTACCATTGAAAATTTGGTACTACTAAATTTATAAAACCGAATATACAGAAATATCTTTTTCACTGCTTAAATCAAAACATAGCAAAAAGGGTTAAAATAAATAAGGAGCATTAAGAAGCAACTTATAGGCTTAACTTTTTCAGTAAAGAAACTTATTACAAAACTGACAAAACCAAAGTACATGTCATAATTTCACTAAGACCCACTTCCTCCACACTTATCACCAGGCCGATCTTGTCATGCCAAAAACTGACCACAATATACGGCCCTGACAAAAGTTCTTGGGCCCGATAAGGCAGTGCCTTCGATTCCCGTATAAAAGGGCGGTCAGACTCTGGAAAAACCATGAGTTGAAAGACCTGTCCAGGATGAAACTGTTCGTATTCCTTGCCTTGGCCGTGGCCGCGGCTTCCGCTGTGCCCGCTCCCGCCCAGAAGCTGACCCCGGTGCCCGTGAAGGACATCCAGGGTCGCATCACCAACGGCTACCCGGCCTACGAGGGCAAAGTGCCCTACATCGTGGGTCTGCTCTTCAGCGGCAACGGCAACTGGTGGTGCGGAGGCTCCATCATCGGCAACACCTGGGTGCTGACCGCCGCCCACTGCACCAACGGCGCCAACGGAGTGACCATCAACTACGGAGCCAGCATCCGCACCCAGCCCCAGTACACCCACTGGGTGGGCAGTGGCGACATCATCCAGCACCACCACTACAACAGCGGCAACCTGCACAACGACATCTCCCTGATCCGCACTCCCCACGTGGACTTCTGGCATCTGGTGAACAAGGTGGAGCTGCCCAGCTTCAACGACCGCTACCAGGACTACGCCGGCTGGTGGGCCGTGGCCTCCGGCTGGGGCGGCACCTACGACGGAAGCCCACTCCCCGACTGGCTCCAGGCCGTCGACGTCCAGATCATTTCCCAGAGCGACTGCAGCCGCACCTGGTCCCTGCACGACAACATGATCTGCATCAACACCGACGGAGGTAGGTCCACCTGCGGAGGCGACTCCGGTGGCCCCCTGGTCACACACGAGGGCAACCGCCTGGTCGGAGTCACCTCGTTCGTCTCCGGAGCCGGCTGCCAGGCTGGCCACCCCGCCGTCTTCACCCGCGTCACCGGATACCTTGACTGGATCCGCGACAACACCGGCATCTCTTACTAAGAGCCTTGAGTTTTCCCCGTTTTAGGGATTTGTCCTAATAAATGTTTTTATGCCCAAGCATTTCCAGTCTTTCACCTGAAATCTGCAAGTTTCCACAAAGTTGAACGACATCTTCTGAACAAGGGCTTATTTAATATTGCATCGTAAATCTCGAACTACATTTGGTTGTTTGTTTTCTATACTTCATTGTCCCATTGGCAAATGAAATGACTTCTATCAGTACATATATAATCCCTCATCACTCCGGTTTCCAGTATAACGCAGTCCGTTCTGTCCCCGTAGGTGTTCGGGTAATCCCTTCTCCACTTGAAGAAGGGTGCAGGTCTGCCAGAAGCAACTGATACAAACTCGTCCTCTCTGGCCATGTCGTTGATGCCCAGCAAATAATGTTCATATTTCTGAAGCTTTCCCACAATAGCGTTAAACTCCTCCTCGTCTCGGAAGGCAGCGAGGTATCCTCCCACCTGACGACAAGTTTCTGTAGCCGCAGTCCAATTTTGGAACAGATGTTGTTCGATGTAAAAGTACCGGGAGCCTATCCTCTCGAACTTTGGCGGCACGATCCTCGAATTTATTTTAGAAAGAGTTTCCACAAGAGTATTTTGATGTGTTTCTGATTGGTTCTGAAGCGTAAGTAGGTGCTTTTCAAGAGTGGCCAGCTCTGTTCCGTTCACTCTGTCCCCTAAGTCCTCTCTGGGGATCCCCTTCTCTAAGGATGCCTGGATCACAGCCTTGTGGTCGTCGAGCTTTTCCTGAACCGCCTGCAGTACACTGGCCACAATTTTCGCATGAAGTTCCTTCATTTCGGTTTGCACCGCCAGAAGTGTGTCGTCCAGCTTGGACTGCAGGGATAACCTCTCGGCTTCCAGCCTGGACTGTACAGCCAGGAGCTTGGTCTGCAGGACATCCTGCTTGCCTTCAATGGAAGCCAACTTGGCTTGGATGGGGTGCAGGGCACTAAGGCAGAAAGGCCCACGCTGGGCTTGGGAATCCTGCAGGAGACTTCCGGATGGGCCATTATCCTGGGTGGCTGCCCAAGACCCTTGCAAAGCGAGGATGGCAAGGAAACGGAGAAGATAGCTAGGCGACTTGAACATCCCGAATTAAGAGAACTACTAACGCGAACGTTGTTAGCATACTAAATCTCAGCTACTCATGAAAAGCATAAGTTGCCTGGAACTACGTTGATAAGCGACTACAAACCCTGCCGAGAAGAAATAATCGCGTCCCAAACTTAAGGTCTTAGAATACAGTCATACTTCCACTTAGCGAACCACCCTCTTGTTTTAAAAACAGTTTGCTTGGAGAACCTTGCAGAAACTTGTTACCTCCTTTTTAAAGTAACTTTAAGTACAAATATAATCAGCAAGCGGGTAATATTAGCTTGTCTTGGTTTAAACCTTGACAGCTAAATTCTAAAATATTATTATTATTATATTTTAATTATAAGAATAATTATAGTATATATTTCCAATAGAATATCTTTGACTTGCAGATCTTTTTGGGCCACGAAGTTTGCTGGCTGACAGAAGCTGGGTAGTTTATTGGGTGATCTCACTAATAGGTGGCGCCACGTCGTCGCTTGAGAAGTTTAGTTGGTTTTTGTTGTGGTAAGCAAGATACATTTTATTAACCCTATAATAATAATAATAAGCAGTTGGCGGTTCGTTAAGTATAAGTTCCACTGTACTCTAAGGTCTGCAGTACCGCGGGCGTTTCCGGATCGGAAACACTGATATCAAGAGAGGGCGAAGTCGGGTCATCTTCAGTCATTATGTTGTACTTATAGGTACACTTATCAGCGAAATTCGAACCCGCGTTGCTCTTCAATGATTAAGTGGGGCTTAGTACATTAAAATCGTTCGCCGTTGGTTGTTTTAATTATTCGGAATGCTCAAGTCGTCAATCCATCTTCTAGGCTTCCTTGCCATCCTGGCTTTTCATGGAGGTTGGACAGCTCCCCAGAATAATGCCCAAGCCGTGAGTCTGTGCTTCAGAACCAAACCAACAGTCAAACATCTCCTCTACAGGAAACTCTTTCCAAAACTAATTTATGTGGCGTCCCACCGAAATTCGAGGCAATAGGCTCGAGCTTCTTTTATTTCGAGCACGATCTAAAGCAAAACTGGACAGCGGCAGCAGAAACTTGTCGTCAGATGGGCGGACATCTTGCTGTCATCCGAGACGAGCAGCAATTTAACGCCATTTATTGGCAGCTCCAACACAACAAATGGTATTGGCTGGGCATCAAAAAAGGAGGCCAAGAGGACCAGTTCGTTTCAGTGACTTCTGGCACACCAGCCCCCTTTTTAAAGTGGGGATGGGGTCACCCGAACCCCTTCGCCCACGACTGGGACTGCGTTCAAGTCATAACCACAGTCATGATAAATGCCAGATGTACCAACAGGGCTAATTTCATTTGCCAGTGGAGCAATGAGATATGAGAATGTACCTCCAAATATTAAACAAAACAATATTAATAATCTGCCAACTTCTTATCTTTTTGTAAATTTGTTGTTGACGATTCAAGTCGACAAATAATTTTCATGAGTGCAATTCGATAAATTACAAATCTGTAATTGGCATTGCACGACATTTTTATGACCATGACTATTAAATCCCTAATCAATTTGATTTTGAATACCGAAACACTCGTAAACTTTATGGCTATGTACCCTACGAATCGGTTAAGAACTGTCATAAATTACACATTGTTCGTGCTGATAAGGAATTCATACCAGAAATCAGAACCTTAGTTGGACATCTTTATCAGATAACATTTTTCATTCAATATTTTTTTGGAAATTTGTTCTATACTATACTATAAATATATATCACTAATTTAGTGTTGCTAATAAAGTTGTGGCGAGATAATAAATTAATATTCTCCCTTCATTAATACATTATTTGGGTTGTAATTGAGTTTTTGCAAGTCCTGCTCTTTGGTTCTGTCCACTGAAATAACGCAGGCGACTTTTCACCTTGCTTGCTCTTTCCGCATTCAGGCCATTCGATTGAATTTCCCGAAGTGCTGCAAAGTATGCAACGCCACGCGGCAGATACTGCAAGGATAAGCCGATTTGTATCCTTTCACCCAAGCGGGCGCAGCCTCCTATCGGAGCTCCACTTACCGCACTTGACGGATGAGTCCTCCGGTGATGAATCGCCACCCACTAATCGAACATCAGACCCGGATCGGGGTGCCCTTTAAATTGTACATCTTCCCCGCCACTTTTGCGCAACTTAATGTGGATAAGTGGTACTTAAATTTGTTGGATTTAATGGAATTTTCATCACGAAATTTAACCTGATGGATTACTAATTAAACTAGAGGTATATGTACTTTATTATGGGTAAAAGTTGTTGTTTGGCTTTAGGAAAAATTCTAAAGTAGAATAAGACACAAACATACTCGTTTTTATCTAACCTATAAATTTGACAATTTCATTGTGGTTTTTATCAAGCAAAAGGAAAAGCCAATTCTCTCCATAAAAATAAAAAGTACTCCACTCCCCAGTCTCAAATAAATCCTTCCAAAACACCACTTGCTTTGAGTTTCGATTTTATTGCAATTTTTTTACTACTTAATCTAGACAAATATACAAAAGTAGATAAATTCCATACGAGTCTAAGATACGGCTAGGTAGAAGAAGAAGTGGGTTCCAATAGCAGAGCCCGTAAGTAGAACAGATGCGGCCTTCTGCGGGCTGAATGCTTTATGTACAATAGGAAGTCGGAGGCCGATGGCCCAGGATGAGATTCCCCTCTTGAGATTCGTTGCATTCGCTAGACTCCTAAATGGCGAACTCGCCGTGATCCTCGTCCAAGGCGCAGGGCCTGCGGAACTCCTGGCCCCGTTCGTGGATCCACTTGTTGGACACTGGATGTTGGGAAGCGAAAATATTTCATATTTTATGGTATTTAACTAATGGCAAAGGACCTACCCCACTTGGTGCCCGTAAGTACGGGGCAGGCGGCGTGACGGGTCCTCACATCGCCCTCGCCATCCCTGTGTAGATTCATCCAAAAGGCAGCCGTGCCCTTCTTGGGGAACAGAGCAGTGTGGAGGGACGTGAAAACCGTGGCTCCTCCCTGCTCCACATCACTCATCTACAAATAAGTATTTTATTTATACATTTTACTTATGGCTCAAACAAAATACATGGTTCTGTTAAACCAATTAAAAAATGGGGCAATTTCCAGCAATTTCAATGCTCTCCACTGACCGGCAATAAAAAGCATCCCACAGATACGAGAAAACCACATTTGCAAGGCTGCTTCACTTTGTATCTATTTTTCTGCCATTGTGCGTTCCTTTTGCCCGGGCATTCCATTCACAGCGCAACCTACGCATCTCTATTTATAAATAAGCCTTACTAATGATTCTGTTGACTTGTGCAAATAAAGCAAAAATTCAGGGAATTTTATTTTATCAGTGGGAGTGCGGAAAATGCCTTGCATGTGTAGCGGACTTTAAAATGAAAAGGGGTAGGTAGATAGAGTGAAAGCAACTTACGTAGAACAGAACGGTGGCAATGCGGTTGCCCAGATTAAGACCCTCAAAGGCGCGCTGCTCCTCTTTCTGAAAATGAACTGCCCTTTAGCTGGATAAAAGCAGGGGATTCCCCGGGGAGTACCCACCCTGGCAAAGTCGAAGTGCGGCTCGTAGTGGCCTCCAATGCCGTAATTGACCACCTGCAGTTCCTCAGCAGAGTCCATGTCCAGACCCGTCATGTCCGCCGTGCGCTGCACCACGGTCTCGATCACCCGGTCCTCGTGGGTCTTCAGCCAGGCCGACTTGCTGATCCTGTAGTTGGCGGTCTCCAGGGCTCCGGTCACGGAATTTTGGACCGTAGCCCTGCGGAACCGGGGTCGTGCCATCCGCTTGATCACGTCCATCTCGCCATCGTACATGGCGTCGTGGAAGACCACTATGTACGGGTCCATGTGGGCCTCCTCCAGCTTCAGGGGACCCAGTCGCAGGAAGGGCACATTGTTGGTCACATACCGACATCGCAGGGGCCTGAGGTCCGAGGGCGATGGCTTCAGTTCACCGCGGCACAACATCTCGTAGGCCCGGCGCTCTGTCAGATCGAAAATGGCCGGATCACTCTTGGCCACGGGCTGGGTTTGGGTTGCGGGGTTTATTTTTAAGTAAGATACCTTTCTCTTTTCTCAAAAAAATATATATATCTTACCAAGTCGGACTTGGGCATCTCGTCGGTGCCGTCGTCGCCCTTCATCTTCTTCAGCTGCAGCTGGTTGGCAATCTCCTTCTCGTAGAACCGCTTGTTTCCATTGGCCCGTTCGTGGTGAGGGAGCAGCTGGAGCAGCTCGTTGGTCATGGTCAGGGCGCTCTCTATGTTGCCTAAAAAAGTCAAGAAGGAATGGGATTTATTAGAAGAGTCCCAAATTAACTACTTCTCAAAGAAAGCACTTTAAAAGTATAAATATAATTACGGAGATTAAAAGATTATTTTTTGTATCATGACTCACTAAAAAACCTTACTGATTTTAACTAAAGAATATAAATATAGCCCTAACCATTCCTTAACTCCCAATACCAATACACGTAGTTAAAGAACATCAAAGGGAGCAGGCCTAAAAGGGGCTATGACAACATGAATAAACAAACAGCAGGTCAGTGAAGCACTTATTTAAAGTCAAGGGTATCGTTTTGCACTTGACCGAGCCGCACAATTAGTTCATCAGGGTCTTAAGAGGGGTCTTAAGAGCGATAGCGATGCCCCACTAAGTAAACCACACTCGTTCTCGGCCTGAAAGTATGCCACAGTTTCTTGGGAAGTTTCGCCGCCTGACCTCGAACTTCCACTTCCTCCTGCTCCTCCCGCGACTTCAACTTAAACTGCCGGGCCATCAAGTCGATTGGATTGTTTCCAAAGTTACCAAAGCTGCGCACTTATTTATTCATTTGCGTCCAGGCCCAGGCACTCATTTATCCCTGCCCCCATCCAAACTAATAAGTTCTGGCTGTCGTGCATAGTGGTTCCCAGAGAATCCGGCTTTAACCTCCACCTCCGGCACGACCTCAACTTCTGAAACCCTGTCGGCGACAGGAATTTAAATTTGCATCTCCCGACACATGTGTGCCACCCAGAGCAGCGGGAGGGGCGTCGGGATCAGGATCTGAGTGGTCGGGTGACAGAAAGCCTGTCACTTGCCTCGAGGGCGGACCCATTTGTGTTTTTTTTTCGTGTCGTTCCTCAACACAATATGGCGGCACTTCCGCCCCGCCCCCGGCCACGCCCACGAGTTGTGCGTTGAGCAAGACACCCTGCACAGCAAAAAAGGATGGATGTAAAGTAGATGGTCTTGATATCTAAGGAAAAACATGGTACTAAATTTAGCCTAATGATATCATATTTAATTTTTCATTAGGCATCGCTGGAAGAACTGTCTAGAAATACTATAAAAAATCTAACAAATAAAAAAAACATTACAAATTGCGAGAAAATAAAGAAATAGTGTGCTATCACCCACAGAGCTGTCTAAAAGTATGCAGTACAAAGTAAATTAATATATATAAATAGTGTAGCATACTTTTCAATACCTTTAAAATCTTTTTACGTGTTTTTTCATTTCTTCCTGTGCAGAATCATCTAGAGCCAACAAGCACCCACTAAAGACACAGAGACGTGTGCCTGCTCTTTGATGAACGGATAGGGGGCTCTATCCGGGGTAATAAGACGTTAATAAAGCACACAGCTCCCTGGCAGAAGGACGTGCCGATCCTGGCCAGCTCTACGTGATAGCTCCTCCTTTTTGCGGCAACATTGTCGCACTGGCTGCAGATGGCCAACACTTTTCCGCACTTAATGGGGCACGAGGACCCTAAGAGCGGCTCCAGGTGAAAGTATGGAAAGTGTGCAAACTGTGGCAGGGGTGGGACTACAGGAGGCAAGTGGTTCGGGGACAGAGTGCAATTTCCTGCAGCCAAATGGACCTCGAAAGTGCCATGCAAACGAGCAATGACAACAACGAAATGGGACGGCAAACACACTCAGGGAATTTAATTACCGAAACTCAAGGAGTAGTTCTAGCTTAGGAGGTTACAAAGCTGAAAATTGTGAGGGTCTATGGGTTTTTTAAGGAGCAAGGATATAAGATACAAGATATTAAAATAAGACAGATATCTACACATTTTTGCTATTCCATACCATAAATTCCTCGCAATGTATATATTTTTTTAAAGGAATTCCCAGGATCTACATGTTCTAAGCACTCGATTTTTTCAAGTGCAACCAAGCTCTTTGGTAACTGATATAAAGGAGCCCCAAACTGGACTTGGACTTGGACTCACCCTCCTTGTAGGTGGAGAAGGCCAGGTACTCGAGGATGTCGGCCTTGGTGAAGCTCTGGGTGTGGTTGGTGGGCTCCTCCAGCATCCTGGCCATGGCCTCGTTCATCCAGAGCACCGTGTGGTAGTAGTCGTTGTTCACATACGACTGTCTGCCCAGCTCGAAGCAGTCGTCCGAGGACATTTCCGTGCTGCGGGATAATAAATGTGGTCAGGTTGGTTTTCCAATTTTCGGCTGGCTTATGTTGCTGGGTAAGCCAACGAAATTCGATTCCAAAACCCACCTGTACTGAATGCCATTCAGCTTGCCCCGCGCCACACTCGACGTGTCTAGCTGGTAGGTGTCCTGCAGGCGGAGCAGGGCCACCGCCGCCCCGTTGAGATCCTCGTCGGAGGGGAACTTGAGCACGTTGCGGTACTGGGTGATGTTCTGCACGAAGTCCGTGCCCACATCGTGCTCCATGAGGTTCTCCACCTGGCGCCAGTCGGTGGTCAGCCGCTTGGTCAGCAGATAGGCATTGATCGGGTTGGATACGTAGGCGGTTATGTCGCTGGAGGCGTCCGCGTGCTCCCTCTGGTACTCGTCCATTTTGCTGGAAATGTTCAAGGGAGAAAGGGAAACTTAGCAGACAGTTCACTAAGTGCTTTTCACGGGCGGGCAAATTGCATTTCAAAGCCAAAGTTTGAACTTGGCCAGAAGGAAAAACGCAAGTAAGTTGCGGCTCAAAGTAAATGGCGCAACTTCTTGTTTGTCAATAAGCAAATGCAAAAACAATGGCTCTAAGAAGGCGACATGGCAGTGTTTTAATACTTTTTACCTTAAAAATACATTGGCTTTTAATAGCTTGTTTAACTAGTGGCATACTTAATTAAAAACTGCTATGGTTTCAGAAAAGTCTTTACTTCATCATCGAATATTATCAATTTTTGCTGAGACTCGCCTGACCCATATTTTTGTTGATTTTCCCCAACCATTTTCTTATAAAGAAACTTCAGATTTACTGGTATTCAAGTGCTTTTAATTTATTCTTATACCAAAACACATGTAAACTAGATAAAGGTGAACAATAAGTTAAACATACTATGACCTAGCAGTAAGTACAACCCACTTATTATGTACAGTCGTTTTGGGGGATGGTGATCTTCCTCTGATTACAAATCTAATACTTTGTTTTTGGTCTTTTAGCCGTTCGGTGTGTCAAGTTCTTGAAGTCGAAGTGGATGGCTTACAAACAAATTATAAACTAAGGCCTAAAACTAATAATCCGGGGCTTAGACCACGTTGACGCGGTTGTCTGGCGGAGGACGGTGGCACCAGAGGCTTCCCAGGACGCCCAGGGCGATGAAGAACATGGTGAACATGGACAGTCCCAGGATAACGCCAGTGGTCACATCGTGGACGGGGAAGCCGGGGAAGGGGTCCACCACCAGAATCACCAGCAATCCGCAGGACTTGAAGAGGCAGAACACGGTGACCAGGATGTACCCGGAACTGTAGCTCCTGTTCGGCAGCCACTCGCAGTGGCGCGACTTGAACCCCAGGAAGCCCAATCCCATTCCGGAGAAGGAGGCTACCAGGCCGAACTGCAGGTAGAAGGACTTTCCAAGCTAAAAAGGAAAATTTGAGTTGTTGAGGTGTTGATAATTACGTACTCCAACTCCTGAAAATTATCGTTGTATCTGTTCATCGGTATCTCAACACATTAAGACATTCAGATACCTTTCAGCTCTCAAATTCAGATAATTTTCCGGGTTTCAGTAAGGTTTGAAATCCGTTTTCGACTACTTACGTGGCCAATCATGTAGATGATGAGTCCCGCGTTCATGGTGCTGCCCAGGACGAGCATCAGGGAGACGACGGCCAGCGTGATGGTGGCGTTGGCCATCTTCTGGGGGTACGAGTTGTTGTTCTTCGCCTTGCCCTGGATGCTGCTCAGGTCCTGCTCCCGCTCGTGCTCCTGCTCCTGGACTCTGGGACTGATCACCGCCATGGAGCGGTCGGCCATCTGCATGGGCAGGGGCTTCACCGTCTCGTAGTGCAGCCGCTGGGGGGAGAGTCTGCTCTGCCGGAGGGGCAGGCTGGGAGGAGCTCCCAGTGACCCGCTGACCTGCTGGCTCTGGTAGATCTGCTGGCTCTTGTAGATCTCCAGCCTCCTCTCCAGCTGCAGCTGCTCGTGGTGGGCGGCATTCCGGGGCGTGGAGTGGGCCAGTCTCGGGGGCGGCTGCATCTTCCTGGGCGTGGTCAGGAGCTCGTGCAGCGCCCTGGTGGCAGCCGCCGCATTCCTCTGCTGTGGAGTCGAGGTCCTGGCCGCATACTGCTGACTCAGCTCCATGTTGCTCAAGCAGGTCTCCTGCTGCTCCTGCTCGTCCTGCAGATCCTCATCATCATCCGCATCCGTGGGCACCACTGCATAGCGGTGGGCCCGGCCATTGTGCATCTGTATGATCTCCTGGTTCTCGTCCACCAGCTCCTCGTCCTCGGCCGTGGGCACCATCTGATACCGCTGGTTGCTGTTCTTGTCCACTATCAAAAAGGTCTTGCTGCCGAAGTCGCTGCTGAAAGCATGCTTTATCTGGGTTTGATTGGGATTGCCACTGGTGTTCCTGGGCTTGGGCGGCAGATTGAGCACGGGCGGCAGGCTGGCGAACTGCGTCTCCTGGTGGGGTTCCTCGTGGAAGGAGTGCGGCTCCTCCTCCTCCTGCAGTCCATGCCTGGAGCTATAGCGGTCCAGGTCATCCTGCGATCGGGCCAATCTCTGGGCCGCCTGGCCGGGAACTATGGCGTATCTACTGGCCCTACTGCTGTTCAGTTCCTCCAGGGGAACCAAGGCATAGCGGCCACTAGAAGCGGCCTTTTGCATGGGTTGATTGATCTGGTGTGGCTGGAGCTGCTGCTGCTGGAGTTGTTGCTGCTGGTGTTGCTGCTGCACATGCTGCTTCTGCTGGTGTTGTTTCCGCGTCACCGACCGCGTGGACATGCTACGCTGCATTCGCAGGGGACCCTCGCGGGGATCTCGCGGAGCACGCGGCGAAGCTGCCCCGAAGTTCATCTGGAGACTCCTGTTGTAGATGGACTCCACTGCGCGCGAGGAGCTGTTACCACTGGGCACTGGGTAGAACTCGCTGTTCTGGCAAAAGGCCGGGTTTGTGTAGTTATGCTGCGACATGCTGGCACTGTACTGGGGGTTACTCCACAGTCTCTAGGGGGTGTTCTTCTAGCTTCAGTTCGTAGCACTCTCTTTCACGATCCGTTCGCCTCGGCAACTGCGACTCGACTGATCTGGAGAGCCGTTCCAGCCGGCAGCTCCTCAACTTCCTCCACTTCCTGCGCCGGCGCGCAGTCGAGTGGATCGTGCCCTAAGTTACCCCCACTCCCTGTAAAACACCACCATTTACTTGCACATAAGACACCCGTACAATGACCGACTGTGTTTGGCGCGTTCCATTAGGCCAGAAGGAACCGAGGGCCAGAAACATCTGCTCCTGCTCAGCGAAATGGGGGTTGAAACCCATTTCGGCTCTCGTTCTTTCACTTCCAACTGAGACATTTCAACTACAAACCGAAAACCCCTGGCGAACTGCAGGAGCAGCCGGCGTTTATCAGCGTTTTTAATTCTTATTTACCAACTCATATGCGCTCCCTCGCGGCTTTAATTCCGTTTTGATACCGCTTGCGAGGAAAGTGTAAGGGTATGATGGATGTGATGGCATTATATACAACCAGATATCAGCACATATGACACCATTTACCCAATATGAATATATTCTTTTTGGCGCTTTGCCATAGGAACTAGTTGCTCCTCTTTGTTATTAAACTGTTTAATATGTTTTCCTTTCTCTTCTCATAAGTTTATTAAAATTCTTAGTTTTTTTGAAAGCTTTTCAAGTTTTTGTCTAGTCATTGAATGACGAAATAAACTTAAAATGCATGCTTTCAGAGAAGAGTTTAGTTTAATATGCACATATTTTTGCCATAAATGTGTCGTCGTTAAATAGAGCTCCCATTCGCATATCAAGTTTTACTATTTCCATTCTATCTTACCAGCACAATTTGGTTCATCAAAAAATATTAAAATAACAAGAATGAAATGGAAAAAAGTTAATAAGAAATCCCAATAAATTTTAAGATGCATAACATTTTAAAAAGCAAACTTAATGTATTTCAACTTTTTTATTAAATACTTGAGTTGGATGACCTTTCAATCTTTTTATTTCTTAACCTGAGTAAATAGTTCCTATTCTTTTAGGGCAGTCCAAATTTTATTTTAACACCTAAGAGATTAGTTGCAGTGAGGGGTATTTCAGGTGCGTATCCTTGCCCCAAAATAAATACTTGTTCAGCTCCGATGTTTGTGCATACCGAAAACCTTCCCTAAAGGCAGCCACTCCCCTGATTTTCGTCTGGCCAAGCGACCGTTACATTTTTGGTTGCCAGAGGAAAACGGAGGAGTACGTCGTGTTCCGGGGGCCAACTTCATCCGGAGCTCACCTCCCACGATGCATATATGCCTTTAAGCTGGGCATGTTTGGACGCAAGAGCTCCGTGCTGGCCTTTTGTGGTGGCCAATTTAATTGCCTTTTGGCCAAAAGCAAATCAGCGCCGCCGCAGGGCGACTGTCAAGCGGATTAGCCAGAAATTGGAGGCACCAACAGCTGGCCAGTGGCAGAATTTAAGAGGCATTAAATTTTGAGCGCCGGCAGCCGGCACGCGACAAGGGATTCTGCATCCGAAGGATGCGCAGATACTCGGATACACGGATAGGCAGATACTCGGCTGCAGATACGCAAGGCAGGGGGCAATGACAGCGTACAAGGATAACAGCTGTCAGCTGTTTGCTATTTGTGAGGATCCTGTCTCGTCCTTTGTTGTGACAAAGCCAAGGCACAAATGCAGCAGCAGAAACAGGAACAGAAACAGGACAGCCGCAGCAGATAGATCCTGAGTCCGGAGTCCTGAGTCCCGAGTGCGACTGGCATTATTTGATTAGGGGAGTTGCCTCACCGCATCCTGCACCCCGCTCTCCCTCCCCCATATTATTTCCGCCGACAGTTCTTATGTACAAATGTGAGCCACACAGATCCCCTTGCCACATAAGCGAAAGATATGTATCTGCAGTCATGTGTGCAAGGGGCGCCTCCTCGGACGCGGATACCTATCTTTATATAAAGTAGAACTAGGTGCGTGCAACAGCTGCCCCTCGCACGTGGCAAAAGTAATTACCAGAATGCAGGCGACTACCTGAATCTCGTTCAAGTCTCCCATTTACGATCTAGCAACATCTTGCCACCATTTGCATAAGAAGTGTTTATGCTAAACAGCATAGGGGTCTGCTGGAGCTGGCCTCATAGAGGTATTCTTTCTAAAGTCGCCAGAAGATGCACACCATAAAATATACTAGAAAATACAACCTTGCATTCACTGATTGTATCATCCATTTAACTTACTGCTGTTGCATTGAATAAATTAAACCGCATTCTTGTATTTTTATTTCAACGTGTATCTAAACATTTTTGTTACTCCTCTTCCCTTTTTCCTCCCCTCAACTTTTAAATATATATAAAATGTATTATATATAATATATAATTCAAATGACCCATTTCATTATGATTAATTTGAGTGACTTCTGAAAATACACATTTATCCACAAGTAGAATAATCACATTTGCTCAATCACATAATCTCGTTTGCTAAAAACATTATAGAACCATGACAGCAAAAATAGGTTCAATTGGACTCCCTGCTAAACTACTTCACAATTATTACAATTTCTGCTTTAAACATTATAAAAACCAATTATTAAAGTTACCGTTCAAGCAAAGCTGTAACAATACGCCGCATATCGAAAGGCCAAATTCATTAGGCATAATTAAATGGAAAGAGAATGTGTTTTTTGTTTATTTGTAAACAAAGCAACTAATTAGTGATTGAGTTTTCCCTTTAGTTATGGGCAAATGTAAAATAATATTAAACGCTCCCAATGGGTTAATTACAAAACATGGTAGATAAATGCACATTTTCATTTTCAAATTTAATTAGGTTTTGGAATGTGGGACTTTACAAGCATTGGCCGAACAAAGTTTATTAGAAAGCAAATTGTGAGATTCAACAATGCAACTTTCGACCCATTAAAGGAAGGGCTTCCCAATTCATTTCTGGGTTACTAAGCCCAATTAGGAGCAGTGAATTCGGAAGGGGATACTCACTTTTTGAGGAAGTTCAGCTTGTTCTCCTGCACGCGTATGTAGCCCTCCAGGTTTGTAATCAACACGGACTCAGTCTCAAGAAGCTCCTCCATCTCGGCCAGGGCTGTGTAGACCTCGCCATTCACAGGTCCGCCCACAAAGAGCAGGACTCCCAGCAGGAGCATCAATCGCCAGTCCGCTGCCATGTTTGAATCTGCAAAAAGGACAGAGATCTGTATTTAAAATGCGCTTTAACTGGTATCGAAAATATAGCTGTAGCATTCGGTTTTGGCCTTAAATCTCCAGCCATGTGTAAGCAGGAACCCCTGAGCTCACTGAACTCGAAATCGACATCGACTTTTGTATTGATTAATATCGCTACCGAGCTAGCTGAAACACAGAATGTTCATTTTTTTTTGGCAGGGGCAGCTGCTGCTTGAGTTTCGGGCATTTGGCAATTTATTTTAATGAGCGTTTTTTAATTTGACCTGCCATCCAGCGGATTGTTTTATGGCGTTTGCTTTACTGCGCCCCTCCACGCCGACGACAATAATAAAACGGGTCCAAAACCATTCAATGACACTCCACAGAGCGGAGAAATGCTCTTTAAGTGCCAGTTTTCCCCCTGCCAGCAGCTATTTGCAATTTATATGTACATCCCTTATTGACTCTGGAATATTTCCTTTGGCAAATGTGCTAGAATTTGTCACAGCCAAAAGTGGGGCGAGAATATATTCAATTTTAAATACCTACTTTACCTCACTTTGCATATGAAACTATTCGAAGAATGTTTAACATGCCATTCTACTTATATCACTCAATGAAAAAAGTGGGCCATTACAATTCTCTGTTTTATGCAACATAATCTTATTGTTACTTCTGTTTCTTCGGTGTTTTCTCATGAAAATATTTAAAATATCAAGTACATATTACTTCATAATAACTCCGAAATGGAAACCCCATTAAACAACCCGTCATGCACATGTAAGTTCACCTTGCCAACCGCCTTGTGGCCTTTGTATCTCATGCTGTATCGAGTTTCATATATATGGCCAGACCCCCAAATCGTTTCGAGCCAATGTACCTCAATCAGCTTTCAGCTGACAGGAACAGCGAATTCGAGTTTGTTTCCAGTTCCGTTTTCGAGGCGGGACTGCATAGATTGCGGCTCAGTTAGCGTGCCAATAAATTTTAATTGATATTAATTAGCCGCGCGCTGTTAACTCGCATCTTTAAGATAAACGCGCACTCAATTTGCATACTGAAGAGGATGGCATGTTCGTCTGCGGCGGCTCAGTGGGTGGGTGGGCCGAAAAAGTGCTCCGAAAAACCACAAGGACGAATTAAGGGTGATGCGTGCCCCTCCAAGTGGGCGCTGAATAATTAATCAGCAGTAATTAATTCTGGCAAGCCAAGACGGACTCGCACTCGAGCAGGTAATTGCTCACATTAATCAGTCACCAGAAGATAGGATCTGAATTAATATGCGGCATTTTGGCCAACACTTCTGGCCGGAATTATGGATGCTGCGAAGGCAAGTCGATTTATGTCAGCGAACATGTGTTAAGAGCCAGCGCGGCTGTCAGCAAATATTAAATAATCTCGCCCAGACCGGTTATGTGCTGCCCCCTGAAATCCAGATCTATTTCTATGTCCATTTCCATTTCTAGCTGGGAAGTTTCGAATCTCTGATCAGAACGAGGGCAGCGGCTATTAAATTTACGGGCCGGTCGTTCGATTCCATTTAACTTTCCAGTTTTGGACGGCGTTCCTGATTCTAGATAGTGTTCGGGCTAGTTCTAGCCCTGCATCTCCACGGGAAATTAATTGGGGTTCAAAGAACTCCGTTATTTATGCAAATGTATCTCACAGATACGCGTCGCTGCAGCGCAGGCCACCCGAACAAAAAAACCTTTCATCGTGAGCGATGATGACCGAACTTAACGGTTCTCCCAAGCCAAACCAAAGAGCGTTACACAATCAAACTTATTGAAATGCAAATATTATTTCATCTGCAGTTCGCCAGGAATGAGGAATCTCTGCCTTCGACAGGTTCAGCGAACTCCGGGCGATCGTTTTATGCTCTCCATAAAGTGCGAAACGAATTATTTGCTTAATGTGCAGGAATTCCAGTGCAACAGAGGCAAATGTTGCACCATTTCAGCCAAAGAATTTAAAGCAGCCGGAAGATGAGACCACCCATACGAAAATATTTGTAGTTTTTGACACGTAAATATTTTTATAGGGAGTTTGTATCTTATTTTTAAGGTATTTCTACCTGTAAGTAGGCGTTTATGTTACCCAAGTAAATCTCGGTTGCTTGTCATTTTAGGTAGATACTTTAGCTAAATATCAATGATATGATATCTAGAGTATCTTAAAATTGTAAGTCCCTTTATGTTCTAAAACTAGCAGTTAAAAAAACCAATTAAAATCAGTGTCACACCTCTAACAAAAAAGGTGAAGATAATCGGGATTAAGATGGTTGTCACATTGTGTCGGCTTTTAAGTAATCTCAACTATAACTGTCAGGGTATTAGCGGTAATTCGGCCGTATTAAATTTAACATCTTTATGGCGACGTTAAAAAATTAAATAAGCGCGGGTCGTTAAATTCAATTCCATTTCAATTCAATAAAAGCTATAATTTACGACTTCGACCGAGCTTATGCGCTGCAGTTAGCACCCAAAAAAAGGGCAATAAAGCTATGTGAATATTTATACAATATTTATACACACTTTTTATGCACAAGCACCTGCCAAGTTGTCTGCACCTCCAGCTCGGGATTACGCACATTGCTGGTCGATCAAAGTGATGGGCCCACAAAGCCGGAGTGGAATACAAACGAACCGCATACTCGAAATATGCAAAACACAAAATTGTCAGAAAGCTGGATTAAATGATCGCGAAATGTCAGGCAGCTCTAATTACCATAGACTGCGGCTGAAGTCGCGGAATGGCCAGAAATTCGCCAGAGGATGCTCCCCGACTAAAGACCGAAATTGGATTTTGCGTTAAACTAATTGGCAGCAAATTACAAACTCCAACCGAGCGGAAAAGAGCAGAAAGCTGATATGGTTACGAAAATGAACGCATGGCCGAGGAAAATTCGATTTCGAGCCCAGTCAAGACGGGGCTTTTCCCCACTTTCATCGCATCTTCTTCTGGCCAGTTGGGCAACTAATCTCCCAATCAATTTCGATTCACGCCTCATCATCACCATCGCTTTTTGCACTTCTTGCGGTGCGAATTGTGTTGCAATCGCCTGGGCTTTCGCCAGCGGATTGCATTTTCCACGCCGGCCACGCCTCTATTTCACAGTCCGCCCCTCGAGCAACCAACCAACTTGCAGAAGAGCTAGCTCAGCAATTTTTTCTATACTTTTTTGGCTTGCGTGTATTCTGTGCCTTATGCAACGCTCTTCTTTTTGCAGGCATTTTTACTGCGCTTTCCCGATGAGGAAAAGCGCGGGGAGAAATGAAAATGAATTTGCTGCCGGCTTTTGTTCGACAAATTCTGTTATCTTGCGCCCAGCTGCAATTAAGTTATGAAATATTTTGTGTGCAAAACGCTGACTAAGCTCAATGCTCGACCCACTGACTGACTGCGAAAAGTGGCGACGACAACGGCGATGGAAATGGAAATGAAAATGGAGATGGCTGGCTGCTCCACGGATACAGATGCGCAGATACTTTTGTGCCGGGTGACGGCGAGCTAGCATTACTCGCATCGCATCTGGCCAGTCAGCAAATGTTTCCTGCCTGGCAAAAAAGTGTCCTTGCTGCCACATGGAAAAGTTTCGAACGGTGACCTGGTTGGCCATATAGTATTGGCCAGAACAGTGATGCTTGGATGGGGGAAGACAGGTACTTAGTGTTCGGGCTGACCTCACTCTATTCAAGGGGGAAATACAACTAAAACACATTTTGGTCAGACTTTAAAGTGCACAACCAGTATCTTTCTCATCACCAGATGGTAGCCCCGTTGTCAGAGCATTTGTCCACTGTGCGGAGGCCTCACTGTGCCACCTGCCCCGCCAATGGCAGCTCGCTTATCGGGAGCAGCATATTCACCTGCTTCCTGGGAAGCTGTTCCCCGTCTTTCCCGCCGAACTGCGGCACTTTTGCTCAAATGGAGCTGTCAGCAAACGGCGCCAATTCTATAAAATGCATCGGGACAATTTGAGCAGACACGACATCATTATTCAGGTGTAAATGCTACGGGTGGCCCGCTTGAGTGGGTGGTTGGTGGGTGTGAAGCGTTGGCAAGGCCGATTGGCAGGTGGATAGTGGCTCTGCTGGTTTGCTGCTCCATCGTGACCCCCACAATGTCGTCCGTCAATTTTATGACCGGTGAAGTCGAGGAAGCTGCTGCAGCGACTCCGAGATGGACGGGGCTAAGACCATAACTCATCCACCAGTAGCCCAGTAGCACCACTGACATTTATGAGCCACCGAAAGCGGGTTAAAAACTGTGCATCCGCAGCCAATTTGGGCTAAAACAAAGCTATCTGCTACACTCACAGAAATGTTTGAGTAATGATTGAGTATTTCAATCTAAGCATCATAAAATCCCTCTTTAAGACACTATTTTAAAACAAGTTTCCAACGTGACGTTCGACTTAATCTTTGCTGAAGCATTTTGAAACCTATAAATATTTATCTTTTGTGGGGGAAAACTTAACCAAATCTTATGAATCTTATGTGTTTCATTGGATCACTTCTTTTGTTTTGGGGGCCATTAATTTATCATTTCTTGGAAGTGCATGAAATTAACGTTTAGCGCTCAAACCCAAGTATAAATTTGTCTAATTTGAAAATATTTAATCAACTCATTTATCAGAAATTGGCATTGTCTCAAGACTTTTCTAGCTCTTCTTAGATTGTCTTTTGGGAACACGTTTTCTTGAATTAATGATGCGAAAGCCAAACTTGAATTTATTTTTGGGTGGAGCTTTTTCAATTTTGAATCGATTGTGTCTTGATTATTGAGGCAATGTTATTAAGCGGTTAATTAAAAGCGAATTAATAGTATGATTTGCTTATTAAAGAAATAATGAAGAGATGTTTTTTAAATAACTAAGATATATCCAATCATTTATTAATATTGGAAGTATTTATTTTACAGTCACAACTACTTTTGCGGATCTCCGGCAAATACTAGTAATAGTAGGTATTTCTCTCTCTGCACCTGCTCTTTGAGCCCTGGCATTTGCGAACTTTAAGCAAGCTCGTGGAAATTGTCGAGCTCTGTTGGCCACATTGTCTCTTTGGGCCAGTACTGTTAATGTGGCACGAAGTCGCCAAACTGCTGCCACCGAAGTCTTCCATCTGCTAAATGTCAGGCCCCCAGCCCCTGGACTGACCTTCCCCAACGCGGACTCCTCTTTATTTCCCATGTCTGCTGTGACATTTGCCCATTCGAAATGGAATTCACCGAGGGTACGGCTTCCTCCGCGGGAAACCCCTCCCTTTCGACCCCTTCCCCGATAAATTTGGCCAATTGGCGTGGCTCTGCTCGTCGATCGAATGCATAATTAAAATCGCATCGAATCGCCTCGTCGGCTTCTTCGCTGGCACTGTAATTTGATTCCGAGTTTTCTTTAATTCACCGACTTAATGGACCTCGTTAGACGCGCCTCGCCACAACCACTTTATCATCATTATGGCCTTTAATACCATCATCATTGGCACAAACTTTGCCCAACCACCGAATGAGGTCTCTCCACTCTGCTCATACGAGAAAAAAGACGGGCAAAAAGAGTTCTGAGTGGCAAAATCATGGCTCGGGCTGCCTAGTTTGTGCAAATTATGCAAACAATTTGGTTAAGTGTAATTGAGTTGGCCGGGCCAAGAGTGTTCCACTGTTCCGGCCACATGTTGCAGTTGCCCCCCAAGAACTTGGGGTCGAACTTGGGCTCGGGGTAATGTGATTTGTCTGCTAGCAAAAGTTCTACTCGCAGGGCACAAACTTTTCAATTCCATAAGCGTTAATTTGATTGCCACAACTTTGTCTAACCCCGCAAAGCCCAAAGAAAGAACCCAGAACTGGCGAAAAAATTAATTGTGACAGTGGCAGATGTCAATTTTAATTTCTTATGAAGGAAAAAATCTGATGACTCAAATCAAAACTTAAAATAACTTTAATATCCAACGGTTACTTCACATAAATCATTATACATTTTAAATTATTTTAAAAGGTGTCCCAAAGTATGCCTTAAAACAGAATTTAGGGTTCAAAATAAATCGTTGCATACTTCTGGTCACCTTTGTACTATTATTTTTTACGAATATTTTCTCTCTGTGCCGGGAAAATGGCATCCGTATTAAATATTCAGCAGGCAGGAAGGAAGGACTCGGCGGGAGTAGTTCAAGTGCATTCGGCGAGTTTGCTAATTAGTAATGAATGACAAATGTTCACAGCTCGTCCCCCGGGCCCCTTAACACCCGTTGGCCCCCAGCATTAACCCATGGCACTGGATTCATACCAGACAGATGCCGTCATGAAGCGTGTGCACACATAAATTTTACAATTCACCTTGAAAAGCAGCATAAGCGGCGTGCCCCGATGGAAATCGCAATATCAAACCGGTTCAGAATCTATGAAAGATGAGCTGGGAAAGAAGGTGGAAAAGAAAAACCCGACAAGGAAGTGGGCCAAATGGCTGTCTCCTTGTCATCACTTTCGTTGCATTGCCCACCTGGAAATGGATTTGGCTGTGGAGGGGGTTTTCGTTTTGTCGGGCGGCCACTTTCGATTTCGCATCCATCTCTATTATTGCCAACCGGTTGTCATTGCCGCACTAATTAGCAAACAAATACCGATCGCATGGGCCTGCAGCCCAAAAGCCAACGAACGAGATCGTGGCTGAACTATATATTTCATAAATTAGCACACCTAACTCGCAAGTAAAGTTAAGCTTTTGCAGCCGTTTGTGTTTTGAAAAATACGCACACCCATTAATCAGCCCAATCAGGCTCTAATTGGTGAAGTGTCTCCAATTAGATAAGCAATATCAGCTAATGGGGGATGCTAAACGAGGTTTGTGTCCGGGGTAAATAGGGGTTAACTTAAGAGGCATTTTATCCTTGACTTTGAAAAGGGTATTCAGTGTCCTTTGAAGTTAATTATTGTAAAATATACTATAAATAATTGAAAGTTGTTTGCTTAAAATTAAAAGAAGATAATAAACAGAAAAAAACACTGTCTAAAATTTCCCTACAAAAGAAAATTATCCTTTTCACAAACCATTTTGAAATACCTTCCAGAACAACAGTTTCTTCTGTTAGACCCTTTCCATATTTAAGTTTATAATTTAATTGAACCAAAAATAAACTTTAATAATATGAAATGATACAAAATAGTTTTAAATATTATGTACTTCTTATTATTACTTAAGGGAAGCCCATATTTTTTCACATGGTTGGCAACGCTTTGGGGGAACTAGTTCCAGGACCGCTGCCAGGACCGGTTCCATCCCCTTTTAGGGGTTGATTTCGGTCGCACCACAACAGAGAGCAGCGAGATGAAGCTTAAGACGAAGTGCACAAGAAACGCAACCAAAACAAATGCCGACAATTGACTACGTGACTGCGGACTTCCTCCTTGTGTCGCCCCCTAGTCCCCCATTATGTAAACCCACCCAGACGGCCGTTGAAATATATGTGCCTATGACCGCACAGACTTTTTCGAGTCCAGATATTTAGAGGCTTATCGCCAGCGGCGAAGGGAAAGGCATCAATCACTCGAGGAAATGGGGAATATGTGGGGGCACAAGCGGTCAATTGAATCGCCATGTGGTGACAACAAGTGCATATAGTACACATACTTGTGTACATATGTGCGAGCACACGAAATCAGTTCAGTATTTGTCGCAGCACAGCATTTCTCCCTAATCAAAATCGAATATTCAATTCAGCTGGCCCACATTCCACTCATAAAGACCCATTTTTGTTATCAGTGCACGACGGAAACTGACAGGAGGAACACGTCAGAGATTCTAGAAAATGTATCCCAGCAGAATCGCTCACTTACCCTGGGTTTCCCTAGAACTTGTTGCTGGATCTCGGTGGATTTGGATGTCAATGCGTTGCGCCGCCTTCTTTGTTTACAATTCCTCGGGAACACCTCGCTTGCATTGCCCGCCCGCACTTTGTCTGGTATCTTATAGATACATATTCCACACATGAACTGGGAGCAGTCCGATCACACAAATTAACGTATCTTTGGGATACTTTCTGAAGAACCGAGTGAACAGGAGTGAGTTCTGTAGTCGCGAAGAGCAGGTCCCTCTTCTTCTGAACTTTTAATTATAATTTGTATGGGGTTTCTCTTCGATTCGCGTCCGCGCGCCGAGAAATACCGAATGGAACTGATTTTGTTTTGTTGCCGCCTCGAATGTAGATAAATACCGACTTCCAGCAAGAGCGCATTTCTGGTTTCAGTTTGGAACTCGGCCCATGTGAATGGGAATTTTCAGACATGAAGAGAGTAACTCACACCTACAGCACGAAAGAGACAGCTAAAGATACAGATACATTCCACAGTGAGTGCAGCCCTCTCAATTGTGGATTCCATCAAACAGCTGATTGTGGACTACAAAAATCTGGGCGGGAAATTCAAATTATTATACTGTATGAAACTTACACCCAATTAAATAAAATCACTGCTTAGTTTCAACAAAATTTGGCATCTTTTTTATTCGCATTAGCAAAAATAAAGCTTTCCTTCCTTCCTTACAAATGGTAAATAAATACATGGATTCAGTGTTTTGTTTTGTTTTGATGGGCCCGACAAGTGCCTGGCCAGGAATATTTATAGGACCACTGCATTGGAATCTGCAATCCTAGTCCTCCTTAACGGTAAAGGAGTGCGTGAGGCCCTCGTAGGGATACTTTCCGCCCAGGATGTACTTGTACTCCCCGGAATGCCGGATGCGATACTCCCCGGGGAGGGTCTGCGGACTGATGTCCCAGTAGATCTCCATTTCGCTGAAGCCCAGGATCGTGTTGGTTCGGTGCCAGATCATTCTGAAAAGTATATACCTCGGGTCAATAGATTCTTTATTAAGATCAGGGGGTATTACTCACTTCGTCTCCCAACTGGCGTCCGTGTAGGCCACCTTCCAGCGATCCTCGTTGATCTTGCGCTCTATGGTGAAGTAGGTCTTCTCGGTGAAGAGGTTGTTCCTGGGATTTCCGGATATATAGGTGACCTTCACGGTCTCATTGATGCCGTACTCCTTGTTGGGCTGTGTTTTAACATAGCCAAAGTCCGTGTTTATGGGGTGCCCGTCGAAGAGAACTCCGGTATTCAGCGACAACATCACGTCATTCATATAGGGCGGACTTGGGCCCGCATCCACGGTCTCGTTCCGCATCATTGCCTTGGTCAGGCGCTCGAAGACGTCCATATATATGGAGTGGGTGTGGGGCCCGAAGATCGTGGAGGCGGCCTCGTAACGCTGCGCCTGGTACTCCTCCGGGGTCACCGTGTAACTGGTGTATATATTCGACAGTCCGGCGATGATCACCTCGGTGTCCACACCTCCGGCGGCGGAGGCAGCTGCTCGGATCTGGTTGCGAAGACGTCGTCCAGCCATCGTGGTGAACTCACAGGGCACGGCGGCCAGGATCACATCACCGATCTTTATGAGCTGATCGGATACTATCTTGGGCTGCCACTCGTAGGGGAAGGTGGCCTAAAGTTGGGGTAAAATAAGTGTTAAATTAGTTTTAAATGCTCTTAAGACTGTGATTTATATTTAATCATTTTTTAGATTTTAGTTTAAGACGGTATAAAATGTTGACCCTGTAACCTCGTTTAAGCTTAATTACCCCCGATTCAAAACAAACAAATACGGGGATTGTCTAAAAAATGTGCTAACGACATCATAAAAATGGAAAACCTTTCGCTTTTAGGATGCATTTTGTCTAGAAGAACATGTTAAAAAGAGAGATGTCTCAGATGTTGAATATTGAAATAGAAGTCGTTTGTTGTTGAAAATTTGAGTAAATAATTTTTAACCAACACAAAAAGTTTTTAAATTTTATAGAAATATAAAGTGGCATACTTTTGGGCGCGTCAGGAAATTAATAGATGAATTTAGTTATAAAGGTTACAGAACTACTCACCCTTCCAGTGGCCAAAAGAATTGGCTTGGGTTCGTGGCACTTGATGTCCTCCTGCGTGGGAGCAGCGATAAAGTCACGGACAAAGTTCCACATGGGGTTATCCGTGGTGGTTCCCTGCTCGAAACTGAAGGCCCCGGGTCCATCGGTGGTTCCCGCAGCAAAACTGTAGCCCATGGCGGGCTGACAACCCCTGACCTTGTCGATCTTCCTGCTCAGCGGGTTGTAGGTGCTGCCATTGTAGTTGGGCATGTCCACGAACTGGTGGATGAACCTCACATCGCCGGTGACCTCCCGAGCCGTGGACTCCTGGCTCTGTTCGTTGAGCAATCCCAGGGCAGCGTCCGCCAGTCGCTGACCCAAAATCTGGGTGCTCTCGAACATATCCTTGCCGGGTCCCGAGGCGAAGCATTCTCCTTCGCCAGAGGGACAACGCGAGGTCAGCAGGTCACATTCGTTGCCGGAAATCGAGCACTTGGGCCCCATTATGTTGGGGGACACATCTCCGAGATTGGAGGAGCAGAAGGCGCCCACGAACTTACCCTTGCCGGGCATCTTGTTGGGGTTGTACTCCTTCTCCAGGAGCAGGGCAGCGTAGCCCACGTTGTCGCTGGTCACCAGTTTGTTGGTGTTATTCATTGAGGTGGCATGCACGGCATACCAGTTGAAGGCGCCCAGGAGGTTGTTCTCCAGATCCACGAATCTCAACTGGGTCAGGGTCTTGTCCGTGTCGTGTTCGTATTGGGCTCGCTCCTCGGCGGGATTTCTCAGGTAGGACGAGGGTGAGCGGTTGATATTCACATTTAGCACTGTGGTCTTCGACAGGAAGATGCGACCATCCACCAGGTTGTCCGTGGCTCTTTTAATGCACTAAGAAAATCAAAAAAAAATATATACTTCACTCTGAGGTTGTTGTTTGATACAATACCCACCAAGTACAGGCCCTGAGCCATCACCTCGAAGGTCTGGGGCACAAAGCCAAGGATGGAGATATCGTAGAGCAGGTGCATGAGGAAGCCTCCAGGAGCTCCGTGGGTGTGGGTGCCACTGATGGCCACATTGTCATTGTGGTACAGGTTTCCATAGCGCGCCTGCAGGCGCTTTATCACCTCCCTCTTCAAACCGTAGCCCATCATTCCCGCATCCGCACTCACGAAGGCCACTCGGTTGCCCTTCTCGTCCTCCACCACGAAGGCGCGGGCAAATACCCGGGTGTGGATGCCACGACCCACCTGCTTGATGTTGGCATAGCCCATCTGCCAAGGAGATTCACGAATAAGATCGTATAAGGCTAGGAGGTGCTACGGAGATACTCACGAAATTGATCTCCACTGGCGGTCCTGTGATGTCCGCTCGGCCCACGCCCACTTTGTAGGTGGCACTGGCCAGTCCGCACAGGGAACTCAGGGCCAAAAGAGCCAAGAAGGCTGCCTTGCCAATGGCCATTTTTGACATTGGGGCTCTTAACTTAAATCTGAAAATAACACATATGCATTTATATATTAGATATTGAAAATACTGGTTTTTATATAGAATTACTTGTTGCCTAATCACTAGCCTTTCGTGTTTAATATGATTTGATATGATTTCAAAAATAAGCAAAACATTTTTACCACCATGATTAAAAGCAATATACTTTTAATTACTGCCAGGTTTTGAAGCAATTATTTAAAGCGAGACCCAAAGTTTAACCACATTTTCAGCAATTATTAACTAATGGGCGCAAATCCTAGTCATGGGCATTTATGACTTTTTAATGTGTTTGAATAAATAATAACAGCGCGATAAAAGCAATACAGCTGAAAATTAACTGGCTGTTAGGAAAACTTGTTAATGTGACATATATTTAAATTTCTTGAAATTTGTAATTGAATAAGATACTTTTTTTCACTTTTCTTTGAGTTCTGATCAGGGAATGTTCCGACCGTTTGCCCTTTAAGCATTAATTTCTACAATCTCTATTTAACCAAATGAAAAACGCAGAAGTGTAGACCCCCGTTTTGATTTTGCAATCCTATCATGTATTGCAAATATCTGCAACAAAACCCGGTGATTATGAAATGGTTACTCGCCAGACGGTTGGACAGCTGGATTTGAGCCGATCCAAAGTGATCCACCCAGCCCCATCTATCAATCGGTTGTAGATAAAGCGACAATGCAAATTCCCCCTCGGACATTGGCAATCGCACTTCGGCTGCGACCTCCAGCAGACCCATCGACAATGGCACTAGCAATAACAATAACAGTCCGAGTGGCAATAACAATAATAATAATAACAAAGCAAACAAGCGACCCGCAGTTGCAAGATGACAGCCGGGGGATCTCTTATCAGTGGCTGAGTTCGGTTTTCGGAACCGGTTTTTATCAGTTGCGAAAGCCAAGCGGCTTCTTCAGGGGCTCAGTGGTTGCTATACAGCTGGGGTCAAGATAATAGAATCACTCAACATACATTAATAATTCTAATTAATTTTAATACGTTTTTTTATATACTATCAACCAATAATTTTTGTATTTGTTAGTTAATTTATAGTCTTTTGTCAGGTTTCAAGCCACTGGTAGCCCATTTTTCCTCTGTGTAATACAGTTCTTCTGTTTTCTGCATTGCTTTTCAAACTGATAAACACATTGAGCACATGTGGTATCCTATCCTGAATGCTTTAGAGTATCTTTTTGAAACCAAAAGTAGTTGGGGAGTGGAAACTGCCTCGCATCAGCACGTCTCGCCTCCCATTTTTTCCTATTTTTCCGCCTGCTTTTGTTTCGAAGCCAATGATGAATCGACTTCTTTTGTATGCGAACTGGGTTCCACATAGAACACTCTGTTCTCTTTGTATTTTTCGGATTCCCGCAAAAGGCGTTAAGTAGGAAATCGAGTGGGTAATTGCCGTGCATGTAAAGCAGTCCCAAAGACCGAGCCACCTGACCGATCCGCCCCGATCCGATCCCCATTATTTGTCGTACACTTTGCATAATTTACACACCACGGGCCTGACATTGAAAATTACGAACGAAAATTAAATAAATATGCTCGGCTATAAACAGCGGAATAAACTATCAGCTGCAGGGCCACCGCGCAAGATACAAAGATACACAGATACAAGATACAAATGGGCCGGCAAACACGTATCTTTTGTGCGGATTTCGATTTCGGATACTTTTGCAATCCGCCGGAGGCTCGAAAAT
This sequence comes from Drosophila biarmipes, assembly GCF_025231255.1. Lineage (NCBI taxonomy): Eukaryota > Metazoa > Arthropoda > Insecta > Diptera > Drosophilidae > Drosophila > Drosophila biarmipes. Next base: position 31,774,052 of record NC_066616.1, on the reverse strand, counting down.
GTAGCGCACACCAAAAAGTGGAAAAGAGAGCAATCAAACTATATGGAAATGCAAAAGTATCTCTTGGATACGGGCCGCCAAACGCTGATCGCCGGACAAACGCGCCAATTGAGCAAATTACAGAAGATTTCGTTTGATGGGTCTTTTATAAGATGAGTAGGTACACATACGAATCGCTGGCTGAGGTTACTTGCACTGATTTAGGGATGCTTGGACTTGTTTTTTGAGGGTTATGCAATGTGAACTCCTTTCTTCGCACTGGCTTACTAGCCTTGCCACTCACATTGACGGTTTAAACTTGGCTAGACTGCAATTGTACTGATTATATATGTATTTTGCGCTTATCACACGCTCTTTATCTGCCCAATTAATGGATAATGTGCAGCACTTGCAGTTGCAGTTCGGCGCTTGTCGATGCCAAAACCGATTTCAAAACACGCTGGGCCCCACTATTTCGATTTATTTATCTTTCCACGAACGCGACAGTTTGTTTTTTACTTGTCTTCCCCTCCCCCGAAAAACGAAACTATCTGGAAATGGAACCGAAAAAACGAGATATCCGTGGGATTGCCGCCCGCTTTGCGCCCAAGTTGGCACTCGACTGATCGGATCGAGCCAGGCCAGACTCAAATTCAGACCGAACCTGAGCCGCGGACTTCGGCTCTCGGCTCTTGCATCTGTGAATGGGTTTTCGGCTCTGCGGTTGTAGGTTTTTTGGGTGCTTTACGGGCGAGCAATCCGTCAGTTGGTCAGTCGACCAAGTGGTCAATCTTGATCAGTGCCTCGCACTCTCACTGCCTATGTAAATATTAGTTGGAACTCTAGTTCGACAATTATTATAACAATTTTAAATTATACATTTTTCTGAAGGGTTGAATCATCAGAGAAATATACCACATATCTATATATACATATTTAGCTAAATCTTAAGGGTTATCAGAACTATTTCCCTTTCAATCCAAATAAAAGTTTATTTTAATATTCCACATTAAATGGATCAGAAAAAGTTCACCTAATGTTTATCTTATAAGAGTATCCACCTTGAGCCTGCCCAAAATTCCCACCTGCACTGTTGGTTTTGCCCGATCTGCATGCTTTAAATAATCCACCGATAGCTTATCATATCGGCTCGTTAGTTTCCGCAGATCAGGGGCCTTAGATTGGGCCACACTTAGTGCCTAAAGCGGTGGGTAAACAAGTGCGCACTTTGACTCCAGCAAACAAGATATTTTCGCACCAGTCCCAGGTATTTCTACGGATAATTGCTTCAAAATTGGTATTATTAACTCACCCGCGAAATAAGGTTCCTGCCGACTTCTTTCGGGATCGACCCACGCGCTACTACTGAATGGGCACCCATGAGATTTTCCACAATCGATCCAGCCGAGGGGTCTTTTAAATAACCATTCGATAAGGTCCAACTATCGCTTTACTTCGAGTATATTGCCCAGATTAGCCGTGTTTTATTTGCAGCGATACGGATTAAGTAGGTGCAATTGGAGGGGAATATAAGGTTTTTGGAAATACGAATTTGCAACGTACTATAAGAAGGCTTTAATCAAAGACTTGGATTAGGTAAGACCGAAGTAAGTCAAGAACCAATTGAAAATATTAAGGACAACAACATTATAAGACTGAGTGTGAGTTGTTAAGCTCGTGTAAGGTATGTGTAAATATACATATAATTATATATACACATATAAAAAAAACATTCTCTAAATATAAACAAAAAATTTAAGAACACGATTTTTATAAAAATAAAAGCAATCGAAATTATTCGCTTAAGTTGGTAAGTTTTTATTCAAAACAGAACGATTTTAATTATAAAAAACTTGACACACAACAAAATAAGTAGTTTAGATTGTAACTAGAATGCGGTAAAATATGTCCTAACGTGAAAATAAAAATAAAATATTGGTTTAATCATATTTTACATATATGTATAAGGTATTTAAACAAGGAAACATATTAAGGGAGACATCTTAAGTAACTAAAAAAACTTAATTTTCAAGCATTCACCATTTTAACTAGCCCAAAGACAAAGTAGTCAAAACTTTTTAAACACCAAAAGTTATTCAAATAGCAACCATAAATTCAAAAAGTAACGTTCGTTTCGCAGCGGGCAGTTGAGTAATCGATGCCACTCTCGATAAGTATCGTTACGGCATCGATGACCGTGGCATCGCGCACAGCTGGGCGAACAGCTGTTGTCAGCTTTTTCAGAGGACGCCACCTGCGTAATTATGAGTAATTCTGCACGCAATAAGATTGCGGAACAGCGTTGAACTGGCAGCCAAGAGTGCGTCCCATCCGCGCGAGCAACAACCCAAGAGGATAGGCCAAGGACCCCGTGACAGCAGACAGAGGAACCCGGACAAGGAGCTGGAACTGGAGCAGAAGCAAGTGAAGCCATGTCGAAGGCTGTGAACAACATGAGCATGGGCGTCGTGGAGCCGCAGGAGCGGATGAAGCACCTGTCGCACTGCGGCAACCTCATCGAGGTGGACAAGAACATGCCAGTCACACGGTGCGTAGTCCTTCCATTCCAGGGCCAATCGGCCCCCAAGGATGCGACCTTGCCCGCCAAGGTCCTCTGGGTTCTCAGGTCCTCACACTCGCTCACCCGCCGAATGTCCTTGCAGGTACTACCGCTCGGGCACCGAGATGCTGCGCATGGCCAATGTTTACCTGCGGGAGGGCAACCACGAGAACGCCTTCATCCTCTACTTGCGCTACATGACCCTCTTCATCGAGAAGATCCGCCAGCACCCGGATTACGGCAGCGTCAAGGCCGAGGTGCGGGACATCAACAGGAAGATCAAGGACGAGATCATGCCCACGACGGAGAAGCTGCGGGCCAAGCTGCTGACCCACTACCAAAGGGAGTACGAGCAGTTCCTGGCCAGCAAGGAGGCGGAACGGGTCAAGGAGCTGGAGCGCGAACGGGAGCGGGAAAGGGAACGCCAGCGGCAGAAGGAAAGAGAGAAGGCTGGCTCCAGTAGCATCCCATCCCTCATCCCGGCCAACCTGCACGTGCTCATCGACGAGGGCAGCCAGCCATCGGCGCCGGACTTGGGCCTGCTCGACCAGGTGGTCTACCCCAACGACTTCCCCACGGGCGCCAACCGCAGCCTGCCGGGTTCGGGACTCCTGCTGCCCGCTGCCAGCGAAGCAGCCGCCGATAAGACAGCCAAGTGAGATTCTAAGCTAAACTTTTTGTAGAAAATATTCCCAGAACACTGATCCGTCTAGTCATCCGAATACAGTCATCTGCCCTTACAAAACTCACAGTCGAACTTTGGAAATAATGAAACCCCAAGAATTTCTGTAACGTGTCACCGCACAGTACGGGTGCAATTCTATATGGTCAGCATATCTTGCCCTTCCACAATTTATAAACTGCATGCCGCTTATTCGAGGTTTGAAATGGGACACCTCAAACAAACATAGGGCCTAGGCTTGCTTATCGAACGATCGTTGGCTATAAAGCGATCCCACTTTGATTACCTTGATAAGCAAACTGATAGTTTCGCCAAACAGTTAGACGACCTTATCTATACGACTTTAGGGTTTTTTCGCGATTCGATCATTTGAAAAGATTGTGTTTTTCCATAAATTTAATATTCAGAGTCTAAAGTATTCCCATTGATAAACATTACTCATTTCTCCAGCTCTAAACCTAGCTTCGATCGCAACCAGAAGCCGTCGTACAACCGCACGGATTCCCTACTGGCGGGCTCCCTGCGCATAGTAAACGTGCCCGGCGACACGATGGAGGTGTTCCTGAAGCTGGCGCATGCCAACACCTCGAAGAACATCGAGACTTGCGGTGTGCTGGCTGGTCATCTGTCCCAGAACCAGCTGAACATCACGCACATCATCACGCCGCAGCAGCAAGGAACTCCGGATAGCTGCAACACGATGCACGAGGAGCAGATATTCGATGTGCAGGATCAGATGCAGCTGATAACGCTGGGTTGGATTCATGTGGGTGTCTCCTGTGCCATTGTTATCACCCGTTTAACTTTAAAATACTCTTCCCTTGCAGACCCATCCCACTCAGACTGCGTTTTTGTCCTCCGTTGACCTGCATACGCACTGCTCCTATCAGATCATGATGCCGGAAGCCCTGGCCATTGTGTGTGCCCCAAAGTACAATACGTGAGTCATCGCATGAGTCACTTGGGATAGACCCTGCTTATCTGGAATCCTTATCTCCACCTTGCAGCACTGGTTTCTTTATACTAACGCCGCACTACGGACTCGACTACATTGCCCAGTGCCGTCAGTCGGGCTTTCATCCGCATCCCAATGACCCGCCGCTGTTCATGGAGGCGCAGCACATCCGGATGGACAACCAGGCCAAGATTAAGGTCATCGATCTGCGGAGATAGTCACTCGACAGCCAAAGTCAGCAGATCCAGCAATAGCTCCAGTTTCGGGTGTCAAACGTGATTAACCAAGGAAATTACAGAGATTTAGGCAGATAGAGAGAGTAACTATTTTCGGCTAACAGAGAAATATGTATTTTTGCAAGCTGTTGATCCCGGGGATCGTCTATACATCACTTTTAGCACTCGGCGGCATTTGTTGTTGTTTATTGCGTTCCGGCCTTTCCGTTCGTTGCATTCTTTCACTTAAGAACCCCAATGTGATTTTCAATTGTGGCTTACCCTGCGTTCGTTACTACCTATTGTAAACCTATATTTAATTTGTTAGGCAGTTGTCGGCGGGGGAACCCCCGGCAGTCTCACACACAGCTTACAGTGCAAACTATTCGGGGCGCTCCGGAGAGGAGGCGCGTCCTTCTATGGCTTACTACTTGCGATAACCTGTTGTTCAAAGACGAATCATCATGAAATGCTATTATTAAACTGTGCATGCTTACTATTGTACTAAACTGAATAAATATTTATGACTACTGGTTTATGGTTGCCCATATTTTCGGTCTTAATGGTTATTGCTAACATAAAATCAGTTTTTCCAGAGGTAGTTAATTCAGGAGCTAAAGATGCCAAATGTGCTGCTGTTTTTGTGGAACCTCTTTATATAGTAGGTCTCAAAATGGTTCCTTGGATATTTCCGGTTCCTCTCTTAAAAGTAGAAACTCTTGCCGACAGGTGGCGCTTCGATTTCCGACACAGCTCAGCTGGGAAATTTCCCTATGTAAATTATTTACATTTTTCGCTGCAGATGAACAGCTGTAGCTCAATGAATTATATATTAAATTGCTAGAATAAAAAATAAATTAAACACAGAACATATTTAATATTATATGAAAACACACCATATTTATTTATATTATTCTTTCTTCTTCTCGACATTCTTACGGACCTCAAGGGGTGGTTATGTTAAAATTTCCCTCGAGTCACAACATTTCCCGCCGCAACCACCTTTTGGAGCTCTGTTAACCCATGTTTTCCATGTTGTCATCCAGTTTAGCGCGTTTTCTCGTCCGGCACGGTCCTGTTTTCCGAGGTGTTCCCAGTGCAGCAGCTGTCGCCCACAACCATCTGGGTGCATTTGAGGAGCAGGAACCCGTACGGAGTTGAGTGCAAGTGTTAAGCCGACGCGAGTCGAATTACCCGCAATACAGCGGAATTAAGTGCGTAAAAATCGATAAAGGAGCAGCGCCTTGTGATTCGCCCACCTGGGGTCAGGTGGAAACTCCCCGCCCCCAACCCAGCTGGATTTCCCGGGGCCAAAAGCCAGAGCCGTTTCAGCCACCCGCAGAGCCGCTGATAATGCCAATGCACATCCCGCTTCCGTTTAATTGGATCCCCACTCTGCCAGTCGCCCGATGCCAGGAAGTAAGTGCACTTGGTCGGAGCTTAGCCTTTGTCTTGCGTCGAATCCCAATCCTCTGGCCTCATCAAGTGGGCGCCAGCCTGCGCTTTAATTACCAGAGCCACCCCCCGAAGGGGCAACACCCACGCCCGCCCTGCCACCCAGAGGCGGCGGATTAGGTGCTCGGATCTAAAAATAAGTGCGGCTGGAAAAGGAATGAAAAGAGCAAAAGTGCCGACGGGCGGAAAGCATAAACAAGCTAAACGGGGAAATTATAAGATACCCATTAATGAGGAAGAGTCCTAAGCATTAAAATACATAATTTCCACATTTTAATATTTTGTGGAAGGAAAAGAAAAAATTAACTTTTGCTTTTTTTCATGATTTCCGATAATATTAACAGCTCATATTACTTCTTTGAAGCAAGGGTGGCTTAAAGTTCGTTACGAAAAGTTAGTGACATGGGTTCCCCATTAAAGAAATAGGATTTTTGTTTTCAACAATCCAACAAGTGGATAGATTTGTTCATCCTCAACTTATTCTTTATTGCCAAAATCCATTAACTCTATTTCATGGAAAGCCTTCACCCTTCAGCACAAGCGGATTACCCTTCTCAAGCATTTAAAAGCAGGGCAATTGAGAAATAAGGGTTCTTGATCGAAAAGAGCTGGGCTGGCAGATATAAATTGACAGCAGTGTTTTCCGCAGCCATCATCCATCATTGTTAAACCGAAAGTGTAGTAAAGTTGTAAACTGGGGGGCTATTTGTGTGCGACAATGCGGAAGTGGAGGTCCTTTGGCGGCGCCCGTGCTGGTGAATCCCCCAGCTGTGCCTGTCGTGCCACGGACAGGACACCCCTTCGAGGGGAAGGGAATCAGAACTGACATTTGGCCAACCTTCATAACAAGAAGGCTGTCGGTTCGTGCGGCTCTCTGCTCATGATTGGTGCCCGTAATTGTTCGTTATATTTAACAACTCCAGGTCCCCTCCCAAGAATTCGAAGGATGGCTCGGCCTTGTTAAATTCTCGTAGAGGGTGGGACAGATATTTCTCGTTCCCCAGAGCGACGTTAATAAAATGAAATTTTCTCGCTCGCCCTGCTATTTTTATACCCGCCCAAAACACGCTTCATTCACGTGGCCGCCGCAGATGGCCAACGATGCGTATACGCAATGTCTCCGCCGCTATCTTGCGTCCTGTTCTATCCCTCCTCTAGAGGGCCCTCTCTGTCGCTCTTTCAGCGTGTAATTTGCCGCAGCACGTG